>NC_134362.1:160284295-160884295 GCF_048569485.1 Anomaloglossus baeobatrachus
AATAAAAAAAAACAACAAAAAACCTGACATTAAGTTTATATTGCCATCTATATTTTGATATGTTACTTTTATATATTTTCTTATGTTACTATACTTTATTGAAATAAAAATCACGTGCTCTCCCCTCATTTTAAGTACTCAGCATTGAGAGATTCATTAAAAGTACCACAGGAAAGCTGAAGGCTCTTTATTATGACTAAGCCATCATTTTTGAAATGCCTATGTGCTGCTCAAAAGAAAAGCATGAAAAAATATGCAGAAATAATAGAAATTTATTATCTTGAGACCCTTATTGAAATTTGGACTGCCTAGTGTTCTCCAATGCGCATCGCCGCATGGAAAAGAGTCTTCATCAGGGAGGGGTATCCCATGTACCTACAACTTTCATAGGGCAGCAGCCCTGGCAAAGAAAACTATGGGGGAAGGTACCCAAACTCTGTATGGCTGTTTCCTCAGCAGCCTGACTCCAGTTGGAGAGGCGTCTCCACATGGGACCAAAATTGTCAGTAGCCACTCTCTTCAGGAAATAGAGACACGTTTTTTCTTTAAGTAGGTCACTGCCGCTCTACCATTTCCACATTAGGGGGCGATCTCCATAAATTGTTGCTACAAAAGGAAGCAAAATTGATAATAAAATTTGGAGCACAGGGAAACCTGGGTTTAAATGACCGTAACGATTTGACGGTGTTCTTATAATTTTGTTTAGAGCAGGTAATCTAGTCCTGAGTATTTAATAAATGAATAACCATATCATCAAGAATAGTAATATGAACATGATGTCATATGTCATGATATGTTATTTTATTATGCCCTTGCGACCTCTGGTTTTTCCTTTTTTGTTAGATGTGTTTTTTATGGAAATGTTTGTTACACTGTTTATTTAAACATGTTTTTAAGTGAAACATCTGTTTGCATGTATGCAAATCACTGAGTTGTGGTGATTTCTCTGTTTTTAATGTGCGGTGACGTGACCTGGATGCACTCCCCTTTATAAGGTGTGTACGGACGCTCCCACATGTAGACCCGTAGAAGTCTGATTCACAGACGAAACGGCCGTCGTCCTCCTGGAGGGACTCGCATCCAAGCCACCTCCCGCATTTTTATCTGCACCCATGGAGAAAATGTTTGAATAAAAATCTTTCGGCATAGCAGCTGTATGCGGTCAGTTTTCTTCCTTCCTTTGCTGGATTTCATGGCTATCCTGCTATCTGACAAGCACGCTGCGCCTGAAGTATATTGAGCGCTACACCACAATCATCAGCACGTGTGCCACTGAACCTGAAGGTAACCTGAGGGCAGGCGGTGCAGGACTTTGTCTTCAGCTGCACCATTTCCACATTAGACCTTCTCCTGAATTGAGCTCTTAAGTTGTGTTGAGGAAATAATGTGGTTTGCAATGTAAATTAATAAATTAAGCACAAACATATTGGAAGTGTAGAGTAGTATTGTACTCCTCTCGCAGTTGTCAGCCAATGCATTCTTGTGTGTACAAGGCCTAAACATAGAGCACATATCAATACTAATGTGCGACAGAGATACCACTGTTGAGATCTACATTAACAAATTAATTAAAATTTTGGAACATGTCCTCCTATCTGGAAAAAAGGGGCGACAGGCCTCATCTTTTAAGAAAACATGAGGTGTTCTGGAAACATTAGTTTTTGTCCCTTGAACCATAAGGCCTCAAACCATGTATTTATATTTGTAATAGATGTGCTTATTGAGATAAAAAAAAGTCTTGTTACTTCACAATAGACCTTTGGATCTCTTAAAGTCATAGTTAATAGGGATGTATAAAATGTATACACTTTTTTTTTTTTTTTTTTAAATGTCTTGTGCTTAATTAGACACTTCTGATCTCTTAGGCAGCAGCCATGGCAAAGAAAAGAATGTGAATTTACCCAAACTCTTTATTGCTGGTCACAGTAAACTGACTCCAGTTGGACCAGGTTCAGACTTACAAGTCTAACGCATTAGAAGTGACTGGTGAGCACAACTTGCATATTGTCAATTTGTCCTGCTATGAGTTAACAGAGAACTGTATTGGAAAAGGGTCTCTTTTTCTCCCATGCAGACTATTGATAAATTTACACTTATTAAAGATAGGTAAGGTTTTTGTGAAAACCTCACCTTCAAGTTTCTGTACCATAATCCAACAGTCACTAACACTATTTCAGATATTGAGCATCAAACCTTCTTCAAGATCTGCTGGATCTCCTACCTGAAAATGAGGAACCCTCAGGTGGGAGCCCATTTCATCTTAAACTTCCATCTCAACACACCTTTTACAATCTTTCCCACCATCAACACTTTTTAATACCATGGCTCATGACATTCAAGCACTTAAAATCCATAGAAAGACACAGGAGAATTGAACTAAGGATGAGAGGGAGGCTATTTTGGCTCTCAAGAGCAACCAGTCCTTTGTTGTAACAGAGGCTGACAAGAGTGGAACTTGTTCTCTGGCCTATTGATTTCTCTACTATGGAGGCAAAGAGACAACTACATAACCCAGGTCTCTAGATGATTCTTCCATCAGATCCCACTTTCCTTTCTGAAGACATTGAATTTAAATTAATTAATGGATGCCTTTTCATGTTGAGTTATTTATAAGAGATTTCCTGACTACATCTAATCCTACCATTTCCACATTACCTTCTCCCGATGGTTCATAAGTCACTCATCAATCCACCAGGTAGGCCCATTATGGCAAAAATAGCAGGTCTTAATGAAAGACCCTGTGCGTATGTGGATTTATATCTCCAACCAATTGTTAATAATTTGAAAATCTATATTCGGGACACTTTACATCTTTTGACTTCCGCCAGGATTTTCTGGCACCTGACTAGTCACTGGGACCCCACGTAATGGCAGAGTATGCCTAATGAACAACCTCCTATAGCGCTCTGCCCCCCCACATAGATCTCTGCTCCGACAAATAGCTCTCGGCACCGTATACATAGCGCTCTGCACCCCCCATATAGCGCTCTCCAACCCCAAATAGTGCTCTGCATATTCAGATAATGCTCTGCACCCCACACATAGCGCTCTGCACCCCACACATAGCGCTCTGCACCCCCCACATAGCGCTCTACATCTACACATAGCACTCTGAACTTTCCACATAGTGCTCTACACGCCTCACATTACCAAACTCAATCGGTTTTGGCTGCCGCTAACCATTTTTGGGATGAACTCAATGTGACCCAAGAAACAGTTCATTCTTGACCGGACTCAGCAATGGGAACCGAGAAACAGTTTTTTTGGGACTTAGAAAAAATTTCAAAATGTTCGGACTTCCATTATCTGGGAGGGGTGTCTGGCCCACCCTGGTGACTGAAAAAGGCTCCTTGTGGTCAAGTCAAAGTGTCCCTTTTTTGTCATATGTTTGTTCTTGGCTTATGGAGTTTCCAGGGGCACTTCTCTGAACTCGAATCCGACCGTCAGTTCCAGACATTTTTGCGGATCCTCGGTTGCAGTACCTGAAATGAGCAGAAAAATCAAAAGAACCAACACGAGATTGAATTTGACTGCTGCATCCACCTGGCAGCTCCAGGAACTGCGGTACTTTTCTGCCTCGGTCCGGCTTAACCGGGGACATTACTAACTACTCGACGACTCTAATTCTTTCTCAGATCTCAAATGTACCCTAAAATGGGACAGTTACCTAAAAATATTAACATGGTGATCAGACCCCGCTTGGGCTAATTCTTGTACCTGGGCTTATGGGTACCCTGGCAAGCTACCACTTGGTGCCTGACGCCCCCTGATTATTCTGAAAACACTTAAGGTAATTCTTGTACCTCAGCTTATGGACCTTTCAGACTAAGAAGGCTCTGAATTACAGGAGATTCTTAAAGGTTCAAAGGCTGCCAAATAGCCTCTTCTACCACATATGGTACAAAAAGGCCATACAAAAGGCTGATTCATTGAATTCATAAAGTATGTGTTTTTAGTCAAGAAAAAAGCAATTGGGGGACAAAACACAGCAGTCATTAATTTAGGGACTGTGGGAGGCAGTATTTAGCACTTTTGTGTCTGCACCCCAAAATATGTCTCCTGAAATGTACCCCACAATGTGACAGTTACCGAGAAAAAAAATCACATGAGGCCCCTGGTGGGTGACCCTTTGTGCCTGACATCCCCACATATTTCTCAGACCTCCAATGGATCTATTCTTGCATCAGTAAGTATGGTGCCTAAGTCGGTAGACTTTGGGGGCGGCACAGGAAGAGAAAGCAAAAATAATTATATGGGGGTGGAGAGCAAGGCCTGTAGCGCCAGGGGTCTTGGAGCACCAGAACTTCACCTGTTTTTCATCTTGCTGTCTCTGTCATCTTGCTGTCTCTGGTGCAATTCTTGCATTCTGGTTTATGGGGTCACTTCCAGTTTTCCAGACCCCACTTCAGGCAATTCTTGTATCTTGGCTTATGGTCTTTCAGACTAAGAAGACACTGATGAAATGGATGCCTAATGGTCCAACTGCTGCCAAATAGCCTTTTTTACCACATATGGTACAAAAAGGCCATACAAAAGGCTGATTCATTAAAATCATAAAGTATGTGTTTCTAGTCAAGAAAATATCACTTGGGGGACATAAAAACAGGAATCATTAATCTCAGAGCTGTGGTGGCAGTATTTAGCAATTAGCGGGCTGCCCTCGAAAATCCCATTCACTTTGGAAGATATGTCATGCTCTGTACCCATTTGAACTCTGCTCGCCACACATAGCACTATACATCCCCCATATAGCGTTCTGCCCCCCCACATAGCGCTCTGCTCCGACAAATAGCTCTCGGCACCTCACACATAGCGCTCTGCACCAAACATAGCGCTCTCCAACCCCAAATAGTGCTCTGCATAAGCAGATAATGCTCTGCACCCCACACATAGTGCTCTGCACCCCCCACATAGCGCTCTACATCTACACATAGCACTCTGAACTTTCCACATAGTGCTCTACACGCCTCACATTACCAAACTTAATCGGTTTTGGCTGCCGCTAACCATTTTTGGGATGAACTCAATGTGACCCAAGAAACAGTTCATTCTTGACCGGACTCGGCAATGGGAACCAAGAAACAGTTTTTTTGGGACTTAGAAAAAATTTCAAAATGTTCGGACTTCCATTATCTGGGAGGGGTGTCTGGCCCACCCTGGTGACTGAAAAAGGCTCCTTGTGGTCAAGTCAAAGTGTCCCTTTTTTGTCATATGTTTGTTCTTGGCTTATGGAGTTTCCAGGGGCACCTCTCTGAACTCGAATCCGACCGTCAGTTCCAGACATTTTTGCGGATCCTCGGTTGCAGTACCTGAAATGAGCAGAAAAATCAAAAGAACCAACACGAGATTGAATTTGACTGCTGCATCCACCTGGCAGCTCCAGGAACTGCGGTACTTTTCTGCCTCGGTCCGGCTTAACTGGGGACATTACTAACTGCTTGACGACTCTAATTCTTTCTCAAATCTCAAATGTACCCGACAATGGGACAGTTACCTAGAAATAATCACATGGTGATCAGACCCTGCTTGGGCTAATTCTTGTACCTGGGCTTATGGGTACCCTGGCAAGCTACCACTTGCTGCCTGACACCCCCTCATTTTTCTGAGAATAATTCTTGTACCTCAGCTTATGGGCCTTTCAGACTAAAAAGGCACTGAATTACAGGATTCCTAAAGGTTCAAAGGCTGCCAAATAGCCTCTTCTACCACATATGGTACAAAAAGGCCATACAAATGGCTGATTCATTGAAATCATAAAGTATGTGTTTTTAGCCAAAAAAAAAAATCAATTTATGGACAAAACACAGGAGTCATTAATATAGGGACTGTGGGAGGCAGTATTTAGCAATTTCGGGTCTGCACCCCAAAATATGTCTCCTGAAATGTACCCCACAATGTGACAGTTACCGAGAAAAAAAATCACATGGGGCCCCTGGTGGGTGACCCTTGGTGCCTGACATCCCCACATATTTCTCAGACCTCCAATGGATCTATTCTTGCACTAGTAATTACGGTGTCTAAGTCGGTTGACTGTGGGGGCGGCACAGGAAGAGGGAGCAAAAATGATTATATGGGGGTGGAGGGCAAGGCCTGTAGCGCCAGGGGTCTGGGAGCACCAGCCCTACACCTGTCTTTCATCTTGCTGTCTCTGTCATCTTGCTGTCTCTGGTGCAATTCTTGCACTCTGGTTTATGGGGTCACTTCCATTTTTCCGGACTCCACCTCAGGCAATTCTTGTCAAGCTACCACTTGCTGCCTGACACCCCCTCATTTTTCTGAGAACACTTAAGGTAATTCTTGTACCTCAGCTTATGGTCTTTCAGACTAAGAAGACACTGATGAAATGGATGCCTAATGGTCCAACTGCTGCCAAATAGCCTTTTCTACCACATATGGTACAAAAAGGCCATACAAAAGGCTGATTCATTAAAATCATAAAGTATGTGTTTCTAGCCAAGAAAATATCACTTGGTGGACATAAAAACAGGAATCATTAATCTCAGAGCTTTGGTGGCAGTATTTAGCAATTAGCGGGCTGCCCTTGAAAATCCCATTCAATTTGGAAGATATATCATGCTCTGCACCCAACATTTGCACTCTGTGCGCCACACATAGCGCTATACATCCCCCACATAGCGCTCTGCACTTCCACATAGCGCTCTGCTCCAACATATAGTGCTCTACACTGCCATATAGCGCTCTGCTCCGACATATAGCATACTGCATTTCTCACAAAGTGCTCTGCACCCCCCAGATAGTGCTCTCCAACCCCACATAGCGCTCTTCATCCGCAAATAATGCTCTGCATCCCACACATAGCGCTCTGCATCCCACACATAGCGCTCTGCATCCCCACATAGAGCTCATACAAAAGGCTGATTCATTGAAATCATAAAGTATGTGTTTTTAGCCAAGAAAAAAATCAATTGGGGAAAAAAAACCAGGAGTCCTTAATTTTGGGGCTGTGGGAGGCAGTATTTAGCACTTTCGGGTCTGCACCCAAAAATATGTCTCCTGAAATGTACCACACGATGTGACAGTTACCGAGAAAAAAAATCACATGAGGCCACTGGTGGGTGACCCTTGGATCCTTACATCCCCACATATTTCTCAGACCTCCAATGGATCTATTCTTGCATCAGTAAGTATGGTGCCTAAGTCGGTAGACTTTGGGGGCGGCACAGGAAGAGAAAGCAAAAATAATTATATGGGGTGGAGGGCAAGGCCTGTAGCGCCAGGGGTCTTGGAGCACCAGAACTTCACCTGTTTTTCATCTTGCTGTCTCTGTCATCTTGTTGTCCCTGGTGCAATTCTTGCATTCTGGTTTATGGGGTCACTTCCAGTTTTCCAGACCCCACTTCAGGCAATTCTTGTACCTTGGCTTATGGTCTTTCAGACTAAGAAGACACTGATGAAATGGATGCCTAATGGTCCAACTGCTGCCAAATAGCCTTTTTTACCACATATGGTACAAAAAGGCCATACAAAAGGCTGATTCATTAAAATCATAAAGTATGTGTTTCTAGTCAAGAAAATATCACTTGGGGGACATAAAAACAGGAATCATTAATCTCAGAGCTGTGGTGGCAGTATTTAGCAATTAGCGGGCTGCCCTCGAAAATCCCATTCACTTTGGAAGATATGTCATGCTCTGCACCCAACATTTGAACTCTGCTCGCCACACATAGCACTATACATCCCCCATATAGCGTTCTGCCCCCCCACATAGCGCTCTGCTCCGACAAATAGCTTTCGGCACCTCATACATAGCGCTCTGCACCCCCCACATAGCGCTCTCCAACCCCAAATAGTGCTCTGCATAAGCAGATAATGCTCTGCACCCCACACATAGCGCTCTGCACCCCACACATAGCGCTCTACATCTACACATAGCACTCTGAACTTTCCACATAATGCTCTACACGCCTCACATTACCAAACTTAATCGGTTTTGGCTGCCGCTAACCATTTTTGGGATGAACTCAATGTGACCCAAGAAACAGTTCATTCTTGACCGGACTCGGCAATGGGAACCGAGAAACAGTTTTTTTGGGACTTAGAAAAAATTTCCAAATTTTCGGACTTCCATTATCTGGGAGGGGTGTCTGGCCCACCCTGGTGACTGAAAAAGGCTCCTTGTGGTCAAGTCAAAGTGTCCCTTTTTTGTCATATGTTTGTTCTTGGCTTATGGAGTTTCCAGGGGCACCTCTCTGAACTCGAATCCGACCGTCAGTTCCAGACATTTTTGCGGATCCTCGGTTGCAGTACCTGAAATGAGCAGAAAAATCAAAAGAACCAACACGAGATTGAATTTGACTGCTGCATCCACCTGGCAGCTCCAGGAACTGCGGTACTTTTCTGCCTCGGTCCGGCTTAACCGGGGACATTACTAACTACTCGACAACTCTAATTCTTTCTCAGATCTCAAATGTACCCTAAAATAGGACAGTTACCTAAAAATAATAACATGGTGATCAGACCCCGCTTGGGCTAATTCTTGTACCTGGGCTTATGGGTACCCTGGCAAGCTACCACTTGGTGCCTGACGCCCCCTGATTATTCTGAAAACACTTAAGGTAATTCTTGTACTTCAGCTTATGGGCCTTTCAGACTAAGAAGGCTCTGAATTACACGAGATTCTTAAAGGTTCAAAGGCTGCCAAATAGCCTCTTCTACCACATATGGTACAAAAAGGCCATACAAAAGGCTGATTCATTGAATTCATAAAGTATATGTTTTTAGTCAAGAAAAAAAGCAATTGGGGGACAAAACACAGCAGTCATTAATTTAGGGACTGTGGGAGGCAGTATTTAGCACTTTTGTGTCTGCACCCCAAAATATGTCTCCTGAAATGTACCCCACAATATGACATTTACCGAGAAAAAAAATCACATAGGGCCCCTGGTGGGTGACCCTTTGTGCCTGACATCCCCACATATTTCTCAGACCTCCAATGGATCTATTCTTGCATCAGTAAGTATGGTGCCTAAGTCGGTAGACTTTGGGGGCGGCACAGGAAGAGAAAGCAAAAATAATTATATGGGGGTGGAGGGCAAGGCCTGTAGCGCCAGGGGTCTTGGAGCACCAGAACTTCACCTGTTTTTCATCTTGCTGTCTCTGTCATCTTGCTGTCTCTGGTGCAATTCTTGCATTCTGGTTTATGGGGTCACTTCCAGTTTTCCAGACCCCACTTCAGGCAATTCTTGTATCTTGGCTTATGGTCTTTCAGACTAAGAAGACACTGATGAAATGGATGCCTAATGGTCCAACTGCTGCCAAATAGCCTTTTTTACCACATATGGTACAAAAAGGCCATACAAAAGGCTGATTCATTAAAATCATAAAGTATGTGTTTCTAGTCAAGAAAATATCACTTGGGGGACATAAAAACAGGAATCAATCTCAGAGCTGTGGTGGCAGTATTTAGCAATTAGCAGGCTGCCCTCGAAAATCCCATTCACTTTGGAAGATATGTCATGCTCTGCACCCAACATTTGAACTCTGCTCGCCACACATAGCACTATACATCCCCCATATAGCGTTCTGCCCCCCCCACATAGCGCTCTGCTCCGACAAATAGCTCTCGGCACCTCATACATAGCGCTCTGCACCCCCCACATAGCGCTCTCCAACCCCAAATAGTGCTCTGCATAAGCAGATAATGCTCTGCACCCCACACATAGCGCTCTGCACCACCCACATAGCGCTCTACATCTACACATAGCACTCTGAACTTTCCACATAGTGCTCTACACGCCTCACATTACCAAACTTAATCGGTTTTTGCTGCCGCTAACCATTTTTGGGATGAACTCAATGTGACCCAAGAAACAGTTCATTCTTGACCGGTCTCGGCAATGGGAACCAAGAAACAGTTTTTTTGGGACTTAGAAAAAGTTTCAAAATGTTCGGACTTCCATTATCTGGGAGGGGTGTCTGGCCCGCCCTGGTGACTGAAAAAGGCTCCTTGTGGTCAAGTCAAAGTGTCCCTTTTTTATCATATGTTTGTTCTTGGCTTATGGAGTTTCCAGGGGCACCTCTCTGAACTCGAATCCGACCGTCAGTTCCAGACATTTTTGCGGATCCTCGGTTGCAGTACCTGAAATGAGCAGAAAAATCAAAAGAACCAACACGAGATTGAATTTGACTGCTGCATCCACCTGGCAGCTCCAGGAACTGCGGTACTTTTCTGCCTCGGTCCGGCTTAACTGGGGACATTACTAACTGCTCGACGACTCCAATTCTTTCTCAAATCTCAAATGTACCCGACAATGGGACAGTTACCTAGAAATAATCACATGGTGATCAGACCCTGCTTGGGCTAATTCTTGTACCTGGGCTTATGGGTACCCTGGCAAGCTACCACTTGCTGCCTGACACCCCCTCATTTTTCTGAGAATAATTCTTGTACCTCAGCTTATGGGCCTTTCAGACTAAGAAGGCACTGAATTACAGGATTCCTAAAGGTTCAAAGGCTGCCAAATAGCCTCTTCTACCACATATGGTACAAAAAGGCCATACAAAAGGCTGATTCAATGAAATCATAAAGTATCTGTTTTTAGCCAAGAGAAAAAATCAATTTATGGACAAAACACAGGAGTCATTAATATAGGGACTGTGGGAGGCAGTATTTAGCAATTTCGGGTCTGCACCCCAAAATATGTCTCCTGAAATGTACCCCACAATGTGACAGTTACCGAGAAAAAAAATCACATGGGGCCCCTGGTGGGTGACCCTTGGTGCCTGACATCCCCACATATTTCTCAGACCTCCAATGGATCTATTCTTGCACTAGTAATTACGGTGTCTAAGTCGGTTGACTGTGGGGGCGGCACAGGAAGAGGGAGCAAAAATGATTATATGGGGGTGGAGGGCAAGGCCTGTAGCGCCAGGGGTCTGGGAGCACCAGCCCTACACCTGTCTTTCATCTTGCTGTCTCTGTCATCTTGCTGTCTCTGGTGCAATTCTTGCACTCTGGTTTATGGGGTCACTTCCATTTTTCCGGACCCCACCTCAGGCAATTCTTGTCAAGCTACCACTTGCTGCCTGACACCCCCTCATTTTTCTGAGAACACTTAAGGTAATTCTTGTACCTCAGCTTATGGTCTTTCAGACTAAGAAGACACTGATGAAATGGATGCCTAATGGACCAACTGCTGCCAAATAGCCTTTTCTACCACATATGGTACAAAAAGGCCATACAAAAGGCTGATTCATTAAAATCATAAAGTATGTGTTTCTAGCCAAGAAAATATCACTTGGTGGACATAAAAACAGGAATCATTAATCTCAGAGCTGTGGAGGCAGTATTTAGCAATTAGGGGGCTGCCCCCGAAAATCCCATTCACTTTGGAAGATATGTCATGCTCTGCACCCAACATTTGCACTCTGCTCACCACACATAGCGCTATACATCCCCCATATAGCGCTCTGCCCCCCCACATAGAGCTCTGCTCCGACAAATAGCTCTCGGCACCTTATACATAGCGCTCTGCACCCCCCATATAGCGCTCTCCAACCCTAAATAGTGCTCTGCATAGGCAGATAATGCTCTGCACCCCACACATAGCGCTCTGCACCCCCACATAGCGCTCTTCACCCCCCACATAGCACTCTACATCTACACATAGCACTCTGAACTTTCCACATAGTGCTCTACACGCCCCGTATTACCAAACTTAATCGGTTATTGCTGCCGCTAACCATTTTTGGGATGAACTCAATGTGACCCAAGAAACAGTTCATTCTTGACCGGACTCGGCAATGGGAACCGAGAAACAGTTTTTTGAGACTTAGAAAAAATTCTGCATTCTGGTTTATGGGGTCACTTCCAGGTTACCAGACCCTACTTCAGGCAATTTTTGTACTTGGGCTTATGGTCTTTCAGACTAAGAAGACACTGATGAAATGGATGCCTAATGGTCCAACTGCTGCCAAATAGCCTTTTCTACCACATATGGTACAAATAGGCCATACAAAAGGCTCATTTATTAAAATCATAAAGTATGTGTTTCTAGCCAAGAAAATATCACTTGGGGGACATAAAAACAGGAATCATTAATCTCAGAGCTGTGGAGGTAGTATTTAGCAATTAGGGGTCTGCACCCAAAAAAACCATTCATTTTGGAAAATATGTCATGGTCTGCAAGCAACATTTACACTTTGCACGCTACACATAGCACTATACATCCCCCACATAGCGCTCTGCACCCCCACATAGCGCTCTGGTCAAACATATAGCACTCTACACTTCCACATAGTGCTCTGCTCCGACAAATAGCTCTCTGCACCTCTCACTTAGCGCTCTGCAACCCCCAGATAGTGCTCTCCAGCCCCACATAACGCTCTGCATCCGCAAATAATGCTCTGCACCCCACACATAGCGCTCTATACCCCCACATAGCGCTCTTCACCCACACATAGCGATGTGTACGCCCCACATAGTGCTCTACACGCCCATGATCCCTGGTTGATCTTTTTGTTCTGCAAATTATTGAAATTAAATTAAATTCTGAAATTACTTTGCTTGGTGGTTCGCCTGGGACTTGTATCTATTGTTCTTCCTCTCCACGCAAAACCTCGAGAGAGACTTACATAGCAGAAACGTCGGGTTTGCTCTACCTTTTTGCAGTTTATCAAAAATAAAATAAAGATTTTTGAAATGTTCAAAATTTTCTCTTGTCCATATATGAGTGCTGATGTTATTATTAAAAATTTTGTTTAAAAGAACTGAAGTCCTCAGTGGTTGATACCTTTTAATGGCTAACTGAAAATATGGTAATAATAGCAGCTTTCGAGATTACTCAGGTCTCTTCTTCAGGCTCAATATAACACAAAATCTGAAGAGTCACATATTTATACACAACAGGACATAGAATGGGGCAGTATGTCAGGTTTTGGCATTGTTTTCGACCTGTTTGTATTAAGTCCTGAATTGAGGCGCAGTATATGTAGTTTCTTTTCCTTGTTGTGGATCAGAAGGGTTCGTAGTCTGTAGTAGTATTGTTGTAATTTTTGTGTCAAGTTTTGGCTTTGTTCTCAACTTGTTTTGTATCTGTATCTGTTTCTTCAGATTTTGTGTTATATTGAGCCTGAAGAAGAGACCTGAGTAGTCTCGAAAGCTTGCTATTATTACCATCTTTTCAGTTAGCCATTAAAAGGTATCAACCACTGAGGACTTCGGTTCTTTTAAACAAATTATTTTATCTCTACTTGCTAACATGGTACAAAGATGTTATTATTGTAGTATATATGTTTACCTCAATAGCACCTACCCACTGAGTGGTAGAGCCTGACTTGCCTAATTTGCTATGGAACCTTTTAGGGGCATGGGTGAGGGCCTCTCAGCCTCCAGGGTCCAGGGAGTGGGCCCGGTAGCCTCCAGGGGCCACGGGGTGACCCTGGAAGGCTCCAGGTGCCAGTGTGAGGGTCCAGAATCTTACACAGTCCATTGAGTGGGCCTGGAAGCCTCCAGGACCATTGTGTGAGCCTGGTAACCTCCAGGTGCCAGTGTGAGGGCCCAACAGCCTCCAAGGGCAAGTGTGAGGGCCCAGCAGCCTCCAATATTCAGTGAGTGGGTCCAGAAGCCTCCAGGGGCCATTGTGTGAGCCTGGCAGCCTCAAGGGAACAGTGTGTTGGCCCGGCAGCCTCTACGGGCTTCTTTGTAGGCCTGGTAGCCTCCGAGGGCCAGTATGTGGCCCTGGTAGCCTCCAGGGGCCAGTGTGTGGCCCTGGCAGCCTTTAGGGGCCCGTGTGTGTATCTGGCGGCCTCTAGGGGCCAAGGTGAGGGCCTGGAAGCCTTCCGGGGTCAGTGTGTTTGCTAAGAAGCCTGTGTAATAGCTGGGCAGCCTCCCGAGGGTCAGTGATTGGGCCTGGCAGCTTCCAGGGGCCAATGTGTTTGCTGGGCAGCCTCCCAGGGTCATTGGGTGTGCCTGGCTTCCTACAGGGGCCTGAGTGTGTGTCTGGCAGCATCACGGGCACATGTGTTGGTATGGTAGCCTCCCTCCAGGGGCAAGTGGGAGGGTCTGGCAGGATCCAGGGGCTAGAGAGTTGGGTTGGCAGCCTACAGGAACTGAGTGTAGGCCTAGCAACCTCTAGGACCTCTTGTGTGGGCCTTACTGCCTCCCTGGAACCTTGAGTGCGCCTGACAGCCTCCAGGAACCCGAGTATGGGCTTGGCAGCATCCATGGGCCAGTTCATTTGCTCGCCTTCCTCCAGGGGCCAGTTCATTTGCTGGGCTTCCTCCAGGAGCCAGTTCGTGGGCCGGGCAGCCTCCAGGGGCCAGAATGTGGCCCTCTCAGCCTCCAGGTGCCTGTGTGTGGGCTTGACAGCCTCCAGGGGCCAGTGTGTGGGCTGCACAGCCTCCAGGGGCAAGGGTGTTGGCCAGGAACTTTTGAGGGGCATGGGTGAAGGCCTGGCAGTCTCCAGGGTTCAGTGAGTGGGCCCGGCAGCCTCCAGGGGTCACTGTTTGGGCCTGGAAGCCTCCAGGGCCATTATGTGAGCCTGTCAACCTCCAGGGGCCAGTGTGAGGGCCCGACAGCCTCCAAGGTACAATACGTGGGTCCGGCAGCCTTTAAGGGCCAGTGTAAGGGCCCAGCAGCCTCCAAGGTTCAGTGAGTGGGCCCAGAAGCCTCCAGGGGCCATTAAGCCTGGCAGCCTCAAGGGAACAGTATGTCGAGCCGGCAGTGTCCAGAGGCCTGTGTGTGGGCCTAGTAGCCTCCAAGGGCCAGTGTGTGGCCCTTGCAGTCTTCAGAGGCAACTGTGTGGCCCTGAAAGGATCCAAGGGCCAGGGTGTGGGTCTGGAAGCCTCCAAGGGCCAGTATGTGGACTTGGCAGCCTCCAGAGGCCAGTGTGTTGGCTGGGCATCCTCTCGGGGTCAATGGGTGGGCCCGTCAGCCTCCAGGGGCCAGTGCGTTTGTCTGACAGCCTCCATGGACCAGTGGGTGGGCCTAGCTGCATCCAGTGGCCAGTGTGCTTGATGGGAAGCCTCCTGAGGCCCCTACATTAGGTGAACAGCCTACAGGGTCCAGTGCGTTGGGTGGACAGCCTCCCGGGTCAGTGGCTAGAGCTGTCATTTTGTCGGGGCCACTGCATTTTCTGGAAATCCTCCAAGGGCTAGTGGGTGGGCCTGTTAGCCTCCAGGGGTTAAGTCGTTTGCTGGGAATGCTCCAAGGGCAAGTGGGTGGACTTGGGAACATCAACAGACCAGTTTGTGGACCTGCCATCCTCCAGTGGTGAGTTCATGGGCCTGAAAGCTTCCAGGGGCCAGCCTCCTGAGGCCAGTTTGTTGGCTGGCCAGCCTCCAGGGGCCAGTGGGTGGGCCTGACGTCTTCCAGAGGCAAGTTTGTGGGCTTTATAGCTTTTGGGGGACCAGTGTATGGGCCTGGCAGCCTCCAGTAACCAGTGGGTGTGCTTTCAGCCTTCAGGGTCCCTTGTGTGGCCCTGGCAACCTACAGGGGCCCTTGAGTGCTCCTGACAAACCTCTAGGGGCAGGTTTGTAGCCTTTACAACCTCCAGGGCCAGTGCATGGGCCTGGCAGCCTCCAAGGGCAAGTGGGTGAGCCTGGCTGCCTCCAGGGGCCCATGTGTGTGTCTGACAGCCTTCAGGGGCATATATGTTGGTATGGCAGCCTCCAAGTGCAAGTGCATGGGACTGGCAGCCTCCAAGGTCCAGTGCGTTGGGTGGGCAGCCTCCAGTTTATAGTGGTAGTGCCTAGCAGATTCCAGGGGCTAGGCTGTGGGTCTGGAAGACTCCAGGAACCTGAGTGTGTGCCTGGCAGCCTTCAGGGGCCATTGTATGAGCCTGGCAGCCTGAAGGGAACAGTCTGTTGGCCTAGTAGGCTCCAGAGGCCTGAGTGTGAGCGCGGTAGCCTCTGGGGGCAAGTTCATGCGTCTGGTAGGCTCCAGGGGCCAGTGGATGGGCCTGGCAGCCTCAAAGGGCATATTTGTTGGCCATGTATCCTCCAGGGGCCAGTGCATGGGTCGGAAATCCTCCAGGGGCCAGGGTTTTGTTTGTCTGCCTCTAGGGGCCAGTGCATTGGCTGAACAGCCTCCAGGTGTGAGATAATGAGTCTAGTAGGCTCCAGGGGCTAGTGCATGGGCCAGGCAGCCTCCAGCTGCTAGTGTTTTGCTTGTCTGCCTCCAGGGGCCAGTGCGTGGGTCTGGCAGCCTCCAGAGGCAAGTTGAGGTGCCTGTGTGCTTTCAGGGGCCCATGTGTGTGTCCAGCAGTCTCCAGGGGGACGTATGTTGGCCTGTCAGCCTCTAAGGGCCAGTGCATGGGACTGGCAGCATCCAAGGGCCACTGCATGTGACTAAAAGCCTCCAAGGTCCAGTGCGTTGGGTGGGCAGCCTCCAGTTTATAGTGTAAGGGCCTAGCAGAATCCAGGGGCCACTGTATGAGCGTGGCAGCCTCAAGGGAGCAGTCTGTCGGCCTGGTAGCCTCCAGAGGCCTGTGTATGGGCAAGGTAGCCTCTGGGGGTGAGTTCATGCATCTGGTAGGCTCCAGGGGCCTGTGGGTGGGCCTGGCTGCCTTCAAGGGCATGTTTGTTGGCCTTGTATAATCAAGGGGCCAGTGCATGGTTGGACAGCCTCCAGGGGCCAGTGTTTAGCATGGACCGCCTCCAGGGGTGAGTTCATGTGTCTGGTAGGCTCCAGGGGCTAGTGCATGAGCCAGGCAGCCTCCAGCCACTAGTGATTTGCTTGACTGCCTCCAGGAGCCAGTGAATTGGCTGTGCAGCCTCCAGGGGCACATGTGTTGGTCTGGCAGCCTCCAGGGATCAGTGGGTGGGCCTGGCTGCCTCCAAGGGCATGTTTGTTGGCCTTGTATAATCAAGGGGCCAGTGCATGGTTGGACAGCCTCCAGGGGCCAGTGTTTAGCATGTCTGCCTCCAGGGGCCAGTGCATTGGCTGGACCGCCTCCAGGGGTGAGTTCATGTGAGTTCATGTGTCTAGTAGGCTCCAGGAGCTAGTGCATGAGCCAGGCAGCCTCCAGCCGCTAGTGTTTTTCTTGACTGCCTCCAGGAGCCAGTGAATTGGCTGTGCAGCCTCCAGGGGCACGTGTGTTGGTCTGGCAGCCTCCAGGGATCAGTGGGAGGGCCTGACAGATTCCAGAGGCCAGTGGGTGGGCCTGGCAGCCTCCATGAACCCAAATGTGGGCCTGGTAGCCTCCAGGAGCCCTTGTGTGGGCCTGGCTGCCTCCCAGGAACCTTGAGTGCGCCTGACAGCCTTCAGGGGCATGTTCGTGGGCCTTACAGTTTCCAGGGGCCAGAGTATGGGCCTGACAGCCTCCAGAAAGCTGAGTGTGGGCCTGGCAGCATCTATGGGCCAGATCATTTGCTCACCTGCCTCCAGGGGCCAGTTGATTTGATAGGCTGCCTCCAGGAGCCAGTTCTTGGACCTGGCAGCCTCCAGAGGCCTGTGTGTTGGCTGGGCAGCCTTCATGGGCCAGTGGGTGTGCCTGGCTGCCTCCAGGGGCCTGTGTGTGTCTGGCAGTATCCAGGGGCCTGTGTGTGTCTGACAGCATCCAGGGGCACATGTGTTGGACTTGCAGCCTCCAGGGGCCAGAGTCAGGGCCCGGCAGATTCCAGTTGCCATTGGGTGGGCCTGGCAGCCTTCAGGAACCTGAGTGTGGGCCTGGCAGCCTCCAGGAGCCCTTGTGTGGGCCTGGCTGCCTCCCAGGAATCTTGAGTATGCCTGACAGCCTCCGGGGGTTTGTGTGTCTTACAGTCTCCTGGGGCCAGGATGTGGGCCTGACAGCCTCCAGGAACCCAAGTGTGGGCCTGGCAGCATCCATGGGCCAGTTCATTTGCTTGTCTACCTCCAGGGGCCAGTTAATTTGCTGGGCTACCTCCAGGATTCAGTTTGTGGGTCGGGCAGTCTCCAGTGGCCAGTGTGTGCCCCTGTCAGCCTCTAGGTGCCTGTGCGTGGGCTTCACAGCCTCCAGGGGCCAGGGTGTTTGCCAGGAGCTTTTGAGGGGCATGGGTGAAGGCCTGGCCGTCTCCAGGGTTCAGTGAGTGGGCCCGGCAGCCTCCAGGGTCCACTGTGTGGTTTGGAAGCCTCCAGGGGCCAGTATGAGGGTCCAGAATCTTACACAGTCCATTGAGTGGGCCTTGAGGCCTCCAGGGCCATTGTGTGAGCCCAGTGCATGGGCTTGGAAGCCTCCAGGAACCAGTGGGTGTGCTTTGCAGCCTCCAGGGGCCCTTGTGTTGGCCTGGCTGCCTCCCGAAGCCCTTGAGTTTGCCAGATAGCCTCAACGGGCAAGTTTGTGGGCATTACAGTCTCCAGGGCCCAGTGTGTTGGCCTGGCAGCTTCCAGGGGCAAGTGGAGATGTCTGTCTGCCTCCAGGGGCCCGTGTGTGCCTGGCAGCCTCCAGAGGCATGTATGTTGGTATGGCAGCCTCTAAGTGCCAGTGCATGGGGCTGGCAGCCTCCAAAGTCCAGTGCGTTAGGTGGGCAACCTCCAGGGGCCAGTGGGAGGGCCTGGAAGATTGCAGGGGCCAGGGTGTGGGCCTCGCAGCCTCCAGGGGCCCATGTTTAGGTCTGGCAGCCTCTATGGGAGAGTTTGTGGGCCTGGCAGCCTTCAGACTTCATTTGCCCGAATTTCTCCAGGGGCCAGTTCATTCCTGGGCTGCCTCTAGGGGCCAGTTCCTGGGCGTGACAGTCTCCAGGGGTCCAGGTGTGGCCCTGGCAGCCTTCAACTGCCTGTGTGTGGGTTGACAGCCTCCAGGAGCCAGTGTATGAGCCCCAAAGCCTCCAGGGGCCAAGGTGTTCACCCAGAAACTTCTAGGGGCAAGGGTGAGGGCATGGCAGCCTTCAGTGGCCATTTCATGGGCCTGAAAGCGTCCAGGAGCCAGTGGGTGGGCATGGCAGCATCCCGAGGCCAGTGCGTTGGCTAGGCAGCTTCAAGGAACCAGCCTCAAGGGGCCAGTGCTTTGGCCTGGCAGCCTCCACGGGCCAGTGGGTGTGACTGGCTGTCTCCAGAGGCCCGTGTGTGTGTCTGGAAGCATCCAGGGACACATGCGTTGGCTGGGCCAGTGGGAGGTCCTTGCAGATTCCAAGGGCCAGGGTGTGTCCTGGCAGCATTCAGGGGCACTTGTGTAGACCTGACTGCCTCCCGGGGACCTTGAGTGCACCTGACTGCCTCCAGGGGCCAGTTGGTGGGCCTTACAGTATCCAGGGGCCAGGGTGTGGGCCAGGCAGCATACAGGGGCCAGTTAATTTGCTGGGCTGCTTCCAGGGGCCAGTTAGTGGGCCAGGCAGCCTTCAGGTTGTGTGTTGCTTGTGGGTTTTGTGTTGCCATGTCAGTCTCCAGGTGCCTGTATGGGGGCTTGGCAGCCTCCATGGGAAAGTGTGTGGGCCACACAGCCTCCAAAGGCCAGGCTGTTGTCCTGGAACCTTTCAGGAGCATGGGTCAACGCCTGGCAGCCTCCAGGGTCCAATGAGTGGGCCCAGCAGCCTTCAGGGGCCACTGTGTGGGCCTGGAAGCTTCCAGGAGCCAGTGTGAGGGCCCAAAATCCTACACAGTCTATTGAGTGGGCCTGGAAGCCTCCAGGGGCGATTGTGTGAGCCTGCCAACCTCCAGGGGCCAGTGTGAGGGCCTGACAGCCTCCAAGGTACATTGAGTGGGCCCGGCAGCCTTCAAGGGCCAGTGTGAGGGCCTAACAGCCTCTAAGGTTTATTGAGTGGACCCAGAAGCCTCCAGAGGTCATTGTGTGAACCTGGCAGCCTCAAGGGAACAGTATGTTGTCCCGGCAGCCTCCAGGGGCCTGTATGTGGGCCTGGTAGTCTCCAAGGGCCAGTGTGTGGGACTGGAAGTCTCCATGGGCCAGTGCATTGGCCTGGCAGCCTCCATGGACCAGTGGATGGGCCTGGCTGCATCCAGGGGCCAGGGTGCTTGATGGGCAGCCTCCAGGGTACAGTGTGTTGGATGGGCAGCCTGCCGGGGTCAGTGGGTGGGCCTGGCAACCTCAGGGGTCAGGAATTGGCTGGGCAGCCTCCAGAGGGCCATCGTGTTGGCTGGACAGCCTCCCGGGGTCAGTGGGTGGGCCTGCAAGCCTCCCGGGGCCAGTGCGTTGGCCTAGCAGCTTCCATGCACCAGTGGATTGGTCTGGCTGCATCCAGGGGCAAGTGTACTTGATGGGCAGCCTCCAGGGTCAAGTGTGTTGGATGGGCAGCCTCCTGGGTCAGTGGCTGGGCCTGTCAGTCTCCCGGGGCCACTGCGTTTTCTGTGAATCCTCCAAGGGCCAGTTGGTAGACTTGGAAATATCCACGGGCCAGTTTGAGGGCTTTTCAGCCTCCAGTGGCCATTTCATGCTTCCAGGGGCCAGTGGGTGGGCCTTGTAGCCTCCTGAGGCCAGTGCGTTGGCTGATTAGCCTCCAGGGGCCAGTAGGTGGCTTGAAGACCTACAAAGGCAAGTTTGTGGGTGCATTGGCCTGGCAGCTACCAGGAACCAATGGGGGTGCTTTGCAGCCTCTAGGGGCCCTTGTGTGGGCCTGGCTACCTCCAGGGGTTCATGAGTGTGCCTGACAGCCGCCAGGGGCAAGTTTGTGGGCCTTTTAGCCTCCAGGACCACAGCGTAGGCCAAGCAGCCTCCAGGGGCAAGTTGGTGTACCTGGCTGTTTCAATGGACCCATGTGTGTGTCTGGCAGCCTCCAGGGGCATGTATGTTGGTATGGCAGCCTCCAAGTTCCAGTGCATGGGACTGGCAGCCTCCAAGGTCCAGTCCATTGGGTGGGCAGCCTCCAGTGGCCAGTGGGAGGGCCTGGCAAATTCCAGGGGCCAGGGTGTGAGCCTGGCAGCCTCCAGAAATCAGTTCATGGGCCAGGCAGCCTCCAAGGGCCAGTGGGCCAATGCGTTGGCTAGGTATCCTTCAGTTACTAGTGGAAGGGCCTGTCAAATTCCAGGGGCCAGAATGTGGACCTGGCATCCTCCAGGGGCCGGTGTGTGGGCCTGGAAGCCTCCAGAGATCAGTTCATGGGCCTGGCAGCTTCCAGGGGCCAGTTCATTTGCTCGCCTTCCTCCAGGGGCAAGTTCATGGGCCAGGCAGACTCCAAGGGCCATTGTGTGTCCCTGGAAGCCTCCAGGGGCCTGTGTGTGGGTCTGGTGGCCTCCGAGGGCCAGTGTGTGGCAATGGCAGCCTCCAGGGGCCAGTGTATGGCCCTGGCAGGATCTAGGGGACAAGTTGTGGGACTGGAAGCCTCCAGGGGACGATGAAATGTCTCAGTGGTCGCCTCATTTGGGAGGTCACAGAGTTCTGAATAAAACTCCTAGAAACTCAGTTTAGGTCTCATATGAAAGCTGAGGATGTCCCCCAAAACATATTTGTCAGATTTTTAACTGGACTGTTGTTTTTTTAAAAACTCGGGTTAAAGCGGTATAGGAAAACCAATTCATTTTGAATGAATTGTCTCACTGGTCGCTTCTTTTGTGGGGTCACAGATTTCTGAATAAGCATCATTGGAACTCAGTTTAGGTCTCGTCTGAAAGCTGAGGGTCTTCCCCAAACAACCTTTCTGTTGGATTTTTGTTTGGACCCTTGGTTCTGGAGAAATTCTGGTAAAAGTGATATAGGAAAATCCAATTCATTTTTCTATAAAATGTCACTGTGGTTGCCTGAGTTTGGGGGGGGGTCACTGAATCCATAGCATTCAGCATAGCCACTCCATATTTTCAGGGATTGTCATATGGATTATGTTATGCAGGATGCCAAATTGTGTGGCCTTCTGATGCTTATTTTTCAAGATATGAATTTTTAAATAACCTTAAGCTGTAGCACAATGGGTAAACTAGGGTCGCTGGAGAGGTTTTTGCGGGGTTTCCTTGGGTGCAGGGTCACCAGTTTTGGTATTCTGACTCAGTTTTGAGTCAAGTACACACCTTCAAAAGCTCATGAGTTCACATTGTTTGGTTCCGTAGAAATTTGGGCCTATAAAATTGAAAATAAACATTGTCGTCGCGTTTTAAACCTCCACCACTTAGTGAAAAGTGTTCTTCGGTTCCCCCCTTTGTCTCATGTTGACAGGTAGGGGCTCAAATTGATCCTCTGTTTAAGTCGAACGGACTGCCACCAAGATTATACCACTAGAAGCTACGAATATCAGACCACAGAGCCTTAAATATTCATAACTTCTGCTATAATTGCAAAAGAGGGGGATTTTGACACCCCACTGTGCCAAAAGCGTACAGGGCACGCACCCCATATTTGAAGGGACAGTGCATGGTGTCTTACTGTGCAATTATTCCAAATATGGTCTACTTCTGATTCTAACTTTTCGAGATGTGTATTTTAAAAGGGAAAAAAACAGCAGCGATTGGCTAATCAAGGGAATCTGGAGAGGCTCCCCCGGGGTAACTTTGCAGCCTAGGCTCTCGATTTTTGGCACAGAGACTACGGATAGGGTTTGACACAAAACTTAAGAAGCACGTAGGTGTAATAGGTCTGGTTCCGGAAATTTTGGGGGCAAAACTTGAAAAACTCAAAATGGCCGAAATCTTTTGGGGGCGTTTGTGGGGTCCCCGTTTGTGGCAAATTCACACACAGGGTCTTGAATTGTCTGTCTCAGTGAACTGATCGTAACAAGGCCTTTCATGAGTAACTCAGAGTCACGGTTTGGCAGATATTGAGGATTTGCATATGAAGTCAAAATTTTCAAAGCCACGCCCACAGGAAACTGAAGGCACGACCGATTTGCAACTTGGCCCATTATTCAACAAGACCCAGGGGTACCATCTGCTGGAACCGTAAGGCCCCATTTTGCTTCGTTTAGGGAAAAAAAGTTTGTTGAGTACACACCAGATTGAATGTTTAGGGGCGTGGCTTCCCGTGCGATGGCGGAAAATTTAAAAAATCACCTGCACCGCATAGGGGTGGGTCCCAGAGAAGCACCACAGGGGTTTCGAAGGTCTAGTCCCTGAAATTTTGGGGGCAAAAGTTGAAGAATTCAAGATGGCCAAAACTTTTGGGGGCATTTGCGGGGTCCCCGTTTGTGGCGAATTCGCGAGCTGAGTGTCGAATCATCCGGCTCAGCAAACCGGTCGTAATGAAGCCTTACATGAGCAAATTGGAGTCACGGTTTAGCAGATATTAGGGATTCGCATATAAGGCCAAAATCCGCAAAGCCACGCCCCTAGGGAACCGAAGGTGCGACCGATTCGCAACTTGGCCAGTTTTTCGCCAAGACCCAGGGGTACCATCTGCTGGAGCCGGAAGACCCCGTTTCGCTTCCTTTAGGGGAAAAAAGTTTGGCGAAGACACCCCAGATTGGACGTTTAGGGGCGTGGCTTCCCGTGCGATGGCGGCAAACTGAAAAAAACACCTGGGCCGCATAGAGGTGGGTCCCAGACACACACCACAGCGGTTTTGGGGGTTTGCTGCTTTCGGTTCCGAAATCACCTACGACAAGCTGCTGAGATTCACTCCGTGCACCACTGGTGTTTGGTGGAAAAGCCGAGCTAAGATTGAGTAACAGCTTCTGCTGATACTCCTGCATACGTGCGTCCCTTTCTATGGCTGGAATTATTTCGCCAAATTTGGACTTGTACTGGGGATCTAATAGTGTGGCAACCCAGTAGTCATCATTACTTCTAATTCGGACAATCCGAGGGTCATGTTGTAGGTAGTGCAGCAAGAAGGCGCTCATGTGTCTTGCGCATCCATGCCTACCAAGTCATTTGCTGTGTTTGTAGTGGCGAGGTGATAACCTCCTTCCTCTGACATGTCCCCCCAACCTCGTTCAACCAAAATTTGACCAAGGTCTCCCTCATCTGCTGAGTCTTCCATACCCATCGACAGTTCATCATCCATTTCTTCCTGGGCTCATGCACCTTCCTCAACAGTTTGGCTGCTTCCATGCGCCCTTGTTAATCCCTCTCCCCCACCGTCCCATGCCTGCCGCCTTGGTGATGCTGAACGTCGGGACCTTGTAGATGTTGGTATCCCTTCCGCATATGATTCCTCATGTACTTCCTCCCCTTCCTCTTGTCCCACCCCCTGACTCCGAATACTGTTTAGAGTGTGCTCCAGCATGTAAATGACTGGAATTGTCATGCTGATAATGGCATTGTCAGTGCTAAAAATATTTGTCGCCATGTCGAAACTGCAGAAGGGTGCATAGGTCCATGATCTGAGACCACTCCAGCAGCGTGATCTGCCCCACCTCTGCATCTCGTTGGCCCAGGCTATACGTCATAACGTATTGCACCAGGGCTCGGCGATGCTGCCACAGTCGCTGCAACATGTGGAGAGTCAAATTGCAGGCAATGGACCGGCAGGACGAAAGACCTCTGGAGCGAAGCTAGTTGGTCAGCTGTGCCGGTTGAACGGTGGAAATGAGCAGAGAGTGACCATGCCCTGTGCAGAAGCGCATCTAGGCTGGGATAGTGAGTTAAAAATTGCTGGACAACAAAGTTCAACACGTGAGCCATACAAGGCACGTGTGTCACCTTGCCCTGGCGTAGGGCCACACCCAGGTTTGCAGCATTGTCACACACGGCCTTACCAGGCTGTAGGTTGAGTGGAGACAACCATTTACTAAACTCGCTCTCCAGAGCTGACCACAACTCCTCAGCTGTGTGACTCTTATTTCCCAGACATTTCAAGGTAAAGACCACCTGATGCCATTGAGCTCTGCTGCCAGCATAGTAAGGAAGTGTGCAGGATTCCTTGTGCGCAGTTAAAACGCGGGTGGCCTGACCAGGCAGGCTTGGGGCGGAGGTGGAGGATCCAGACGAGGTTGAGGAGGCAGAAGCAATGGAGGAACCTCCACATACAAAGGATTGACGCACAAGTAGTGGGGACGGCAAGACTTGTATGGCAGACCCTTGTGTTAGAGAGAGGCCACGCATACAGAGATTACGTCATCCACCCCACGTGCAGCGGTGTCTATGAGTCACGAAGGGGTGGATGACGTAATCTCTGTATGCGTGGCCTCTCTATAACACATATATAGGAGGCTGCGACTCTCTGTTTGCTATAGTGTTTCTTTGTACTTTGTCCTGATGATGAGGATGGATATGTCCTCGAAACGCGTAGACCTGTGTTAAAAATAAATAAAGAAAGGATTTACTAACAAGCATCTGGATTCTCTGTGGTCTGGGGCGGAATTTGAAACCTGCTTTCTGCTCTACCTCTTGGAATATATCTACACTGCGGGACCGCTGCCTTCCACATTCACTACGTGCCTTCATAGGGGTTGTGACTTGCACAACCCATTCAGGTGGGTGTACTAACCCACACTTGCCCCCACGTGTTATACCGGGTAAGACCCTATTTTTTGCCTTTTTTTCCACAGTTATCCTTATCATGTAGTGTGACTGAACAGCTCTGCAGACTCAGCCATCTCTGTTACAGCATACTCTGCAGGGCGGGTGGAGACTTGAGAGCTGGAAGAAAGCAAGTGTGATTGCGGTGACAACTCAGAGGACTGTTGTTTTTTGGATGTTAAAGTTGTGGTGGAGGAGAGGCCACTTGTTGCAGCACTTGAGATCCATTCAAGCATGTTCTTTTTTTGTGCATCATCTGCCTTTGCTACAGTACTTCGGTTCCGAAAAAAAGGGAGCACATCGGATTGTCCACGGAAAGTAGAAGACATCTTACTTTTGCTTGAAGATGGCCTTTCTTCAGCAGATCTTACTGTAGCTTTACCACCTTCCCCACGGACACAAACTTTTTTTCCCTTTCCAACACGCTTGTTCCCCTTTCCACCAGCATCTGTCCTTTTGCTACTCATTTTGTTTGTGACCAGATTGGACACTTACAATGTCGTAGCAAAAATGGAGAGGTGGTGTAGATTGCAGAGGTGGTCTAGCTTTATTGACAGCTGAAGAACCAACACTGACTATCCCTGACAATGCAACTATGGCCCTAAAACTGTCAGTACTGTATCCCAGACACTTTTAGTATGCCACAAAGTGTCAGCACTGTTCGCTATAAATATTGCGTAGCTGTTCGCTATAAATATTGCGTAGCAAAAATGGGCAGGTGTGTAGAATGTAGAGGTGGTGTACCTTGCGTGGCACCAGAGGAACACTAACTTAGTATCCCAGACACTTTTAGTATGCCACTAAGTGTCAGCACTGTTTGCTATAAAAATTGCATAGCAAAAATAGGCAGGTGTGTAGAATGCAGAGGTGGTGTACCTTGCGTGGCACCAGAGGAACACTAACTTAGTATCCCAGACACTTTTAGTATGCCACAAAATGTCAGCACTGTTTGCTATAAAAATTGTGTAGCAAAAATGGGCAGGTGTGTACAATGCAGAGGTAGTGTACCTTGCGTGGCACCAGAGGAACACTTAGTATGCCACTAAGTGTCAGCACTGTTTGCTATAAGAATTGCGTAGCAAAAATGGGCAGGTGTGTACAATGCAGAGGTGCTGTAGGTAGCAGGGCAGCAAAGGAAGCCTTAGTTTCTATCCCTGCCAATGAAAAAATGCAGCAAGGAATTGCCTGAGCTAATGTAGCCAGACGCTGTTATCTAAAGCCCAGGACAGTGTTGGCACGGACCTGCCTAGCAGCAATGCCTATGAACGGCTGTAATGCAGCCCTGAAAAGGGCTGAAATTGCAAGTAGTCCCTAATCCCTAAAGCGCTGTGTACATAGCACTGTCTGTCTATAGCGCACACAGCAGCAGCAGGAGCAGCAGCGGGGGCGGGAGCAGTCACCCACTCGCAGCAGAAAGATAATGGCGGCGACGTGGAAAATGGCCGGGTCTTATAGGGCAAGGTCATGTGACATACACAGCCTATACACATGCCTTTGCTTGTCTGGCAAAAATCCACTTTTCTGTGTGTGTGTCTGTGATTTGCTGACAGCCTGACCCACCCACTGTAGGCGCGGTTAGAAAATAAAAAAAATGTCCATCGGCATTCTTTCAGCACTCAGCAGCAGCACTGATCTAAACCGCGTCCCCCCCGCACACTATACGATGAATTTTGATAATATCATGATTCACAGTGACTCACACTATTACAGTGAGAAGCCAGCTAGTAACTACCGAACCGAACCGACCAGCAAGCATGACAGTATTGTGATACTGAACACTTCTGCATAGTGTTTATAATGTTCTAATGGATTGCGGAATACCTCTAATTGGTATAGGATATAGCCATTAAGATGTCTTCTTCCAGTAGGATATGAAATTATATGAATGAAATTCTATTATAGATAAGTAGATTATAGGAAAACAGGGTGTGAGTGTCTCATGGCTACATGTCGTCAAAGATAAAGTATGTGGCCACTTATCAAAACCTATATCGTGTTAGAGAACTTGACATGGCTGATTAAGTACTATTATATGTATATTAGAGTGAAGACTGTAGTCTCATACCATGCTATATAAAATAACTATTCTCACAATAGGATCATGGATACTTTCCCCTCCACTCCCTTCTTTTCATTAAACTGAAGTAAAGAAAAAAGATAATCTCTAAAAAAAAATAATAGACATAAGTTTGAGGGCTGAAAGTATTAATCTTAATGGAATCTTTGCCTATAATTATGTTATTCTATACCACATACGTCTGGGATCATGAGCACTATGGATTGTAGAATAGAAATAACTAAGTCTAGCTGCATGCACAGTATATAGGATCATGGGTACTTCCCCCCTTTTTTCATCTAAGATAAAATACTAAAAATAAGCCTGAGTGTTGGAAAAAGTAAGTTTAATGGTGGGCTTAATGATTCTTTACTTATAAATATGTTATTTTGTAACACATACATTTCGGATCATGAACACTATGGATTAGAGTGTAGAAATAACTAAAGGGGGCTTTAAACGGAGCGACATCGGTAGCGATAGCAACCGCCCCCGTCATTTGTGCGTCACGGGCAAATCGCTGCCCATGGCGCGCAATCTCGCTTGTCCATGTCACACGTACAGCCCTCCCTAACGACGTCGCTGTGGGCAGTGAACAACCTCCCCTGAAAGGGGGAGGTTCGTTAAGTGTCACAGCGACATCACAGAGTGGGCTGCCAATAGAAGTGGAGGGGCGGAGAGCAGCTGCATCTCCGTCACTCCCACCTCGGTGCTCGTTGAGGACACAGGTACGCTGTAGTTTGTTATTCCCGAGGTGTCACACATAGCGATGTGTGCTGCCTCGGGAACGACGAACAACCTGCGTCCTCAACAACCAACGATTTTTTTGAAAATGAACTACGTGACAACGATGGATGATTTGGTGAGTACTTTCCATCGTTAACGGCCGCTCCTTGCTGTCACACGCAACAATGTCGCTAACGATGCTGGATGTGTGTCACAGAATCCATGACCCCGGTGATATATCGTTAGATACGTCGTTGCGTGTAACGGGGCCTTTAGTCTAACCACATGAGCAGTAGCGCTTTTACGTTCATAGGTGATCTGTGTACCCGCATGCGCCTTAGAGCTATGAGGCTCAGTGAACTAAATGCAATGAGACATGCGCAGTTGTGCTCCATTAGGTGACATCTAGGATCATGCACATTGCCCGTGTACTACGCCATTAGACGTTTTGTGTTGATAGGTCAGTACCTGCTAATACGGACACAGCGAGTGGACATTGTGCTATGTGATCTATCGGTTGACTTCCGGAATGAACAACCAATTCAAGGTGTATGTGTCTGATAGATTGAATGCCTGGCCTATCCTATATACATGAGAGGCTGGCGCAATATGGGAAGGTGATACACATTGGATTATGTCCTTTTTGTATTGTGCACTCTAAATGGGATCCTAAGCTGTCTGTTCAATTCATTTGAGCCTCATTCTCCCTGATGAAGTCTATATAGGTAAAACATGTTGGGGAGGCTGAATTCCTAGCTTTTAAATAGCGAATGTAAGGACAGCAGTTTTCAATACCCATTTCCTTTACTAACTTTTGACATACGGCTGATGCCGTATACATTAACATGTAAATTCTACCCTGTGTTAATGGCTATACTATATCACAGATATACCGAATGTCCTTATATCTGAAAGCAACAGGCGGTCCAACACTAATATGAATCTTCCTGCACCAGACTATATGGAACCAGCCTCCTAAAGCTCTCCACTTATCCCATAAGCACCAGATCCTCACAATATAGGCTCCACTGTAGCCTACCAGGACATATTCATCCAACTCAGGACCTTATCTAAGTCATCTTTAGGATTAAGTACACTTATCCCATTTTGTTACTATTTTCATAACCATAATGGGTATTTACATGGATACCAATATTTTGTATGTCCCCTCGGCTTGTACTGACATCCCACAGGGAGCTCTGTATGAGTATATCATTAGCCACATCATTGGTTTTCTTTGGATAATCCTCAGTTATGCATTAACCCCATAAGGTAAATGTGACGCCCTGGGCAAGCCAGGGGTCACAGGTCATTGCACCAACACACCCTATATCCCAGTTAGGAACACCAAAGCAAAAACTAAAATCCTTGTTGCCTTCCTCCAGAGGCTGATGTTCACACCAGGGGGTGGGCCAGGCGGTTGGCTCCGTCCACCAAGGAGTTCACAGCTCTGGAGGCGGGAAAACCAGGCAGAGTAGCCCAGGCAGGGCTTGTGTGAGGAGAACAGTTAGGGACGTGGAGGAGTAAACAGCTAAGATGAGCTAAGGAAGTGAAAGTAGTGAAGAGAAGTGGAAGTGGTAAAGGAGGAGTAAGAGAAGCTGAAGGAAGGTGAAAAGTGACAGAGAGGAAGCCTGAAGTGAGTCCAGCTGTGTGTAGGACGGAGTCAGCAAGGTCAGCAACGGTGGTGATTGTCTGTAGGGGTGACCGTTTGGAAGTTCCTGGAAGGACCGCGGACGGGTAGTGGCCCGGCGGTCTGGAGCAGCGCACCAAAGGACAGTCAGCACCAGGGCAGGGGCCCCTCGGACCCCGGCAAGGCTAGGAGTCACCAGAATTTGCCAAATCCGTCAGTGAAGGGGACGTAGATCCCCCAACAACCAAGTCCCGATTGAAGGCAACAGCCCAACCATTGTAGCAGAAACACCGCCACCGCCAAGGCACCAGTTTCTCGGGGCCAGCGCCTGCGGGAAAAGAGTAGAGCTCCTCCGGTCCAGCTTGAAGCCGGGGAGCGGGTTACCGGTGGGAACCCATCGCTACCAACACACGAACATTAGGTGCAAGGAAAAGGGACATCACCATCACCTACTGGGAGAGCAAGTGCAGCCGTCCGTGGGAACCGTCTTTCCAGCCGTGTGGTTTACCGTAAAACTGTGTCAACGTCTCAGGCTGAGTGAGTACCACAGTGCCGCAAGGCACAGCGCTGCCCCCGCGTCCCTGCGCCCACCAGTTCCTGTACCCTGCACATCATCACTGGGCCACGGGATCACCAACCCCTACCCACGGAGGGGCAACCCAACACCTTGCTGCTACACGCCATCATTCTCGGGACCCACATACAAAGCAGCGGTGGTGAAATCACCACAACCGTGGGTGGCGTCACGGACAATATCCCAACACCCAAATACCCCCCCCTTTCACTCACGGGTGAGGAGCGCCGCTCGAGAACCCCCGGGATCCGGCCCACAGCTCGAGCCACCACTGAGCAGCGGCAGCCGCCGGACCCGAGCAGAAGGGGTGAGCGCGGTGTGCTGACACCCTCCTCCCCGCCCGCGACAACTTGGCATCACGAACAGGATCCTACCGCTCTGCCGTTTGGTAGAGGTGCGCCTTGTTACTGCCGGAGGTATCCGGCTGAAAAATTTCAAAAGCCGCCAACTTTGGCGCGAAAAGTTCCCGCTCGAGCGTCTTCTCGAGTAGCAGAGGCGCGAAGGCCAAAAACCCCGCCCCGAGAGAGGAGGGGCCGGAAAGAGCTAAGGGGGACGCGATGGCGGCTGGCTGCATGTAGCTACAGCTATAAAAGCAGGGACGCCAGGACTCTGCAGATATACTGAGTTCCTGGAAAGCACGACTGCCGAGATGTCCGCCCCACCTAGTTCTGCAGAGATTACCGAGCGGGTGTCTGGAACAGCGGCATGGCTGAGGGCCCGGGCGGCGGGGATCTGCCGTCACTACCAGAGTCGGATCGGCGGGCTGATGGAGCAGTGGGCCGCGGAGGTGGAGGCCCTAGTTGCTGTGGTGCGAGTGTATGGAGTGGAGGCCATGATGGAGGAGCTGGAGAATGACCCACGCCCCTGTGTCCCCGAGGGACCGGTCGCTGCGGCTGAGGGACCCGGTCTGCCCCTGGCTCCTGTGTTACCTCCGTCCTACTCGCTCGCGCGCTGCACCGCACCTGGCCCGTCGGACGAGCACCCCTCTGTGACTGCGGCAGGGGCAGAAGATAGCGACTCCGGTCCTGACACTGAGCCTGTGTCGGAGGAAGAGGAGGGGGTCGTTGCCCTGCCTGGCATGGAGGCCACATATGTCCCCCGAACCGGGAACAACGGGTATCGGGCGGCCCTTCCACGCCGTGCTTGCTATGCACTGGAGGGGCTGGTGCCCGTGTCCTTCCACCCGAGCCGGGTGAGGAGGACGAAAATGCCCAGTAGTGCCAGCGGACACCCGCTGCAGCAGTCCCCGTTGGGACCACCATTGTGTTGTTGAAAGTTTGAAAAAGTTGAAAATAAGAAAATGATTACCGAGTACTTCATCTGATTGTCTGAGTGATTTGCAACCGGCCGGAGCTTGCACCGTTGTCCCCGTGGGGACCGTTTAAAAGTTGTTTTGCATGGGAACTATCCATGGACAAGCCCGTGAACTTGCAGGGCAACCACAAACGTTAAGTGGCTTGTAAATAATTGTTTGCCGTTACCATTTCCACATTGCCACCTCCGGAGAGGCAGATTGGAGGGAGGGCCCGCAGCAGAGCCGGCTGGGGCCAAACCACCAAAGGAACCGGTGGTTACCCTCTGGAGAGGAAGGACAGATCCCGCTCGGGTACCGTGTGCTGGACTGTGGGTCAAGGGGTGCTGCCTGGGTTTTAGGGGCAGCATCAGGGCCAGGTTACTTGGGTGGGAGAGAGCGGAAACCGTAACCGTAAACCGTTTGAAACGTTAAAGTAAAAGTGCCTCCCGTTATGGGAAGAATCATTAAAAATGTATATATGTTACCGTTTTACAATGTTATCCCTTTTATGCATTTTCAGAAAAATAAAACCGGTGTTGGACGGGCAGCCCGCGGACGGTCTGCATTTTGCTAAGGGGGAATGTGACGCCCTGGGCAAGCCAGGGGTCACACGTCATTGCACCAACACACCCTACATCCCAGTTAGGAACACCAAAGCTAAACTAAAATCCTTGTTGCCTTCCTCCAGAGGCTGATGTTCACACCAGGGGGTGGGCCAGGCGGTTGGCTCCGCCCACCAAGGAGTTCACAGCTCTAGAGGCGGGAAAACCAGGCAGAGTAGCCCAGGCAGGGCTTGTGTGAGGAGAACAGTTAGGGACGTGGAGGAGTAAACAGCTAAGATGAGCTAAGGAAGTGAAAGTAGTGAAGAGAAGTGGAAGTGGTAAAGAAGGAGTAAGAGAAGCTGAAGGAAGGTGAAAAGTGACAGAGAGGAAGCCTGAAGTGAGTCCAGCTGTGTGTAGGACGGAGTCAGCAAGGTCAGCAACGGTGGTGATTGTCTGTAGGGGTGACCGTTTGGAAGTTCCTGGAAGGACCGCGGACGGGTAGTGGCACGGCGGTCTGGAGCAGCGCACCAAAGGACAGTCAGCACCAGGGCAGGGGCCTCTCGGACCCCGGCAAGGCTAGGAGTCGCCAGAATTTGCCAAATCCGTCAGTGAAGGGGACATAGATCCCCCAACAACCAAGTCCCGATTAAAGGCAACAGCCCAACCATTGTAGCAGAAACACCGCCACCGCCAGGGCACCAGTTTCTCGGGGCCAGCGCCTGCGGGCAAAGAGTAGAGCTCCTCCGGTCCAGCTTGAAGCCGGGGAGCGGGTTACCGGTGGGAACCCATCGCTACCAACACACGAATATTAGGTGCAAGGAAAAGGGACATCACCATCACCTACTGGGAGAGCAAGTACAGCCGTCCGTGGGAACCGTCTTTCCAGCCGTGTGGTTTACCGTAAAACTGTGTCAACGTCTCAGGCTGAGTGAGTACCACAGTGCCGCAAGGCACAGCGCTGCCCCCGCGTCCCTGCGCCCACCAGGCCCTGCACCCTGCACATCATCACCGGGCCCCGGGATCACCAACCCCTACCCACGGAGGGGCAACCCAACACCTTGCTGCTACACGCCATCATTCTCGGGACCCACATACAAAGCAGCGGTGGTGAAATCACCACAACCGTGGGTGGCGTCATGGACAATATCCCAACACCCAAATACCCCCCCCCTTTCACTCACGGGCGAGGAGCGCCGCTCGAGAACCCCCGGGATCCGGCCCGCAGCTCGAGCCACCACTGAGCAGTGGCAGCCGCCGGACCCGAGCAGAAGGGGTGAGCGCGGTGTGCTGACACCCTCCTCCCCGCCCGCGACATAAACCTATTCTACATACCTCAATTCCTACTCTATCACCATTCACATTGCACACCCTTTCCCTCTCTTCCGCAGTGACGCAGGCTCAATACCCCATAGTAAGGCGGCTATACTTTCTGCTTATCTATTGACATTACATAATAGGTGGGTGCACATGTAGTGTCTGCGCTTCCTACTTCCACATACCCATCTTCAGTTTCAAATATCTCATGTATTAATCCTTTCTCCTTCCATTCAGGCACATCCCTGCACCAATTCAGTGTTCCTAGAACAAAGACACCATTAACATTTCCTTTAGGCATGTCTACCTGATTCATGAGCTATACCTTTGTCAGTTACAGGGATACTGATGATTATGTTTCTCCCACTTTGCCTTGAATATAATTCAACTGAACATCATCACTATTATTATTTATTATATTGTTTTGCTATGACTTGTATTAGATAACTCATGGAGAATTCCCCTATATGCATAGTTTGGTTGCATATATTATATACCTTGTATCCTGTATATTACTCTGTATGTATCATGTCTATTTTATCACCTTATGTATCATACACAGACACACTACTTTGAAAAAGACTCATTGACGAGCCAAAATGTCTGTCGTTTTTGGTTTTGTCTTTGCAATAAAAATCACTTTCAGATCCACTAATTACAATCTTAATTTTTCATTATTTTGTGTGCCAAAGTCCTTTTCCCTGAGTGACTATTTATTTCTTCTGAGCACCACCAGTTGGCGAACCAGGCCTACTGTATCTGTGACGGGGGATAGGTCTGGTTCAGAGGCTCTTTTATTGTTACGTCCTTTCCATTAAAGGCCGTTTTGGGGGGATAGTAACGTCAGTTACATCCTAATAAAACTGGCGGGTGTTAACCACGTGGTGTCTTTACCTTCCTCCCTGGACAGGTGTGGTGCGGCCAGGGGAACATTTCTGTGTTTACCTCTGGCCTAGATCTATTAACCTATATATAGAGATTTAAATGTCTTATATATAGTATTATAAGGGGGGTAGAGTTGGTTAAGGAGTAATTAAACTACTAATTCCTCTCAGCTTGCCAACTAGTCATAAAGTGGCTCAGACCTTAAGGGGTTAAATATTCAGGGCGTATAACAAAGCTTTGGTTAAAGATCCTCCAAAATTGATTATCTATCTATTTATCCATTGCATATCTAATATATATACACAGAGAGCTCATTGCCTCACAGACTCCCAAGAGTGACGCAACCCTTTGGATTTTTGTTTTGAACAAAGCAAAAATTGGTTTCAAAATGGATAAAGAGAGAAGAAGAGCCCAAAGACATCGGGTTCTGAGAGAGAGGAGAGGAATAAATGAAGAGCAGGTAATATTGTTCGCTTTAGGGCGAAATGATATTATACTATCGAACATGGACACTGATGCCTTAAAAATGGCATTTAAAAGACAGAATCTGGAAAAAATAAGAAAGACCAGAAGACATGAGATCCTTCCAAAGATAAGGAAGATGGAGACACCCATTGAGACTCACTCTGCAGACTTCGCTGAGCTTCAGAGGGCCAAGCTCATCTCCTTGAAAAAACTTGGAGAACTGGTCCCTGAAATAAGGAGACGGAACAAAGATGCCCTCCTTAATAAACGGAGAAACATCAGCGCAGAGATAGAGCTACAGGAAGATCTCCAAGAAAGTCCCAGACATGTCACATCCAGTTATGGAAGTGAAGACGATACCCTGAACCTACAGAGAGCAGCAGCCCAGAAAAGAATCAGGAACAACAGAGACTGGGTTGTCCAATGTAGGAGACGTCTCATCAATCCCCAATCACTGATAAATGGGAATGGTGCAGTATGGAGGCTGCAGTCATCAGCCAAGACCATCTCCATCCCAGAGTATCTATTCCAGCAGAGTGATTCTCCCCAACCAATGATAAATGGGAATGGTGCAGTATGGAGGCCGCAGTCATCAGCCAAGACCATCTCCATCCCAGAGTATCTATTCCAGCGGAGTGATTCTCCCCAACCAATGATAAATGGGAATGGTGCAGTATGGAGGCTGCAGTCATCAGCCAAAACCATCTCCATCCCAGAGTATCTATTCGAGCGGAGTGATTCTCCCCAACCAATGATAAATGGGAATGTTGCAATATGGAGGCTGCAGTCATCAGACAAAAACATTTCCATCCCAGAGTATCTATTCGAGCGGAGTGATTCTCCCAAACCAACGTTAAATGAGAATGGTGCAGTATGGAGGCCACAGTCATCAGCCAAAACCATCTCCATCCCAGAGTATCTATTCCAGCGGAGTGTTTCTTCCCAACCAACGATAAATGGGAATGGTGCAGTATGGAGGCCGCAGTCATCAGCCAAGACCATATTCATCCCAGAGTATCTATTCCAGCGGAGTGATTCTCCCCAACCAATGATAAATGGGAATGGTGCAGTATGGAGGCTGCAGTCATCAGCCAAAACCATCTCCATCCCAGAGTATCTATTCGAGCGGAGTGATTCTCCCCAACCAATGATAAATGGGAATGTTGCAATATGGAGGCTGCAGTCATCAGACAAAAACATCTCCATCCCAGAGTATCTATTCGAGCGGAGTGATTCTCCCAAACCAACGTTAAATGAGAATGGTGCAGTATGGAGGCCACAGTCATCAGCCAAAACCATCTCCATCCCAGAGTATCTATTCCAGCGGAGTGTTTCTTCCCAACCAACGATAAATGGGAATGGTGCAGTATGGAGGCCGCAGTCATCAGCCAAGACCATATTCATCCCAGAGTATCTATTCCAGCAGAGTGATTCTCCCCAACCAATTATAAATGAGAATGGTGCAGTATGGAGGCTGCAGTCATCAGACAAAAACATCTCCATCCCAGAGTATCTATTCGAGCGGAGTGATTCTCCCAAACCAACGTTAAATGGGAATGGTGCAGAATGGAGGCCGCAGTCATCAGCCAAAACCATCTCCATCCCAGAGTATCTATTCCAGCGGAGTGTTTCTCCCCAACCAATGATAAATGGGAATAGTGCAGTATGGAGGCTGCAATCATCAGCCAAAACCATCTCCATCCCGGAGTTTCTATTCAAGCGGAGTGTTTCTCCATCAGACAGATCACTGGATAATGATGAACCAGGTAAGATGGAAACAGCTCAGTATAAAAAGACTCGGGGGAGGCGGATTGTACTAATATTATGTACAGGCCTCAATTATCAATGCTGTCTAAGGGAAAAACTGTCCTTATTGTCCGTAACAACCAATCACATTTCAGTGTTCCATAGAATGTTCAGGAATGGAATCTGTGCTGTGAGTCGTTGCTATGGGCAACAGTGATATTTCTGCTAATAGACAGTTTTGATAAATAAGAGATCAAATATATTTGGACATTTCTTGCTCATTTGCATAATTATGTTTAACATTGTAATATATATTCTGGAGCTATATTTATTAACCCCTTCTTCATGAGGTAATTGTTATTTTTCCTCTCACTTTTAAAAAAAACATATTTTTAAAACATTTCTCTGCCAATATAGCCGTATAAGGATTTATTTTTCAGTTGTAGTTACTTTTTGTCACTGAATCTTCTGGAACACGGGTCAAAAACGTGAAGTGTCATACAACGCTGGGAAAAAAAGGGATTCCGCCATTGTGTTTTTTTTTACTGTGTTCATTGAGTGGTAAAAATGACCTCAGACAATGATTCTCCGCCCGTTACATTTATTGTATTAGGGAACATGCAGATATTTTTTAGTTGCAGAAGTGGTGATGAAAGAAAATGTAGGAATGAAAAAAATAATTGGTTTGTATTGCCAAATTCTGAGACTTGTAACTTTATTTTGAGGGCTTGTTTTTGTGAGTCAGGTTGTAGCTTTTATTCTTACCTTTCTTTAGTAGACAGGACATTCTGATATATTTTTATAGCAGTTTTTTAGATGTATACTGTGACGACATGGACACCCAATGCCTCTCATGGGTTAAAGTTTCTTAACATTCAGCCAGACGTATTGTTCTTTTGTGTAGTACCTCATGTTTGCTTAGCTATTGTTTCTCCAGACTCTTCCAGTAATCATTGTATTGTAGTTGTGTATTGCTAATGTGATTACCTTAGTAGCCATTGTCGAGTCTGTGACTTGCAGACTTCATGTAGATATTCTCAGTCTTTCTGTAGACATCATTTGGATGAACATTGTCCATGCAGCTTGAGATTCATCCAATGGGAGAGGCGATCTTGTCCAACCAATTGATGAGGACGCAGTGTATTCAAGTGGAAGGATGTGGCTATAAAATGGATTTCTTTAAGCCGCCAGGTTGTTGTTGATGGATGCTGATGGATCCAGTCTAAGCTCTTAGGAGCTGACTAGAGGATCAGGATATCTTATGGCTTCAATCTAGGGACTCTGGTTCCGGTTGGAGATCATATACACAGCCTAGGGATTTCGACTCTGGCTGCCAGGATTGTAACATCATACCAGGACTATCTAAGGAGGACACTCAGGTTGGGACAATTCAGTCACCTGCTACAGACTTTGCAGATCTCAGACAGCTTCCTACATCTGGCATTATTCCTTTCTCAGTGGGTGCCCGCCAAAAGCGGGGTGCTGCTGGAGTGGAGTAAATAGCCCTGGAACCTCTGAGGCATGGACATTCTAAATCCCTGGTGAGCCAGCGAAAGGGTGAGACTCTGTTGCCTGTTACATTTGTGTTTTGCTGGTTATGTGTTATGTGCCGTTAATCGTTTGGGGATCCAATAAAGTCTAATTATTGTGGTTCTCTCACCCTGTGTTGTCTGAGTAGTGTTCCGCCCACGGTTAAGGAGGTCGTACGTTCAGTTGGGATGAGCCCTGAGCCTTGCTGTCTTTCTAAAGGCGGCTGGCCTAGCAGACAAGAGCACCCACTGAGCCTTGTGTCTCCACATATACGTCACCCCAAAACATACATTTCTGGTGTTACAATTTTTCTTCTCATTTCAGTACTTACTGTTTGGGTTATATACTTTTATTTTTTTATATATCAGACTTATACAGCTATGGTCATATCCAATATGCCTAATTTTATTTTTTTTTATTAATGGGAAAAGTTGAGTGATTCAAATTATATATTTTTTTCTTGATTTTTTAAAACATTGTTATTCACTTTTTAGTCTCTTTAGGGCACTTGAACCTGTGACTTTCAGATTGCTTGTACAATATACTGTAATTCAAGTATATCACTGTATATTGCTACATTTATGTTCTCATATAACATTAAGGCAAGGAAGATTTTTACGAGAACGAAAGTAAAAAATCTGGGCTTTCAGGAGATCTAGTCAATTGACCACTATAATTGTGTCATGGGGAAGCTAATAGGAGCTGGTGCAGCCAAATCTGCAATTGCTTCACTGTCAGCATTTAAATGTATAAACTGCAGTAATCAGAGTGTGCTCCGGTCGCTGCAGTTATAGGCAGATGGCAGCTCTGTAATACAATTGGGATCTTCCTGGTATGGTACATGCTCAGCTCCTGAGCCCGCTACATACACTTGTCGAACAACATGATAATAATTTTCCATAATGTGTTCTCAAAGGGTTTAATATGGTACATGCTCAGCTCCTAAACCCGCTCAATACACTTGTTGCACAACCTGATAATCATTTTCCATTATGTGTTCTCAAAGGGGTTAATACATTTTGTATCATCTCAGGAGATGGAAGCCTTATGACACCTCCTGTCATAGCAGACATGCCAGCACATGATCTTGGTGATGCCAGATCCCGAATTGTATCCCTGAGAGAAATGGTCAACTCGAAAAATCCTATTGACCTTTGAAGCCTTAAAATGCAGAAATATCTTGGAGAGGGAGACTTCGGAAAAGTAAGTGTGGTTTATCCTCTTCTGTGCTTCCTAATGTGTCCTGCACCAGATACACAGGAGGGATATACATATTCTTTATAGGATATTCACATATGATAACCAGGATAATCCAGTGATCCATTACAGAGATCCTTATAATAGATTGCAGAGTTTGGTCTGATCTGTTGTGTTTTTTCTCTAGGTCATCTTGCCATCAGATCCGGTCAGTGAAGAACCGATGGACGTTGATATACCAGTTGTCTGTTCCCGTATGTCTCCCCAAAGAGAACTGGTCTACACAGGCAAACCTTTAGACCTTTACAGTCTCGAATTCCACACACAGCTTGGACAGGGAAGCTTCAGAAATGTAAGTGTGAATTTCTGCTCCTCCATACACACCAATGTATCATGCACCAGATATACAGGGGGGGGGATATACATATTCATTACAGGACGTTCATATGTGATGATAATTGGGATAATGTAGTGATCCATTACACAGATCCCCATAACAGATGACAGTCTGGTCTTATCTTCTGTGATTTTCCTTCAGGTGATTTTGGCATCTAATCCGGTCAGTGAAGAACTACTGGCTATAAAAACAATTGACAAGAAATGCTGTACTAAGGACATGATATCCACAGAGTTAGACGTCCTGACAATGGCCGCCGGGTGCCGCTACCTAATGCCTATGCGAGAGTTTACTGAAACACCGATCAGTTATGTAATCGCCATGGACTATATGGCCGGGGGAGACCTGAACGGCTATAGGAAATATTCGATCATGTTTAGTACAAAAACAACAAGGTAAATATCTTATACAGAATCCTAATAATCCGCTGCCCGTACATTGTAGTCCTAGAGCAATGGACAATGACAGCAGGAGAAAATAATTACATGAGAAGGGTCCGTGTGTGATCTCCTCATGTTTTCTGTATCATTGTGTATGTAACCACTGATCCATCTTTTACTTTCTTCTCCACAGACTCTTTGCGGCAGAGATGGTATGCGGAATACAGTTCCTCCATGAACGTGGCATCATACATCGGTAATCAGTTCATCTTCATACATCTGTCACCTCTGATTCTCTGTTGTCTCCTTATATATCTATTGTACAATGATTTCTTCATGAATTATCCTCACAATCAGTGTCTGCTTCTTCTCCCTACAGTGACCTGAAGCCACATAACATCCTCCTCCAAGACACCGGACACATAAAGATCTCCAACTTTGGCTCAGCAGCCATGAATGTCCCTGAGGATGATGTATTGGAAGAGTTTGCAGGTACACAGGGTTACATGGCACCCGAGGTAAGGAACATCCCGGTATGGTTGGTGCCAATAGTAGGACTAATTAATAGTCTGATCCCTATGTATCCTGCTCATATCGAATTACAGACCTGCCCTCTTACCCTCTGTGTGTAAATCCCCTCCCCAGTATATTCAGCTAATCTCATGTCTCCTCTTTCCAGAGCTAATGGACGGCGCTGCATACAACCATCTGGTGGACTCTTTTTCCTTTGGTGTCATCCTATATGTGATGACTGTAGGGGAAATGCCTTTCTACAGCTATGGCACAATAGATGACTATTACTATTCTCTGCAAGAGGACATCCCATATTTTCCACCTGGTATCTGCTCCAGCTCCATTAATATCGATCAAAAGGAGAAGGATGATGGGGATTATATGGAGAGATAGAAGATAAGATATTGACAGTCCATAGAAATTGTGTAATATCCTATCAGTAAGAAAACATAATTTAATGAATAATGATCTCTCTCATTTTCCAGCTTCTTTGCAAAACTCCATATGGCAGATTGGCCATAAAATCATCCATAAAAGCTCACCCGTTCTTCCACTCCATAAACTGGAGCGACGTGGAGTCCGGAAGAACCGAGCCACCATTCACATATTTCTATGTAAGTATAACATCCATAGTGTTATCACTGCCCAGTAATACACATATCCACTATACACCTTAATGTTATATCCCCCAGTATATATGTGAGGAGCTGAAGGAAGGAATTTTTTTTCCTTTGATACGAGGATAATCCAACAAGTCCTCAGGGTTTTTCGCCTTCCTCTGGATCAACATAGCATGTAGGCTGAAATTGAAGGATTTCTTTCAGCCATACTTGCTATGTTACCATCTGAACGACTCATCTACAATGTGGTGGTAAAGAGAAGACTTCCGAATATGGACAAGATAGAAGGCAGCGGCTGCTCCTTTTTCAACCGGATGTGGACAGAAAGAAGGTAGCGGCTGCTCCTGCTTCAACTGGATGTGGACAAAAAGAAGGTAGCGGCTGCTCCTTCACTTATAGAAAATGGACAGAAAGAAGGTAGCTTCTGCTCCTTCTCATACAAGGCCTCGTAGAGACAGAAGGTAGCGGCTGCTCCTTCTCATACAAGGCCGGTAAAGACAGAAGGTAGCGGCTGCTCCTTCTCCTACTTGGCTTTGTGCAGACAGAAGGTAGCGGCTGCTCCTTTTTCTACCTGCACATGGTCAGACAGAAATTAGCGGCTGCTCCTTCTCCTACTCGGCCTTGTGCAGACAGAAGGCAGCGGCTGCTCCTTCTCTTACCTGCACATGGTCAGACAGAAGGCCATATGGTTGATCACGGTGCTGTTGGAATCCAGGTAAACTTCAAATACACACATCACACCTTCTTGCTCTTCTCCTCTCCGTCATGTGTGTTTCGGACCTGGATAACCAAAAACAGGACAAGTGCAACCAGAGGCCTGAGGAGCGGAATTATCATCATCTGCTCCTTTCTACAGAAAGTGACTGTACTACAGACTTTCCTTTTGATGTTTGCATGTTAACAATTTTCATGCACAAATAAAAAAAATATAACATCTGTGGAGCTTTAGATTTGTTTCTTTTCATATACAGATATTGGTATTTCTAATAAATTCTTGATTATCTAATGTAATTGTGGAAGGGGCTGAATAAGGTGTTAGAGCTACAGTAGAATTGTAGAAAAGTATTAAAATAGAGTTGTAAAGGCAAAGAAAAAATATCTATATATCTACAGTATCTATCTAGCTATCTATCTATCTATCCCTCTAGCTATCCCTCTATCTATCTATCCCTCTATCCATCTATCTATCTATCTATCCTTCATGTCTGAACATTTTTTCATCACTCTTCTGCTGAGATTCAGTTCACCATAGTTATTCAAATTTGGCCAGGAAATTCATTGTGAATGTATTAAAAGCAAAATTAAAGCTGTTTATTTCTATCCAAGGTCTCTCTGGAATGCAGAGCATAATAAACATAAAATTTAAAAATAAAAAAAATATAATACTCATCTTGCCCCTCTCCTGTCCTGCCCGGTCCTCCACCGGCTCGCTTACTCCCTTACTGTTCAGAGCCTATAGTGTCCACTAGGCCTCAAATGACGTCCTATGGTGCATCCCCCAGTGATGTAATGATGTCTCTCGAGGCTTAATGTGCATCAAATTGTAAAAAATTTGGTTCTGGTAAATACATATTTGTGGTGAAATTTGAATCGGACTGGAAAAATCAATAAAACCCCCAACTGGGTATGGTGATGGCCACAGACTTAATTTCTCTTTTTCCTTCCTAACTACAGTGGAACCTCGCTTAACGAGTAACCCAGTTAACGAGAATTTCGCTTAACAAGCAAAGCTTGCTGTAAATTTGAAACTCTGTTTACGAGCAAGCTTTGCTGTACGAGCAAAATACTCACCGCTCACACTTCCGGTTCTGTACATCCACCGCACTCTAACCCGCTCTTGCAGTCCACACAAATGCACACAAGCACGCACAAACACACACAAACAAACATGCTCACTTTACCTTCCGTCCCATCACCAGCCTCATAGTTCTTGTAGTTCGCCGGTACATTGCAACGAGGGAGGAATCCTAGCGGTGAACTACAAGACTTAGGAGGCCAGCGATGGAATGGAAGGTAAGGTGAGCATAATATGTGTACCTTCCGTTCCATCACCGGCCTCCTGGGTCTTGTAGTTCGCCAATCCAAGATGTGTATCGGCAAGCATCGTGATGAGGCAGGAACTTCCCCTGTCAGCCACTACTCAAAGGCAACGCGCTGACCAATCAGAGGCAAGCGGCTCCTGCCTTTGACGTCAGCGCTCTGTCAGCAGAAGTTCCTCCCTCGTCGTGATGGTTACTCGATATACAGCCCGTACTAGCGAACATCAAGTTCCAGCAGGCCAGCGATGGAATGGAGTGGAAGGTAAGGTGAGCATATGTGCGTGTGCGTGCTTTTGTGTGTTTATGTGTGTTTGTGCGTGTTTGTGTGTGTTTGTGTGTGTGAAATGGCACAATAGGGGACAAGGATGGGACATTTAACAAGTTGTGGAACGAATTGTCTGCATTGCAATGATTTCCTATGGGATATCTTGCTTTGCTGAACGAGTAACTTGGTTAACAAGCACACTCCCAGAACGGATTGTTCTCGTTAACCAAAGTTCCACTGTAACTCTATTTTTAGTTTTGTAATTTGCATCAGTCGTAGTCACTACTGGTACCGGGAGATTTCACAGGTTGTCCATTGCCTACAGGATGACAATGGTAAGGAAACCTGTCGCAATCATTCTCCTTCTGTTCCCAGACTTCCTCGCTCCTGGGCGGGTCTATCACGCACTTTTGTTGCACTGCTATACACAGTAGTGCCTCATGTGGGGAAGTGGTGTGTGATGCGAGGACATGGGATGCCACGCCTGCCACTTGTTTTGTGGCCAGGGAAACATGGGTTGATTCGCTGTGTCTCCCAGTTGCCAGTCAAGGCAGGATGCTAACTTGCCTGGTATTTGTGTGACACCCTGGACTAGCCAGGTAGTCACAGGTAGGCCCCCTGCACAAACACCAGCCCCTAAAAAGGTATCATCAGCCAACCTAAAAACCCTGAGTCATCCCTCTCAGGTCTTGACATTCACACCCGGGGGCAGAGCCAGGCAGTTGCTATGCCCCCCGAGAAGTTCAGATAGCCTGAGGTGGGAAAAACACACAGATCTGTTAGGGAAGTGGAGTAGAAAGGAGTAATGTCTGTCAGGGATCTGGGTAGGAGCCCGGATAACCTGTGGCGAGGAGGCAGACGGTGGTGGCCGCCTGCAGGAGCCGGCAAGGCAGCCGGTGGAACCGTCAGGGACCGGGACAGGGTAGTGGCCCGCCGGTACCGAACCGGGGAACTGAACGGAAACCGGAGCACCAGGAGGGGTACTCAGACCCAGTACGAGGCCCAGAAGCCACTGGACTGAGTCGAATTCACTGATTGGGGTCTGGACCTTAGGTTCTTTCCCACCCAAGTCCCGACTAAAAGCAACAGCCCAAGGAGGGGGATAGATAGCCACCGCCCAGGCATAGAGATCCCACAGGCCAGCGTCTGCGGGAAAACAGGCTCCCTTGACATCCACTAGCTGGGGAGCGGACTCCTGTCGCTGAAGCAAAGGAAGTCATCATTCTACTACAGAGGTGCAGGAGAAAGGCGGGGACCACCAACCTGAGTAAGGGGCAAAGCGCAGCCGGCTGTGGGCACCGACCACCATCCTTTTGGTTTACAAGAGACTCCAGTGTATTTATAATAGTGAGTATAACAGTGCCCTCGGGCAGCGCATTGCACCGCACCGTCCCGCCCGTACCTGTCGCCCAATCGGGCCCCCGGGGCCACCAACCCATGCCCACAGAGGGAATCAACATCAAGCTGCGCAACACCATCCCCGGGAGCCTAGTCAATGGCAGGGGTGGTGTCCACTCACTCACCACAACCCGTGGGTGGCGTCACGAACTTAACCCCCAAACAACCGCGGCCCCGGTCGTGAACTTCCCCACTGAACACCACCCCTCACGTAGCGCCAGCATCCCTTCAGAGCGATGTGTCCCCCGGGTCCGGGAGGAGCTCGAGCCACCCACCGACGAGCACGGATCCGAGCGGTTCGGCAGCCGGCCGAGCCCCGGGGCGGTACATTTGCCTATGGTGAAAATGTATGCTCCCAGCTGTACAGGTGAGCAAAGAGTGGCTCCTCTGGACATTACTGGGAGGGATGCAGCACCTGAGTATAATCTGTAGCATTGGATTGGCTATTTTTACTCTGATCCTAATCCATTGCAATGCTCTTTATTCAACTTCCTTATGCAATTGTGGGATGAGTGTTCTCTGGTGAGCTCAGGGCCGCCATCATGGCATTACTGCCCTACTGGTGTATGGTAATTGTAGTGATAGGTCTGGCTCAACCGAATATCATGGTGCTAAATGGTCAAATAGAATCAATTTTTAAGTATAGACCATAGCGCCTTCAGAAAATCAAGAAAACAAGATGGTGCTTTTTTTCAATGCTTTAATGTGCTGAAAAATTTCACAGGAAAATAAATTCCAAGGTAAAAAATATCCGACATTAATGTTTAGACCCAATCATTGGTCTTTTTCAAGTGAATATTTATCTGCATTGTGAAAACAATCAATAATTGTGAAAAAAATATACAGTGAATGTGCATAGTATATACAAAATGATGGAAAACCAGTGCGCAGACTGGTACCTAATAAACATACAAGCTGAAATAACATAGCATTTTAAATACATCCACTTTATGGGATCCAGTGTATTAGAGTCAGGGGAGACCGCTAAGCGGTGTTCAGGGTCACAGAGTCGGAGTCCAAATCAAATCTGCGCAGATGTATGTATGAGGAAAAATGACCACACAGAGAAGTGTCTCTATCTGGGAGAAGCTCAATGGTCTTCTAATTCGTATATTATGAAATACACACAGTTATTTAGTTCAATATTGTCCCTGATTGGTCAGAGATAACCAGCAAAGTCCATATAGTATGTCATCAGCCTGTTACTGGCTTCCTAATACCAGTTTTAACCAGCTATCGAATACTTCTTTGTTAACACGTTGCTGAGCAAGAACAAGGAGTGAACATCCAACATGGTGTGAACTAACTGATTACGAGTTCTCTCAGTATGTTATGAATACCTGTTTGTTCATTATTCATTTTGGCAAGTGTGAAAGTACCCTAACAGATGCCTATAGGTATGAGGTATAATATGCATGTTAGTATCTTAAAAAGGGCCATTGGATCAAATACTTAATTAACCTTGAGCTGTAGAGGATTGTGGGAAAATGTTCGATGAAATAATTTTTCCTTACATAAGTCTGTTTAGATACATACACCTGACACAGATCTAAAGATGGCTGCTGCTTCCTTTCCTCTATACTCTGCCCTGGTATGCAAGGAATGCAAGGAATGTCCAGATGGAAGATCCTATGGACCAACCCACTGATGATCTCATGGACCAACCCACTGAAGTCCCCCATTGACCCACCCACTGATGATCCCATGGACCAACCCACTTATGACCAGCATGGACCCACCTACTCATGATCTCATGGACCCACTCACTGATGATCTCATGAACCAACCCACTGACGACTCCAAGGACCCACCCACTGATGATCTGATGGACCAACCCACTGTTAATCTCATGGACCGACCCACTGATAACCCATTAGGATCCACCCACTGATGATCTCATGGACCAACCCACTGATGATCTCATGCACTAACCCACTGCTGATCTCATGGACCAACCCACTGATGATCCCATGAACCCATCCACTGATGATCTCATGGACCAAAACACTGATAAACTCATGGACCAACCCACTACTAGTGGGAATATTTGAGCATGCTCACTGTAGAGCTAACCACGTCCCTTATTCCTCATTTATATAAGCAGGTGCTCTGCTAAAATAAAGGCAGTTGAAGCCGTGCCATTCACTGATCAAGGAGAGATTCACATCTGACTCTTTGTCTGGTGTCAATTCTTTCACACATGCACTTGATCCATATCCATTAGGCCAGTAGCAGGCAACTCAGGGACACAGCAAGTGTTCATCCCAACAAGTATACATGGTATAATATAACATAATAGGCCGCATTTTATCTATATGGTAGTGCTGTATGTTGCATACCTGTGTAGTGGTATGAAGGGTTCAACCACAAGTGATAGTGTTTAATAACGGCTCGTTATAATGAAGTACGTGTCGGTAAGTATGAAAGTAGGAAAGATCTTGTCGTAACAAAACGTAGAGAGATTAAGTGCCCTGTATGGAGGATGACAATAGATGTGGTGTTATGGGGTCCGTATCATTCTAAGGCCGGTGTCCCACTTACGATTACCGCGCGTGTATCTCGCGCAAGTTTCACGGTGCATCACCCGTCACAAACTCACACTCTGCTCACATGAGCGGGTCGGTTGCTTGCATCTCTATGCAGCCGACCCGCTCCTGTGAAAAGCGTGAGTCCGTGACGGGTGATGCACCATGAAATTTGCACGAGATATACGCGCGGTAATCACAAGTGGTACACCGGCCTAAGAATGTGTGCAATCAGTATCATACTCACCTTGTTAGTGTTAATAAATGTTGATTCTGCTGAACTTCCAGGATAAATGTCTGAGATAGAATGAACAAAAATTATATTTTTCCTCAAAAATGCAACAGGGTTGTCTGTACCCCAGTGTAATCAGGTCCTTATATAGTTGAGACGGCCTCGTTAGGGGTCCCTGTATAAGTAGTTTCAGAGCGCAACGAATATAAATACATCTATGCCGTATTGGAACGTATGCTATTCGGTATACCACTAGATAAATTCCTTATAGGGTGTAGCCTCCACAATGGGGTCACTTGTAAAGTTTGCAATGTTTAGGCACATCAGGGGCTCTACAAACACAACATGGCATCTACTATCTATTCCATCCAATTTTGCACTTCAAAAGTCAAATTGTGCTCTTTCCCTGTAATTGTCCACAAATATGAGGTACTAGTTTACTCACGAGAAATTGCACAACAAATTGTAAGGTCTACATTTTCCTGTTACTCTTGAATAAGTAAAAAAAAATTGGGGCTAAAAAGCAACATGTTTGTGGGAAAATATATTTCTCCATTTTCATGGTTCAACTATATAAGATTTTGTAAAAGACCTGTGGGCTGAAAGTGCTCAACACACATCTAGATAAATTTCTTCAGGGGTATAGCATCCAAATAGCGTGACTTTGGGTGGCTTTCCACAGTTTAGGCACATCAGAGGCTCCTCAAACACAATATGGCGTCCGCTATCTATTCCAGCCAATTTGTGCTCCTTCCCTTTCGAGCCAGCCATGCGCCCAAACAGTAGTTCTCCACCACATATGGGGTGTTGGCATAGGAGCAATTGTACAGCAAACTGTATGGTCAATATTCTGTTTCCCTTGTGAAAATTAAAAATTGGTGGAAAAAGCAACATATTTGTGAGCAAAAGGAAAAAGGTTAATTTTTTTCCTTCCACATGGCTTTAAATCCTATGATGCACCTAAATACATAATACAAGTCTTAAATGTGGTTTTGAGCACTTTGAGCGGTGCAGTTTTTAAAATGATTTCCCTTTTGGGTATTTCTTGGCACATAAGCCACTGAAAGTCACTTCAATTATGATGTGGTCTGCGAAAAAAATCGGTTTTGGAAATTTTGTTGGAAAAATTCGAAATTTCTGAAATATTTTTAACTCTTCTAACTAAGGCATACAACTTCAAGAAAAGAAAAAAGGGGGAGTAGTCCAGCTGGGTATCCTCTGGATATATTAAAAAAATAACTTATTTCATCATTAAAAGTTCATAAATAGACGGTCAATTCCATACTGACATATAATTCCTCAGACGACTGTGTGTCGAAACGTGTTGTCTCTGTCAACTGCCACCTTTGTATCAGTATGGAATTGTCTGTCTAGTTATGAACCTTTAATGATGAAATAAAAGTTACCCAGCTGGACTACTCCCTATTTTTTTTTTACTGGTTTACCTTTGCGGTTGGCTGCCTTAGGTCCCTGCTTGGATCCTGGATACATAGAGGAGGTTTATCCGGGCAAACCCTATAGCGGTGAGCGGTTCCTTTTTTTGTTTAGTTTTTCCATAAAAATTCAAGGTTTGGAATTTTTCAATTTTTTTTGCCAAAATTTTAATTCTTTCATAAATAAAAGCAAATAACATCGACCAAACTTTACTACTAACATGAAGTACAACGTGTCCAGAAAAACACCCTCAGAATCACTGGGATCCATTGAAGTGTTTCGGAGTTATTACTGGTGAGATATGACAAATGTGGTTCGGCCATTAACGTACAAGTGGCTCGGACCGTAATTGGTTAATTTAGTTAAGTAAATTGAAAGTTGGGTATTTATTGCAAGGTGTCTTCAAAGTGAGAATGTCTACATGACAGGCAAAAAAAACCTGTTTATTCATAGAAATGTCTTAAGTTTTCTCTCCGCTATTAGGGCCATGATCTTGTAATTTTCTGAACCGAAATTTATAATTTTCGGAGTATCGTGTAGATTTGCGCTGGATTTTCTGAATTTCTTTACTACCATAAATTGAAGGAGAATGTTGCTGCTTCTGAATCTGCAAAATTAGAAAAGAGAAGAATCATAACTAAAAGTCTGTGCGGAGGGAACATCAAGAAGCAACATTGAGAGCATTGTCACTGAAAGTAAGCAACTTAGAAAAATAAAAAGCATTCTGGTATAAAAGCTGCTTTCATGTCGAATTCTGTAGAGGACTAAATTGAAATATTTCTATTCAAGAGAGGAAAGATCCCATTCTCCGGTCTCAAATTGCCTTACTTACATTAGCATTAAACAGAAAGAAAAAGAAACTCCATATAAAAAGCATGTGCTTCACCTTAGCTAATCACAGATCCACTACAAATTGCTGAAACCACATGCAATTTTGCCTTATGGTTCTCAGACAACTAGTGTGAACCAAGCATTTCATTTTGTGAGAGAAATACACTCCTTCTATGCCTCTGGAACTCCAAATTAATAATTTGTTTGACGAGCACTCAGGAACTCAATACAGCACACATGCTTTGTGGTGTACTCAAAGAATCCTCCTTTATTACTACACTAGCTGTAGTACCCGGGCGTGGCCCGGGATAGTAACTGTCTCTCTGTCTCTCTCCCAGTCTCTGTCTGTGTGTCGCTGTCTGTCTCGCTGTCTGTCTCTTTCCTTGTCTGTCTGTTTCTATCTCTCTGTATTTGCATCAGTCTGTCTCAATCTCTGTATCGGTCTCTCTCTCTCTCAGTCCTTTGTCCGTCTGTCTCTTTCCAGGTCTGTCTCTTTCCCCGTCTGTCTCTTTCCCCATCTGTCTCTTTGCCCGTCTGTCTCTTTGCCCGTCTGTTTCTTTGCCAGGCTGTCTCTTTGCCCGGCTGCCTCTTTGCCCGGCTGTCTCTTTGCCCGGCTGTCTCTTTGCCCGGCTGTCTCTTTCCCCGTCTGTCTCTTTGCCCATCTGTCTCTTTGCCCATCTGTCTCTTTGCCCGTCTGTCTCTTTGCCCGTCTGTCTCTTTCCCCATCTGTCTCTTTCCCCATCTGTCTCTTTGCGGGGCGTTTGTCTCTTTGCGGGGCGTCTGTCTCTTTGCGGGGCGTCTGTCTCTTTGCGGGGCGTCTGTCTCTTTGCGGGGCTGTCTTTCTCCGGCTGTCTCTTTCCCTGGCTGTCTCTTTCCCCGTCTTTCTCTTTGCCCATCTGTATCTTTACCCGTCTGTCTCTTTGCCGGGCTGTCTCTTTGCCCGGCTGTCTCTTTGCCCAGCTGTCTCTTTGCCCGTCTGTCTCTTTCCCCGGCTGTCTCTCTATGTCTGTATGTCTTTTTCTGTCTCTCTCTATCCGTCTATCCTATCTTATACTAACAGTTTATTTTGTTCCTATAGCAACCACTGACAGTTGCTATTTATAGTCCACTACAGCTCCCAGCTTCATTCAGTTTAATGACTGCAGGATTTTTGTAGAGTAACTGGAAAGTGCGGGGTTAAATTTTCCTGCCCAAGCATAGTCTATGACGTTCCCCGAGTCACATGGAGTGTCTGTGCAAAATTTCATGATTGTACATGCGACGGTGCGGATTTCTTTAGTGGACATACACACACATACACACATACACTGAGCTTTATATATTAGATGTAACTGTACCGCCCCAGAGCCAGCAACCGAGACTGCTCAGATCCGGATCTATGGTGGCTCGAGAAGTCTCTGGACCTGGGAGGGGTCGCGCGGTCACCCGAAATAAAAGGGGGGTATTTACAGGGGTTTTGTGTTTAGAGTTCGTGACGCCACCCACGGTGTGTGTTAAGGTGGGATACCACCGCTGCTGTTGAAAGCGCCCGGTGGTGATGGGATAGCAGCCAGGTGTTTAACACCTCTGTGGTTAGGGGGGAATGCCCTGGGGCTTGGTGATGGAGGAATGGGAATGCCGTTGGGGAGGAAAGGGTCAGTGTGTACTTACTCAGTCCAATAACGCTGACACCGACAACTTGTAAACCGAAATTCTGAGCACCGCTGCAGCAGGGAGGAAGCATGTCTGGATCCCATGCCCGATGATGTTGCTTGTTAGCCTGTGACCTTTTCCTTGGCACTATCTTTACTGTTTGCCCCCTATAGTGTAGAACTAGTCGGGTCCCACTCACCCGTATGGCTAATGGAGTGAGCTTGCTCTCAGGGTTCATGCTTGGGATTGTTGGACTGTGTATTGGGAAAGTCCTATCCACCTCGTTGCGCTATTACCCCGATTTTGGAGCAGGTGGAGAACGAATCTTGAAGACTTCGACCTCATCGGGTAAATTACCAGGACGCTTAAAGCTACTTCCCGGTCTAGGGTCCACCTACCCCGTCGAGTCCTGGCCCCTGCCCAAAGATGGCTCAAGGCCGCCGGCTGCCCTCCGTGTTTCTAGGGTTTTAATTAGCTTGTTCTTAGCAACACCAAAGGTCAGGGACCTGCAACCAAGGAGGAGATGGATATCATGCAGAAGGGCAAATTGCACAATATCCTGTGACGACCTGATAGGCCAGGGCGTCACATAACCAGTTTATATAAGCTCACAGGCAAAGACCTTGTCCATCTGAACTGTGATGGTGGAGTATGGGGGCTTGTGTATAATTTTGTGTAGGCTCGTATTTTAGATGTGCTGCTCTGTAGTGATGAGCGAGTACTAAAAAGCTCGGGTGCTCGAAGCTCGGGCCGAGCCTCCCAAGATACTCGTGTACTCGGCCCGAGCAACGAGCCCAATGTTATCCTATGGGAGACCCGAGTATTTTTGTGAAATGACCTCCCGGCAGCATGGAGAAACCCTAAAAATGGCACAAAAGTCTCAGAAGAGTGCTCAAATGACATGGCAACAGCATGGGGAAGACCCCTTGAAGCATTTATCACTCAAAAGTCACAGCTGTGAACAATTTTGTCCGCGTTTTACGCCATTTTTACGGACTCACCAGAAAACCTTCCAAAATGACCCCAAAATGATTTTTCATGGCAGAAATGTTAAGGGCACATACCCAATAGTGAGATAGAGCTGGTGTATGTTACTTTTTGAGATTAATACATGAAAGATTTTACGTGAAAACATTGTGTGGCACTCCGATGTCCCTGAGAAGAGACGTACATGAAGGCCTCTTGAGTCTAATGTGCCCATTTTGAGGAAGTGAGTCTTTGTAGTATTTTCCTTTGCCAGGGCAGTCCAAAATTGTGAGGTTCACCAATGTCCCTGGATAGAGACGTGCATGATGGCCTGTAAACCTGAAGTGCCCATTGTAAGGAAGTGGGTCTATTTTAGTATAGCCCTTTGCCAGGGCAGCCAAAAATTGGGAGGCTCCACATTGTCCCTGGATAGAGACGTGCATGATGGCCTGTAAACCTGAAGTGCCCATTGTAAGGAAGTGGGTCTATTTCAGTATAGCCCTTTGCCAGGGCAGCCAAAAATTGGGAGGCTCCACATTGTCCCTGGATAGAGACGTGCATGATGGCCTGTAAACCTGAAGTGCCCATTGTAAGGAAGTGGGTCTATTTTAGTATAGCCCTTTGCCAGGGCAGCCAAAAATTGGGAGGCTCCACATTGTCCCTGGATAGAGACGTGCATGATGGCCTGTAAACCTGAAGTGCCCATTGTAAGGAAGTGGGTCTATTTCAGTATAGCCCTTTGCCAGGGCAGCCAAAAATTGGGAGGCTCCACATTGTCCCTGGATAGAGACGTGCATGATGGCCTGTAAACCTGAAGTGCCCATTGTAAGGAAGTGGGTCTATTTCAGTATAGCCCTTTGCCAGGGCAGCCAAAAATTGGGAGGCTCCACATTGTCCCTGGATAGAGACGTGCATGATGGCCTGTAAACCTGAAGTGCCCATTGTAAGGAAGTGGGTCTATTTCAGTATAGCCCTTTGCCAGGGCAGCCAAAAATTGGGAGGCTCCACATTGTCCCTGGATAGAGACGTGCATGATGGCCTGTAAACCTGAAGTGCCCATTGTAAGGAAGTGGGTCTATTTTAGTATAGCCCTTTGCCAGGGCAGCCAAAAATTGGGAGGCTCCACATTGTCCCTGGATAGAGACGTGCATGATGGCCTGTAAACCTGAAGTGCCCATTGTAAGGAAGTGGGTCTATTTCAGTATAGCCCTTTGCCAGGGCAGCCAAAAATTGGGAGGCTCCACATTGTCCCTGGATAGAGACGTGCATGATGGCCTGTAAACCTGAAGTGCCCATTGTAAGGAAGTGGGTCTATTTTAGTATAGCCCTTTGCCAGGGCAGCCAAAAATTGGGAGGCTCCACATTGTCCCTGGATAGAGACGTGCATGATGGCCTGTAAACCTGAAGTGCCCATTGTAAGGAAGTGGGTCTATTTTAGTATAGCCCTTTGCCAGGGCAGCCAAAAATTGGGAGGCTCCACATTGTCCCTGGATAGAGACGTGCATGATGGCCTGTAAACCTGAAGTGCCCATTGTAAGGAAGTGGGTCTATTTCAGTATAGCCCTTTGCCAGGGCAGCCAAAAATTGGGAGGCTCCACATTGTCCCTGGATAGAGACGTGCATGATGGCCTGTAAACCTGAAGTGCCCATTGTAAGGAAGTGGGTCTATTTTAGTATAGCCCTTTGCCAGGGCAGCCAAAAATTGGGAGGCTCCACATTGTCCCTGGATAGAGACGTGCATGATGGCCTGTAAACCTGAAGTGCCCATTGTAAGGAAGTGGGTCTATTTCAGTATAGCCCTTTGCCAGGGCAGCCAAAAATTGGGAGGCTCCACATTGTCCCTGGATAGAGACGTGCATGATGGCCTGTAAACCTGAAGTGCCCATTGTAAGGAAGTGGGTCTATTTCAGTATAGCCCTTTGCCAGGGCAGCCAAAAATTGGGAGGCTCCACATTGTCCCTGGATAGAGACGTGCATGATGGCCTGTAAACCTGAAGTGCCCATTGTAAGGAAGTGGGTCTATTTCAGTATAGCCCTTTGCCAGGGCAGCCAAAAATTGGGAGGCTCCACATTGTCCCTGGATAGAGACGTGCATGATGGCCTGTAAACCTGAAGTGCCCATTGTAAGGAAGTGGGTCTATTTTAGTATAGCCCTTTGCCAGGGCAGCCAAAAATTGGGAGGCTCCACATTGTCCCTGGATAGAGACGTGCATGATGGCCTGTAAACCTGAAGTGCCCATTGTAAGGAAGTGGGTCTATTTCAGTATAGCCCTTTGCCAGGGCAGCCAAAAATTGGGAGGCTCCACATTGTCCCTGGATAGAGACATGCATGATGGCCTGTAAACCTGAAGTGCCCATTGTAAGGAAGTGGGTCTATTTTAGTATAGCCCTTTGCCAGGGCAGCCAAAAATTGGGAGGCTCCACATTGTCCCTGGATAGAGACGTGCATGATGGCCTGTAAACCTGAAGTGCCCATTGTAAGGAAGTGGGTCTATTTTAGTATAGCCCTTTGCCAGGGCAGCCAAAAATTGGGAGGCTCCACATTGTCCCTGGATAGAGACGTGCATGATGGCCTGTAAACCTGAAGTGCCCATTGTAAGGAAGTGGGTCTATTTCAGTATAGCCCTTTGCCAGGGCAGCCAAAAATTGGGAGGCTCCACATTGTCCCTGGATAGAGACGTGCATGATGGCCTGTAAACCTGAAGTGCCCATTGTAAGGAAGTGGGTCTATTTTAGTATAGCCCTTTGCCAGGGCAGCCAAAAATTGGGAGGCTCCACATTGTCCCTGGATAGAGACGTGCATGATGGCCTGTAAACCTGAAGTGCCCATTGTAAGGAAGTGGGTCTATTTCAGTATAGCCCTTTGCCAGGGCAGCCAAAAATTGGGAGGCTCCACATTGTCCCTGGATAGAGACGTGCATGATGGCCTGTAAACCTGAAGTGCCCATTGTAAGGAAGTGGGTCTATTTTAGTATAGCCCTTTGCCAGGGCAGCCAAAAATTGGGAGGCTCCACATTGTCCCTGGATAGAGACGTGCATGATGGCCTGTAAACCTGAAGTGCCCATTGTAAGGAAGTGGGTCTATTTCAGTATAGCCCTTTGCCAGGGCAGCCAAAAATTGGGAGGCTCCACATTGTCCCTGGATAGAGACGTGCATGATGGCCTGTAAACCTGAAGTGCCCATTGTAAGGAAGTGGGTCTATTTTAGTATAGCCCTTTGCCAGGGCAGCCAAAAATTGGGAGGCTCCACATTGTCCCTGGATAGAGACGTGCATGATGGCCTGTAAACCTGAAGTGCCCATTGTAAGGAAGTGGGTCTATTTCAGTATAGCCCTTTGCCAGGGCAGCCAAAAATTGGGAGGCTCCACATTGTCCCTGGATAGAGACGTGCATGATGGCCTGTAAACCTGAAGTGCCCATTGTAAGGAAGTGGGTCTATTTCAGTATAGCCCTTTGCCAGGGCAGCCAAAAATTGGGAGGCTCCACATTGTCCCTGGATAGAGACGTGCATGATGGCCTGTAAACCTGAAGTGCCCATTGTAAGGAAGTGGGTGTATTTCAGTATAGCCCTTAGGCAGGGCAGCCAAAAATTGGGAGGCTCCACGTTGTCCCTGGGTAGAGACGTGCATGAGGGCCTCAAAACATTGTTCCCATTGCAAAGGAGCGGGTCTCCTGTCGTTGTAATGTCCATTCTGCAAAGAATGGGCGAAAAAATTTACCACTGGGGGTATACCTGAAACAAAGACCTAACTATTGTAACGGTCATCATGATGGCGCATGAGGAGAAGGAGGAGCAGTCCAGCGATTATCCAAAGTCGAGAAGTGTACCCATGGGTGAGTGGAGGTACATGGCAAACTTTAAACTCCGCTCTCATTTGCTGGTGGTGTGGTGAAGTCTGGCCCAATCCAACCCTTGTTCATCTTTATCAGAGTCAGCCTGTCAGCATTTTCAGTTGACAGGCGGGTGCGTTTATCTGTAATGATTCCACCTGCGGCACTAAAAACACGCTCTGACAAAACGCTAGCAGCAGGGCAGGCCAGGACTTCCAAGGCGTAGAGAGCCAATTCATGCCACGTGTCCAGCTTGGATACCCAATAATTGTAAGGCACAGAGGAATGTCGGAGTACAGTTGTTCGATCTGCAAGGTACTCCTTCAGCATCTGGGCAAACTTAGGATTTCTTGTGGCACTACCCCGCACCTCAGGGGCTGTGGTACGTGAGGGGCTGAGAAAACTGTCCCACATCTTAAAGACTGTTCCCCTACCTCTGGCGGATTGGACTTGTGCCTCTCTCGGCTGTACGCCTCGGTTGTCCACTGATTCCTGACCTATGCCGCTAGCGTTTTGTGAGGGGAATGCTTTGCCTACTTCCGTGAGTATGGCCTTCCGAAACTGCTGCATTTTGGTTGACCTCTCCTCCACGGGAATAAGAGACAAAAAGTTCTCCTTGTAGCGTGGGTCTAACAGTGTTACCAACCAGTAATGATTGTCGGCCAAGATGTTCTTAACGCGAGGGTCACGAGACAGGCAGCTTACCATAAAGTCAGCCATGTGCGCCAGACTCTTAACAGCCAGGACTTCAGTAGCCTGACCAACAAGATGACTGAACATGCTGTCCTCCTCCTCCTCCTCCTCCTCCTCCTCATCTACCCTGTCCTCTGGCCAGCCACGCTGAATCGAGGATATGACTGGTGTGCATGTCATATCCTCAATTTGGCCGGAGAGTTGCTCCATGTCTTCATCCTCCTCCTCGTCATAGTCCTCCACTGCACGTTGTGATGAGACGAGGCTGGGCTGTGTGTTATCACCCACACCCACTACTGTTTCTTGCTGCAACTCATCGCGCTCCGCCTGCAATGCATCATGTTTGTTTTTCAGCAGGGACCGTTTTAGAAGGCAGAGTAGCGGTATGGTGACGCTAATAATGGCGTCATCACCACTCACCATCTTGGTGGAGTCCTCAAAGTTTTGGAGGATGGTACATAGGTCTGACATCCATCTCCACTCCTCAGGTGTTATGTGTGGAGTTTGACCCATTTCCCGACGGCTTAGGTGATGCAGGTACTCAACAACTGCCCTCTTCTGCTCACATATCCTGACCAACATGTGCAGAGTTGAATTCCAACGCGTGGGGACATCACACACCAGTCTGTGAGCCGGAAGATGCAAACTGCGCTGAAAGCCGGCAAGGCCGGCTGAAGCAGTAGGTGACTTTCGAAAATGTGCAGACAGGCGGCGAACTTTTACCAGCAGATCAGACAGCTCTGGGTATGACTTTATAAACCGCTGAACCACGAGGTTGAGCACATGGGCCACGCATGGAACATGTGTCAGCTGGCCTCGCCTCAAAGCCGCCACCAGGTTCCGGCCATTGTCACAAACGACCTTTCCTGGCTTTAGGTTCAGAGGTGTGAGCCAGTGATCTGCCTGCTGTTTCAGAGCTGTCCACAGCTCTTCTGCATTGTGGGGTTTGTCACCTATGCAGATTAGCTTCAGCACAGCCTGTTGCCGCTTCGCCGAGGCAGTGCTGCAGTGCTTCCAGCTTGTGACTGGTGTGGAGGGCACAGTGGATGAGGATGCGCAGGAGGAGGAGGAGGCTGAAGAGCATGACATTCCGGAGCTGTAGAGTGTGGGTGAAACACTGACTGAGGTAGGGCCTGCAAACCTTGGTGTGGGAAGGACGTGTTCCGTCCCTCGCTCAGACTGGGTCCCAGCTTCCACAATATTAACCCAGTGTGCCGTCAACGAGATGTAGCGGCCTTGCCCACAAGCACTTGTCCACGTGTCTGTGGTTAGGTGGACCTTGGGTGAAACAGCGTTGTTCAGGGCACGTGTGATGTTTTGTGACACGTGGTTATGCAACGCGGGGACGGCACACCGGGAGAAATAGTGGCGGCTGGGGACCGAGTAACGTGGGACAGCTGCCGCCATCAGGTCACGGAATGCTTCTGTCTCCACCAGCCTAAAAGGCAACATTTCCAGCGCAAGCAGTCGCGAAATGTTAGCATTTAGAACTGTGGCATGTGGGGTGTTGGCAGTGTATTTGCGCCTGCGTTCAAAGGTTTGCTGAATGGATAACTGAACGCTGCGCTGGGACAAGGACGTGCTTGATGATGGTGTTCTTTCTGCGTAGGCAACTGCAGGTGCAGGAGTGGAGGAGGCTTGTTCGCAGGCAGCATGGACAGAGGATTGGCTCGCATGCACAACCAGCGAAGACGTAGCAGTGACATCAGCAAGCACTGCTCCTCGACTCTGTTGTACTTCCCACAAAGTCGGGTGCTTGGCTGACATGTGCCTGATCATGCTGGTGGTGGTCAGGCTGCTAGTTTTGGTACCCCTGCTGATGCTGGCACGGCAGGTGTTGCAAATGGCCTTTTTTGAATCATCTGGATCCAACTTAAAAAACTGCCAGACTCGTGAAGACCTAACATTTGTACAGGCACCTTGTGTCGTCGTGTTGTTCCGGGGAACGGTTGCCTGACTTCTGCCTGGGGCCACCACCCTGCTTCTTACTGCCTGTTGTGATGCTACGCCTCCCTCCCCCTGTGCACTGCTGTCCTCGCTCTGCATATCCTCCTGCCAGGTTGGGTCAGTTACTGGATCATCCACCACGTCGTCTTCCTCTTCCGCACCCTGCTCCTCCTCCTGACTTGCTGACAATTGTGTCTCATCATCGTCCACCACTTGTTGAGACACGTTGCCAACTTCGTGAGAACGTGGCTGCTCAAATATTTGGCCATCTGTACAGACGATCTCCTCATGACCCACTTCAATATGAGCTGGCGAGAGGCCAGAATGTGTGAATGGAAACGTGAACAGCTCTTCCGAGTGTCCAAGTGTGGGATCATTAATGTCCGAGGAGGACGTGTACTCAGCCTGGTGGTAGGAAGGAGGATCAGGTTCAGAAATGTGCGGTGCAGTATCACGGCTACTGACACTTGACCGTGTGGAAGACAGAGTGTTTGTGGTGGTGCCAATCTGACTGGAAGCATTATCCGCTATCCAACTAACAACCTGTTGACACTGGTCTTGGTTCAAGAGCGGTGTACTGCTGCGGTCCCCAAGAATTTGGGACAGGACGTGCGAGCGACTAGATGTGGCCCTTTGTTGTGGCGAAATTAGAGCTTGCCCACGACCTCGGCCTCTGCCTGCACCACCATCACGTCCACTTCCTTGTTCCTTGCCAATGCCCTTGCGCATTTTGCAATGCTGTGCACTGCTGACGTGTATATTCACTACTTGTGCGTTATATCAAAGTTTCTGGAAATTGCACACAAGTGCACCTGTACGCTGCCACCGACAGGCACACACGTGCGGTTTTTAAATGCAAGCACGGACGCACTAAGAACCTAACACAGGTTTTAGGAGCAAAAATTAAGAACTCTGACACTATCAGCCACTGCTGACTGACGTGTATTATACACTACACTTGTGCGTTATATAATAGTTTGGTAAAAACGCACACCAGTGCACCTGTACGCTGCCACCAACAGGCACACACGTGCGGTTTTAAAAACCAAGCACGGACGCAATAATAACCTAACACAGGTTTTAGGAGCAAAAATTAAGAACTCTGACACTATCAGCCACTGCTGACTGACGTGTATTATACACTACACTTGTGCGTTATATAATAGTTTGGTAAAAACGCACACCAGTGCACCTGTACGCTGCCACCAACAGGCACACACGTGCGGTTTTAAAAACCAAGCACGGACGCAATAATAACCTAACACAGGTTTTAGGAGCAAAAATTAAGAACTCTGACACTATCAGCCACTGCTGACTGACGTGTATTATACACTACACTTGTGCGTTATATAATAGTTTGGTAAAAACGCACACCAGTGCACCTGTACGCTGCCACCAACAGGCACACACGTGCGGTTTTAAAAACCAAGCACGGACGCAATAATAACCTAACACAGGTTTTAGGAGCAAAAATTAAGAACTCTGACACTATCAGCCACTGCTGACTGACGTGTATTATACACTACACTTGTGCGTTATATAATAGTTTGGTAAACGCACACCAGTGCACCTGTACGCTGCCACCAACAGGCACACCCGTGCGGTTTTAAAAACCAAGCACGGACGCAATAATAACCTAACACAGGTTTTAGGAGCAAAAATTAAGAACTCTGACACTATCAGCCACTGCTGACTGACGTGTATTATACACTACACTTGTGCGTTATATAATAGTTTGGTAAACGCACACCAGTGCACCTGTACGCTGCCACCAACAGGCACACACGTGCGGTTTTAAAAACCAAGCACGGACGCAATAATAACCTAACACAGGTTTTAGGAGCAAAAATTAAGAACTCTGACACTATCAGCCACTGCTGACTGACGTGTATTATACACTACACTTGTGCGTTATATAATAGTTTGGTAAAAACGCACACCAGTGCACCTGTACGCTGCCACCAACAGGCACACACGTGCGGTTTTAAAAACCAAGCACGGACGCAATAATAACCTAACACAGGTTTTAGGAGCAAAAATTAAGAACTCTGACACTATCAGCCACTGCTGACTGACGTGTATTATACACTACACTTGTGCGTTATATAATAGTTTGGTAAACGCACACCAGTGCACCTGTACGCTGCCACCAACAGGCACACACGTGCGGTTTTAAAAACCAAGCACGGACGCAATAATAACCTAACAGGTTTTTTTGGGGAGCGACAATTACAGTACAGACAAGTCAGACACTATCTGGACTGTTTTACACTGTGTACACCAGCCCCAGATATGAAGGCTGGTATACGGTCACCACTACCCTGCCTGCCTGCCTGCCTGTATACTGCTACAATAGTCCTGACAAGGACTCTTTTGGTCACTAGCCTGTATTCAGACCTGGCTATACCCTGCCTGTATATAGCAACAATAGTCCTGAGAAGGACTCTGCTACTGTACTCCGACCTGGCTATACCCTGCCTGCCTGTATACAACTAGAATAGTCCTGAGAAGGACTTTTGGTCACACTGTTTGCAGCCCTGCAACTGAAAAAGCTATAAAGGGCCGCAAAGCTTTCCCTGAATCAGCGACACTCTCCCTACACTCACTGTCAAAATAGCTGTGAGCAGAGCACAGCGCGCCGGCCTATATAAAGGCTCGGTGACGCTGTGCAGGCCGGCCAATCACTGCAATTCCACAACTAACAGGGCTGTGGCATTGCAGTGGTCTGCCAGCCAATCCCTGCATGAGGGCTGGCTCTCAAAAGAGCGCCAACATGCAGAAATGAAGACCACGAGTAAAGCACGAGTATCGCGAGATTACTCGGTCCCCGCCGAGCAGCCCGAGTACAGTGATACTCGTGCGAGTACCGAGTAGTGACAAGCATGCTCGCTCATCACTACTGCTCTGTCTATTCTGTATTCTTTGTGTGTACATTGTCCTGTTTGCAGGTTTAATCCCTCCCCTGATGGGCGTTTGTCACTAAGTCTGGGGGAGGGGGCCTAGGATCCACCTAAACGCTCTGTATAGCTGGGAGATTAGTCAGTCTGGCTGGGAATTACAAGAGAAGCAGGAAGATTCATCCTCTGGGGTTAGAAGCTGCGGCTACAGGCAGCACCCCAGAGAGCCATTGAGAAACCCTGATTTCCGTGGAAAAGGACTGCTGGAGGATTGTGACTGATTTATCCTCTGTGGGCAGAAGCTGCGGCTCCCTAGAGAGACCTGGGCATTTATCGCTTACTGGACTATATTCGTATTTCTGGACTCTTTTACACTCTGTATAGTGAATTATTGTATGGACCGTTTGATTTGCTTGGATTAAATGTTCTTTGGATTGTTCATCCATCTCTCACTCTATTGATTGTATGATATGGGAGAAGGACCCTGTGACATGAACTATGCACCTGTGACGCCCTGGACTAGCCAGGTAGTCACAGATAGGCCCTTACACAAACACCTCCCCCCCTTAATAAGGTGACAGCAGCCAATCTACAAAAACCTTGTCACCTCCCTCTGGGTTTGATGTTCACACCAGGGGGCGGAGCCAGGCGGTTGGCTCCGCCCACCAAAGAGTACACAGGCCCCGAGGCAGGAGAATGTGAGAGGTTAGTTTGGACAGTGGAGTGGTGTGGAGTTCAAGCGCAGACCTGTATCCATGTCTGCCACAGTCTAACACCAGGTGTCTGGGTTGGAGCCCAGTCACCTCTGGCATGGAGGCCGCCTGTAGGAGCTGGGATTACAGCCGGTGGAATCGTAAGGACCAGGGATGGTTGGCGGCCCACCGGTACCGAACCGGGGAACAGATTGAAAACTGAAGCACCAGGAGGGGTACTTAGACCCAGTATGAGGCCCAGAAACAACTGGGCCGAGTCAAATCAACTGATTGAGGACTGGACTTTAGGCCCTTTCCCACCTAAGACCCGACTGAAGACAACAGCCCCACCATAGGGGTAGAAAGCCACCGCCCAGGCATCGAGACCCGACGGGCCAGCGTCTGCGGGCAAAAGGGCTCTACCGGCACACACCAGGCTGGGGAGCGGACTACCGTTGCTCAGGCATAGGAGTCACATTTCTACAAAAGTGAGGTGCAGGAGAAAGGCGGGAACCATGAACCTTCAAAGGGGAAAAGCGCAGCTGGCTGCGGGCACCATCCACCATCTTGTTTGGTTTTACCAGAGACTCCAGCATGTTTGTAATACTGAGTACAACAGTGCCTTTGGGCCGCGCACCGCACTGCACCACACCGACACGCCAGCATCGTCCATTCCCCCCGCCTCAGCACCTCCCTCGGGCCCCCGGGACCATCATCCCCTACCCACGGAGGGGTCAACACCAAGCTGCGCAACACCGTCCCCGGAAGCCTAGTCATCGGCAGCGGTGGTGTCCATCCATTTACCACAACCTGTGGGTGGCGTCACAAACTCAAATCCCCTACAAACAACCCTGGCACCGCCCGTGGACCTCCCCACCGAAGTCCCTACGTGTAGCGCCAACCCCCCCCTTTTAGAGCGACGTGACCCCCGGGTCCGTGAGGAGCTCGAGCCATCCACCGACGAGCACGGATCCGAGGGGCTCGGCAGCCGGCCAAGCCCCGGGGTGGTACACACCAATAAGAGCAGCAGGGAGGTGAACGGAAATGTAAAACAGTGTTAGCGGAACGCTATGACATCATTAGCTATAGGACAAGATCGAAACTTTAATCTTTCCTCTCACAATTTAACACTAGAACTACTGAGGTAGTCATTTTGACTACTTTGCACTATGAATTTCTATATAGGTGTCACGAGTCCAGTAGTTCTAGTGTTAAAGGCTCAGGCTATGTTCATACAGAGTTTGTTGAATTTTTTTTTTTACATTTCTGTTCTAAATCCACTTGGTATCCATATGTTTAGTCTTTGAGCATTTGTTTCTGCAGAAAGTTTGGTAGATCACCATCTAAATGATGACTTGTGCACATACCTTTACTCTGCAGAAAATTTGTTCACAAAAAACCTGCACCTTGTGGCAAAATAAACAACAAAATGCATGTGTTTAGAGTTTGTTTTTGTCCCATGCGTAGTATTTTTAGTGAAATTAATGGCTAGAAGAGCTAAAAAATGCCAAACAAAACGCTGGACACGAAGAATTGACCTTGAAGTTTTTTTGTGTACCAAAAACTGCAACGAAAAAGAAAGCAATGTGCGCACGGCATTTCTGAATTCTCGTAGACTTTGCTAGGAGAAGGAAGACATGCAGTTTTGGACAACAAACTGCACCAAAACATGTAGCCAAAACCACACAGTCTTAAGCCGGAGTCACACTTACGAGTAACTCGCACGAATCCCGCATCACCTGGCACGGCCTGCCTCTCTCCTCACATAGAAATCCATGCATTTGATCTGTTCCTCTCAGGAGAGTGAAAGGTTGTGCCTGCCTGGTGATACGATGCAAGACTCATGTGAGTGTGACTCCAGTCTTAGGCCGGTGTCCCACTTGCGATTGCCGCGCGCGTTTCGCAGTGAATTACCCATCACGGACTCACACTCTGCTAACAGGAGCGGGTCGGCTGCATAGGGATGCATGCAACCGATACATGCAAGGCAATTGCAAGTGGGACACCAGCCTTAGTTGGAGTTTCTGCTTCAAAAATTCAGCAAAAAGGCTCAGGGGTCAATTAAGCAAAACTGGTGATTCCCTCACCGGTCTGGATGAGGGGGCACTTAGTAGCAGATGCTCCTGATTGATTAAGAATCATACCTCTTAATGAATAAGGCAAGGTACATAAAGGTGTGTGTGTCGCGGATGGGTGCCGCCTCCACTGCGGCAACCGGGGTTGCTCGAGTGGCGCTCGGGTCCGGGATCGTGTCTGGGGGCTCGAGTGGTGACCAGACCCGGGGCTTGCGCAACCGCCTGTCCACGCACACAGTGAAAGAGGGAGGTATTTACAGGGGAGATTGTCTGTGACGCCACCCGTGGGTTGCGGTGATGGATGGTAACACCACCGCTGCCTCTCGGGGCCGACGTCCGGGACCAGTGATGTAGGCGGGCAGCAAGGTCGTTCACCCTCCACGTTTAGGGGTTGGCTGTAGTTCCGGGGCCCAGGTGTGGGTAAGGAGCAGGGCCAGGGCGTTGTCGGCAGGTTGGACCACGTGAAACCGGTGTACTCACAATTATGAATAATCCACACAGAGTCCATACTGTAAACCAAGGCCGGATACTGGTTTCCTCTGGAGGGGTGTGCTGGTCCCGTACGCGGGTTGACACTGTAGGGGCCCTTCCTCCTGTACTTGTGTCTTTTGGTGTGTGGATTAATCCCACTTGGAATGGGAGAAATGCACTCCCCTGCAGTTTTAGATGCAGAAGGAGCTGTTGCCCGCAGATACTGACCCATGGGACGTCAGTGGGTTCTTGGCGGACACCCTGTCTCCCGCGTTGGGCTGCCGGTCTGCTCTATCTATGCTTATCTCCTTAAGAACAAGGCCTGGTACCTTGTCCCGCTGGTCAATTAACAAGGGGCTTGAAGCTTGTTTCGTCCTAGGGTCCAGGTACCCCGCCCATGCACGGTTTCTGGACTGTTTTCCCTCCGTCGGTACCGGAGGGCTACGACCCTGCCCCAGTCCACTACGGGTCTCCCGCGACCGAGTCGCCATCTCCTGTGGTCCTACAGAGCCGTCTGCCACCTAGTCAGTCCTCCCGTGGTCCCAGGGCTCCAACACTGACCCCACGGCACTCCGACTTCAACTCCACTCAACTTCAACTCAAACTTCAACTCAACTGCCTGGTTCCCGCCTCATTTCACCTCAAGACCCCTAGGTGGGTGTTCCCATCTGCCTGGTCCCGCCCACTGGTGTTGTCCTGTGTGTCATGGGGGGGGCGACTAGGATTTGTGGCTGATGTTCCCCTGTGTGTGGGATGTGGGGTGTTAATTCCCAAGCAGGAGGCGATTCCTGTACCCTTGGTGGGGGGTATAGTCATCTGTGACTACCTGGCTTTGAAAGGGTGTCACACTCCCCCTTGGTAAAACACAGCCCGCCCGCGAGCTGTCCGGCACCGGTATTTATTATTTTTTTAGGAACTGGAAAAAGGTAAAAACAACATTTAAAACATGTAAAACATTTCTTCCCTTTATGGGAGGCACAGTGCTTAAACGTTACGTAACCATTACCATCTACCCTGTTTTAGCCAGCCAAAACACCTATACCCTCCCTTGGTGCCACCGCTAGTCAGGTGCCACACCATCCTGGGGTTTTGGGGGTGTCTTTGTTGGTGTCCGAGTCAAGGTTCCGCACCCATTATCGCCCCAAAAGGTCCTATGGACCGGAACCCTTTGGATCTAGAGGGTAGTCACCGGTTTCAGTGGTGACTGGACCTCAGCCGACTCCACCGCAGGCCCTTCCTCCAATCTTCCTCTCCAGCGGGTGCCGCCTCCTGGCGGTAACAAGAAGGGAGATGGGGGGTTATTTACATTACCCAAGAAAGTTTTTGGGGCGGTGTCGCCAGTCCTTACACCATGGTCAATTTTTAACTATTAAATCGGGGGTAGGGGCGTGGCCTGGACATGATGGTGTGAGGACGTCTCCTTGCAGAGCTCCTTCACCCACCGCTTAAATACAGTTATATCTCGGCCTCTCCGATGACTAATGCCTCCCAAAAGGAAGCCCCAGGTAGTACTCGCTGCGGGGCCCGATCCAGCTACCCAAAAAACAGGAGGGAGGATGGAGCGGTTCCTCAGCGGGCCCTCTCCTGCCCTGAAGCGTGCGGCGAGCAGCGGCGGCAAGATGGCGCCGACCCCCACAATGCGTCCTCCAGGAGGGGAATCCCCAGGCGCAGCGGTCCGGGAGAAGCCGGCAGTCACAGGAGCGAGACGGCAGGAGGAAGTGGAGCCAGGAGTCGGAGCGGTGTCTGGGACCTCGCAGACAGAGAATGAAGGCGGCGGGGAGCATGTCTGCAGAGATTTACACAGGTCAGCGATGGGGGAGGTGCGGTTCCACATGGAGGAAGGTGAGGTGACCCGAAGCAGTGGGGGGGGGGCCCTGAATGGAGGGACGCTGGCAGGGCCTCTGTCTATGCCGCCCCAGAGCCCAGAGAGGGAGAGCTGCCCTCGGCCCCTGCTTGAAGGATCGCATGGAGGGGATAACCCGGCGGCTTTCCTCCCCGAGGAGGGTCCCCCCCTGGGCAGCCCATCCACCTCTTCATCGCAACTACACCTCCCCCAGGCCACACAAGACCTTCAGGCACTGAGGGAGCTCATCCTGGCCCTTCCAAGCAAGAGTGACCTGGATGCTCTAGTTCGCAGAATTGAGCAGTCCCACCAGCAAGCCATTGCTTCAGTGAGGGAGATGATAGGTGCCCTAGAAGATAGAGTCACTGCCACTGAACAAGAGCAGGAGTCTCTGGAAAGCAGAGTAGCTCACCTGGAAAAGGACTGTGAGGCATTTAACACCCGGTCCAGGGACATGGCATTACTGCTAGACGATCAAGAGAATAGAAGCCGCCTAAACAATATAAGATTAAAGGGTATCCCAGAGGACTGGCCGGCAGAGACTCTCCGCCATAAAGTGCAAGAAATATTTAATATAGTCACCGCCAGACCAACGGATGCTACGCACCTATGTGACAGAGTCCACAGAGTTGCTAGATCCTACCAAGGAGCCAATTCCTCCATTGCAAGAGACGTCCTTTGCCGCTTACATTATTATACGGACAAGGAACAGATCCTGAGGAAGGCCTGGGAGTCCGGTCCGGTGAAGATGGAGGGGGCGACCATCAAGCTCTTCCCGGACGTTTCCAGTCGCACGCTCTACATGAGACGTCAGCTTCATCCGTTATTGGCAAAAATCAAAGAGGTGAACGCCTCATATCGCTGGGGGCACCCGTTCCACCTCATTGTCCGGAAGGGCCCATCTACATTCTTGCTGAGACGCCCTGCGGAGTTGCCGGGACTGTTCAAGTTTTTGGAACTGCCTGTCTTTAACATCCCTGATTGGCTATCCTGGGAGTCCATGGGCCCCCCGACGCGGAGGAGAGAAAAGGATTCAACACCGTCGACATCAGGGGGATGGGGCTGAAAAGTCAGCTCGGCACTGTTTCTAGTTGCAGGGGAGGTTAAACTGTACCCATTTATGTTGGAAAGGGCCCCTGGCCTATCATTTTGGGAGGGGCATGTGTTGTTGCACCCCTCTTCGCCTCGTTGGTGGGGGGTTCTTGGGATGGTGCATAGATTGGGGGGTGACGGAGGAGAGGCCGTCAGAGTTTAATATTAGTCTCGCCTCTGGCACTTGCAAAGGGGCGGTAGTCAGATAACTTAAGGGTGGTGGGTGGGGGGGTTACATATGAGTGTTCATACCCGACCCCGCCGGTTGTATCCCAGTAGGCCTAGGGCTGGTCCATAGGTCTGCGAGCTCCTCGTGAGCTGTCTATTCTTTTCTCTCTTTCTTTTAGCTTCTTTGTTTTCCCTTTTTCTTTTCGTTTCTAACTTCTCCCCTTTCCTCTCTCCCTACTCCCGCTCCCTTTCACAGTCTTCGTCTTTCTTCCTTCCTTCCCCTTCTTCCCTCCTCCCTCAGAGCCCTCCCTGGTGGTGTGTGTGTCTGTCTTTCCCTTGTCGTCTATCCGTAGGCCCTCATCACTGACATGAAGCAGTCATCCAGTCCTGATTTAAGAGTGGGATCCCTAAATGTCAAGGGCCTTCATAGTCCAGAGAAACGTTCAATCCTCATGAATCTGTTGTGGGGAAGGCGACTTCAGGTAATCTTTCTACAGGAAACGCATTATGGTTTAGACAAACCTTACAAGCTTTCAGACCGGAGATACTCTACGGTTTACCATTCCCCATCTCCTGATTCGCGGTCCAGGGGGACCAGCATCCTAATTGCGAGCTCTCTACCATGGGAGTTGATAGAGGTCAGCACGGACAAGGAGGGGAGACAGATACTAATAAAGGGGCGGATCCAGTCCCAGGTCTTCACTTTTGCGGCCCTCTACCTGCCCAACACGGGACAGTGTGGCGCCCTGTTGCGATTCCTGAGCACCCTGGACGAGTTTTCAGAGGGCACATTGATAATTGGAGGGGACTTTAACTTTGTTATGGACCCAGAGGTGGATACTTCTAAGGGGGTCTCTAACTTGCCCAGGGCCGTTCACAGTCGGATCAGGCGCGGTTTACACGAACACCAGTTAGTAGACACATGGAGGCTGCAGCATCCGGCAGACAGGGACTACTCCTTTTACTCCGCGGTTCATGACTCTTACTCAAGGCTAGACCACTTCTTTATCAGACATAGAGACCTACACTGCATGCTGGACGCGGAAATAGATGAAATAGTGTTCTCTGACCACGCCTTGATAATTCTTAATGTCTCCCTGACGTGCCCGATTATTAAACAGGGTCAGTGGATATTGAACACTTCGCTACTGGCTGACCAGATGACTATGCTGGACGTACAGACTGCGGTAAAAGAATATTTTGACCTCTGCGCGGGGGGTGATACCACACCCGCCGTAACGTGGGAAGCTCATAAATGTGTAGTTAGAGGACTGTTTATAAAACATGGAGCCCGTATGAAGCGGGAGAGGAATGCGGACATGGAATCTTTACTAGTCGACATTCATGCCCTGGAGAGGATCCACAAAGACCGGTTAGACGACGGGACCAAAACCCTTCTCATTCAAAAAAGAGAAAAGCTGAAATCGTTACTCTCTAATAAAGCTAAGGCCTCGCTAGCGCGCTGCCGGAGGCACTTTTATGAATTCGGTAACAAAAACAGTAGGACCTTGGCCAAGGCATTGCGGACCCAGAGGCTGAGGGGATATGTCCCCCATATACAGAAGCAATCGGGGGAGAGGGCCTCACTTCCAGGTGACATAGCTTCAGCATTTAGGGACTATTACACTGCCCTATACTCTATTGACGACACCCTGACGGAGGACAATAGGAAGACAGCCAGGGAACGCATCCAGGACTACATAAGATCCTCAGGCCTCCCGAGGCTTAGACCGGAAGACATAGAGATATTGGAGGCTCCGATTACAGAAACAGAATTCGCCTCGGTCCTTAAGAAATCCCCCACGGGTAAGGCACCGGGTCCGGATGGACTTCCGCTGTCTTACTACAAGAGGTTAAGTCCTATTCTATCTCCTCATTTTTTGGCAGCATTTAATAACATCTCAGCGTGCACGTCCTCTCCATTACCCAGGGACTCCCTTGCGGCTAACATCGTGGTCATTCCCAAGGAGGGGAGGGATCCCACCTGTTGTGCCAACTATCGTCCGATCTCCCTGCTCAACGTGGACTTAAAGATGTTTGCTAAGATTCTAGCCGATCGGCTGTCCCCCATGTTAGGGGGTATAGTCCATGCAGATCAGGCGGGTTTCAAGTTGGGCAGGGAGGCTAGAGATAACACCACGAGGGCCATCAACCTGATCCACAGGGCTAGGTCGGGGGGTGGATCGCTTATGCTGTTGTCCACAGATGCCGAAACGGCGTTCGACCGAGTCGGCTGGATGTTTTTGAATGGAGTCCTTGCCTCTCTGGGACTGGGGGGCAACATGCTCAGATGGATAGGATCTCTCTATAATTCACCATCGGCCCGCATACGGGTTAACGGGGTGCTGTCAGAGAGATTCCCAATAGCCAATGGCACGCGGCAGGGCTGTCCTCTCTCCCCATTAATCTTCATACTTACTCTAGAACCCCTGTTGCGACATATTCGGATAAACTCAAGCATCAAAGGTCCCAAGATAGGTAACGTGACCCATAAGGTAGCGGCCTTTGCGGACGACCTATTATTTTTCATCACAGACCCAACCACATCGCTCCCAGCGCTAATGCAGGAATTTAAACGCTACTCCTCACTCTCGAACTTTAAGATCAACTTGTCTAAATCGGAGGCACTGAGCGTTAACCTCCCCATGGGAGTAGTCTCGCAGCTGCGGGGAGCCTTTGACTTTCAATGGGCCCCACAGTACCTGCGATACCTGGGACTCAAATTGTCAGCAGATGTGAGCTCCTTATTCAAGTTGAACTTTACCCCTCTCCTCCAAAACATAAAAGAAGATTGTAAAACCTGGTCAAGGGGCACGTTCACATGGTTTGGACGGTCAGCGATTCTCAAGATGAATATCTTCCCAAGATTGCTGTATCTCCTTCAGACCATGCCAATCGGGATACCCAAGACCTTTTTTAGAGAAGTCTCTTCTATGCAAACGAAGTTTCTGTGGGCAAACAAGCCGGCGAGGTTGGCACGGTCGCTGTTGTGCAGATCTAGAACCCGGGGTGGGCTGGGCCTCCTGGATCTCAAATCATACTATGTAGCCACTCATTTAGCCAGAGTGGTGGACTGGTGTAGACACTCCAAGGCCAAACCCTGGGTGTCGGTGGAGCAGAGCTTCACTGATATTCCACTAGCGGCGCTCCCATAGGTGAATTCCCCACTTAGTACAGGACTTAGGACTCACCCCACGATTGGCGCTGCGCTTTCCTGTTGCTCTCAGGAGGGGGTCCGGAGATCCCTGATTCCTTTACCCTCCCCCCTCACCCCGATCGTTGGCAATCCAGATTTCTCCCCGAGTCTTTCTGACCCGGTGTTTCGCCTATGGATCTCCCGAAATAGATTTCGAGCTTGCCAAATTGGGGTCGAGGGGCATTGGCCAACGACCGTGGAACTCCGGAATTTCCGGGTTCCCGGACCATTGGGCTTGTGGCGTTCTATGCAGCTTCGACATTTTCTGCGCTCTCTACCAGACTACAGTCAGTTTGATAGACCCCTTACGGAATTCGAGAAGCTATGCACGGAGGGGGGGGGACCCTTAGACACTCACTGTCCATCTCACACTCCATGCTAGACAACTCCTCGGATTTGCCACCTCCTAGATTCCTCCTGCAGTGGGAATCTGACCTGGGCCTTACACTTTCGGCCACGCAGAGGAACAAGGTTCTGTCCATTACTCACAAAGCATCCATCAGTTCAAAACTCCAAGAAGCCAATTATAAATGCATTTCCCGTTGGTATAGGGTCCCAACAAAATTACACAGGATGTTCCCCGCGGTGGACCCGGGGTGCTGGAGATGTGGCACAGGGGAAGGAGACTTCCTACACATTTTCTGGGAATGCCCGGGGCTACGGCAGTTCTGGGAGGGGGTACGGGGAGTGATCAGGCATGTGACTGTGTCGCGGGCGGGGAGGAGGGTGTCGGCACACTGCGCTCACCCCTTCTGCTCGGGTCCGGCAGCTGCTCAGTGGTGGCTCGAGCCGTGGGCCGGATCCCGGGGTTTCTCGAGCGACACTCCTCGCCCGTGAGTGAAAGGGGGTGTTTGTTGGGTGGATGTGGGGATTGTTATAGTCCGTGACGCCACCCACGGTTGTGGTGATTGCACCACCGCTGCTCAGTATGGGGGTCCCGGGGATGGTGATGCGGAGCAGCCAGGTGTTGTGTTGCCCCTCCGTGGGTAGGGGTTGGTGATCCCGGGGCCCGGTGATGAGATGTAAAGTGTAGGGCCAGGAGGGCGCAGGGACGCGGGGGCAGCGCTGTGCCTTGCGGCACTATGGTACTCACTCAGCCTGACACACGGACACAGTTTGTATGGTAAACCAACGGCTGGTAGGACGGTCCCACAGACGGCTGCACCTGCACTCCCGGTAGGTGACGGTGATGTCCCTCTTCCTTGCACCTGTGTTGACTGATGGTAGCGGTGGATTCCCTCCGGTTACCCGCTCCCCGACTGCAATCTGGGCCGGAGGAGCTCTACACTTTGCCCGCATGCGCTGGCCCTGAGAAACTGGTGCCGTGGCGGTGGCGGTGTCTCTCCAATACGGGTTGGGCTGTTGCCTTCAATCGGGACTTGGTTGTTGGGGGATCTGCGTCCCCGTCACTGACGGATTTGGCAAATCTGGCGACTCCTAGCCTTGCCGGGGTCCGAGAGGCCCCTGCCCTGGTGCTGACTGTCCTTCGGAACACTGCTCCAGACCACCGGGCACACAGCCAACGGGGTCCTTCCAGGAACTTCCAAACGGTCCCCCTCCAGACAGTCACCGCCGTTGCTGACCTTGCTGTTCTGGCCCTCACAAAGCTGGACCCTTCAGGCTGTCTTTCTCTTCTGTCACTTTACTTGCTTTTTCTCCTTTTCTACTTTCACTTTCACTTAACTCCTAAACTGAACTCTCCTCTTTACTCTTGCCCTGCCTGGGCTCGACTTCACTCCTTCCACTTCCTCCTCCCTGACAGAACTGCCTGGTTACTTCCTGCCTCCAGTGTTGTGAGCTCCTCGGTGGGCGGAGCCAACCGCCTGGCCCACCCCCTGGTGTGCATCATCAACCTCTGGAGGAAGGCAACAAGGATTTGTGGTTAGCTGTGATGTGCCTACCTGGAGTGTGGGGTGTGGTGGTGTTGTGACCTGTGACCCCTGGCTTGCCCAGGGCGACACAACTGGATACGCGCAGACTCTGGGCCCGGAACTTTTCCTGCTCCAACTATCTGAGTCCTCTGTCCGTGCGTACAAAGGGTCTCTGTTAAGCTTCCTGGTGATGGCCGCTAGGACGTGCATTCCTCTGAGATGGAGATCCCCTTCTCCGCCGACATTATCGTTGTGGGCAAGTAGGGTGAACAAACTGCTGTATATGGAGGACCTGACAGCGTCTGTCCACGATAGACATGAGGCTTTTTACAAGACTTGGTTCCCATGGATCGAGTTTAAATACTCTAAAGAATACGGCACATGGATTCCCCCAGATTGAAGGGGGGGCCCGTGGACGCCGTGGGAAGGAGTTGCTCTGAGAGGGTGGATCCCTGCTATGTGTTTGTTCGTGTCCCAGTGTTTTTTCCCTCCCCTCCCTCGTTCCCCTTACGTACCCCCTTCCCTACCGTCTCTCGCTAAACCTTTCTTGTCTTACTCGCTTCTTCTTTCTCTCTTCCCTTGTTCTTTTTTTTTTTTTCTTTCTCTCTTTTCTCTTCTCAATCTGGTATTCCCGTTATATAAAACCTTTGGTAAACATGGAGAGGTCTTATTGTTGTAAATTTTCTGGTGTCACAGCTACTCTGTTATACACTGTCATGCATTGGTTGTGAATTGTATCGCAATTGACTCAGATTGGTACGATTCCATGTTTATTGTTAAATAAAGAATTTAAAAAAAAAAAAATCGGTGGTAAAACAATTTTCATTTTTCAATTTTCAATTTTCAACAACTGTAGAAAAAGGCAGCCGGGTACCATTACCTTACTTCTTTTCTTCATACAAGAAACGGTGTGAGGCGAGGCAGGGGGTCTCGTTTACTACCACCCACTTCTTTACATCAAGGCCGAACCAATCCCGCTCTCCACAGTGTTGGGTGTATCGCCGGGCTCCAGATTGCGGTCTGGTTGGCCAATGGGTAAATGCGGAGCTACATCTCTCCGGGACACGAATATTTCGGCATCCAGTCCCAGCTCGTAGATAAACCCCCACCCTTTCTGGAGGTCAAAATGGCAATCCTGCCCCCCTGTAGGTCGGGCCCCTGACCCGGTAAGTAGCTTGGCGCAGGTTGTCCTTTTCTTTATAAGTGCGGGCAAGCACATACTCCTTTCGTTTTTCTCGGCAGCGATCTCTCTTCGCAGCTGTTGCTGCTGCTGCTCCCAGTACGGGGTATGGGTTCCGTGCTCCGCCTCCTGCTCGGGAGCCAGGCCCACATGGATACCCTCGACGCCGGCAACGACTGGACTCTCTCTCTGCTGTGGGCCCCATTGCTCATTGGCCTGCTCCTCCTCCCTGCAGGTGCCTGCCGGCTGACCCACAGCCGGGACGGGGTAATGGGGAGCGGCCAACACCGCGGACAAGACAGACTTCTGGTCGGGTTCCGCCTCCGCTGCGGCCGGGCGGACTGCCGGAGCCGTCGTCATCTCTGTTGCGGCCGGGCAGACTTCCAGGGCCGGGGATGACGTCATTGGGGTTGCAGTCTGGCTCGGGCCTAATGGGATGTCGTCAGGGTTGCGGCCTGGCTCGGGGCTGAGACGGGTGCTGGATCGGTGGTGCAGGTAAGCCCCGAGGTCCCCATTGCTGGGTCCTCTTGTTTAGACAAGATGGGTTCCGCTGCCGTTGTTTGGGGTAGTGAGCCGATTGGGGTGCTAGCTGCTGACACGGGTGGCGAGGGAGGCGATGTGGCAGATGGGGGCAGGCTGGAACCCTCAGCCGGGACGGCCGGTTCATGGGGAACATATGGGCGTGCTTACCCACTCCTCCGAGGCCATCTCCATCTTGCGCGCCCGGACAGCTGCAGCCAGGCCCTTCATTTCGGTGGTCCACTGCGTCATGATGAAATGTGCCTGAGCCTGGATTCATCGTCACATCTTCTCCGTCTGTGCTTCAATCCAGTCAGTGGTCCCGGGAATGGGCCCCTCCACATGCTGGTTGTCGAATCCCTGAGACATCCTGCCGCTTGCTTGTCCAGGAACGGGATTTGGCAAAGTTCTGGTGTCCCTGCCTTATATCTTCTTGGTTTACATGCTGCTCCCCCTAGATTTTCAACAGCAGTCTCGCGAGACCAACTGTCCTTTGTGACTTCCTGTCTTGGGAGTCACTGGGTTCCGCCCGCGTTCTTAGGGAGCAGGGCTTTGGCTCCGTGCCTTTTTCGTTGTTGTTGTTTTGGTGCCAAAGATGGCAAGATAGCGACAGTTCAAGATTTTGGAGCGTTTTGCGGCTTTCAAAGCAAGGCGCACGGCATCTACTGATGGGATAAGAATCCTGTTCATGACACCAGGTTTTGTGATGTCGCGGACGGGTGCCGCCTCCGCTGCGGCAACCGGGCTGCTTGAGTGGCGCTCGGGTCCGGGATCGTGTCTGGGGGCTCGAGTGGTGACCAGACCCGGGGCTCGCACAACCACCCATCCACGCACACAGTGAAAGAGGGTGGTATTTACAGGGGAGATTGTCTATGACACCACCCGTACGTTGCGGTGAGGGATGGTGACACTGCCGCTGCCTCTCGGGGCCGACATCCAGGAACAGTGATGTAGGGGGGCAGCCAGGTGGTTCCCCCTCCACGGGTAGGGGTTGGCTGTAGTCCCGGGGCCCAGGTGTGGGTAAGGAGCAGGGCTGGGGCATTGTTGGCAGGTTGGACCGGGTGACACCGGTGTACTCACGATTAGAGATGAGCGAACCGGTCGCGGTTTGGCTCGAGTTTGGTTCACCGAACAGAGGTCTCGTTCGAGTTCGGTTCGGCGAACGTTCGACGAACCACTCGAACCGCATAGGAAACAATGGCAGGCAATCACAAACACATAAAAACACCTAGAAAACACCCTCAAAAGGTGTCCAAAAGGTTACCAACAACTCACAACACAACACAAACACATGGGAAAGTGACAAGGACATATACTCATGCGAAAACAAAAGAGCAAGACAAGGAAAAAGAGAAGGAGACACAGATATAGGCATGGCACGCCCTTCTAAAATCATGTAAAACACCGCAAGGTGACTCCAAGCGGAGTCTCCCTTTTTTCCAAAAATTGGGCCACACACACACCCACCCCTTCAGTGGCAGCACTTGTGCCCCAGTTGTACACTTCACAGCTAGATTTGCATCAAGCACATTCAAAAATACGCCATACTTAACCGTCCCCAGGATGACACCGGGGTAGGTAGCAAAGTCTTTCCTGATCCCAGCTCTGTGCATCTTGGATCATTTTTAAAAACAATGTAAGCAAGGGTTACTCCAAGCGGAGTCTCCCTTTTTTCCAAAAATTGGGCCACACACACACCCACCCCTTCAGTGGCAGCACTTGTGCCCCAGTTGTACACTTCACAGCTAGATTTGCATTAAGCACATTCAAAAATACGCCATACTTAACCATCCCCAGGATGACACCGGGGTAGGTAGCAAAGTCTTTCCTGATACCAGCGCTGTGCATCTTGGATCATTTTTAAAAACACAGCAATGGTTACTCCAAGAAGAGTCTCCCTTTTTTCCAAAAATTGGGCCACACAGACACCCCATCAGTGGCAGCACTTGTGCCCTAGTTGTACACTTCACAGCTAGATTTGCATCAAGCACATTCAAAATACACAAGCATTTACTCTCCCCAGGATGACACAGGGGTAGTAAATTCCTTGTGGATCAATGACTTGTTCATTTTGATGAACGTTAGTCTGTCCACATTGTCACTAGACAGACGCGTGCGCTTATCTGTCAGCACACACCCAGCAGCACTGAAGACACGTTCAGAGACAACGCTGGCAGCTGGACATGACAAAATCTCCAAGGCGTAAGTGGAGAGCTCTGGCAATTTTTCAAGATTTGAAGTCCAAAATGAGCAAGGCTCCAGTTGCAAAGTCATGGCATCGATGTTCATTTGGAGATACTCCTGTATCATCCTCTCCAGCCGTTGACTATGTGTCAGACTTGTTGTCTCTGGTGGCCTTGCAAAGGAGGGTCTAAAAAAAATATGAAAAGATTCAATAAAAGGTACGGGTAGACTGGTGAAGATGACGAGACCGTCCCATGTTTGTCAAGTTACAACTGGGAGATTCACTCCCTGCACCTGCACGGTTGTTTGATGGAAAAGCCGAGCTAAGATCGAGTAACAGCTTCTGCTGATACTCCTGCATACGTGCGTCCCTTTCTATGGCTGGAATTATCTCACAAAATTTGGACTTGTACCGGGGATCTAATATAGTGGCAAGCCAGTAGTCATCATCACTTCTAATTTTGACAATACGAGGGTCATGTTGGAGGTAGTGCAGCAAGAAGGCACTCATGTGTCTTGCGCAGCCATGCGGACCAAGTCCACGCTGTGTTTGTGGAATAGAGGTGCTAACTGTTCTTTCTTCCTCTGACATCTCCCCCTAACCTCTTTCAACTGAAATTTGACCAAGGTCTCCCTCATCCGCTGAGTCTTCCATGTCCATGGACAGTTCGTCCTCCATTTCTTCATGTTCTCCTGCACCTTCCTCAACATTTCGCCTGCTACCATGCGCCCTTGTTGATCCCTGTCCCCCATGGTCCCATGCGTGCCGCGTTGGTGATGATGAACGTCTGGACCTTGGTGATGTTGTTGTGTCTTGCGCATATGAATCCTCCTGTAGTTCCTCCCCTTCCTGTTGTCCCACCCCCTAACTCCGAATAGTGTTTAGCGTGTGCTCCAGCATGTAAATGACTGGAATTGTCATGCTGATAATGGCATTGTCAGCGCTAAACATATTCGTCGCCATGTCGAAACTGTGCAAAAGGGTGCATAGGTCCTTGATCTGAGACCACTCCATCAGGGTGATCTGTCCCACCTCTGCATCTCGTTGGCCCAGGCTATACGTCATGACGTGTTGCACCAGGGCTCGGCGGTGCTGCCACAGTCGCTGTAACATGTGGAGAGTCGAATTTCAGCGTGTCGCCACATCGCATTTCAGGCGATGAACCAGCAGGCCGAAAGACGTCTGGAGCGATGCAAGTCGCTCAGCAGCGTTGATTGAACGGCGGAAGTGAGCAGACAGTTTTCGTGCCCTGTTCAGAAGGCCATCTAGGCCGGGATAGTGTGTTAAAAATTGCTGGACAACAAGGTTCAACACGTGAGCCATACAAGGCACGTGTGTCACCTTTCCCAGGCGAAGGGCCACACCCAGGTTTGCAGCATTGTCACACACGGCCTTACAAGGCTGCAGGTTGAGTGGAGACAACCATTTATTAAACTCAGTCTCCAGAGCTGCCCACAACTCATCCGCTGTGAGACTCCTATTTCCAAGACATGTCAAGCTAAAGACCGCCTGATGCCGTTGCGCTCTGCTGCCAGCATAGTAATGAGGGGTGCGTGATTCCATCCGCGCAGTGAGAACACTGGTGGCCTGACCAGGCAGGCTTGGGGCGGAGGTGGAGGACCCAGATGACGTGGAGGAGGCAGAAGCAGTGGCGGAACTTGGACAGACAGAGGATTGACACACAAGTCATGGGGACGGCAAGACTTGTGCAGCAGACCCTTCACCATCTATCACCATAGTTACCCAGTGCCCAGTCAGCGACATGTAACGTCCCTGTCCATGCTTACTGGTCCAAGTATCAGTGGTGAAATGAACCCGTTCACACACAGAGTTTCTCAAGGAAGCGGTGATGTTGTGTGCGACATGCTGGTGTAGCGCAGGCACACCTTTCTTAGAGAAGTAGTGGCGACTAGGCATCTGGTACTGGGGCACAGCGACAGACATAAGGTCTCTAAAATCCTGTGTGTCCACCAGGCAGAAAGGCAGCATTTCGGTAGCCAAGAGCTTACAGAGGGATAAAGTCAACCTCTTAGCTTTGTCATGGGTCGCAGGAAATGGCCTTTTATTTGTCCACATCTGAGGGACAGAGATCTGGCTGCTGTGTGTAGACGGTGTTGAGTAGGGTGTCCCTGGAAAAATGCAGGTTTGTGAGGAAAGTGCAGGCGTAGACATGATGTTGCCTTCATCCAACGTTGGTGATATCGATGTCTGAGAGAGCTGTACACACGCACTTGTTTCCCCTTCCAAACCAACTGACGACCTACCAAGCAAACTGCCTGTTGCGGTTACAGTGGTGGAAGTTGTGACAGCTGTCCCCACAGTCCTACAAGATGAAGAGCGCGCGGATGAACTGGAAGGGGCAGGTGGTGGATGGTTCGCTCCGCTAGGCCGCATTGCAGCACGGTGAGCTTCCCACTGGGACATATGATATTTATTCATGTGACGATTCATGGAAGAAGTTGTCAAACTGCTGAGTTTTGCCCTCTACTAACAGAATCACGACAAATTTTACACATCACATAATTTGGGCGATCTTTTGCTATGTCAAAAAAGAACCAGGCTAGGCAAGGCTTAGAGGGCATGCGACCTGCTGATCCACCCCGACTAGTGCTCAGAGGCACAGTGGTGGCTGAGGATGCAGTTGTAGACGTGCTACCGGTACTCCAACTCTGTCCAGGAAGGCGCAAGGTAACTTCGTCGTCAGTTGCATCCTCCTCCAATGTCTCTGTTGACCTCCTCGAGGGCCTGACTGTGGGTTGACAGTAGGTGGGATCTAGAACTTCCTCATCAATTGTTGTGTTTGCACTCCCCTCACCCTCAGACCGAGCCTCTTCTTGCCCTGACCGAATATTTAAGTTGTCATCCCAAACTGGTATCTACGTCTCATCGTCATCAGTATGTTCCTCATTGTCTATTACAACAGGTGTTTCAGTTTGTGAATAAGGGTCAACATTATGCTCAGAAACTTGGTCATCACGGCCTGAATCTGAGTCACAAAGGTTCTGGGCATCACTGCAGACCATTTCCTGGTCTGTACTCACTGTAGCTTGGGAGCAGACCTCTGATTTCCAGGCTATAGTGTGACTGAACAGCTCTGCAGACTCAGCCATCTCAGTTCCACCATACTTTGCAGGGCGGATGGAGATGTCAGAGCTGGGAGAAAGCAAGTGTGATTGGGATGACAACTCAGAGGACTGGTGTTTTTTTGATGCGGTAGTTGAGGTGGAGGAGAGGGCACTTGTTGGACCATTTGAGATCCATTCAATCATTTTCTTTTTTTGGCCATCATCTACCTTTGTTCCAGTTGTTCGTGTCCGTAAAAAAGGGAGCACATCGGATTGTCCACGGTAAGTAGTAGACATCTTACTTTTGCTGGAAGATGGTCTATCTTCAGCAGATGTTAATGAAGCTTTGCCACCTTCCACACGGACAAACCCTTTTTTCCCTTTTCCAACACGCCTCTTCCCCTTTCCACCAGCATCTGTCATTTTGCCACTCATTTTGATTACGAGAAGATTGTGCACTTAAAATGTGGTAGTCAAAATTGAGAGGTGGTGTAGATTGCAGCGGTGGTCTAGCTTTATTAACAGCAGAATAAACAACAATAACTATCCCTGACAATGCAACTACGGCCCTTAAACTGGCAGCACAGTTTGCTAGTATAATGGCTTAGTAACAATGAGTTTGAGTGTGCAATGCAGAGGTGCTGCACATAGGTTTGCACCAGTGGGACACTAATGGAAGTCCAACAGCCACTTTTAGGATGCCACTAAGTTTACTCAGTGTTTGCTAGTATAATGGCTTAGTAACAATGAGTTTGAGTGTGCAAAGGGCAGGAGGGTACAGTGGCAGGGTTGTGGGAAGCCTCCCTTTCTATCCCTCCTAATGGGGAAATGCAGCGAGGAAATTCCTGACCTTAGCTACACAAACGCTGTCATCTTGTGTAGCTGTTAAAATCTGTTTTCACAGACCTAACTGTCACCTATGGCTCTGACCCTGCCGGTATTAGCCCTTACAAGGACTAATAGAAACTTCTATCCCTATTCTGTATAGCGCTGTGTATAGAGCGTACACAGCAATATCGGAGACAGGAGCTACGCCAGCGGTGACTGACACCAAGACGCAGAAGGCAGATAATGGCGTGCTGGAGGAAAATGTCCGTTTTTATAATGCATGGACATGTGACATGGACATCCTATCACACATGCCGTTGCTTCTCTGGCTAAAAGTCCACTTAGCTGTGTGTGTGTCTGGGATTGGCTGACATGCTGGCCCGCCCCACTACACGCGCGCGCTTAGGGAAGGAAGACAAGGAAAAAAAAAAAAAGTTAGTAATTAGCTTGTCTTTTTGCTGCTAGAACGTATCTAGAACTATTGAGCTTTAGCATAAAGCTCAAATGCTAGTTCGATCTAGAACAGCCCCCAAAATCACTCGAGCCACGAACTGGAGAACCTCAAACCGCGAACCGCGCTCAACTCTACTCACGATTATGAATAATGCACACAGAGTCCATACTGTAAACCAAGGCCGGAAGCCGGTTGCCTCTGGAGGGGTGTGCTGGTCCCGCACACGGGTTGAGAATCTAGGGGCCCTTCCTCCTGCACTTTGTTTTTTGCTGTGTGGATTAACCCCGGTTGAAATCTGCTCCCCTGCAGCTTTGAACGCAGAGGGAGCCGTTGCCCGCAGACTCTGACCCGTGGGACTTCTGTGTGTTCTTGGCAGACACCCTGTCCCCCGTGTTGGGCTGCCGGTCTGCTCTATCTGGGCTTCTCTCCTCGGGAACAAGGCCTGGTACCTTGTCCCACTGGTCAATTAACAAGGGGCTTGAAGCTTGCCTTGTCCTAGGGTCCAGGTACCCCGCCCGTGCACGGTCTCTGGACCGGATTCCCTCGGTCGGTACCGGCGGGCTACGACCCTGCCCCGGTCCACCTCGGGTCTCCCGCGACCGAGTCGCCATCTCCTGTGGCCCTACAGAGCCGTCTGCCACCTAGTCAGCCCTCCCATGGTCCTAGGGTTCCAACACTGACCACACTGCACTCCGACTTCAACTCCACTCAACTTCAACTCAAACTTCAACGCAACTGACTGGTTCCTGCCCCGTGTCACCTCAAGACTCCTAGGTGGGCGTTCACATCTGCCTGGTCCCACCCACTGGTGTGTCCTGTGTGTCATGGGGGGGTGACTAGGATTTGTGGCTGATGTTCCCCTGTGTGTGGGATGTGTGGTGTTAATTCCCAAGGAGGAGGCGATTCCTGTACCCTTGGTGGGGGGTACAGTCATCTGTGACTACCTGGTTTTGCCAGGGCGTCACATGTGCCTCACCACAAATCTTACTCCATCTCTAGCTTCAACTCAGAAAAAGTGGGACTTTTCATGTGCCCTAGATCTGATAAAATGGGTAGAGTTGGGGTGAGAATGGTATGAGCATGCCAAAAAGATGCACTTTTTTGCATAACCTTGTGATTTGGTAAAAAAGTAAGACTTTTCAAACCTTTTTTTTTTCCAAAAACCTGCTATAATTTTTTGATGAAGTGCCACCTCAATGTGCACATACCCAAATTTTCATGTGCATCTTTTTGAGCTTGCTTTAACTATTACTGGAGCTAGGATGCTTACTCCAGGCATGCCTTCAGTTCTGAGATTGGATGTTTTATTACAGTAATATTTGCAAGTATTTTTACAGAAATGCACTGTTATTTGTTATTTGATTGACAGGTACAAGAGGGGCGGGAATAAGGGGGTTGGGTTTTGCTATTATATGTATGTCTGAACATTTCCTACTACTATAAAAATTGATGAAAATATTATTATTGAATATTAATAAAAACAATATATTTTGCATGATATACTCCTTGTCCTCCTGCTTTTTATCTAATCTCGCACATGTCTGCTTGCCTGGCCTTTCTCTCCCTGTCGCTGTCATAGACTTTAATTCTGGCACCTGCTCATTAGCATTTATCAATATTGCAACAAACTCTTCATTAAGATAGCGCCGGAGTCGGTGCCTGTGCATAACGCTATCTCCGGTGCCATCTTTGTGCAGACTGTCTTCTTTCATTGGACTGATGGATAAGCGATGTGAGGGTATCGCATGTGCCCTCAAATCCTCAGCTCTCGTTGTGACCACCAACAAAAGTGGAGACCACCTGAAGTGATTTGAGTTCAGATTTAGTTTCAATGGTTTGCAGGTGCCAGGTCACATGGGCAGAGCTCCTGAGGTGCCATAACAGGAGAAACCCCCACAAGTGACCACATTTTACAAACTGCAGCGCTCAATGATCCAGGGGTGCAGTATGCATATTGACTTTAGAGGTGTGTCACAAAATGTTATACTCATGAACAGTGAACAAAAAAACTTACATTTTTACCACTAAAATGTTGTTTTAACCCCAGAGTTAAATATTTTCACAATCAGAATAAAAAAAGGGCTCCATAATGTGTTACTCAATTTCTCCTAAATGTGGCAATACTGCACATGTGACTGCACAGTACTGTTTGGCCGCACCACAGGACTCAGAAAGGAAGTAGCGCCATTTGATTTTTGGAGCACTGATTTTTCTATAATAGTTTGTGGACTCCATTTGCAGAGCCCCTAAGTGCAACAACAGAAGAAATTCCCCCACAAGTAACCACATTTTGGAAATTAAACCCCTCTGGAGGTTTATCTACAGATGTAGTGGCAATTTAGCCCCTGGAAAACACCCATAGAGTCAAACACAGCGAATGTTGCAAAATTAAAATTAAAAATTGCAAATAAGCCCTTGTTGTGCCCCATACATTGTAGTGCCTGTACATTGTGCCCAGCTCTTGATCCTGCAAACCTGTACCCTGTAAACTAAATGGGCTCTCTGCACTACAACACTGCCAAACGTGGATGTTACCTGTGGTGTTGGCACATTGTGGGGCTCAGAATTTAGGGGGCATTTGGATTTGTAGAGCAGTTTTTGCTGGATCTCTGTTTTGATAGTGGCAGCCACAGAGTTTTTCCAGAGCCTTTGCGCTACCAGTAACATGAAAGTCCTATATTTCCATTAACTGATGACGGACCTGAGTGGGGGCTTGTTTTTTTTGTGGGTTGAGTTGAATGCTATTTACTGGGGATTTGGGTACATAATATTTTGGATCACTTCACATTTATCCTGTGCTTCGCTGAGCACTTACATCAGGGTTTCCATCTACATCTCCAAAATACATGATTTAGGTGAAACCCACAACGGATCTATTCACTAATGAGGCAGCAGAGTTAAGGGCACGTTACACGCTACGATATGTTGTCGGGGTCACGTCGATAGTGACGCACATCTGGCATCGTTTGACATATCATAGCGTGTGACAGCTACGAGCATCTGTGATCGAGCAAAAATACTCACCTTATTATTGCTCGTTGACACAGCTCATTTCATAAAAATCGAACGTCCTTCTGCTCGCCGGTTGTTCATTGTTCCTGAGGCAGCACACATCGCTCCATGTGACACCCCGGGAATGATGAACTGCAGCTTACCTGCATCCTGCCGGCAATGCGGAAGGAAGAAAGTGGGCGGGATGTTACATCCCACTCATCACCGCCCCTCCGCTTCTATTGGCTGGCCACTGTGTGACGTTGCTGTGACGCCAAACATCCCTCCCCCTTCAGGAAGAGGATGTTCGACGCCCACAGCGAGGTCGTTCGGGAGGTAAGTACGTGTGACGGGGGTTATCGACTTTGTGCGACACGGGCAACAAATTGCCCGTGCCGCACAAACAATGGGGGCGGGTGCGATCGCACATGCGATCGCACGAGAAATTGAAGCGTGTAAAGCAGCCTTTACTCCAGACTCTGTTTGGTCTCTATTCAGCGGTGTCAGTCTTTCAAAGGCGAATAAAACTGTTGATGACCACACTTTTTAGCACGTCTAAAAAGAGCCCTAAAAAGGATACAGTTGCACCAAAGGCTAGACAGGAGTTCAAAGTGACCCCCTCTGCCTCATTCCAGTAAATTCTCCATTGGGAATTTTGTGTGAATCATGTTTTTCAGAGATTTACACCTAATCCTAGGTGGAAGTGTTCAGTGTAGAGCTCAGGATAAATCAGTTCTTTGGGAGGTAGAGTGAACAAATCAAAAGCAGTTGAAGAATTGACTTTACTTACTTATTTTTTATGCTGTTCACCTTTCAGTATAAGTGATTCAGCGACTTTATTACTCTGGCCAGTACAATTACAGTGATAACAGATTTATATCATTTTTTTTAGGTTTGGCTATTATCACACAAAAAACTCTTTTTTACAAAATAAAGTTTTTTTTGCATCATTGAATTTTGAAAGCTATCGTTTATTTTTATGTTGCCAGAGTCGTTTGAAGGCTTGTTTTTGCTGGATTAGTAGGACCTTTTATTGCTACCATTTTGGACATAATATTTTTTAGCACTTTCTATTCTGATTTTTGTGATGCACAATGAAAAAGAAAAAGCAATTCTGACAGTGCAGCTCTGACAGCTACACTGTACTGCAATGATCAAGCATTGCAATGTGGTGTAGCTGCAGGTGTAAGGGCCCAGGGACAGAGGACCTCAAATGTTCTATATGTCACAGTTGCTGTTCTGGCACAAGGGTGCAGGGGCTGTGTTTCCTGGGTGGTCTACAAGGCCCTGATGTTCCCTGATATCCACCCCCACACAGTATCCACAGCTGATGGACAGTCCACAGACACGGTCTTGGGGATAACAGTTGCTTTAATACAGCAGGAACAAAGGAAAAAAACACGGTATGTTTCACGGTCTTTTGTAGGTAGGCCACGGCAAATACAGCTTGGTGTTGAATACTGAAGTGTAATTAGGGTTCTGTAGCTTTAAGAGCACGATTTGCTTCAGATTTAATACTGGTATGCCTTTAGAAGCAGGTTCAGAGTCTCTTGAGCTTAGAGGGTAGATATAATAAGATTGTACAGACCTGGAGTCCTGGGGTTAATTTCACTAATGTCACTAGTTCAGACACGTGCAGTACATGTAAGCAAATGTAAATAGTTGCCCAGCACACTATGGGGAGTGAACGGCTTGTGCGTGGACAATGGCATGAAAGCCAATAATATTGCAGTGGGGTGGGAGACCCTCAAACTTCCCCAATCTGCGTGCAGTAGGGTCTCGTATATAATCAGTATGCCCTACTGTATGAAGAGATGCACAATGTATATCTGGCCAGTGAGGATTCAGGATAGGAAGCCTTCAGTATATTGGCTGTAAAAGTCAGGAAATGATGAAATTCTAGGCCTCGGGCCTAGCAGGAGTCTTGTGGTGAAGAGAAACTCCACATAATGTCTTCCCTCAGAGGAGACTCAGCTAGAACCAGAACATTCCAGTTCTTTCCAGACAGAGGCTGAAGAATAGCTCCACCTATTGAGCCATGTGACCAAGAACTGGCCAATAGGAAAACACCCAATGCACACTTCAGATTCTTAGTTTTCACCAGTAGATGGTGCTAGAACACAGCAAATGAAAAATGCTTTACTTATAACATATAACATAATATTACATATAAGAGAATGTACTTAAAGAAACAGACACAATCTGGACCAGGCCACTACACAGGCATGATCCCTTAGGCTTCCTGTAGTGTAGTGACCTGGAGGTCATCATAACGACCTTGGGTCACCATGGGGACGATTGGGCCCTCGTGATTACATCGGGGGGAGAGGGAGCACGATCCCTTCTCCCAATCCCCTAAGGGCCACGATCGATATTGATTGCAGTATTTAGGGGGTTAAACAGCCAGGTACCATTCCTGGCTGTGAGAGTTGGGGCTCACCTGTCGGGAAAGCTGAGTCCCAGATGGCATTCAAGTTGGGCACAGCTCTAGTGACCCCAAGATGGCCAGGACATATTGGTATGTCCATGGTCAGGAAGTCCCCAACAAATAGGATGTACAAGGATGTGAAGGGGTTAAACAATTATTTTTTTTCTAAGATTGAACCTACAAAAAATGTGGCACATGTAGAAAGGAACACATGCTGAGTCGACAGGGCTCCATTCTACTTCACCAGACAGAACCTGTGTTAGTGATTCACCCCGGATGGGGAGTCCAACACTTACTTTGGCCTTCAGGGAAGCGTCCACCTAACCACAGCTGGTCACCATTGGAGACATGGCAGAGCAACACATCACACAGACTTTTTTTACAAAACAACATGGAATGGTTTATTTCTTCTTCAACCTTTTTGACAGACATGGCCATTTCTATCCGATTTTGCTGGCACTGTTTCTTGGGGTACTTCTGCCTAGCCTGCTGCCTGGGAATTAGCTTTCCAGCTGCCATGCTCTTCTTTACTGGCTACTCATGTCCACTCACTACCTCAGACAACTTCAGCCCCTCGACTTCCCTAGGCCCATCCCAAGGAACTCTCTCGGAGACATTCGTCTAGTTCCTGGACTCTTCTAAGCCCATCCCAAGGTGTGCCTTAGACTCCGGACACTTCAAGTTCCCCAACGGTCCCAAGTTACCAATCACCGTTCACACACCAGGAAATCCTCTGCAGAACTATATTCTCTCAGGCCTGTCTCCCCAGCTAACCATCTGGCTCCCTGTCACTCCTTCCATCCTGGCTCTCCATTCCCTCAGCAACCGGGAAGTACCTGCCAACTCTGCATGCTAAAACTTTCACTTAATCTAGTCCCTATCTAGCTAAGATCCTTATACTTTACATTATACTGTTAAAACATTACTCGCACATTACAGATTATACTTTACATTACTATAAAGCACACAGAGTAAAACGCAGAATTCAGTAATAACACTTCAAACTTTCGGCTGCTAGGTGGCACTGACCGCAGCATTGCCCCGACTCTGCTGTAACGGGGGCAGGGGGTGCCTCGGGTGGTGCAATCGTGGCCCCTTCGTGCGACAGGCTGACCCCCGGCCCGACCGTCACTATTAATACAGGGGTGTCGTTTGTGGGGCAGAGTGTGGATGGCAGGGGCACCTGCATGTCGGTACCTTGGCTCGCGGTGACACTTTTCCTTTTCTGTCCGCAGGGCACTTCGCCACTCTCAGTAAAGAGCCACAGACAGGCAGCTGGTGAACCAGGAGACACTTTATTGAACGTAGCTTCCATTCTTCTTTAAAGTTTCAGCAAACAGACACTTCAGTTTCAGAACACAGTTCTTGCCGGGGGACTACTTCTTTTCCTCTTCTGCGGGCGTTACCCGTATACTTCTACTTCTTCGTCTATACTCGTACTCTGGCTGCTACAGGCTTTACCCGTATACTTCTACTTCTTAGTCTACACTTGCACTTTGGCTGATACGGGTCTTACCCGTGTACTTCTGTTTGTCAAGGCCTTCTCTCTCTGACTATCTGCCACGTATCACTCCCACACTCTGCCCCGTTGCTTCTCTCTTCTTCTACTGTCACTTCAAACTACTACTCTCACTCTGCTTCAGAGCCCTCCCTTCCCCACCTAGGCTGTCCTGCCCCTTTCTTTCCTGTCACTGTTCCCATGGGGACCACTGCTCCACCCTGACACCTAGTGGGGGAACCAGTTATTACTAAAACCACAAATAACATTATATCTGTACCACTGGCCACCACAGCGTGGGGGCGGGGGACGTCTTCTTCACCACCAGGGGTCCGTCCACCCCTTACACTGCTACACTTAGACAGTCATAAAACACAGCTATTAAGATGATGAGCACACAATAAAATACATTGGACATATTATATTTAACCACCATAGAAGTAGGGAAATATTGCCACCTCCTACACACAAACACCACATAGAGCCTTTTGGTACTGAACACCACACTCGAACCAGAAAGCCATGGAACCCATAGGGTGTAGGGGCGACATGACAGCCCGGAGGGTAGGGAGTTGATGGGGTTAAACAGTGTTGGTTCGTTTAACAATGAGGAAAAGAAGGTGATTGGTTAGGGGGTGGAGTGTGGTGGAAGGAAAGGAGGGAGCTTTATGGTGTATATAATAGGAGGTGGGAGTCCATTACCTCCTCTTGCATTTCCTGGATGACAGCTTGGACGGGCTGGGGAACCTCCATCATGACATCCAGCATGATGGATCCGGACATCGCAGATCTGCAGCTTGGACGGGCTGGGGAACCTCCATCATGATGTCCTGAGGAATCCTCGGATCTGGTCAGCATGGCGGTGCAGGGCGCCCAGGTAGTGCAGTCCTACACCAAGGCTGCCTGGGTGTCTCCTCGGCACCTTCCCCTCCCCCCCCCCTCTTTGCTGTAGTGCTGGCAGTTTCAGGACTCGCCGGGGTCTTTTGGGGAAGGTGGGGGTGAGGAGGACAACGTGAGAGCCCCCACTCCCGTGGGGACCCTCCGCAGCTGGGTGGGCAGCGGTAGCTTGCAGCACCCGCTCTGGCTGTCGGGAGGAATCTCCTGCAGGGCCGCAACGGCCAAAAAGGGGGCGTGTCCAGCCCGGGGGCCTACTTCCGGTGTGAGGCCTCAGGCTGGATTTTTTGAGCGATGCGGCCGCTCCCGGCAGGGAGCGCGCCCAGCGGCGGTGGATGGACAACGCCTACAGGGTCACCTCACCTGTGTGGCTTGGATTATCGGGACCGGAGGACTGGGCGCAGTAGGCGGCGGCGAGGAGGAGACAGGAGGCGCCTGCAGGGTCACCTTACCTGTGTGGCTGGATCATCGGGACCGGAGGACTGGGCGCAGCAGGTGGCGACGAGGAGGAGACAGGAGGCCTGCTGTCTATCCTGGAGCAGGCATTGGGACAAGGGTGCAGCTCTCATCAGTAGCGGCTTCCCCCAGGAGGGGAGCGCCCAGCATTGTGGAGGCGACAATCGGCCCAAACAGGGCATGTGGACACGGTGCTCCTGGCGTCAGGGGGCGAACCCGGCGGGCATTCGGTGCCTGCAGCTTGAGGGACTGTCCCGGGATCAGCGACGGACGACTGGCGAAAAGGACGGTGACGGCTGATCTGAGGGCGTCCTCTGGAGGCAGCCTGGCGCGGTAATCAATTTAAGTTTCAGCCTTTTTGTAGTGGTGGGGTGACAGTCGCTGTAGTGGAGTAGTGTCTGGAGATATGGGTAGCAGCTGGGGGGGTTTGGAGCATGTGGTTAGTTCATAGGTCGGTTGGTTGTTCTGGAGGCCAGGGGCAGAGTTACGGACGGGGTGGTCTCATGGCAGCGGGGCCGTGAGGGTGCAGGTGGCGTCAGGTCCGGTGGTTACAGTTGCAGGTTGGGGATGGCGAGGTTCGGCGTTTACCGCAGTTTAGGTCTTGTGAGACTTGGTTAAGGGGGCTGATGATTGCGGCACATGTGAGCGGGTGAGACGGCGCAGTTATTGAAGGTTTGCTGGGGTGTTTCATTATTAATCTTCTGATGCATGGTGGTTCTTATTGGATGAATTATGGTGGGTAAGGTAAAGGGGCGAGGGGTCCCGCGGTACGGTGTGTTCGAGGAGTTTTCAGGGGGTTTTTGTGAGTGATGTGTAGGTGCGGGGCCCCGGTATGGCGCGAGGGTTGCTGTGGATAAGTGAATAAAGGAGAGCGGAAATGTAGGAGAAGGTGAAGTGTTGGTTGCTGTAATGGGTTTGTAGGTTTGCAACCGCATCAATGGTAACATGGGGTTACTTTGTGGCTAGTCAGCATGTTATCCCATTGTGGAGGTTGGTGCTGGGAGGAATGTTGAGTCCAGCGTGACTGAATTGGTGTCAATGTAGGTGCTGGGCAGCTTTGGGCTGCTGTGGGTGAACTCGGTTAATCAGCAATGGGGGGCTGCGGACGGAATAATGGAGTTCTTCGGACAGCCGTGATTACGGGTGGGGACTATGCGAGTTATGGTTTGGACTAGAGGATTGGGTACTTGTGGTGCATAGAGTGTAAGTCGGATAGCTTAGGGCCATCTGGTATTATTGGGTGTTTTGCATGGGTGGACTCCTGGCATCTGTGGGCTGGTGGAGTCTATTTAATATTCATATACAATTTAAAAAAAAAAAAAAAAGGAATGCTTGGCCCGGTGGTAGGTATGGGCATCTGGGTAAGGGTTTGCTTAGGGAGTCGTGGTGCTCCGGTCTCACGGCACGAAGGTATTTGGTTTGAAGGTGCAGTTGTGCGTTACGGTAAAATGGTGGTACGCCCCACGGTGGTCGGCTTTGAGCGGATACTATGGTGTGGCCAAGGTTTTAATTTATCTTGGGGTGTAATATGAGAGCTCAAAGGGGGTTGCGTGTCACAAGGTTTTCCTTGAGATCGAAAGGCCCAGACATGGTGTTTGGTAAAGTTGTGTCTCCTGATGCCCATAGTTGCATATGGAGTCAATCGGGCCAGTGGTGTGGTTGCAATTTTCCGGTGGGCATTGTAGTACAGGGAGCTTGTCGTGGTCCAGTTTGCAGAGGCAAGCGGACTATGCATTATGGTTGGAGGTGTTGTTGGGGACCTTGGGATCGAAGGTAATGCTTCAATATCTTCGACTCAGTAAGGGGTACAGGGCGATGGTTGCGGTTGTTTTGTTTTTTGAGGCCGTGTTAATTTTGGGGTGGAGCATGGTTCCGTTAGGCCGTGTGGGCCTCGTTGAAATTAAGTGGGCCTGATTTCGGATGAAGAAGGTCCATTAGTGTGGTAGTTGAGTATGTGGGAAGATTTTGGGATTTTCTGGGGAAGACAGCTCGAGCCTCTGTTGTTGTCAGAGGGTGTGATGGCGGAATAAATCGGTCAGGGGAGACCAGTAGTGATATTTGGCTCTGGGGAAGCTGCAAGGTCAGCTGTAGGGGAAATTTCAAGGCTATGGATTGCAGTCGTTTTACAGCGGGGTTTCACTTTAGCGGTTTCCTGGGAGAACTAGGTTTGGGGTGCGAAGTGACCCAGTAGCATAAGCAGTGTGAGTGTCATCCTGTTGCTGAATCTCAACCCCAGTGGTGGTTTAATTCAGCTGGAGACAGGAGGAGGACTGACTGTACAGGGTGACTGTACAGTGGTTCTTTGGTCGGTACTGGGGAGGACGATGGTACAGTCGGTACTGCATTTAATTGGTTATAATAAGGCCAGCGGGGCATGGTGTTGATTCCGGTACAGTTTGGGAGCTTGTGGCATGGTGGGCCTGAGTGGCCGTCAGAGGGACCCGGTGGCTCCTGCCACCAAGGATCAGGGGAGTGCGGTGCAGTAAGGTGGACTGGGTACGCTGGATGGTGCATATATGGAATGCTCAGAGTTTAAGTGATAGATGGAAAGGTTTTAATGGTTGGTTTGGCTTGCAAGTTGGGGGAGCAAGCGTTGGGTGTGTGGGGGTCCAGGCCACGCAAGGTGTCACGTGGCCTGTTCTGTGGCGGGGGTAGGTCTGGTCCAGAGGCGGTTTAACGGATAATGTTATTTGATTGGAGAGTCACTTGTAGGATATAGTGGCTCCGGTTACAAGGATCTTGCAGGCATGGGTCCTGCAAGGTGGGGGTATTGATCCGTAGGTGATTCATACCTCATCTCCGGCCCGGTGTGTGTTGCGGCCAGGGATCATGTTTTGGTGGTGGAAGGTGGTTTCTGGACCGGGCCTACCCAGGGTTACGTATTGTATTACGTACTGTATTATTATTATTATGGTATTACCTATTGTTAAATGTTGGGGACGCCCGTTGGACGGCGCCCCCTTGTGTTAGTGTGTAAACAATAGGCAATAAAGGGCTGCTGTGGCCATTTTTTACCAAGTCACAAGCAGTGTCCGTGTATTATTGATACCGGGTAAGGGTAATTGGGAATAATATAGGAATCAACGACCGGAAAATCCCTCCTGGAAAAGTCAAGAAAGCCATGGAACCCATAGGGTGTAGGGGCGACATGACAGCCCGGAGGGTAGGGAGTTGATGGGGTTAAACAGTGTTGGTTCGTTTAACAATGAGGAAAAGAAAATGATTGGTTAGGGGGTGGAGTGTGGTGGAAGGAAAGGAGGGAGCTTTATGGTGTATATAATAGGAGGTGGGAGTCCATTACCTCCTCTTGCATTTCCTGGATGACAGCTTCCCACCCACCCTCCCTTCTATTGTGTATTGTTATTATTGGTGTGTTTATATGCATGTATAGTTATTCAATTTTTAGAGCCATTACAACAAAAAAAAAAAAAATGAGAAAAGAAAGGATTGGAGGAAGTGTCGTGTATAAAATAATAATAAAAAAAAAACAAAACAAAAAAACGAAACAAAAGAGATTTCTATGTGGATTGTGATGTATATTGTCATTTGGGATTCTTGTAAGTGGGTGAATAAGATGGGGGTAATGTGGGAATATATGTATATGTATATGATGTGTATGATGTACAGTTAGGTCCAGAAATATTTGGACAGTGACACAATTTTCGCGAGTTGGGCTCTGCATGCCACCACATTGGATTTGAAATGAAACCTCTACAACAGAATTCAAGTGCAGATTGTAACGTTTAATTAGAAGGTTTGAACAAAAATATCTGATAGAAATTGTAGGAATTGTACACATTTCTTTACAAACACTCCACATTTTAGGAGGTCAAAGGTAATTGGACAAATAAACCAAACCCAAACAAAATATTTTTATTTTCAATATTTTGTTGCAAATCCTTTGGAGGCAATCACTGCCTTAAGTCTGGAACCCATGGACATCACCAAACGCTGGGTTTCCTCCTTCTTAATGCTTTGCCAGGCCTTTACAGCCGCAGCCTTCAGGTCTTGCTTGTTTGTGGGTCTTTCCGTCTTAAGTCTGGATTTGAGCAAGTGAAATGCATGCTCAATTGGGTTAAGATCTGGTGATTGACTTGGCCATTGCAGAATGTTCCACTTTTTTGCACTCATGAACTCCTGGGTAGCTTTGGCTGTATGCTTGGGGTCATTGTCCATCTGTACTATGAAGCGCCGTCCGATCAACTTTGCGGCATTTGGCTGAATCTGGGCTGAAAGTATATCCCGGCACACTTCAGAATTCATCCGGCTACTCTTGTCTGCTGTTATGTCATCAATAAACACAAGTGACCCAGTGCCATTGAAAGCCATGCATGCCCATGCCATCACGTTGCCTCCACCATGTTTTACAGAGGATGTGGTGTGCCTTGGATCATGTGCCGTTCCCTTTCTTCTCCAAACTTTTTTCTTCCCATCATTCTGGTACAGGTTGATCTTTGTCTCATCTGTCCATAGAATACTTTACCAGAACTGAGCTGGCTTCATGAGGTGTTTTTCAGCAAATTTAACTCTGGCCTGTCTATTTTTGGAATTGATGAATGGTTTGCATCTAGATGTGAACCCTTTGTATTTACTTTCATGGAGTCTTCTCTTTACTGTTGACTTAGAGACAGATACACCTACTTCACTGAGAGTGTTCTGGACTTCAGTTGATGTTGTGAACGGGTTCTTCTTCACCAAAGAAAGTATGCGGCGATCATCCACCACTGTTGTCATCCGTGGACGCCCAGGCCTTTTTGAGTTCCCAAGCTCACCAGTCAATTCCTTTTTTCTCAGAATGTACCCGACTGTTGATTTTGCTACTCCAAGCATGTCTGCTATCTCTCTGATGGATTTTTTCTTTTTTTTCAGCCTCAGGATGTTCGGCTTCACCTCAATTGAGAGTTCCTTAGACCGCATGTTGTCTGGTCACAGCAACAGCTTCCAAATGCAAAACCACACACCTGTAATCAACCCCAGACCTTTTAACTACTTCATTGATTACAGGTTAACGAGGGAGATGCCTTCAGAGTTAATTGCAGCCCTTAGAGTCCCTTGTCCAATTACTTTTGGTCCCTTGAAAAAGAGGAGGCTATGCATTACAGAGCTATGATTCCTAAACCCTTTCTCCGATTTGGATGTGAAAACTCTCATATTGCAGCTGGGAGTGTGCACTTTCAGCCCATATTATATATAGAATTGTATTTCTGAACATGTTTTTGTAAACAGCTAAAATAACAAAACTTGTGTCACTGTCCAAATATTTCTGGACCTAACTGTATATGTGTATGGTCAGCATAAATAATGGGGATTATGTCCTTTGTCACAGCAGCGGGGGTAGGTCTGGTCCAGAGGAGCTCTAATTGTTACTGGTGTTTGGATGGAGAGCCACTGGGGAAGGTACAGTGGCTCCGGTTACTGGTGACCTGCAGGTACAAGGTTGTCTTCAGGGAGGAGGTATTGCTCCGTTGGTGATCAATGCCTTATATATGGGTCAGGGTTGTTGCCAAGGATTATATATTAAGGAGTTGATGGTTGCCAGGGAGTCACAGGTGGCTATAGTGCCCCAGGTGATAGGTAATTGAAAGTACGGGAGTTTTTGGCTTGGGTAAGGGTATTACTCCTTTGGTGACTTTTACCTCATTTAAATATGGGACCATTGTTATGGTCAGTGATCCATTTTGGTGAAATGGTAATCGCAGGAGGAGTCACTGGTTGGGGTCATGGTTCTGGATCCAAGTGCAGTGCAGGCACGTGGTTCTGCAAGGCATAGGGGTTTTGATCCGTAGGTGATTAATACTTCTTATCTCTGGGCTAGTTGCAGCCGGGGATGTTGTTGGATTAAAGTCGCTAACGGGCTTTAAGGTTTTTGAGGTCACAGTTACTGTTATGCACATGGGGGATTGATCCGTAGGTGATTGATGCCTCATATCTCTGGGCTGGAGGTTGCAGCCGGGGATAATATTGAGTTGGAGGTAAAGAGGAATGTAAGGTTTTGAGACACGGTTAATACTTGATGCTACTTGGGGGGGGGTTTAATCCGTAGGTGATTAATGCCCCCATCTCTGGGTCGGTGTGTTGCGGCCAGGGATCGTGTTTCTGACGGTTGTGTGATTTGAAGGGTCACTTGTAGGATATAGTGGCTTTGGTTACAGGGATCTTGCAGGCATGGGGTCCTGCAAGGTTGGGGTATTGATCCGTAGGTGATTAATGCCTCGTATCTCTGGGTCGGTGTGTTGCGGCCAGGGATCGTGTTTTTCTGACGGTTTGTGTGATTGAAGAGTCACTTGCGGAATACAGTGGCTTTGGTTACAGGGATCTTGCAGGCATGGGGTCCTGCAAGGTTGGGGTATTGATCCGTAGGTGATTAATGCCTCGTATCTCTGGGTCGGTGTGTTGCGGCCAGGGATTGTGTTCTGGTGGTGGAGTATGGCTTCTGGACCGGACTTATGGCGGGGGTAGGTCTGGTCCAGAGGCGGTTTAACGGATAATGTTATTTGATTGGAGAGTCACTTGTAGGATATAGTGGCTCCGGTTACAAGAATCTTGCAGGCATGGGTCCTGCAAGGTGGGGGGTATTGATCCGTAGGTGATTCATACCTCATCTCCGGCCCGGTGTGTGTTGCGGCCAGGGATCATGTTTTGGTGGTGGAAGGTGGTTTCTGGACCGGGCCTACCCAGGGTTACGTATTGTATTACGTACTGTATTATTATTATTATGGTATTACCTATTGTTAAATGTTGGGGACGCCCGTTGGACGGCGCCCCCTTGTGTTAGTGTGTAAACAATAGGCAATAAAGGGCTGCTGTGGCCATTTTTTACCAAGTCGCAAGCAGTGTCCGTGTATTATTGATACCGGGTAAGGGTAATTGGGAATAATATAGGAATCAACGACCGGAAAATCCCTCCTGGAAATGTCATAACACTCCAACAGCATCCTATCTCTATTCAGAGCAAAATGGCTGTGCAACCCATGATCCGGCCTTTATAGAGGCTGGATCACATGGTGCGCTAGCGATTCACAGCCATGCCTTTAGTTCTGGAAATGCCCACAACTTAAAAGCTTGCTGATAGGCTGCTCTGCAGCTTTACAATAAGCTTTATTTCGGTGACAAAAACAAACAGGAACCAGACGTACAGTCTAATGTCTGTGTTCGGATCCGAGACCTGAACATCCGGTGTTCGGTACGAGCCCTGAATTTACAGTTTAGATTCGCTTATCCTTACCAGTGACCAGTATGAGAGAGTGTGTGAGCAATAACACTAAATGTAACCCACCTGCTCCCCAATCACACCTGGGACCTTGTAAGACTAATGAGTCACAGGACACCATGGAGGCAAAATTGCAAATTGGCACAATTTGGCCATTTGCACTTAGGGGTGTGCTCACTTCTCCACTACTCGGACAACCTCTTCTCAGTCAGAATGTTTCCCCTTTTTAAAATAATACAACTTATACTTACCTCTGGTGCTGGCGTCGCTATAGCGGTATCGGCACGGTCTCTCCCAGGGTCGCGCAACTGTGAGACATCACACGATCCCTGCGCACAATTAGCAACCACTTCAATCTCCCGCCTTTGGAAATATCTGTTATGCCATAACGTACAAACGCTCAGCGTACATTGCAACACAAAGGTAACAATATGAATAGTACAGATGGAAGGCTCTGGCAATAGGGAGAGGGGCGAGGGACATCTTCTACAACTCAGCTGAGTCTGGACCATGTGCTCCCCAACATCCCTGTATGGGTCCTTCCCCCCCATTGCCACCATATGCCTAGGCGCTCACTTGCCCTGAACTCACCCTGGCTAGTGAGAAGGCCACCGAGAGTATTAGTCTCACCAGTGTAATAATACAACATGAGGTAAGGAAGACAGAGTTAAGATAGACACAAAAAGGAAAACACTCTAAACTCCTGAAATGCAGCTGAACACCACAGCTGCAATAGTTATGAATCCTCAGCTTCTCCAGAGACTGGCTCCTTCCAAAGTTGTAAGCAATAGAATGAAATTCTATAACCAGCATCAGATGGTAAGGTACGTGACTTTTTATAGCAAAGAGGTGTGGTCACAAAAGAGCTGCACCTGAGATTAAGGCTACAAAGGCAGCTAGATAGGAAAGAGTCCTTAACCCCGACAACATTAAATTAAATAGGTTCACTCAAATACAAGGTATAGACTTTTGCCTAATAAGGCATTTTGACCTTTTGGCCCCCAGAGCAGGACACATTCATGGCAGTATCACATACATCTGGCGGAGGAAAGAAAGCAGCAGTACTTTCTTCTTCCAGATGTAAGCAATTTGTCTGAAGGTGGGAGAACAAAGCGGACACTAGTTGTATGGAGGGATGCAAGCCCAGGAGAGATTTTGCCATTACTACTGGTACGTCACCTTCACTGGAGGTGAGTATAAGTTGTGTTGTTTTAAAGAGAGGAAACATTCCGAGAATGAGTTGCCTGAATAGTGGACAACCCCTTTAATAACTGCAATTGAGAAATTGAGATTTTATCCATTGATCTGATTTATATATTTGCCCCAACTTCCGAATTTTTGCTAAATCTCCTCCTGATATTACCGAGCTGTCATCTTTGTTTGTTTCTTTACTCAATACAAGGCTATTAGGTACAAACCCCACCGGACATCGGTCATCACTACCTTGTATTTCCGAATGCTCCAAATACAGATGGGCAGTTTGAAGGCAGGTGTTATCTAATAAGACAGGTCTCCATGACAGATGGCAAACTCAGTTTCAGATGGGCATTGCTGGGTGGATAAGCTTTGCCTTAGTGAGCATGAAAAAAAAAGCGTGAATATTGCTATCAGTGGAAATGCCTGTATTATCCTGTCTCCCAGGGTCTCATTTCCTGCACTGATTGCTCTTTACTGCACAGCTCGCTGGTTACATATCTTATGTTGTTGGCTCAGCAAACACTTATTAAAATAGATGATTTCTCTATTTTTAATTGTGTCCAGTGCCAATACAGTGCTGAGACTACCGGGCACTCTTGTGTTTCCAAGCTTAATAATTCACCTCCATCTGTTTCAAGATAAATTTCTGTATTTTACCAAAAAAGTCTTAAGTATTGTTTATTAGATGTATTCTTTAATTAGTAGAAGCCTGGGAATTCGCCCAGTCATCCGTAATTCTGTCAAAAATTAGTGTTTCCTTCTAATATTGTATTTTGTAGAACGAAAAAATACTAGACATAGACGTCTGTGTTTCAATGTACAAACCATCCTCTGGGCATTTTTAACCAAACTACTAGCCTGTTATATGGCATATATGAAGTTGAAAGTTCTGGTCAGGAGACTTGCAGCAGGTCCAGTAATGACTAGACCTGGTACAACTCTCCTGACCTGAACTTAACTGAACTGAATTGTTCCATAGAATGTGATGCAAACGTCTAAAATTGAGGTCCAACTGACTGCATACCGTGTTTCCCTGAAAATAAGACCTACCCCGAAAATAAGGCCTAGCAGGAGTTTTAAGCAAGGCTTAAATATAAGACCTAGCCCAAAATTAAGACCTAGTCGCGGTCCAATGATGAAGTGTCCATGCAGCTAAAAAGTTAAAGAATATTGCAGGACACTTCATTATAGAAAGTGGACACCCCCAAAAGAAAGAAGAGAGAAGACCCCATGATCATACTCACCAGACACCAATCGGGAGCAGTGGAATGCATCAAGGACCTCTGGTGGAACGCACACCCACACACATCAGATTACACACACACACACACACATGGGATCGCACACACACACACACAATCACTCATCAGATTGCACACACACACTCACCACATCCAGCGATATTGATTGCTTCTGGGTGGCATAAGGACTTGGGACGCTGTGCAGTGGAGTGCCAGGACCTGGAGGTGGAATGCATGGAGGACCCAGCGGTGGAACGCATCATAGAGACAAGAGAGCACAGTATCCCCTGCTGGCGGGAAGCAAGTGGTATCACCGGATATGGTGAGTGTGTGCATGCAATTGTATGTGCAATCTGTGGCGCCCCTGACCAAGTCAGGCAACACTGAGTACTGCACCCATGCTGGGACAGTGCTTCCAGGTAATCCTAAGGGCCAGAATGAGGTGTGTATGCACAGACACAAAGCAACCAGGTCTCCCACACCTTTAGAGGGGACCCTTGGGTAGTCTCTAGAGGGGGCTAGCTTTCAAATCTTTTCAAGAGGTGGAGCATAGGGGCTGGGAGCTAAAGTGCAGAGGTTGTCAGGGAAACGAGGAGAGCCAGTCTGGTAGTGGAGCGCGGCGGACACGCGCGCTCACACGAGTCAGAGCCTGCGTGGTGTAGTGAAAGTTGGCGGGGGAGAACGGTCACCGAGGAGTCAGAGAAAGAGGTGCTCCTGGTGACTAGGCACGTACGGAGACAGGTCCCTAGAGCAGACTCCAGTTTAACTATCTGCTAAACCTGCCGGTGAGGGGAACTACAAGTACCTCACCAACCTTACAGAGTCCAAGCCTCAGCAGCAACGCAGGGACCCATAAAGGGACAGAACTTGAAGCCGTCTGACCTGGTCCACGCTGCCAGCAAACGATCCAAAAAGGGGAGAAAAGGCAGTTGCGACTCCCTGGATAGACCCCACGGTACTTCAAGTCAGGGGTTATCCGAACACAGAAGTGCTAGGAAGGCGAGCCAACTAGTTACCCTCAGACTGGTCTGAAGGAGCCCTGGTTCAACCTGGTTTATCTCAGCATCGCTCGAGTCAGCTCACCACAACAACAACTGAAGTGAGTAAAAACGAGTTAAAAGACTTTTGGACTCAGGCTTGTATTATTCCGGGACCTGCTACCTTACACACCTGAGCCCCTGGGGCCTGCCTCACTCACGGGAGGCTACAACATCTGACTGCACACTCCATCAGCCCCAGACGCTCAAAAAAACTGCAGTGGCGGTCATCCATATCCCTGACCCCAAGCCTTGAGTGGCGTCACGACACATAAATAAAAACTGACAGTACCTGTTGCCATACCGAAGAAGCCCTGTGGCGTCCCTGAAGCTGGATGGGTATCTCTTGGGCGACACAGATCTCATGAGTGTGTGTGTATGTAATGTGATGTGTGAGTGTGTGCAGTCTGATGTGTGTAATGCGATGTGATGTGTGAGTGTCAGCCATAAAGAGGGGAGGATGACATAGAGCATACCTGCTGGGAGTGCCTGATGGGGATCGCAGGAGGACCTGGGAGCCAAGCAGATGTCAGGGTCTGGTAAGTATGACAATCCTGGGAAGGGGATCTGCATTTTTTGGGGGTAAACTTTCCCCAACCATATTTTCCCAAGAATAAGCCCTCCCCCAAAAATAAGACCTAGAGCTTTTTTCAGGGCAAAAAAAACAAAAATATAAGATAGTGTCTTATTTTCAGGGAAATAGGGTATCACCAAATAGGGTCGTACTTACTGATACAAGGGCACATATACTAGTTCCCAGCAAAATACCCACAAGTCTGAGTGGTTGCATGCAAAATACAGAACATGAAGTATGATGGTGGATGCTTTTTCATTTTTGACACTTTTCGGCCCCCAATGCCAGAATCTCCAACTAGGCTCCAAACTACGCTGTTTCCCAGAAAAGAAAACCTACCCTGAAAATAAGCCTTGGCATGATTTTACAGGATTTCTGATGCATGATTGCAATATAAGCCCTACTCCAAAAATAAGGTCTAGTTACAGTCGGGTCAGCGATAGATGGAGCATTTTCTCAGGGCCCCCACTCTTAGGTACCCCAACATTTGTATTCCAAGGTTGTTTGTTGAAGGACCTTTGATGACTTTGAAATCATATCACCAAAAGTCTCTTAATTGCAGGAGTCTAGGGGCGGCTTTGCACGTTGCAACATCGCACGTGCGATGTCGGTGGGGTCAAATCGAAAGTGACGCACATCCGGCGTCACTTTCGACATCGTTGTGTGTAAATCCTAGATGATACGATGAACGAGCGCAAAAGCGTCGTTATCGTATCATCGGTGCAGGCTTCGACTTTTTCATAATTACGCTGCCGTGACAGGTACGATGCTGTTCCTCGTTCCTGCGGTAGCACACATTGATGTGTGTAAAGCCGCAGGAGCGAGGAACATCAGCTTACCTGCCGCCGGCGGCTATGCGGAAGGAAGGAGGTGGGCGGGATGTTTACATCCTGCTCATCTCCGCCCCTCCACCGCTATTGGCCGCCTGCCGTGTGACGTCGCTATGACGCCGCACGACCCGCCCCCTTAGGAAGGAGGCGGGTCGCCGGCCAGAGTGACGATCGCAGGGCAGGTGAGTGCATGTGAAGCTGGCGTAGTGATAATTTTCGCTACGCCAGCTATCACAAAATATCGTACCTGCGACGGGGGCGGGGACTATCGCGTGCGACATCGCAGCATCGGCTTGCGATGTCGTAACGTGCAAAGCCCGCCTAAGAGAACTGAAGAGGAGATAGACTTGCATGAGGTAGAAGGAAGAGCAAACTAAGCAATTTCACAGGGCCCCCACTCTCCTAGGGGCCCAGCATTTATATCCTGATGATAAGACTGCTTAAGAACCTTTGTGACATCACGTCATGTGACTAAAGGTCTCTTAATTGCAGGAGTCTAAAGCTGAAGAGGAGGCAGGCTGCTGTGTGTGTGTGTGTGTGTGTATGTATGTAGATAGATAAGAGACCATGGAAAGATAAATAGATAGATAAGAGATAGATATAAGATAGATAGATAGATACAGTGCCTACAAGTAGTATTCAACCCCCTGCAGATTTAGCAGGTTTACACATTCGGAATTAACTTGGCATTGTGACTTTTGGACTGTAGATCAGCCTGGAAGTGTGAAATGCACTGCAGCAAAAAAGAATGTTATTTATTTATTTATTTTTTAAATTGTGAAAAGTTTATTCAGAGGGTCATTTATTATTCAACCCCTCAAACCACAAGAATTCTGTTTGGTTCCCCTAAAGTATTAAGAAGTATTTCAGGCACAAAGAACAATGAGCTTCACATGTTTGGATTAATTATCTATTTTTCCAGCCTTTTCTGACTAATTAAGACCCTCCCCAAACTTGTGAACAGCACTCAAACTTGGTCAACATGGGAAAGACAAAGGAGCATTCCAAGGCCATCAGAGACAAGATCGTGGAGGGTCACAAGGCTGGCAAGGGGTATAAAACCCTTTCCAAGGAGTTGGGCCTATCTGTCTCCACTGTTGGGAGCATCATCCGGAAGTGGAAAGCTGGTGTCACACTAAACGACAGCGACAACGACGTCGCTGTTACGTCACCATTTTCGGTGACGTAACAGCGACCTTGTAAGTCGCTGTTATGATCGCTGCTTAGCTGTCAAACACAGCAGAAGCAGCGATCATAAGGTCGCTGTGCTACATGTTCAGAGAGCAGGGAGCCGCGCTTAGCGCTGGCTCCTTGCTCTCCTGCAGCACACATCGGGTTAATTAACCCGATGTGTGCTACAGCTACATGTCACAGTTCAGAGAGCAGGGAGCCGCGCTTAGCGCTGGCTCCTTGCTCTCCTGCAGCACACATCGGGTTAATTAACCCGATGTGTGCTGCAGCTACATGTCACAGTGCAGAGAGCAGGGAGCCGCGCGCACTGCTTAGCGCTGGCTCCTTGCTCTCCTTGCTACAGTATGCATCGGGTTAATTACCCGATGCATACTGCAGCCACATGTCACAGTGCAGGAGCCGGCGCTGGCAGCAAGAGCGGAGGCTGGTAACCAGCGTAAACATCGGGTAACCAGGGAAAGGTCTTCCCTTGGTTACCCGATGTTTACGCTGGTTACAGCTTACCGCAGCTGCCAGTGCCGGCTCCTGATCGCTTCATTTCGTCGCTCTCTCGCTGTCACACACTGCGATGTGTGTGTCACAGCGGGAGAGTGACGACCAAAAAATGAAGCTGGACATTCAGCAACGACCGGCGACCTCACAGCAGGGGCCAGGTCGTTGCTGGATGTCACACACAGCGACAGCGACGGGACGTCGCTGCAACGTCACAGAAAATGGTGACGTAGCAGCGACGTCGTTGTCGTCGTCGTTATGTGTGACACCAGCTGAAGGCTTATGGAACTATTGTTAGCCTTCCACGGCCTGCACAGCCTTTGAAAGTTTCCACCCGTGCCGAGGCCAGGCTTGTCCGAAGAGTCAAGGCTAACCCAAGGAGAACAAGGACGGAGCTCCAGGAAGATCTCATGGCAGTGGGGACATTGGTTTCAGTCAATACCATAAGTAACGTACTCCACCGCAATGGTCTCCGTTCCAGAAGAGCCCGTAAGGTACCTTTACTTTCAAAGCGTCATGTCAAGGCTCGTCTACAGTTTGCTCATGATCACTTGGAGGACTCTGAGACAGACTGGTTCAAGGTTCTCTGGTCTGATGAGACCAAGATCGAGATCTTTGGTGCCAACCACACACGTGACGTTTGGAGACTGGATGGCACTGCATACGACCCCAAGAATACCATCCCTACAGTCAAGCATGTTGGTGGCAGCATCATGCTGTGGGGCTGTTTCTCAGCCAAGGGGCCTGGTCATCTGGTCCGCATCCATGGGAAGATTGATAGCACGGCCTACCTGGAGATTTTGGCCAAGAACCTCCGCTCCTCCGTCAAGGATCTTAAGATGGGTCGTCATTTCATCTTCCAACAAGACAACGACCCAAAGCACACAGCCAAGAAAACCAAGGCCTGGTTCAAGAGGGAAAAAATCAAGGTGTTGCAGTGGCCTAGTCAGTCTCCTGACCTTAACCCAATTGAAAACTTGTGGAAGGAGCTCAAGATTAAAGTCCACATGAGACACCCAAAGAACCTAGATAACTTGGAGAAGATCTGCATGGAGGAGTGGGCCAAGATAACTCCAGAGACCTGTGCCAGCCTGATCAGGTCTTATAAAAGACGATTATTAGCTGTAATTGCAAACAAGGGTTATTCCACAAAATATTAAACCTAGGGGTTGAATAATAATTGACCCACACTTTTATGTTGAAAATTTATTAAAATTTAACTGAGCAACATAACTTGTTGGTTTGTAAGATTTATGCATCTGTTAATAAATCCTGCTCTTGTTTGAAGTTTGCAGGCTCTAACTTATTTGCATCTTATCAAACCTGCTAAATCTGCAGGGGGTTGAATACTACTTGTAGGCACTGTATGTAGCACCCAGGGGGCAGGGGGGTAATCAGGCATGGGTCTCGTACGTGCTTTACTCGTCACCGGGCTGGTGTGGTAGTCTGGGATGTCGCAGTGGCATGCCCGGCTTCGTGCCCTGAGGTGTACACCAATAAGGTGGGAGGATGATGGGGGTTGTAATAGGATGATTGTCGTGACGCCACCTGTGGTACATGGCCAGAGATTAGACACCGCTGCCGTCGCTGTCCTCCAGGGCGGATGGTAATAGCAGCCGAAGATGGTATCACTCCTCACATGCGGAGCGGGCCACAGGAAGGATGATGAGGGGTGTAGTGATGGCAAAGGCCTTTGGAGGCAAGGCGTGGGGCGGCGGTGGTAGTAATAATAGTATGAGTCAAATGCAATGCTGCGGTTCCAGGTGTGTTTACTCACTCTTTGTGCCGCTCGCCCGGGTAGTACTGGTCACCGGCTGTGATGAGCCCCGTCGAACCCAGATTCCTTCTGAGGTCAGTCCAGTGTAGTGCTCGGTGGGTCCATTTCTCATAGCGCCTTGTCTTGGATCCCCATGGCTTATAGCTACTTGTGGACCCCAGTCCATCTCAAGTAGTACTCTTGTCCCTATTTGCAGGTGCCGCGATTCCGCAGTAGGGCATGGCTGTATCCAAGGCCTCAGATCCTATCTGGAACTGTGCGTTCCGGCTCTGTGTGGCCAGGGAAGCTTGCAACCTCTCTGTCCTGGCAGATTCTGAAAAACCAACTTGGACAATGATCTTCCCTACAGTCCTGCACCTTGTGTGACGCCGGTTCCGATGGAGCAATGAAGCTTTCCCCTCGGCAACCGCATTAACTCCTGTGTCCCACCAGAGCACCAGAAAGACATGTCTCCTTCTTTTCTCTTCTGCTGAAGAACGCCTTCAAACTGTTATGTTGGCTCCTAACTCCCCCTGGTGACTGCTCCTACCCGGGTCCCTGTCACTAGTGGGTGGTGCCTCCCATGTTTGAAGGCAACCTTAAGACCCTACCTTAGCCCGGTCACCATTGGGGAGGGCAACCTGGTTGTGTATTTGAATATGTGTAAGTGGTGAAACTGGTACCGACCTCCTCCGAATCCGGTTAAGCACTGAACCTTAAATGAGGTGCAGTACTCGGTGGCGACTGAAGCCTCAGGGGCGCCACAAATACGAGATATATAAATAGATATACAGTAGATATAAGATAGATAGATAGATACGTGTTGCACAGGTTTGGAGAGTTATGTTGATGTTCCAGAATGCAATATGACTATATTTGAATAAATGTAGATTTTTTTTTTTATTCAAGAATAAGTGTGCATTGCTTTTCATGTTAAAAAAACAAACAAAAAAAAACCAAAAACATCCCCTGAAATAAGCCCTATCTCATGTTTCGGAGCAAAAAATAATATAAGATCCTGTCTTATTTTTGGAGAAACACAGAATTATTGGATGAGAGCTCAGATCAGATGATCAGTCAAAGGCACAGACGGACTAAATTCACCAATGTTGGCAAAAAATGAGCATATAGGCAAGCACATTAAAGGTGGGATCTCCAGTACCTTTTCACGGCAATATGTCAGGTATCTAAATTTATTTTCATCTAGGACTGTAAAAGAGAAAGTTGTAGCCTTTCCGCGACAACTATATTGAGAACATTGGCAATATTCACATTTTTCTTTTTTGCTACCTTTTTTTCTGCAAGCAAAACCTGCTTTTTTGCTGGTAAAGATGTTTACAAAAAGCAGGTTTTGCTGCTTTTTTGTTGCAGTTTTGCTGTGTTTTTGTTGCATTACCCTGCTGTTTTTGGTGCAGAGTATGTGTCATTTGCCTATAATACATGTTTAAAAACGTTAATTTTATTCAGCAAAATTGCACGGTTGCATTTTTCTACTTAAGAGCACTTTACACGCTGCGATATCAGTACCGATATCGCTAGCGAGCGTACCCGCCCCCGTCGGTTGTGCGACACGGGCAAATCGCTGCCCGTGGCGCACAACATCGCTAATACCCGTCACACTACTTACCTGAGTAGCGACATCTCTGTGACCGGCAAATCGCCTCCTTTCTAAGGGGGCGGTTCGTTCAGCGTCATAGCAACGTCACTAAGTGGCCGCCCAATAGCAGAGGAGGGACGGAGATGAGCGGATCAAACATCCCGCCCACCTCCTTCCTTCCTTCCTCATTGCCGGCGGGACGCAGGTACGGTGTGTTTCCTCGTTCCTGTGGTGTCACACATAGCGATGTGTGCTGCCGCAGGAACAACAAACAACCTCGCTACTCACCTGTCAACGATTTTTGGTGTTGGAGCGACCTCTCCAATACCAACGATTTTTACCTCTTTTGCAATCGTTTTAGGTCGCTCAGAGGTGTTACATGCTGTGATGTCGCTAACGACGCCGGATGTGCGTCACAAACACCGTGACCCCGACGATATATCGTTAGCGATGTCGCAGCGTGTAAAGCACCCTTTACTCTTTGCTATTTATGGTGAAAAAACACTGCAATAACACTGAAAAAATTGCCATGCTGCAGTTTTCAAAAACACAGCAGATTTCAAAATCAATCAGGAGAAATAATACAATTCTGTGCATGAGATTTCTGACATTCCAAAGATTTTGCTGGTACTGTAATAGGGTGACCTGTGCCCTACTGCTACCACTTCTCTACTGGTGAATGATAGAATTGCAATGCATTGTATTTTTGTAAGTGTACCACCCCGCAGCCTCGGTTGTGGCCGTCGAGCCGCTCGGATCCGTGCTCGCGTTCTACGGGTGGTGGCTCGAGCCTCTCACGGATCCGGGGGTCATGTTGCTCTGCAAGGGGGTTTGCGTTACACACGGGGGATGCGGGTATCTTGTTTTTGGGATGATTGTTCGTGACGCCACCCACGGTTTGTGGTGATGGTCAGCACCACCACTGCGGTGAAGGTCCCGGGAGCGGTGTAGTGGCGCAGCTAGGTGTTGACCCCTCCGTGGGTAGGGGATGTTGGTCCCGGGGCCCGGTCGGGCTGTGGGCAGGGGTGCAGGGCGCAGTGTTGCGGTGCAGCGCGGTGTGGTGCCTGATGGCACTGTTGTACTCACGATTAAACCACACAGAGTCACTGGTAAACCAAACGGAGGAATGAACGGGGTCTGCAGCCGGCTGCAGCTTCCTATTCGGGTTGGCAATGTCCGCCTTTCTCCTGCACCTGTGTTTGTATTGTGACCACTGTGCCTGGGCACTGGTAGTCCGCTCCCCAGCGTGTATGTGTCGTAGGAGCCCCTGTTGCCCGCAGACGCTGACCCTTGGATCTCTGGCCTCTGGCAGTGGCTACTATATGGACGGGTTGGGCTGTTGCCTTCAAACGGGACTTTGGTGGGAATGAACCCCTGCGGTCAAGACCACAATCAGTTAATCTGACTATGGTGGTGGCATATAGCCTAGTCGGGGTCTGAGTACCCTGCCTGGTGCTCCGGTATCCAGTTAGCTCCCCGGTTCGGTTCCGGCAGGCTACTACCCTGTCCCGGTCCCTTACGGTTTCGCTAGTCGTATTCCCGGTCTCCTGCAGGCGGCCACTGCCGTCTGCCTGCCTGACTGTTTGAACAGAACTCCTCGACTCAACTAACTATTTTCCTGCCTCAGGCCAGCAGACTCCTTGGGGGGCGTGTCTTTCTGCCTGACTCCGCCCACCTGGTGTGCCTGTCTAACACTGAGGGAGGCAATCAGGTCTTTGTGGTTGACTGGTGGTACCTTTCTAGTATGGGGGTGTATGTGGTGAGTGTTGTGACCTGTGACCCCTGGGGTCCAGGGTGTCACATTAGCTGTATTGTACTAATGTGTATATTCTTGGTTTAGTACAGCCGGCTGCCACCAGAGGTCATGGCTCTCGGGTCCCTTAAAGAGGAGGGATGGAGAGGTAATGGCAGGACAGCAGGGTGTTAATTGAGGAAGTGGCTCATCAGCACAGGAGGTGATATAAAACAGTAGTTGCACAGGCAGGGTCAGATAGTGAGATGCTGTGATAGTGAGCAGAACCAAGAGAACACCAGGAGAGTCAGAAGAGCAGAGTGAAGTGAACAGGGGGGAGGTGGTTGAAGCAAAACAGAGGTAGGACAGAATGGAACCTGGAAGAAGGAAGTGTGGCGCCCTGGCCTAGCCAGGTCGTCACAAATAACACACAAACACCCCACCCCCATTAGACAGGGACACCAGCCAAACACAAAACCGTTGTTGCCTTCCTCCAGTGTCTGATGTCCACACCAGGTGGGGCGGAGCTAAGAGGTTGGCTCCACCCACCGAGGAGTTCACAGGCCTGGAGGCGGGAAAAGTGTCAGAACAGTTTAGGAGTTCAGTTCAGGAGGTTGAAGTGAGAGGAGTGAACACTCGGGTGTCTGGGTTTGTGGCCCAGGCACTGACAGCAAGGTTGGCAGACGGTGGTGGTTGTCTGCAGGAGTGGTGGAGCAACGCGAAACCGTAGGACCGGGGATGGGCGACGCCCGCCGGTACCGACCGGGGAGCGAAGTGAAGCCCGCACACACAGGCAGGGCCATCGGACCCCGACCAGGTTTGGAGCCACCGACAATAGTCAGATCCGAATGTGACTGGAACCCCAGGGGTTTCACAACAGCAAAAGTCCCGATTGAAGGCAACCGCCCACAGCGTGAGGGTATACAGCTACCGCCTAAGGATAGAGACCCAAGGGCCAGCGTCTGCGGGCAAACAGGCTCCTGCGGTACCCATACACCGGGGAGCGGACTACCATTGGGAATCCATAGTAGTCAGAAAGAGAACATCAAGGTGCAGGGAAAGACAGCCGCCATCACCTGTCCGGAGAGAAACACTGCAGCCGGCTGCGGGACCCGTCCATCCAGCCGTTTGGTATACCGAGGACTTTGTACCTTTCTTGCTGAGTGAGTACACCTGTGCCATCCGGCACCGCGCCGCGCTGTCCCTGCGACCCTGCACCTCACCAACCCTGCCTCCCCGTCACAACATCACCGGGCCCCGGGACCACCGACCCCTACCCACGGAGGGGGAAAACAACATCAAAATTAATTAAAGGATTTTAGCAATATACAGGACTAGATCCACAGTAGTAATATCGTAAGTAGCTGGACCAATAGCTTTGTGCCAATAACATAAGCCAATAGAGTAATTAGACCTAAAACATAACTTTTAATATTCCAAATATAAAATTGAACTATAGTTCAAAACATGAGTTAAAACCAGGGTTCACAATCGTACCTGTAGTGGGACGATTAACCAGATCCCAAATATGGAAAAAATAGGATCATAGATAAACGAACTGCCGCAGCTGACTTCAATCTAAGGTAGATACGTGCCAAGAACAAATACACTTAATTCAGCTGTAATAAATACATAGGAGGTTCATCAGAGATCCTGGACAGAGAACCTGTCTTGTCGTGTATTATAGGCAGATTTTGTTATATTGAGAAATAAGACTGAAACTTTTCTCTCTCAAATAAGGAATGGTCTTACCAAATCCCAAGAAGATAGGCAGGCATTAATAGCAAGTTACCGGCTCCGAAAGCAGGGGGGCTGTTTCCCAGCACATCAAATCCCATTTGGCCAGATAACTTCAGTCAGGCAATTTCAGTGGTTCCCACTCCCAACGTTTCACAATGGATCATCAGGGGAGTCCAAGTGGGATATCAGCTGTGGACGTCATTAAATCTCGCTTTAACATGACCCTCCACAGATGCCCGATTCACTATAATAGCAATAAATACATATCAAAAAGTGCCCTGGGAACTGCCATATAGGCTCCGTTTATCATGCCCCATGGTTACGTTAACTCACCGCATCCAGGCGTATGTCAGACCTGATTCAAACTTGCCGCGCTTTGCATTTGGGGTACGCTCCAAATATAGCACAGCGCATGCGCGGATTGGTTGACATGATGACGCGCACCTCCCATCATGCCTTCGAACCGGAAGTACGCGTCATTCAAGGCAGCGTCGCTTGTAGAGCGTCATCCTCCTCACCCGATAACATCATATCCGGGCGGGTGGAACGCAAACAGCCCCATTGAAAGGTGCATATGTTAGCGCTGCCTAGCAACCTCGGTTCGCTAAACCGAGGCTGTGTCTCTGATTGTACGGCTTACAATCAGAGACACAGCCTCGGTTTAGCGAACTGAGGTTGCTAGGCAGCGCTAACATATGCACCTTTCAATGGGGCTGTTTGCGTTCCACCCGCCCGGATATGATGTTATCGGGTGAGGAGGATGACGCTCTACAAGCGACGCTGCCTTGAATGACGCGTACTTCCGGTTCGAAGGCATGATGGGAGGTGCGCGTCATCATGTCAACCAATCCGCGCATGCGCTGTGCTATATTTGGAGCGTACTCCAAATGCAAAGCGCGGCAAGTTTGAATCAGGTCTGACATACGCCTGGATGCGGTGAGTTAACGTAACCATGGGGCATGATAAACGGAGCCTATATGGCAGTTCCCAGGGCACTTTTTGATATGTATTTATTGCTATTATAGTGAATCGGGCATCTGTGGAGGGTCATGTTAAAGCGAGATTTAATGACGTCCACAGCTGATATCCCACTTGGACTCCCCTGATGATCCATTGTGAAACGTTGGGAGTGGGAACCACTGAAATTGCCTGACTGAAGTTATCTGGCCAAATGGGATTTGATGTGCTGGGAAACAGCCCCCCTGCTTTCGGAGCCGGTAACTTGCTATTAATGCCTGCCTATCCTCTTGGGATTTGGTAAGACCATTCCTTATTTGAGAGAGAAAAGTTTCAGTCTTATTTCTCAATATAACAAAATCTGCCTATAATACACGACAAGACAGGTTCTCTGTCCAGGATCTCTGATGAACCTCCTATGTATTTATTACAGCTGAATTAAGTGTATTTGTTCTTGGCACGTATCTACCTTAGATTGAAGTCAGCTGCGGCAGTTCGTTTATCTATGATCCTATTTTTTCCATATTTGGGATCTGGTTAATCGTCCCACTACAGGTACGATTGTGAACCCTGGTTTTAACTCATGTTTTGAACTATAGTTCAATTTTACATTTGGAATATTAAAAGTTATGTTTTAGGTCTAATTACTCTATTGGCTTATGTTATTGGCACAAAGCTATTGGTCCAGCTACTTACGGGAAAACAACATCCCAGCTGCTCCCTCCCATCGCTCCCAGGATCCCCGTCACCAGCAGCGGTGGTGCCCATCTTCACCATGACCTGTGGGTGGCGTCACGGACTAAATTCCCCAAACCAACCTCCCCTTTCACTCACGGGCGAGGAGCGCCGCTCGAGTCCCCGGATCCGGCCCACCGCTCGAGCCACCGAGCAGCCTTTGCAGCAGCGCCGGACCCGAGCGTTAGCTAGCGCAGCGCAGTGGCATTCTCCCCGCCCGCGACAACTTGGCGTCACGAACAGGATTGAACCCATCTACTTACCAGTAGAAGTGCGCCTTGTGATCTCCGCCGGCGGTGTCCGGCCGAAAATTTTGAAGCGCCGCCATCTTGGCGCGAAAATCTCCCGCTCGAGCATCTTCTCCGAGCAGGGAAGGCGCGAAAGCGAAGCCCCACCCCCAACAAGCGGAAGTGCTGAAGAGTACCAAGGGGGGACGGGAAAAAGATGTCTGCGCCCGACGGAGCCGTTGGAGGAGCGGCGGTCGCAGCCGCGGCGGCATGTAACTAGCGCGCAGCGTGCAGGGACGCCAGGACTTTGCTGAAACACGTTCCTGGATCCAGCCGCAAGATGTGCCAGGAGCTCCAGGCCCAAGTCCACTTCATGTTGGCGAAGTGGACGTCGGAGATGAAGGGCCTGGCCACAACCGTTTGGGCATCCGAAGTGGAGGTGGTCTCAGAGGAGCGGGTAAGCGACCCACGCCCCTATGTCCCCAAGGGATCGGTCGATACGGCTGAGGGGCCCGGCCTGCTGCCGTCCACCACGCTACCTTCCTCACTGCCCATGCCCGTGGCCAACGCCCCGACCGACCCGTTACCCCTGCCACCAGTAGCGGAGCCCGCAGCGTCTGTGGGAGAGGGCCCAGACCTGGGGCCCCCGGGCCTTACCTTTGTCATCGCCCTGGCACCCGGCCCGGCTTCTATCCCGGCCGTGACAGGGATGACAACGGCCCCGGCAGTCCGCCCAGCCGCAACCCTCGCCCAGAAGTCCAGACACCCGGCCTCGGCTGAAGCACGGCGGGGACGCAACTGCCAAGCGGCAGAGCAGGCCATGTCACAGCGGGGTGCCTCATTACTGAAGGTGCTGGTCGTAGCCAGCACGGAGGGACTCCAGCTGGGCCCGTCCCCCACGCAAGCTGATCCGGAGCAAGCCACTGATCGGTGAAGCCCACGGCAGTGTGAGAGGCCAGTCGTGGCCGGCGCTGTGGGCACCCAGGTGGTCCTGGCTCCTGCGCAGGAGAGCGGATGTGCATGCCCGGGTTTATTCTGAAGAGAGTGGAAGTGGCAGCGGTCCGCCGTTGCAAGCAGTTGTCCCCCGTTGGGACCCTCAGCAGTGTGATGGATGACTTTAATGAACCGTGAACCTTTACCTGATTGTCTACGTGATTATTCCGGCCATTGCCGGCAAGTTGGCCCCGGAGGGACCCTGTGTGTTTTACAACCTGCATGAGAGACTACTCATGGACAAGGCCGAGAACTGGCAGGCCACCCACGAACTTGTGGGCTTGTAAATAAGTTGAAAGGTGATATTCCGTCGGAGCCACCTCCGGAGAGGCAGATTGGAGGAAGGGCCCACAGCAGAGCAGGCTGGGGCCCGGCCACCACCAGGACCGGTGGCCATCCTCCGGGGGTCAGGGGTCCCCCAAGGACGTGGGGTCCCCTGAAGTGACAGCCGGGTGCGAGTTACCGTACCCGTTCCCGCTCGGGCAGCCTGAACCTGGGGTCAAGAGGTGCTGCCCACTTCTTAGGGGCAGCATCAGGGCTAGTTTGCTTGGGTGGGAGAGCTTAAGACGTCCGTCCGTCCGTCTGTTATTAAAAATGTTATATTTGTGCAACATTTGAAGTGTACTAACAAAAATGCATATGTTTAAAATGTTTTACCTGTTATTTATATTTTTACAGTTTTAAAAAGAAAATGAAAACCGGTGATGGATGGGCAGCCCGCGCGGACGGTCTGCATTTCACCAAGGGGGAATGTGGCGCCCTGGCCTAGCCAGGTCGTCACAAATAACACACAAACACCCCACCCCCATTAGACAGGGACACCAGCCTGATGTCCACACCAGGTGGGGCGGAGCTAAGCGGTTGGCTCCACCCACCAAGGAGTTCACAGGCCTGGAGGCGGGAAAAGTTTCAGAACAGTTTAGGAGTTCAGTTCAGGAGGTTGAAGTGAGAGGAGTGAACACTTGGGTGTCTGGATTTGTGGCCCAGGCACTGACAGCAAGGTTGGCAGACGGTGGTGGCCGTCTGCAGGAGTGGTGGAGCAACGTGGAACCGTAGGACCGGGGATGGGCGACGTCCCACCGATACCGACCGAGGAGCGAAGTGAAGCTAGCACACACAGGCAGGGCCATCGGACCCCGACCAGGCTTGGAGCCGCCGACAATAGTCAGATCCAAATGTGACTGGAACCCCAAGGGTTTCACAACAGCAAAAGTCCCGATTGAAGGCAACCGCCCACAGCGTGAGGGTATACAGCTACCGCCTAAGTCTAGAGACCCAAGGGCCAGCGTCTGCGGGCAAACGGGCTCCTCCGGTACCCATACACTGGGGAGCGGACTACCATTGGGAATCCATAGTAGTCAGAAAGAGAACATCAAGGTGCAAAGAAAGGCAGTCACCATCAACCTGCCGGGAGAAACAACACCGCAGCCATCTGTGGGACCCGTCCATCCAGCCGTGTGTTTTACCGAGAACTGTGTCCTCATCATTGGCTGAGTGAGTACCACCGTGCCGTGCGGCACAGCGCTGCCCCCGTGACCCTGCACCTCGCCGGGCCCCATAACCCGCCTGCCATCTATCCCTACCCCATCACCGGGCCCCGGGACAAACAACCACCTACCCACTGAGGGGAGAAATAACATCCAGGCTGCTCCCTGTCATCGCTCCCGGGATCCCCGTCCAGAGCAGCGGTGGTGTCACCAATATCACCACAACCGTGGGTGGCGTCACGGACAATAACCAAATCCCCACAATCAAATCCCCACCCTTTTCACCCACGGGCGAGGAGCGCCGTTCGAGTCCCCGGGATCTGGCCTACCGCTCGAGCCACCACTGAGCAGCCGCAGCAGCAGCAGAGTGCAGCGTCCCCTCCTCTGCCCGCGACAACTTGGCGTCAAGAACAGGATCCTACCGTTCTACCAACTGGTGGAAGTGCGCCTTGTGTGACCGCCGGAGGTGTCCGGCCGAAAATTTGGAGAAGCCGCCATCTTGGGCGCGAAAAATTCCCGCTCGAGCGTCTGCTCGAGTAGTGGAGGCGCGAAGGCCAAAACCCCACCCCTGTAGAGGAGTAGCCGGAAAGAGACTAAGGGGGACGCGGACGGAGAGATGGCGGCGTCCTCGAATTGGAGCGCGGGAGTGCCCGCTACTGGAGCGTCCAAGCTCTGGGGGAACCGAGGAGGAGTAGCCTTTGAAGACTGCGGCCCGGGTGAGCTCCCTGCCGGGACCGCGGCGTGGCTGGAGCGGGAGCTGGGCCGGTTCTGCTTGAAGGTGAAGGTGCAGAGCCTGCAGCAGCTGCTGGACTGGAAGGCGGAGATGCGCAGGATGGTTGCCGTAGTGGGGGCCCGTGAGCAAGGGGCAGCTGCAGCCATGCCATGTCGCGACCACTCCACCCAAACCCCAGAACCAGCCCTGATTGCATGGGAGCCGGGGGCCCAGAGAGAATGTCACTGATGGAGGAAGTGGTTCCGACCACGCTGCCCCCGCCGCCGTTCTTAACGGCCATCAGTGGTTCTGGGGTTGAACTGCCTGTGGAAGGAGAACCCGATGTATCGACCGGTCCCCGAGTGGGTGGTAGCCGCTCCAGAGTCAGCGGAGCTCCGCTGCAAGTTGTCCCCGTTGGGACCACCAGTGTTGAAAGTACCGTTTAAATGAATGATAAGAATGATCAACCGAGAAGATTTACCTGATTTGCTGCTTGATTGGAACCGGTCGTTGCCGGCAACTTGTCCCCGTTGGGACCCCCCCTTTTCAAATTTTGCGTAGAGACTACTACGAACAGGCCCGAGAACTAGCAGGGCAACCACAAACTTGTGGCATATAAATAATTTTGTTGTGGCTTTCACCGTAACCGCCTCCGGAGAGGCAGATTGGAGGAAGGGCCCGCAGTGGAGCAGGCTGGGGCCCAGCCACCACCGGAACCGGTGGTGATCATCTGGGGTTTTCAGGGGTTCCCCATGGACGTGGGTCCCCTGAAAAGGACAGAACCCGCTCGGGCAACTTGTGCTGGACTGGGGTCAAGGGGTGCTGCCTGTTTGCTTAGGGGCAGCATCAGGGCCAGGTTGCTTGGGTGGGAGAGAGCGGAAGCCGTAACCGTTACGCAACGTTTAAATAAGAGTACCTCCCGATGTGGGAAGATGTTATTTTACTTGTAATCTCTGTTTTACCGTTTTATCTTTTCAGTTGTTAAAATAAAATCGGTGATGGACGGGCAGCCCGCGGACGGTCTGCATTTTACTAAGGGGGAATGTGGCGCCCTGGACAAGCCAGGGGCCACAGAGAACAACACCAACACACCCCACACTCCCGGTCAGGCACACCAAAGTCAGACAAAAACCCTTGTTGCCTTCCTTCAGGGGCTGATGATCACACAAGGGGGTGGGCCAGGCGGTTGGTCCCGCCCACCGAGGAGTTCACAGTCCTGGAGGCGGGAAAAGCAGGCAGATTAGAGTTGGAACTGAAAGTGAGAGGAAGGAAAGTGGCAGTTAAGCAGCCTGAAGTTGGTCCGGGTGTGTGGCCCGGACGGATCAGCAAGGTTGGCAGACGGTGGTGACCGTCTGCAGGAGTGGCCTATTGGAGCTTACCGTAAAGACCGTGGACGGGCGGTGGCCCGGCGGTACAGGACCGGTACACAAAGAGAAGTCAGCACCATCTGGCAGGGGCTTGCGGACCCCAGCAAGGCTAGAAGTCGCTGTGAATTTGACAAATCCGTTAGCGAAGGGAACCTCCTGGGTTTCCCAGCAGCCAAGTCCCGACAGAAGGCAACAGTCCAACCGAGAGAGGGAAACACAGTCACCGCCAAGGCTAAAGTTCCCAGGGCCAGAGCCTGCGGGCAAAAGGGGCTCCTCCAGCCCATATCCAAGTTGGGGAGCGGGTTACCGGTGGGAACCCATTGGAACCGTTTACAGTACACAGGTGCAGGGAAAGGCAGTCACCATCAACCTACCGGGAGAAACAATACCGCAGCCGTCTGTGGGACCCGTCCATCCAGCCGTGTGTTTTACCGAGAACTGTGTCCTTATCATTGGCTGAGTGAGTACCACCGTGCCGTGCGGCACAGCGCTGCCCCCGCGACCCTGCACCTCGCCAGGCCCCGTAACCCGCCTGCCATCCATCCCTACCCCATCACCGGGCCCCGGGACAACCAACCCCCTACCCACGGAGGGGAGAAATAACATCCAGGCTGCTCCCTGTCATCGCTCCCGGGATCCCCGTCCAGAGCAGCGGTGGTGTCACCAATATCACCACAACCGTGGGTGGCGTCACGGACAATAACCAAATCCCCACAATCAAATCCCCACCCTTTTCACTCACGGGCGAGGAGCGCCGCTCGAGTCCCTGGGATCCGGCCTACCGCTCGAGCCACCAACGAGCAGCCGCAGCAGCAGCCAGACCCGAGCAGTGGGAGAGTGCAGCGTCCTCTCCTCTGCCCGCGACATACACAGAGAATGATCTTCCTTAAAGGGACTGTCTATTACTAGGACAACCCTTTCTGATTCCACATGTTTTCCTCCAGCAGTGTCAGTAATCGCGTTCTTAGGGATTACATGTTGCTCTAACTCCAATCAGTGGTAGCTTCTATCTCCCCGTGTTCGGACAAATTAGTTAATCATCCGGAAGTGAGCGCTGAGGCTACCGTTTACTTCCTGTTGTTTGACCCTGTGTCCGAAGGAAAAGAGAGAAGTCGGTGTTGATTGGATGCGGTGGTCATGTGATGTCACAAAATACCTAGCGTGACCCTCTGGCAGTGGCTTGCCAGCAACTTTTCATCTCCAATAAAAAAAAGGGTCAGACACACTGAAAACAAACATCCTGGCTCTTTATTAACTCAACATCTGACATCAAAAGAGAGTTGAGACACCTCAAAACGCTTTAGATAACCAGATAGTCCCAGAAATATTAACATGTTTCCTGTGTAAGGGCACGCTTAGGCTAAATTCACACATCCATTTCTGTTTCTAAATCTGTCAAAAATTGACCAATTTTCTTGACTCATCCTCTTTGCCTCTGTTTTGCATCTGTTTTATATCCCTTTTTGCATCTTTCCCTTATCCATTTTTAAAACATAAAAGAGGTAAATGGTCTGTACTTTTTTCCAGGGACAATTAGCAATTCAACAGTTGAAAAGAAATGGAAACCTGATGTGAAATAGGTTTCTTCCTGTCTCCATTCTCTCATCCTGTGAAAATCAGAATGCACTCAAATGTCATCTGAGTGCTGTCCGATTTTTTTCAAGCACCCATAGACTTAAATGGAGAAAGTGCCATCAAATTCTCAAAGGTAAGTCATTCCACTCAGTCTTTGGAAAAAATTGGACATGTGCACTGTCTCATTGACATTGGTCTGTGTGCAATCCAATTTTTAACGATTAGCACTCGGTCCAAAAATGGAATCGTGTGCATGAACCCTAAAGGGGGCTTTACACGGAGCAACATCGCTAGCAATGGCACCCACCCCCGTCGTTTGTGCGTCGCGGTCATATCGCTGCCCGTGGTGCACAAGCTCGCTTGTCCATGTCATACGTATAGCCCTCCCTAACGACGTCGCTGTGGGCGGTGAACGAACCTCCCCTAAAAGGGGAGGTTCGTTCGACGTCACAGCGGTGTCACAGAGTGGGCCTCCAATAGCAGCCGCATCTCCGTCACTCCCACCTCGGTGCTTGTTGAGGAAACAGGTTCGCTGTAGTTCGTCGTTCCTGAGGTGTCACACATAGCAATGTGAGCTGCCACTGGAACGACGAACAACCTGCATCCTCAACCAACAACGTGTCAATGATGGACGATTTGGTGAGTATTTTCCATTGTTAACAGCCGCTTGTTGGTGTCACATGCAACGACGTCACTAACGATGCCGGATGTGCATCACGGAATCCATGACCCCGGCGATATATTGTTAGATACGTCGCTGCGTGTAACGGGGCCTTAAGACTGTACAATATTGTTTCATTGTGTAATCTATGATAACTTATTACCATACAGTTTAAAGGGAACCTGTCATTAGATTTGACCCCTATAAGCTGCGGCCACCACCAGCGAGCCCTTATATACAGCATTCCAGAATACTCTATATAAGAGCCCAGGCCGTACTGTAGAATGTAAAAAACACTTTTATAATACTCATCTAGGGGGGCGGCCTGGTCCAATGGGTGTCACTGCTCTCCGGCCTGGCACCTCCTCTTTGCTGTGATCACCGTCCTTTTGATCGCAGGCCCGTGTGCATGACACATCCTACGTCATCAATACAGAGGGGCATTGTAGTCCTGCACAGGCGCACTTTGATCTACTGCTGAGGGCAGATCAAAGTATTGTATTGTGCATGTGTGGGTGATCTTTCACGTTTTCTTGTGCCTGCACATTACAGTACTTTGATTTATTCTCAGCAAAGCAGATCAAAGTGTGCCGGCACAGGAGCCCAATGCCCGCCTGTGTGGATGATGTTGGATGCCTCATCCACACTGGGTAGGGAAGAAGACGGATGGAGATTGCTGCAGAGAGGAACCGCCGGACTAGGAAGCAGCGACACTCATTGGACTGAACCACCCCATAGGTGAGTATTATAAAAGTTTTTTTATGTTATACAGAGCAGCCTAGGCTCTTATATACCGGTACCTCCCGGTACTTACCTGCGTGTAACCTTCGATCCTCACAAGATCTCCTTATCTACTCCCCTCTCATCTCCTCTTCCCACCATCACATCCAAGATTTCTCCCGTGCCTCCCCCATACTTTGGAATGCCCTGCCACAGCATATCAGACTCTCTCCTACCTTGACAAGCTTCAAAAGTAACCTGAAGACCTACCTCTTCCGACAAGGCTACAACCTGCCTTAACCCTCAGTCTGATACAGCGCCGCACGACCATCTCTACCCTCACCTACTGTATCCTCACCTATCCCTGTAGACTGTGAGCCCTCGCGGGCAGGGACCTCTATCCTCTTGTACCAGTTTGTGCCTTGTATTGTTTATGATTATTGTACTTGTCTATGTATACCCCTTTCACATGTAAAGTGCCATGATATAAATGGCACTATAATAATAAATAATAATAATACAGTGTTAAGGAATACTGTATATAAGGGGTCACTGGTGGTGGCTGCAGCTCATAAGGGAAAAACCTGGTGACAGGGTCCCTTTAAAATCACTTAGTGTTATATATTTAATATTCCATTTGATGTAATTAAAGGGCATTATGGTGCAAAGTACCCTTAATGCAAGACTTGGCGCTCCTGGTAGTGACCTCCCGCACCCGCCACTCATCCCAGACTGACCTTTGAATATATTCTTTTTCTAATGCCCAAATAATACAGTAAATTTGAATAATCTACATTTTAAGACCCTGCAGCATTAATTTCATTGAACACCACATCCGGTAATCAAACGATACATTATATGACATTGCCACAGTCCGAGATCGGATTCCCCACTGAATCATTCCTTAGATGACATTAAGTTGCTCAGCGAAGACGATGAAATGAGTTGGATTCTCCTTTCAGTGTTGCTACCAGCACAACTGTTAGGGATACAGTAACCTTCCACGAGGGTCTTTTTGAGCTGTGATGGAAAATTTATATTTTGTATGTTCAGTTAACCATTATTTTGCCAGATATTTCTTCGTACATAGTTACAATTTGTTCTCTCTTAGGTTTAGTTTTTTTTACGTATCCTTTTTATTTTCACTGAACTTTTTTGTATTAGGAATCTTCTGAGTAGATTAGCAATTAATTAACAAGTAGCATTAAGCTAGTCGTTAAGTCTGTAATCATTAGCAGAATCCCTTTTTTAATTTTCGAGGATGTTTCTCTTAATTAAAAAAAAAATCTTGCATTTACCAAAATGGCTAATTAGTAAAAATGATTTCTGCCCATTGATTTTGGTGTCCTCCTGATTTCTGCTGATCAAAAGCTAATGTGATTGTTTTAATTTTAAGAATAAAAATATCTGAATGGACCAATTAGGCAACTAAGTGGTTACACACAGGGGAGGCGCTCCCTGTACCTCCCCAATAACAAATTGAAAGGTGATGATTGCTGGATGCAGAGAGATAGTCATGGAAGCCTGAGCCTGGTGAAGGCCCCTATGTCTGCCATCAGTGTTCCAATCGTCTCAAATTCTAACATCAGTTATCATATTTTAACAAGTATAAAAACAATAAAATTAAAGGGAACTGTGGCGCCCATGACGGGTCAGGTGTTACATGGTTTTGCATCTAGTCGCAGGTGCAGTGATAATCTCAGGTTCCTGGAATACCGATGCCGGTAGTTACCCAACAAACACACATAGTCATGCCCTTTTCCTTCCAAACTGGGTGACAGGACCTGATGGATGGCCACATATGGTGGAGACTGATCCAAACTCGCTAGTCAGAAACCAGGAAAGGAGGAGGGGCTAGACAGAGTGCAGTAAGCAGTTGACAGTAGTCAGACCTCGAGAGAGGATGTTTGAAGTTAACGTGCATACAGATGCCAAGTGTGAAGTGACTGAGTGAAAAGGAGTACAGTTGCTTGGAGAGTACGGGGAGTACACAGGACTGAGCATTGGCGGGGTGCAGAACCCTAGGTCAGACAAACGCTCCAAGCTCATCTGACAACTCTGCCCGGTGAGGGGACCTTCACGGTTCCTCACCAACTGGAGAGCCCGGAGCACAGCAGCAAAAGGAGAACCCAGGGAACTGAGACAGACGACCAACCCAGATAAGGTTCAAGCTGCCTGCATACAGGCCAAGACTGAAAGACCAGGAGGGGACCCTAAAATGCTTCAGGCTACAGGGACACGGGTTTTTATTTTTTTACCCTATAAACTAGAGGCAGTGCCATAATGGTGCTAGGATGTTGATTAAAATGATACCTTTTGTTGAGAAATCCGAGGCTTGATTGCTGAGTAATCCTTGTTCAAACCTTCAGAAATGATGTCATTGGTGCAATGGCTTGAACATCAGGGCGGGACTTTGTGGGCCAGATCCTCAAGAATGATTCCTCTTCCTGCCTTGCCTCCGTTTCTTTATATAAATTTTGCATCACTGCTGTTGGCGGCATGGGCTCATTCCTATTGTGACCTTGTCTTCATTAAAATGGCGCCATCAGCACATGCAGTTACCACAATCTGCAGTGCCATTTTACTGAGGACACTATGGAGACTAATATGAGCGGAATAGCTCTTCAACTCTTGAATTAGGCATTTTCTTATTCTCAATTACAGAAGCCGCCAGAGAATCGTGATATTGGATGGTACTGCATCCTACTGATAATTAGTCATATATGTCTTGGTGTAATGCTATGACTGCTCACCTCCAGCACTGTGCTGCTACTTCTCAGGACTGTTCATAGAGGTGATGCCATTATGCAAGTATACTTTAGCCGGGCACACCACTCCAGCTTTTTTTGTGTTTTTTTTCAGCACTGGAGTGGTGCTTTAAATCTAAGTCCCCTGCCTCCAGTATTATACTTAGCATACGGCATTTTCATCCTTCTTCATCGCTGATCTGGTCTTGCTTCTTAATGACAGAGTGACCTCTCAGCCCATGTTGATACAGTACTTGTTTCACTGTGGATAATGACACAATCTTACCAGCTTCCGCAAGTATCTTCACTAGGTATTTTACTTTTGTTCTTGAGTTGATATTGACATGTCTAAAGCAAGAAGGCCTGCGGAGACACCATCACATGTTTCTCAACGCTGCCAGCGTTGAGAAACATGTGATGGTGTCTCCGCAGGCCTTCTTGCTTTGAATATTTCCCAGGGTGCATTGCTCTAGAATCACTGCGTTGAGAAACACGTGATGGTGTCTCCGCAGTGGTGGATGTTGATCTCCCTAAGGTCAACCATCCTTGCTTACATAGTCTTTTACTAGGCAATGCTCCCACTAGCCAGATTCCTACTCCACACTGATGAGGGGCAAATACCCCGAAACGGCTGTCTGTGGATGGATACCATGTTTGGCATAGGTGGTCTCCTTAACTGGAGACTGCCCTTCCCGTGGTTGTTCCTTCCCGGTGAAAGACCTGGCTAGTTTCCTTCCAGCATTGAGAAACATGTGATGGTGTCTCCGCAGGCCTTCTTGCTTTGAATATTTCCCAGGGTGCATTGCTCTAGAATCACTGCGTTGAGAAACACGTCCGCAGTGGTGGATGTTGATCTCCCTAAGGTCAACCATCCTTGCTTACATGATATTGACATGTCTGACCAAAGCACATTCATCTCTGGTACACAAAACTTGTCTCCTTCCTGAGCGGTATGATGGCTGGAAATTTCCATCTTGTTTGTACTTGCATATAATTGTTTGTGCAGATGAACAAGGCACCTTCCGGTATCTGGAAATTGCACCCAAGATGAACCAAACTTGTGCAAGTCCACAATTCTGTTTTTGAGATCTTGGCTGATTTCTTTTCACTTTCCCATGATGCTACACAAAGAAGCAGTGTATTTCAGGTGTGCTTTAAAATACATCCACAGGTGTGTCTCAGATGTTGCCCACAAACCTATCAGAAGCTTCCAAAGACATGACATCATCATATGGGCTGTCTCATATTGTTTAAAGGCATAGTAGTCTTATACATTCTCTCTCTCTCTCGTTATTTTGGCCACAACAAGGACAGAATGAGGCTCCCAAAGACTTGTATTGATTTGTGACCTCCAGCATGCCCATGAAACACTGGAGATGCTAGCTTGTCCCAAATCGCCGGAGCCAACCAGAGCAATGCTGGAATAAAATGAAGATGGCGGCAGGTGAGTATAAGACCGGGGGCAGGGAACATACATTTAAAAAACCACTGAAGTGGTAAAAGAAAAGAAAAACGCTGGAGTGGTACTTTATACCAAAGAGTACAGGAATGTATGGAATATATGGATTTTAAAAGGCATTACTGTCAAATAGACTATACATATAAAATTGAAGTATTTAACAACCAGTCCACACCTTTTTTTGAAGGTTGTTTTTAATTAGATTGATCATTCCTACCCTTTAAATTTGTAGGATTTTGGCCTTGGGGAGGTATGTCCAATAAAAAAAACTTCCATCAAAGAACTGTACACTTTGTCATGGCTGTTGTGCACATGAAAGTAGGACAATTTGTGTAACTGTGTCGCCAGGGGTTAAGGGGATACCCAGAACCGGGCCATAGGGTCACTTCTGGAAAGGGGATCACGGTGTCGTGACCCGGTCTGTGCTCCCTGGTTCCACAATAAAAAGGGGTTATGTTCGAGACGCCACCCGTGGCGTGGAATGTGATCAGAGATGACCACCGCTGCTGCAGAACCTCCGGGGGTGATGGATGGCAGCTTGAGATGGGACGGCTCCCCACGGGTAGAGCCTTCTCCCCGGGGCAGTGTGATAGTCTATGGGGGGGGGGAGTGCAAGACATGAGCACAATAAACAAGCAGACTCACAGTTTTGCAGTTTCTTTGTCCTTTACTGTAGATGGCATTCAGCAGACTACTGTCCACAGAGTCTGTGAAGGCTTCAGAGTTTCTCCCACCCAGCCAGGTCGTTTTGGCTTCCTTATCTGCACTGTGTGTCTGTGGCCTGCTGCTATGTGAACTAGGCAGCTGTCCCTGTTCTGCTACCAGGTACCGATCTGACAGGCAACTTGAGTCCTTCCTTGTAGTGTTCCTGAACTCTGCGCTTGTTGCTGTGTCTGTGATAAAGGTGAAGAATGTGGAATCTTCACTTCTCTGGTGTTAACTGTGCGGTGTGTAATCTGCACAGCCTTGGATTCAGCATCCGTTCTGTGTGCTCCACTGGGGTGAGTTCAGCAATACTCTTTCTCCCAGGTATGTTCCTCTGTTTAATCTGTCTCCTTTCCTCAGACCCTCAGCTTAGGCCTGGAATTGGGCAGCGGATCCTGAGGTGAGCTGTCCCAGCTCCAACCTGCAGATCCTCTTTCCTCAGTCCTCTGCACTGACTGAACTGAACTAAAACTGAAACTGAACTGACCACTTCCTCTCCACACCAGAATATACAGGGAAGCAGCTTGGTCTCCCCCTTCTGGCCAGGAGGTATTGGTGTTGTGTGGGGAGTTAACACTTTGTGTTGTTACTGTGGCAACCCTGGGGTGCTACATTCCCCCTTAGTGAAAAACAGTACTCCGGGACTGTGAAAGAAACAAACAAGTTATCAACAACAATTATATACATACAGAGTCTCAAAAGGAAAAATACAAAAACCCATAAAGTTCAACAAAAGTCCAAAATGTTCAAAAAGCAGTCTCTCCAGGGCTTAGTCTATTGCCTCCAGGGCTGATGAAGGTACACACTCAGTCTTTACCACAACCAGTCCTGTGGTAGTTATGGTCCATATTTAATAGAAAGGAAATTGTTCAAGAATATGTAAGTGTTCATACAGAATAGTCTCTGTAGGTACTGGGCTTATGGGTCTTATCATTGCAATTATATAAACATTTCAATAACCAAACGATTCTTACAGGTGTCTCTACTCTGGTCGTAAGTGCAGTAGGCCTCATGGCCCTTGGGCCACCACCCATGTGATCAAGTTGTAACTCTCCGTGCTGCCACCTTACACCACTCTTCTCTCACCTTTTCTGTAAACTAAACTGTTATGGTTTCTCATAAAAGGCCTAAGCCACACGGCGAGAAAATCGGTGCGAGTGGAGTGCAATAAAACATCGCATTCCCCTCGGACCAATTCTAGCCTGTGTGTCAGCACACATGGGCGATTATTTTCTCAGCCCTAATCGGACCGAGAAAACAATCGCAGCATGCTGCGATTGTAAGCTGAGTCTCTTTCTCTCGCACCCATTCAAGTGAATGGGGCGAGAGAAAAATCGCACTGCACTCGCGGTACACCGGTGTACTGCTAGTGCAGTGCGAGAATGGCAATAGCCGGCTACACAGTCGAGAGGGAGAGAAATCCCTCCCTCCTCTCCTGAGTGCCGGCCCGCCCCCCCACAGCTGAGGTCTGCTCGCACGAACGGACCTCAGTTGCAAGGACAAGGCATGACACTCGTCTCTGCTATACTGCCAGCACGAGCCGAGTCTCATGCAAGTGGATCGCAGTAGTCCCCGTGTGGCCCCAGCCTAAACATTATAACATATGTACATTTTATATGCAATTTCACATTAATCTTTATATCTTCCTGGTATCTGACCCTGAGTACTACGCTGTGACCTGTGTACTGCTGGTGTACTTAGCATAATGGTGTGGGTAGAAGTGTACCTATTTGGTGATTCTGGTAATTGTGAGGATGGGGGACTGACTGTAGGACTGGCAAGCCCACTGGGACCAGGAATCTGTTCTTCCTCTATGGGTTCAATTTCCAGTTCTCCTTGTCTTGGGGCTTCTTGTGGTATGGGTTCTGATGGTGGTTCCACCACTTGAGGGAAGGCAATCATCGGGACTACTACTGCCCCATAGTAATTTGGCCAAGTTTTTGGGAAATCTCCTAAGACTGTATGTTACGGGGGGCTGTCTGATAATAACCGAAAGGAGTATCAGACAGTCAGGGTCCACCGTGCAAAGACTTTGCTGCAGACTATGGCAGAGTGCAATACCTCTGTTAACTCACAGAAGGATATAATAAGTAAGTAAATATAATAAGTAAGTAAAGCAATTCCTCCCTTACTTGGAGGGTGTGTGGGATGATCTCTGTTAATAATCACAGAGACAAAGGCAATGTGTGCGAAATGGCACCTACCTAGGTCCGCTCTTCTAGTGGTGCAAAAGAGACGAACAGCAGCATAAGCCGCACAAAGCTCCTACCTGCGTTCGCTCCACTAGTGTGCGAGGACACGAACCACTAGATATGGCACCTGCCTAGGTCCGCTCTTCTAGTGGTGCAAAAGAGACGAACAGCAGCGTAAGCCGCACAAAGCTCCTACCTCTGTTCGCTCCCCTAGTGTGCGAGGATACGAACAACTGCCAGACGCAGTATAAGGAACGTTACCCTAGCGGCAACGTCCACCTACGAGTAGAATCACAAGGCCCAGCCAGACCATGTGCCTCAGGCACCTGCCTATGTCCGCTCCCCTAAGAGGTAAGGATACGGACAGCAGCCGAAGCTGTAAGGTATAAGAACGCTACCCTGCCGGTAGCGCTCACCTAGCATAGACAGAGGAATGCCTAGAGGAACGCGCACAGAGCGTCTACTCATATGCATGAACCAAGAGGACTGAGCACCATGCGGCGTGTGTCAGGGTCTTATATAGACTCTGTGCCTCATCCAAGATGGAGGACACCAGAGCCAATCCGCTGCCAGAACGACAGGAGTGACGTCATGCTGGCCTATCACCGAGCAAGACGTCACAAGCACATGACCAGCGACCAATCGGCATAGAAGGTGTCAGAGACATGTGACCTCGTGTCAGCGATGATGTCACCCGCACATGTGCAATGGCTCCAAGATTGGACTTAGTCTCCGGCGCTCGCACATGTGCAGTAGCAAGAAATCTGGACTTAGTCTCCAGCGCTCGCACATGTGCAGTAGCAAGAAATCTGGACTTAGTCTCCAGCGCTCGCACATGTGCAGTAGCAAGAAATCTGGACTTAGTCTCCAGCGCTCGCACATGTGCAGTAGCAAGAAATCTGGACTTAGTCTCCAGCGCTCGCACATGTGCAGTAGCAAGAAATCTGGACATAGTCTCCAGTGCTCGCAGCAACCGTAACACTGTATGGAACACATCTTCTTCCTCCTTGACAGGTTGTACCTGTATGAGTAAGGTGACTTCTGGTGTCTTCAGGGTTTCAGAACACGGTTTGAGTTGATCTCTTGACACGACAGCTGATGTCCTTCCTTCATCCTTACTGATGAGACACACTTTGGGATTATCCATACTTGATGGTAAGACTTTATATGGGGTGGTTTCCCACTGATTATCCAATTTGTTCGTGGGTCGTTTCCTCTTGAGAACTTGGTCACCAGGTTGCAATGGGGTTGCTAGAGCATGCTGGTTGAAGGTTCTTTCCTGTCTTCCCCTAGCTTGTTGGAGACTTTTCTCTACGCACTCTTGTACTTGGCAATACTGTTGCCGACATAGGGTATCCCAATTGGATTCTTGAACTTCTGCATCTGGCTTCAGAATTCCCATATCTAAATCAATTGGCAGTTTACCGGGCCTTTCACGCATGAGGTAAGCGGGGGTGCAGTTTGTAGAACTCACTGGGACATGATTGTACAAGTCCACCAAGTGGCTCAATTTCTCTGGCCATTGATTTCTTTCTGACTCTGGTAAGGTCTTCAACAGGTCAATCACAATATGGTTCATCTTCTCGCATAATCCATTTGTTTGAGGATGGTATGCTGTTGTGCGGATCTTTTTACAGCCATACATATTGCAGAATTCTTGGAAAATCTGTGATTCAAAAGCTGGACCTTGATCTGCAAGGACTTGTTCTGGGTAACCATGGGGTCTGGAAAAGTACATCTGGGAGGCTTTAGCTGCTGTTTTAGCTATAAGGTCTTTCACGGGTACCACCACTATGAAGCGTGAGTAATGGTCCACGATGGTCAAGCCATAGACATAGCCGGACCGGCTTGGTGACAACTTGACGTGGTCTAATGCGACTAACTCGAGTGGTTGCTTGGTTACTATGGACTGGAGTGGAGCTCTCTGGTTCTTTTGATCCTTTCTTCTGAGGTTGCATGGGCAGCATGTTCTACACCAATTTTCAATTGATTTTCTCATGCCAACCCAGTAGAATCTTTCTCTTAAGAGCACTTCCAACTTTTTCCAACCAAAATGACCTGCACCGTCATGGTAAGCTTCCAGAACCATCTTCCCGCCTCTCTTGGGCACGATGATCTGCCAGACCAACTCATGTGTTTTTGGATTGGTGTGCCTTCTACAGAGCTTCCCTTGGTACAGGAACAATTTACCTCTTTCCTTCCAGAGATGTTGTGTCTCAGCTGGGGCATTCTGATTAGGGTATGCACTTTGTTGTGTAAGCAGTTCTTTCAATAGCTTCACAGCTGGATCGCTGTCCTGTGTGTCAGCCCATCCGTGGTGTGCTAATGGGTTGAGGTTTGCCTGCTGTTGTTTTTGGTAGACACTCGGTTGATACTGTCCCACCTTAGGATGGTGAAAGGCCGGCAGCTCAATTTCTTCCAGCCCCTCTGGTTCCTCTTCCATGTCCCTCCAGTGTGGCATCCGGGATAAGGCATCTGCATTCCCATTCTTGCGGCCTGCCCTGTATTTGATGACAAAATTGTAGTTTGACAGTCAGGCTATCCATCGCTGTTCCAGCGCACCTAATTTTGCCAAGTCCAGGTGGGTCAACGGATTGTTGTCAGTAAAGATGGTAAATTCTGCAGCTGCCAGGTAGTGTTTGAAACGCTCTGTTACAGCCCAAACTACTGCCAGTAGTTCTAACTTGAAGGAGCTGTAATTCTCAGGGTTTCTTTCTGTAGGCCGGAGCTTCCTGCTTGCAAAGGCAATAACTTTCTCCTTGCCTTCCTGCTTTTGAGACAATACTGCTCCCAGTGCTATGTTGCTGGCATCCGTGTACAAAATGAAGGGTTGATGGAAATCTGGATATGCCAGGATCTCTTCTCCTGTCAGCGCCCACTTTAACTTCTTAAAGGACTCTTCCCTCTCATCACTCCACTGGAAAGGAGGATTCCGGGCTGCAGACTTCTTTGACTGTCCTACCAGGATGTCTTGTAGGGGTGCTGCTAACTTCGTGAACCCGTTTATGAATCTTCTATAGTAGCCCACCAGTCCCAGGAATTGCCTCACCTCTTTCATGCTGGAGGGTCTGGGCCAATCTCTTATCATGGTAACTTTTTCAGGATTCGGTGCTACCCCTTCTGAGCTCACGACATGTCCCAGGTACTGTACCTTTGGCTTTAGAAGGTGACACTTGGATGGCTTGATTTTCATGCCGTATCCGGATAAGGCTTCAAACACTTCTGCCAGGTCTTGTAGATGCTGTTCATAGGTCTTGGAGTAGACTATGACATCATCCAGGTACAGGAGGACAGTTTCGAAGTTCTCGTGTCCTAGGCAGCACTCCATCAGTCGCTGGAAGGTACCGGGCGCGTTGCAGAGTCCAAACGGCATACAATTGAACTCATAGAGGCCCATTGGCGTGGTGAACGCTGTCTTCTCCTTGTCAGCCTCTGCCACAGGAACTTGCCAATACCCACTAGTCAGATCTAGGGTGGAAAAGTAAGTAGCGGATTTTAATGCAGCCAATGACTCTTCTATCCTAGGTAATGGGTATGCATCCTTGTGTGTAATGCGGTTGATCCGTCTTTAGTCTATGCACATCCTCATGGTCCCATCTTTTTTCTTAACTAGCAGTAGTGGGGCTGCCCAGGGGCTATAACTGTCTCTTATTAACCCTGCTTCTTTCATTTCTTTGAGCATGTCTTTGGCACATTGGTAGTGAGCCGGTGGTACTGGATGGTTACCTATGGGTATAGTGTGCTCTACCCCTTTGATCTGCCTAAAGTCTAATGGGTGTTTGCTGAATATTTGTTCATAGTCTTTCACTACCCTGTATACTCCATGCTTTTGATGGGAGGGTGTAGAATCGGTACCTACATGTAGCTTTTGGCACCAATCCTCCAGCTTTCCCTCTGAGCCATTGTCCTCCACCTGACTTGATGGGCCCAAGGGCTCAACTGTGGTGATGACGTTGTTATCAACCGTGTATAGCTTAGCCATGGTAGCATACTTTGGTAGGATGACCTCATCTTCCCCACAATTTAGAAGGCGTATTGGCACTCGTCCCCGGTGTACCTCAAGTATTCCTCTGGCCGTCAGTACAGTGAGCCTACTGTCTGAGTACACGGGTTCTACCAGGGCCTGATAGTCTCGCCCTCTGATGCCTATTGCGGCTCTACACCAGACCAGCATTTCCGTTTTGGGAGGAATTACAATGGGTATTGGGTCACTTACCCTTGCACTGCTAATTTCACCCCCTGATATTTTTACCTGCTGCTTCAGCATCAAGGCTTTAATTTCCTTCTGCAGGAGTTTCTGTTGCCCAGGTTTGGCAGTCTCGGCGATCTGCTGCAAGACAGTAACTACCTCTGCAAAACAATTTTCAATTAAATTCATTCCTAGCAGCATAGTTGGCTCACGTTCTCAACGGTCAACATCAACAATGACAATACCCTGGTTCTGCAATTCTACTCTCCCAATCTTAATGGTCATTTCTCTGAAACCAACCTAGATGGACCTAGGTCTTTTTTCAACCTAAGTAACTATGTAACTATGTAACCTGTGGTACTAATTCACCATTCCTAGCCCATATATTCAATGCAGTGTTAGATGGACCACTGCTAACATCTGAATCAGCCCAGTACCTCTTATAAAGGACATACGGAATTGATGTTATTTGGGAACCAGTGTCCAGCAAGGCGTTGAGCGGAATGCCATCCAGCACGATGGGGATGACTGGACGTCCTCCCACATACTTGTCGTGCCAGGGTGAGGGGCCTTGAGAGTTCATTCCTGAGGAGCGCCTCCCCAGGGGATCCCCATTTAAAGCACATTCACGGGCAAAGTGACCTGGCTCCTTGCAACGGCGGCAAATGGGTTGTCCATCCAGCTGGTAGCGGTCGCTGGGTCATCCTCTCGTCGCTTGGTATCTCCTAGGCCTCATCCACGGGACATCCTCCTTGCTGGTCGCCAACTTCATCTTGGGTGCAGACTTGGATCCACGCAGCTTCTGGACGATTCTAGCCATGGAAGCAACAGTGTCTGCCAGAGCATCAAGCTTTTGTTGGAGAGCCTCATTAGTGATAGGCTCCAGGTGGCTAGCAGCAGCCGCTGACATGGCGGATGTCACTGGCACTACTGGCTGCTGGGGTGCCGCTGTAGGGTGTTGAACAGAGTCTATATCCCGGGCTCCTCTACTTGCTGGAGGCGGATGGCTCTATCTTTTAGCTGGGCAAACGTTAGTCCTGGATCCTGGATCACCATCATGCTGAGTTGTCCCCGGTGGGAAGGGGATGAGAGTCCATCCAAGAATTGGTCTATCAGCAGCTTATCTGCTCCGGGGGCCAAGGTAGGTTCTGCTAACTTAAGTTAAGTGCTCTAAGTGCCTCCTGCAAGTTTAAGGCAAAGTCTCTTGTGCTCTCTCTAGGTTTTTGCTTGCATCCAAAGAACCTCATTTTAGCCTTGCTTCTGGCAGTGGATTCAAAAGCTGCTTTTAGTCCAGCTATTATGTGCTCTAAAGTGTCTTTTGCATCATCCGACCAGGACGTAACCTCTTGCTGGGCATTGCCGGTTAACTGTCCCATAAGCATACCGACACGCTGGGCTTCTGTCAGGGGGTACATGCTGTAGTAGATTTTTAGCTTTCCGATAAAGTCATTAAGTGTGTTGGGCACACTTGAGCACTGCGGAAGCCACACTGCTCCCGGGGTATATGGCATCAGGAACGGCATGATAGGTGCCGCTGTACAACAGCATCTCCCTGCTGCGACATCTTTGCGCCCCCTTAACTTCACCAGTCTTCTTCACAGCAAGCCTGGGGCACTTTCCTGTGTCCCTGTTTGGATTGCAGCACAGAGCGCACCTCCTCTGCAAGCGGTGGGTGGAGTTCTGGCTTAGGCGCGATGTTTTCCCGCGCGTAGCAGCTAATGGCATGATTAAAGATGGTGCCTGGAAAATTTTACCAATGATGTTTTTGGATTTTTCAGGTATCTTTGCAAAGTTTAAAGTCCATTCTTTGTTGCAACAATTCACAGGACAAGTCTTTTATGCTATGCATTAAGTCTATACAGGCGCACGTCACCCAGGTTGCAGCCGGGTCAAGTCCACATCGTGTTCGTGACACCAAAGTTGTGTAGCCAGGGGTTAAGGGGATACCCAGAACCGGGCCATGGGGTCACTTCTGGAAAGGGGATCACGGTGTCGTGACCCGGTCTGTGCTCCCTGGTTCCACAATAAAAAGGGGTTATGTTCGTGACGCCACCCATGGAATGTGATCAGAGATGACCACCACTGCTACCGAACCTCCGGGGGTGATGGATGGCAACTTGAGATGGGACGGCTCCCCACGGGTAGAGCCTTCTCCCCGGGGCAGTGTGATAGTCTATGGGGGGGGAGTGCAAGACACGAGCACAATAAACAAGCACACACAGTTTTGCAGTTTCTTTGTCCTTTACTGTAGATGGTATTCAGCAGACTACTGTCCACGGAGTCTGTGAAGGCTTCAGGGTTTCTCCCACGAAGCTGGGCCATTTTGGCTTCCTTATCTGCACTGTGTGTCTGTAGCCTGCTGCTGTGTGAACTAGGCAGCCGGCCCTGTTCTGCTCCCAGGTACCGACCTGACAGGCAACTCGAGTCCTTCCTTGTAGTGTTCCTGAACTCTGCGCTTGTTGCTGTGTCTGTGGTAAAGGTGAAGAATGTGGAATCTTCACTTCTCTGATGTTAACTGTGCAGTGTGTAATCTGCACAGCCTTCGATCCAGCATCCATTCTGTGTGCTCCACTGGGGGGAGTTCAGCAATACTCTTTCTCCCAGGTATGTTCCTCTGTTTAATCTGTCTCCTTTCCTCAGACCCTCAGCTTAGGCCTGGAATTGGTCAGTGGATCCTGAGGTGAGCTGTCCCAGCTCCAACCTGCAGATCCTCTTTCCTCAGTCCTCTGCACTGACTGAACTGAACTAAAACTGAAACTGAACTGACCACTTCCTCTCCACACCAGAATATACAGGGAAGCAGCTTGGTCTCCCCCTTCTGGCCAGGAGGTATTGGTGTTGTGTGGGGAGTTAACTCTTTGTGTTGTTACTGTGGCAACCCTGGGGTGCTACATAACAAGCACTTCAACTTTATAATTATTGTCTATTTGGCAGTCATGTCATTTAAAATTAAGTCAGTGTGCTGCTGTACTCTTCTGTTTCTTTTTAAAGCAGGCACAGCAGCTTGTACTTGTTCACATTTGCTTCATTCTGTTAACATTTATTGGTCAGTTTTTGGTTTTCTGTAGTATGTGAACTGCTGCTTCTGGATGGTTTTCTGGAGGCCTATTAAGGCCACCTCCACCGCAATTCATGTCCTACCAACCTTTATCCTAGGAGACTTTAACATCCCCATGAATAGCCCCTCCTCCCCATTGGCATCCCAGATTCTTTCTCTAACCCCTCTCTTAGCCTCTCACAGCTCTCAAACTTTGAGACACATGAAGATGGTAACACCCTTGACCTGGTCTTTGTCCGCCTTTGCTCAATTTCTCACTTTCATAACTCATCCCTTTACCCTCTCTGACCACAACATCCTTTCTTCAAAGCTCACAAATTCTCAACCACCCCAGCACACCCCCACTTATCACACATTCAAAAATCTACAGGCCATTGACCCTCAGACACTTACAGCCTTGCTACACTCATCACAGTCCACAATCTCTTCTTTTCACTACATCACTCTCAATGACACGCTCAGAAGCACACTTGACTGAGTAGCGCCCCTCATCCTCAGAACCTCCATACACAGAGTAAAACAGCCCTGGCTCACATCACAAACTCAATTTCTCCAGCGTTGCTCTAGGAGTGCCGAACGCCTATGGAGGAAAACTCGCACACCAGAAAACTTTATCCACTAGAAATTTATGTTAAGAACCTATAACTCTGCTCTTCACCTCACCAACCAGACCTTCTTCACCACCCTGATCTCCAACATTCCAACAATCCAAAAAAGTTCTTTGATACCTTTCACCTACTCTTCAGTACTAAAGTTTAGCTCAATACTACAGACTAGTGATGAGCGAGTACTAAAAAGCTCGGGTGCTCGAAGCTCGGGCCGAGCCTCCCAAGATACTCGTGTACTCGGCCCGAGCACCGAGCCCAATGTTATCCTATGGGAGACCCGAGTATTTTTGTGAAATGACCCCCCGGCAGCATGGAGAAACCCTAAAAATGTCACAAAAGTCTCAGAAGAGTGCTCAAATGACATGGCATCAGCATGGGGAAGACCCCTTGAAGCATTTATCACTCAAAAGTCACAGATGTGAACAATTTTGTCCGAGTTTTACGCCATTTTTACGGACTCACCAGAAAACCTTCCAAAATGACACCAAAATGAATTTTCATGGCGGAAATGTTAAGGGCACATACCCAATAGTGAGATAGAGCTGGTGTATGTGTCACGCTCCCCGGGTCCTCACCCCCGTTCCCCGGCTCACCTGCCACGCTCTCCGCTCCCCAGTCACCGGATTCCGTCCGTCCCAGGGCTCCGGGCCCCCGATCCCGGCGCCCGACAGCTTCCCTGGACCTGGCCGGCTCCCCTGCGTCCTCCTCGCAGCCTCCTTCCCTGGCTTCTGGCACCCGGGCGGCGCGCATGCGCATTAGGGCGCGCGCGCGGTCACTGACCCTTTCTTAAAGGGCCAGCGTCCATTAACAGGAAATGAGGTTGCACAGGTACAGGGTATATAGGGGGTCATTGTCCAAGGGGGCGGGGCCTGATCTTCGTGTTCCCTGAGCTAGGAGTCAGGTCTCTTGGTGTTTATGTGCCTGTACTCACCTATCTGTCTTTGTAGAGCCGTACCTGCCTCGCCATCCAGTCTGCCGTGTCCTGATCCCCGCACGCTGTCCGTCTGCCATCTGACAGTCCGTACCATCCCGGATCCCTGCGGTGACCCGTCATCTTGCTCCAGAGGTTCCGGACCCCGCCTGATATCACCTCGGCCTCCGAACCTGAGCTACGTCACCAAGACCACCTTCTGTGACTCCGTGGTCCCTGGGACTCCTCCGCTGCCTTCACTTGCACGGACTGTTCTACTGCCCATCAGTGCTTCAGCTGCCGGACTCCCTACCACCATCTCAGAGAGTTCGGTCCAGTGGATCCACCTCCTGGGTCTGCCCGACCGCCCGGCCGTGACAGTAAGATCAGGCCATGGATCCCGCTGCTGCACTAATGGCCCTGCAAGAGGAACTCCAACGCCAGCGTGAAGTCCAGACCCGCATGCTGCAATTCATGACCTCCGTGGACACCCGCCTGTACACATTACAAGCATCAATGACGCCTGCGGCACCCAGGTCCCCCGCCAGGCAAGCCATGGCTCCCGTACCAGTGGCAGCCTCTTCAGATGCTTCCCGACTCCGTTTGGCGTCTCCTCCTCGGTATGCTGGAGATCCCAAGACCTGCAGGGGCTTCATAAACCAATGTTCCCTTCACTTCACGCAGCTGCCACATCTGTTCGCCTCCGACCAAGCCAAGGTCGCCTTTATAATGTCCCACCTAGAGGGCGAGGCGCTGGCGTGGATGAACCCCTTGTGGGAGAAGGAGGACCCCATGACCAAGGATCTTCAACAGTTCCTACAGGCCTTCCGCAGTACCTTTGACGAGCCAGGACGCGCCTCTGCCTCTGCTTCATCACTCCTCCGCCTACGTCAAGGGACACTGACGGTGGGTCAATACGCCATCCGTTTCCGCACTTTGGCTTCAGAACTCGGGTGGAATAATGAGGCCCTAACAGCCGCGTTCTGGGAAGGACTCTCGAGTCGCATCAAGGATGAGTTGGCGGGTCGGGACGTGCCCTCCACCCTAGATGCACTGATCGCCCTAGCAACTCGTGTGGACATACGGTTTCAGGAGCGCTCCAAAGAGCTATCTCGGGAGAGACGCCCGGTACGGCATTCTCCTCCTCCGCAGAAGTCCTCCGTTCCTCAGTCATCAACAGCTGGGATTCCCGTCCACGAGCCCATGCAGATCGACCGAGTGCGGCAGTCTGAACGACGTCGAGCAGAGCGGCTCGCCCAGGGCCTCTGCTTTTACTGTGGTGAGGACACCCACCTGCTACGCTCCTGTCCAGAGAGGCCGGGAAACTCCAAAGCCTAGGGTTGGTAGGAGAGGCCACCCTAGGTGCTGGGACTCTCTCAGACCCGGTTATGTGGACTGTGCAAGTGTCAACTGGAGAGACGCGGTTCACGGCTGAGGCCTATCTTGATTCCGGGGCAGCAGGCAATTTCATCCAGCAAGCCACCGTGGACAAATACCAGGTGCCTGTTATCCCACTCAACAAGCCCCTGGTGATTGCCTCTGTGGATGGGAGACCCCTTTCTGACACCATCTCCTGGACCACCAGGCCGGTTGAACTGCGCATCGGTGCTCTTCACACCGAGAACATCGTCTTCTACGTCCTTCCGCACATGTCCCATCAGATCCTGCTGGGCCTTCCATGGTTACGGACTCACGAACCATCAGTCAGCTGGGGCACTGGCGAAATCACCCGCTGGGGTGCTTCGTGTCATGAGAGATGCCTAAAATCCACACAACCCATCCGACGACCTCCGGTTCCTGAGAACTTACCGGGGCTGCCCTCGGCTTATTGGTCCTTTGCTGATGTCTTTGATAAAAAAGAATCCGAGGTACTGCCGCCACATCGCCCCTACGATTGTGCCATCGACCTGCTCCCTGGAACAACGCCACCACGAGGACGGATATATCCTTTGTCTCCAGCCGAAACAAGGGCTATGTCTACTTACATCTCAGAGAGCCTGGCTAGGGGATTCATTCGGAGATCCTCCTCTCCTGCTGGAGCAGGTTTCTTCTTTGTCAAGAAAAAAGAGGGCGATTTACGTCCCTGCATCGACTACCGGGGTCTGAATCAGATCACTGTTAAGAACAAGTACCCTCTGCCGCTCATCCCCGAATTGTTTGACCGGCTTAGAGGAGCCCGTCTGTTCACCAAGCTGGATCTTCGGGGTGCTTACAATCTGGTGCGCATCCGCTCTGGTGACGAATGGAAGACCGCGTTTAATACGCGCGATGGACATTATGAGTACTGCGTGATGCCCTTCGGCCTGTGTAACGCTCCTGCCGTCTTCCAAGAACTGGTGAACGACGTGTTCCGAGACCTCCTCTACACCTGTGTGGTAGTATATCTAGATGACATCCTTGTCTTCTCTCCGGACCTCCCAACCCACAGAGAGCACGTACAGCTGGTTCTACGACGACTAAGAGAGAACCGTCTGTACGCAAAGTATGAGAAGTGTGTCTTTGAGCAGTCTTCTCTCCCCTTTCTGGGGTACATCATCTCTGAGACTGGACTGCAGATGGATCCCAAGAAGGTCTCCGCCATTCTCAACTGGCCTCCCCCTTCTGGACTGAAGGCAATCCAACGCTTCCTGGGATTCGCCAACTACTACCGCCAATTCGTCCCTCACTTCTCTGCTCTGACTGCACCACTTTCCGCTTTGACTAAGAAAGAGGCAAATCCAAAGGACTGGTCGCCTGCGGCCGACGCCGCGTTTGGCTCTTTGAAGCGGGCTTTTGCTTCCTCGCCTGTACTTCACCGTCCGGAGCTAAACCGCCAGTTCACCTTGGAGGTGGATGCCTCCTCCTCAGGAGCCGGAGCAGTGCTCATGCAGAAGTCCTCCTCCGGGAAGATGGTGACTTGCGGATTCTTCTCCAAGGGCTTCTCAGCGCCTGAACGCAACTATACCATCGGGGACCGAGAGCTCTTGGCAGTCAAACTGGCACTGGAGGAATGGCGCTACCTCCTGGAAGGTGCAGTGTATCCCGTGATCATCTACACGGACCACAAGAACCTAGAATACCTGCGGTCCGCTCAGCGCCTGAACCCACGGCAAGCCAGGTGGTCCTTATTCTTTGCCAGGTTCGACTTTCAGCTTCACTTCCGACCCGCGGACAAGAATGTACGCGCTGATGCCTTGTCCAGGTCTTTCATGCCCATGGAGCAGGAGGAAGAGACTACCCAACCCATCATCTGTCCTAGCAACATCATTCCGGTGGCCCCTGTCACCCTAGCCCAGATACCGCCCGGGAAGACCTATGTCTCCGATACCGACAGGCAAAAAGTGTTACACTGGGGTCATGCCTCAAAAACAGCCGGGCATGCTGGTCAGAAGAGAACATGGGGTGCGATTGTACGCCATTACTGGTGGCCATCCCTTCGCACGGACGTCGCTGCTTTTGTCTCTGCCTGCTCCTCCTGTGCCAGGAACAAGACGCCCAAACACTTGCCCCATGGCCGTCTTCTGCCTTTACCGATACCCTCAGTCCCGTGGCAACACATAGCAATGGACTTTATTACGGACTTGCCATTATCCTCCGGGCACACAGTCATATGGGTCGTGGTTGATCGATTCTCCAAAATGGCCCACTTCGTTCCTATGGCCGGACTGCCCTCTGCTCAGGAACTCGCGGAAGCCTATATACATCACATCTTCCGCTTGCATGGCTTTCCATCCCACATAGTGTCCGACAGAGGAACTCAGTTCACCTCCCGCTTCTGGAGGGCTCTATGCAAACATCTGGGAGTGACTCTGGACTTTTCTTCTTCTTACCATCCTCAGTCTAACGGCCAAGTGGAGAGGGTCAATCAAATCGTGACCTCATACCTACGTCACTATGTCAACGCCCATCACGACGACTGGTCCTCGCTTCTGCCTTGGGCTGAATTCTCCCATAACCACCACGTCAGTGAGTCATCCTCCGAATCTCCCTTCCATGTTGTTTACGGACTCCAGCCCGCCGTCCCATTGCCTATATCCCCTTCATCGGATGTCCCGGCTGCTGATACTGCAGTTCGTGACTTTGCTACCATTTGGGACTCTGTCAAAGCGTCCCTTGGGCGCGCTTCCCAGCGGATGAAGAAACACGCTGACAAGAGACGTCTGGATCCTCCGTGTTTCTCTCCTGGTGACCTGGTCTGGCTTGCTTCCCAGTACATCCGATTGAAGATACCTTCCTACAAGCTGGGTCCTCGCTACATCGGGCCGTTTAAGGTCCTCAGCAAGATCAATGAGGTATCCTACAAGCTACAGCTCCCGGCCACGATGAGGATACCCAACTCCTTCCACGTCTCTCTGCTCAAGCCGGTTGTCCTTGGTCCCTTCTCCGCTGCTGCCAGTCCGGCCCCTCCTCCTATTGCCGATGATGACATCTATGCGGTAAGGGATATCGTGGCCATGAAGACCGTACGAGGTCGACAGTTCTTCCTGGTGGACTGGGAAGGGTATGGTCCTGAGGATAGGTCTTGGGAGCCCAGGGAGAACGTGGGCACTCCTCTTATCCGTGCCTTCATGTCCCGGTTGCGGGGAGGGGGGCGTGGGGGGGGGGGGTACTGTCACGCTCCCCGGGTCCTCACCCCCGTTCCCCGGCTCACCTGCCACGCTCTCCGCTCCCCAGTCACCGGATTCCGTCCGTCCCAGGGCTCCGGGCCCCCGATCCCGGCGCCCGACAGCTTCCCTGGACCTGGCCGGCTCCCCTGCGTCCTCCTCGCAGCCTCCTTCCCTGGCTTCTGGCACCCGGGCGGCGCGCATGCGCATTAGGGCGCGCGCGCGGTCACTGACCCTTTCTTAAAGGGCCAGCGTCCATTAACAGGAAATGAGGTTGCACAGGTACAGGGTATATAGGGGGTCATTGTCCAAGGGGGCGGGGCCTGATCTTCGTGTTCCCTGAGCTAGGAGTCAGGTCTCTTGGTGTTTATGTGCCTGTACTCACCTATCTGTCTTTGTAGAGCCGTACCTGCCTCGCCATCCAGTCTGCCGTGTCCTGATCCCCGCACGCTGTCCGTCTGCCATCTGACAGTCCGTACCATCCCGGATCCCTGCGGTGACCCGTCATCTTGCTCCAGAGGTTCCGGACCCCGCCTGATATCACCTCGGCCTCCGAACCTGAGCTACGTCACCAAGACCACCTTCTGTGACTCCGTGGTCCCTGGGACTCCTCCGCTGCCTTCACTTGCACGGACTGTTCTACTGCCCATCAGTGCTTCAGCTGCCGGACTCCCTACCACCATCTCAGAGAGTTCGGTCCAGTGGATCCACCTCCTGGGTCTGCCCGACCGCCCGGCCGTGACAGTATGTTACTTTTTGAGATTAATACATGAAAGATTTTACATGAAAACCTTGTGTGGCACTCCGATGTCCAAAACGCACGTTTTGTGCTTTTTACTAGCGATGTCGGTCATTTTTTTTTTTTTATTCTATCTCCCTCAGTCCGTCGGTCTGTCTCTCTCTGTCTTGTCTGTCCCCCTCTCACAGTCTGTTGGTCAGTTCCCCCCCCTCTCTCTTACTTACCGTTCCCCGATCACTGCCGCGGCGCTGCACAGCTGTTCAAACTCCGGTGGCTTTTCCTCTTTTGAAAAAGCCGGCCGCTCATTAATCAATCTCCTATTCCCTGCTGTCCTGCTTTTCGGCGCCTATGATTGGTTGCAGTGAGACACGCTCCCACACTGAGTGACAGCTGTCTCACTGCAACCAATCACAGCAGCCGGTGTGTGTATACTGTGCAGTGAAATAAATAATTAAATAATTAAAAAAAACGGCATGCGGTCCCCCCAATTTTAATACCAGCCAGATAAAGCCATACGGCTGAAGGCTGGTATTCTCAGGATGGGGAGCTCCACGTTATGGGGAGCCCCCCACCCTAACAATATCAGTCAGCAGCCGCCCAGAATTGCCGCATACATTAGATGCGACAGTTCTGGGGCTGTACCCGGCTCTTCCCGATTTACCCTGGTGCGTTGGCAAATCGGGGTAATAAGGAGTTAATGGCAGCCCATAGCTGCCACTAAATCCTAGATTAATCATGTCAGGCGTCTCCCCGAGATTCCTTCCATGATTAATCTGTAAATTACAGTTAAAAAACACACACACCCGAAAAATCCTTTATTAGAAATAAAAAACACTAACAAAGTCCCTCATTACCAATTTATTAACCCCGACAAACCCTCCATGTCCGGCGTACTCCACAGTCCTCCAGCGTCGCGTCCAGCTCTGCTGCATGGAAGTGACAGGAGCTGCAGAAGACACCGCCGCTCCGGTCACCTCCACGCAGCTAATGAGATGAGTATAGCGATCAGCTGAGCTGTCACTGAGGTTACCTGGATCCAGCGGTGGATGCAGCGGTGGCCGCGGGTAACCTCAGTGACAGCTCAGCTGATCGCACGGCTGTCTTCATTAGCTGCGTGGAGGTGACCGGAGCGGCGGTGTCTTCTGCAGCTCCTGTCACTTCCATGCAGCAGAGCTGGACGCGACGCCGGAGTCCGTGGAGTACGCCGGACATGGAGGGTTTGTCGGGGTTAATAAATTGGTAATGAGGGACTTTGTTAGTGTTTTTTATTTCTAATAAAGGATTTTTCGGATGTGTGTGTTTTTTAACTGTAATTTACAGATTAATCATGGAAGGAATCTCGGGGAGACGCCTGACATGATTAATCTAGGATTTAGTGGCAGCTATGGGCTGCCATTAACTCCTTATTACCCCGATTTGCCAACGCACCAGGGTAAATCGGGAAGAGCCGGGTACAGTCCCAGAACTGTCGCATATAATGTATGCGGCAATTCTGGGCAGCTGTTGGCTGATATTGTTAGGGTGGGGGGCTCCCCATAACGTGGAGCTCCCCATCCTGAGAATACCAGCCTTCAGCCGTATGGCTTTATCTGGCTGGTTTTAAAAATGGGGGGAACCGCACGCCGTTTTTTTTAATTATTTAATAAATAATTAAAATTAATAATTAAAATTAATAAATAATTAAAAAAAACGGCGTGCGGTTCCCCCCATTTTTAAAACCAGCCAGATAAAGCCATACGGCTGAAGGCTGGTATTCTCAGGATGGGGAGCTCCACGTTATGGGGAGCCCCCCACCCTAACAATATCAGCCAACAGCCGCCCAGAATTGCCGCATACATTATATGCGACAGTTCTGGGACTGTACCCGGCTCTTCCCGATTTGCCCTGGTGCGTTGGCAAATCGGGGTAATAAGGAGTTATTGGCAGCCCATAGCTGCCAATAAGTCCTAGATTAATCATGTCAGGAGTCTATGAGACACCCTCCATGATTAATCTGTAAGTTACAGTAAATAAACACACACACACCAGAAAAAATCCTTTATTAGAAATAAAAACACACACATATACCCTGGTTCACCACTTTAATCAGCCCGAAAAAGCCCTCCATGTCCGGCGTAATCCAGGATGATCCAGCGTCGCATCCAGCGCTGCTGCATGGAGGTGACCGGAGCCGCAGCACACACAGCCGCTCCGGTCACCTCCACACAGCAAATGAACACAGCCGCGCGATCAGCTGCTGTCACTGAGGTTACCCGCGGCCACCGGTGGATGCAGCGGTGACAGCGGGTAACCTCAGTGACAGCAGCTGATCGCGCGGCTGTGTTCATTTGCTGTGTGGAGGTGACCGGAGCGGCGGTGTCTGCTGCAGCTCCGGTCACCTCCATGCAGCAGCGCTGGATGCGACGCTGGATCATCCTGGAGTACGCCGGACAAGGAGGGCTTTTTCGGGCTGATTAAAGTGGTGAACCAGGGTATATGTGTGTGTTTTTTATTTCTAATAAAGGATTTTTTCTGGTGTGTGTGTTTATTTACTGTAACTTACAGATTAATCATGGAGGGTGTCTCATAGACGCATGACATGATTAATCTAGGACTTATTGGCAGCTATGGGCTTCCAATAACTCCTTATTACCCCGATTTGCCAACGCACCAGGGTAAATCGGGAAGAGCCGGGTACAGCCCCAGAATTGTCGCATATAATGTATGCGGCAATTCTGGCCAGCTGCTGACTGATATTGTTAGGGTGGGGGGCTCCCCATAACGTGGGGCTCCCCATCCTGAGAATACCAGCCTTCAGCTGTATGGCTTTATCTGGCTGGTATTAAAATTGGGGGGAACCGCACGCCGTTTTTTTAATTATTTATTTATTTATTTTACTGCACAGTATAGACACGCCCACCGGCTGCTGTGATTGGGTGCAGTGTGACACCTGTCACTCAGCGTGGGGGCGTGTCTCACTGCAACCAATCATAGGCGCCTGTGGGCGTGGAAAGCAGGGAATATGAGATGGCTGTGTACAGAGCACAGCGCGCCGGCCGGTATAAAGGCTCGGTCACGCTGTGCAGGCCGGCCAATCACTGCAATTCCACAACTAACAGGGCTGTGGCATTGCAGTGGTCTGCCAGCCAATCCCTGCATGAGGGCTGGCTCTCAAAAGAGCGCCAACATGCAGGGATGAAGACCACGAGTAAAGCACGAGTATTGCAAAATTACTCGGTACCCGCCGAGCAGCCCGAGTACAGTGATACTCGTGCGAGTACCGAGTAGTTACAAGCATGCTCGCTCATCACTACTACAGACCTTTTGTGCTGATCGCCTCCTATTTCACAGAGAAAATAGAAAATATCTGTCAGGAAATCGGCTACCGATCATTAAGCATGGTGATTCCCATTTAGAGATAAGCGAACCGGCCGCCGTTCGGAGGTCTCGTTCGAGTTCGGTTCGGCGAACCAGTTCAGCGAACCACTCGAATCGCATAGGAAACAATGGGAGGCAATCACAAACACATAAAAACACCTAGAAAACACCCTCAAAGGTGTCCAAAAGGTGACAAACAACTCACAACACAACACAAACACATGGGAAAGTGACAAGAACAAATTCTCATGCGAAAACAAAACAGCTTAACGAGGAAAAAGAGGACGAGACACAGATATAGGCATGGCATGCCCTTCTAAATTCATGTATAACACCGCAAGGGGACTCCAAGCAGAGTCTCCCTTTTTTCCAAAAATTGGGCCCCACAGACACCACTTCAGTAGCAGCAGTTGTGCCCCAGTTGCAAACTGGACAGGTAGATTTGCATCAAGCACATTAAAAAATACGCCAGCCTTAACTGTCCCCAGGATGGCACCGGGGTAGGTAGCAAAGTCTTTGCTGATCCCAGATCTGTTCATCTTGGATCATTTTTAGAAACACTGCAAGCAAGGGTTACTCCAAGTGGAGTCTCCCTTTTTTCCAAAAATTGGGCCACACAGACACCCACCCCATCAGTGGAAGCACTTGTGCCCTAGTTGTACACTTCACAGGTAGATTTGCATCAACAACATTCAAAATTACGCCATCCTTAACCCTTCCCAGGATGACCCCGGGGTAGGTAGCAAAGTCTTTGCTGAACCATGACTTGTTCATCTTGGCTCCTTTTTAAAAACACAGCAAGCAAGGGTTACTCCAAGCGGAGTCTCCCTCTTTTCCAAAAATTGGGCCACACAGACACCCACCCCATCAGTGGCAGCACTTGTGCCCCAGTTGTACACTTCACAGGTAGATTTGCATCAACAACATTCAAAATACACAAGCATTTACTCTCCCCAGGATGACACAGGGGTAGTAAATTCCTTCTGGATCCATGACTTGTTCATTTTGATGAACGTTAGTCTGTCCACAATGTCACTGGACAGACGCGTGCGCTTATCTGACAGCACACACCCAGCAGCACTAAAGACACATTCAGAGACAACGCTGGCAGCTGGACACGACAAGATCTCCAAGGCGTAAGTGGAGAGCTCTGGCCATTTTTCAAGATTTGAAGCCCAAAATGAGCAAGGCTCCAGTTGCAAAGTCATGGCATCGATGTTCATTTGTAGATACTCCTGTATCATCCTCTCCAGCCGTTGACTATGTGTAAGTCTTGTTGTCTCTGGTGGCCTTGCAAAGGATGGTCTAAAAAATGTATGAAAAGATTCAATAAAATTGCTGTTACCAGCACCAGATACGGTGCTGCTGGTACGGTTAGACTGTTGAAGGTGATGAAACCGTCCCATGTTTGTCGAGTTACAACTGGGAGATTCACTCCCTGCACCTGCACGGTTGTTTTGTGGAAAAGCCGAGCTAAGATCGAGTAACAGCTTTTGCTGATACTCCTGCATACGTGCGTCCCTTTCTATGGCTGGAATTATGTCACAAAATTTGGACTTGTACTGGGGATCTAATAGTGTGGCAAGCCAGTACTCATCATCACTTCTAATTTTGACAATACGAGGGTCATGTTGGAGGTAGTGCAGCAAGAAGGCGCTCATGTGTCTTGCGCATCCATGCGGACCAAGTCCACGCTGTGTTTGTGGCATAGAGGTGGTAACCGTTCTTTCTTCCTCTGACATCTCACCCCAACCTCTTTCAACTGAAAATTGACCAAGGTCTCCCTCATCCGCTGAGTCTTCCATGTCCATGGACAGTTCGTCCTCCAGTTCTTCATGTTCTCCTGCACCTTCTCAACATTTTGCCTGCTACCATGCGCCCTGTTGTTGATCCCTGTCCCCCATGGTCCTATGCCTGCCGCCTTGGTGATGATGAACGTCTGGACCTTGATGATGTTGTTGTCCCTTGCGCATATGACTCCTCCTGTACTTCCTCCCCTTCCTGTTGTCCCACCCCTTGACTCCGAATAGTGTTTAGCGTGTGCTCCAGCATGTAAATGACTGGAATTGTCATGCTGATAATGGCATTGTCAGTGCTAAACATATTCGTCGCCATGTCGAAACTGTGCAGAAGGGTGCATAGGTCCTTGATCTGAGACCACTCCATCAGGGTGATCTACCCCACCTCTGCATCTCGTTGGCCCAGGCTATATGTCATGACCTATTGCACCAGGGCTCGGCGGTGCTGCCACAGTCGCTGTAACATGGGGAGAGTCGAATTCCAGCGTGTGCCACATCGCATTTCAGGCGATGAACCGGCAGGCCGAAAGACTTCTGGAGCGATGCAAGTCTCTCAGCTGCGGCGGTTGAACGGCGGAAGTGAGCAGACATTTTTCATGCCCTGGTCAGAAAGCCATCTAGGCCGGGATAGTGTGTTAAAAATTGCTGGACAACAAGGTTCAACACGTGAGCCATACAAGGCACGTGTGTCACCTTGCCCAGGCGAAGGGCCACACCCAGGTTTGCAGCATTGTCGCACACGGCCTCACCAGGCTGCAGGTTGAGTGGAGACAACCATTTACCAAACTCAGTCTCCAGAGCTGCCCACAACTCAGGCACTGTGGGACTCTTAGTTCCAAGACATTTCAAGACAAAGACCGCCTGATGCCGTTGCGCTCTGCTGCCAGCAGAGTAATGAGGTGTGCGTGATTCCTTCTGCGCACTTACAACGCTGGTGGCCTGACCAGGCAGGCTTGGGACGGAGGTGGAGGACCCAGACGAGGTTGAGGAGGCAGAAGCAGTGGAGGAACTTGGACAGACAGAGGATTGACGCACAAGTCGTGGGGACGGCAAGACTTGTGCAGCAGACCCTTCACCATCTATCACCATAGTTACCTAGTGCCCAGTCAGCGACATGTAACGTCCCTGTCCATGCTTACTGGTCCAAGTATCTGTGGTGAAATGCACACGTTCACACATAGAGTTTCTCAAGGAAGCGGTGATGTTGTGTGCGATATGCTGGTGTAGCACAGGCACACCTTTCTTAGAGAAGTAGTGGTGACTAGGCATCTGGTACTGGGGCACAACGACAGACATAAGGTCTCTAAAATCCTGTGTGTCCACCAGGCGGAAAGGCAGCATTTCGGTAGCCAAGAGCTTACAGAGGGATAAAGTCAACCTCTTAGCTTTGTCATGAGTTGCAGGAAATGGCATTTTATTTGTCCACATCTGAGGGACAGAGATCTGGCTACTGTGTGGAGACAGTGGTGAGTAGGGTGTCCCTGGAAAAATGCAGGTTTGTGAGGAAAGTGCAGGCGGAGACATGATGTTGCCTTCATCCAACGTTGGTGCTATTGATGTCTGAGAGAGCTGTACACACGCACTTGTTTCCCTTTCCAAACCAAATGACGACCTACGAAGCAAAATGCCTGTTGCATTTACAGTGGTGGAAGTTGTGCGTGGAAAACCAGGTGTGACAGCTGTCCCCACAGTCCTAGAAGATGAAGAGCAGCGGATGCACTGGAAAGGGCAGGCCGTGAATGGTCCGCTCCGCTAGGCTGCATTGCAGCACGGTGAGCTTCCTACTGGGACATATGATATTTATTCAAGTGCCGATTCATGGAAGAAGTTGTCAAACTGCTGAGGTTTTTTCCTCTACTAACAGATTCCTGACAAATTTTACAGATCACATGATTTGGGCGATCCTTTGCAAGGTCAAAAAAGGACCAGGCTAGGCAAGGCTTAGAGGGCATGCGACCTGCTGAGCCCCCCCGACTAGTGCTCAGAGGCAGAGTGGTGGCTGAGGATGCAGTTGTAGACGTGCTACCAGTACTCCTCCTCTGTCCAGGAAGGCGCAAGGTAACTTCGTCGTCAGTTGCATCCTCCTCCACTGCCTCTGTTGACCTCCTCGAGTGCCTGACTGTGGGTTCACAGTAGGTGGGATCTAGAACTTCCTCATCAATTGTTGTGTTTGCACTCCCCTCACCTTCAGACCAAGCCTCTTCCTGCCCTGACCGAATATTTAAGTTGTCATCCCAATCTGGTATCTGCGTCTCATCGTCATCAGTATGTTCCTCATTGTCTATAACAACAGGTGTTACAGTTGGTGAATAAGGGTCAACATTATGCTCAGAAAGTTGTTCCTCACGGCCTGAATCAGAGTCACAAAGGTTCTGGGCATCACTGCACACAATTTCTTGGTCTGTACTCACTGTAGCTTGAGAGCAGATCTCTGATTCCCATGCTATAGTGTGACTGAAAAGCTCTGCAGACTCAGCCATCTCTACTCCACCATACCGTGCAGGGCGGATGGAGACTTGAGAGCTGGGAGAAAGCAAGTTTGATTGGGATGACAACTCAGAGGACTGGTATTTTTTGGATGCGGTAGTTGAGGTGGAGGAGAGGGCACTTGTTAGACCACTTGAGATCCATTCAAGCATTTTCTTTTTTTGGGCAACATCTACCTTTGTTCCAGTTGTTCGTTTTCGTAAAAAAGGGAGCACATCCGATTGTCCACGGAAAGTAGTAGACATCTTACTTTTGCTGGTAGATGGCCTATCTTCAGCAGATGTTAATGGAGCTTTGCCACCTTCCCCACTGACGCAAACTTTTTTTCCTTTTCCAACACGCCTCTTCCCCTTTCCACCAGCATCTGTCATTTTGCCACTCATTTTGCTAGCAACAAGAATGTCCACTTAAAATGTGGTAGTAAAAATTAAGAGGTGGTGTAGATTGCAGCGGTGGTCTACCTTTATTGACAGCAGAATAAACAACAATAACTATCATGGACAATGAAACTATGGCCCTTAAAATGGCAGCACAGTTTGCTAGTATAATAGCTTAGTAAAAGTGAGCTTGAGTGTGCAATGCAGAGGTGCTGCAAATAGATTTGCACCAGTGGGACACTAATGGAAGTCCAACTGCCACTTTTAGGATGCCACTAACTTTCCTCAGTGTTTGCTAGTATAATGGCTTTGTAACAATGAGCTTGAATGTGCAATGCAGAAGTGCTGCAAATAGATTTGCACCAGTGGGACACTAATGGAAGTCCAACTGCCACTTTTAGGATGCCACTAAATTTCCTCAGTGTTTGCTAGTATAATGGCTTAGTAACAATGAGCTTGAGTGTACAATGCAGAGGTGCTGCAAATAGATTTGCACCAGTGGGACACTAATGGAAGTCCAACTGCCACTTTTAGGATGCCACTAACTTTCCTCAGTGTTTGCTAGTATAATAGCTTAGTAAAAGTGAGCTTGAGTGTGCAATGCAGAGGTGCTGCAAATAGATTTGCACCAGTGGGACACTAATGGAAGTCCAACTGCCACTTTTAGGATGCCACTAGGTTTACTCAGTGTTTGCTAGTATAATGGCTTTGTAACAATGAGCTTGAGTGTGCAATGCAGAGGTGCTGCAAATAGTTTTGCACCAGTGGGACACTAATGGAAGTCCAACTGCCACTTTTAGGATGCCACTAACTTTCCTCAGTGTTTGCTAGTATAATGGCTTAGTAACAATGAGCTTGAATGTGCAATGCAGAGGTGCTGCAAATAGATTTGCACCAGTGGGACACTAATGGAAGTCCAACTGCCACTTTTCGGATGCCACTAACTTTCCTCATTGTTTGCTAGTATAATGGCTTAGTAACAATGAGCTTGAGTGTGCAATGCAGAGGTGATGAAAATAGATTTGCACCAGTGGGACACTAATGGAAGTCCAACTGCCACTTTTAGGATGCCACTAACTTTCCTCAGTGTTTGCTAGTATAATGGCTTAGTAACAATGAGCTTGAATGTGCAATGCAGAGGTGCTGCAAATAGATTTGCACCAGTGGGACACTAATGGAAGTCCAACTGCCACTTTTAGGATGCCACTAAATGTCCTCAGTGTTTGCTAGTATAATGGCTTTGTAACAATGAGCTTGAGTGTGCAATGCAGAGGTGCTGCAAATAGATTTGCCCCAGTGGGACACTAATGGAAGTCCAACTGCCACTTTTAGGATGCCACTAATTTTCCTCAGTGTTTGCTAGTATAATGGCTTAGTAACAATGAGCTTGAGTGTGCAATGCAGAGGTGCTGAAAATAGATTTGCACCAGTGGGACACTAATGGAAGTCCAACTGCCACTTTTAGGATGCCACTAACTTTCCTCAGTGTTTGCTAGTATAATGGCTTAGTAACAATGAGCTTGAATGTGCAATGCAGAGGTGCTGCAAATAGATTTGCACCAGTGGGACACTAATGGAAGTCCAACTGTCACTTTTAGGATGCCACTAAATTTCCTCAGTGTTTGCTAGTATAATGGCTTAGTAACAATGAGCTTGAGTGTGCAATGCAGAGGTGCTGAAAATAGATTTGCACCAGTGGGACACTAATGGAAGTCCAACTGCCACTTTTAGGATGCCACTAACTTTCCCCAGTGTTTGCTAGTATAATGGCTTAGTAACAATGAGCTTGAATGTGCAATGCAGAGGTGCTGCAAATAGATCTGCACCAGTGGGACACTAATGGAAGTCCAACTGCCACTTTTAGGATGCCACTAAATTTCCTCAGTGTTTGCTAATATAATGGCTTTGTAACAATGAGCTTGAGTGTGCAATGCAGAGGTGCTGAAAATAGATTTGCACCAGTGGGACACTAATGGAAGTCCAACTGCCACTTTTAGGATGCCACTAAATTTCCTCAGTGTTTGCTAGTATAATGGCTTTGTAACAATGAGCTTGAGTGTGCAATGCAGAGGTGCTGCAAATAGATTTGCACCAGTGGGACACTAATGGAAGTCCAACTGCCACTTTTAGGATGCCACTAAATTTCCTCAGTGTTTGCTAGTATAATGGCTTAGTAACAATGAGCTTGAGTGTGCAATGCAGAGGTGCTGAAAATAGATTTGCACCAGTGGGACACTAATGGAAGTCCAACTGCCACTTTTAGGATGCCACTAACTTTCCTCAGTGTTTGCTAGTATAATGGCTTAGTAACAATGAGCTTGAATGTGCAATGCAGAGGTGCTGCAAATAGATCTGCACCAGTGGGACACTAATGGAAGTCCAACTGCCACTTTTAGGATGCCACTAAATTTCCTCAGTGTTTGCTAATATAATGGCTTTGTAACAATGAGCTTGAGTGTGCAATGCAGAGGTGCTGCAAATAGATTTGCACCAGTGGGACACTAATGGAAGTCCAACTGCCACTTTTAGGATGCCACTAAATTTCCTCAGTGTTTGCTAGTATAATGGCTTTGTAACAATGAGCTTGAGTGTGCAATGCAGAGGTGCTGCAAATAGATTTGCACCAGTGGGACACTAATGGAAGTCCAACAGCCACTTTTAGGATGCCACTAAATTTCCTCAGTGTTTGCTAGTATAATGGCTTTGTAACAATGAGCTTGAGTGTGCAATGCAGAGGTGCTGCAAATAGATTTGCACCAGTGGGACACTAATGGAAGTCCAACTGCCACTTTTAGGATGCCACTAACTTTCCTCAGTGTTTGCTAGTATAATGGCTTAGTAACAATGAGTTTGAGTGTGCAAAGGGCAGGAGGGTACAGTGGCCGGGTTGTGGGTCAGTATAGAGGAAAGGAAGCCTCACTTTCTATCCCTCCTAATGGTGAAATGCAGCGAGGAAATCCCTAACCTTAGCTACACAGACGCTCTTATCTGTAGCTGTTAAAACCTCTTTCCACGGACCTGACTGTCACCTATGGCTCTGAGCCTGGTGGAATTAGCCCTTACAAGGACTGATAGAAACTTCTATCCTTATTCTATATAGCGCTGTGTGTAGAGCGTACACAGCAGTATCGGAGACAGGAGCTGCGCCAGCGGTGACTGACACCCAGACGCAGAAGGCAGATAATGTCGTCCAGACGGGAAAATGGCCGTTTTTATAATGCAAGGGCATGTGAAATGGACAGCCTATCATACATGCCCTTTCTTGTCTGGCAAAAGTCCACTTAGATGTGTGTGTGTCTGGGATTAGCTGACATGCTGACCCGCCCCACTACACTCGCGCTTAGGGAGGGAAAAAAGATCAGAAAAAAAAAAATGGCGATCGCAGCAGCAGTGATCTGAACGCGCTGTTCCCACACACTATACGCTGAAATTTCATAATAGTGTGAGTCACAGAGTGACTTACACTATTACAGCGGAAAGCCAGCTAGTAATTAGCTTGGCTTTTTGCTGCTAGAACCGTTCTCGAACGTAACTAGAACTATCGAGCTTTAGCAAAAAGCTCGAGCTCTAGTTCGATCTAGAACAGCCCCCAAAATCACTCGAACCGCAAACTGGAGAACCACGAACCACGAACCGCGCTCAACTCTATTCCCATTCCTCCCCACATCCCATCTGGCTCACTCTTTACATTTGACCCAGTCCCAGAAGAAGAAGTCTCCAGGCTCTTCTCTTCCTCTCATGCTACCACTTGCACTACTGACCCCTTTCCCTTATACCTATTCCAGTCTCTCTCTCTCTCCCATCATCACCACTCACCTAACTAAAATCTTTAATCTCTCCCTCCCTCTCTTCTGGTGTCTTTCCCTTCTCCTTTAAACACTCTATCATTACTCCATTATGTAAAAAAAACAAAAAAAACATTTCTTGATCCATTTTACACAAATAGCTATAGACCAGTCTCCAATCTCCGCTTCATCGCTAAACTCTTGGAGAGCCTGGTGTATTCCCACCTCACCCGCTAATTCTCCACTCACTCTCTTCTTGATCCTTTACAGTCTGGCTTCTGACCCCTACATTCTACAGAAACTGCCCTTGTCAAAGTGACCAATGACCCTCTGACAGCAAAACGTAACAGTGACCACTCTCTGCTTATTCTTCTTGACCTCTCTGCCACTTTTGACCCTGTTTATCACCATCTCCTACGCGCTATGCTCCATTCAATCGGCCCAATGGGCTTTGCTCTCTCCTGGTTTACTTCCTATCTTTCTAGCCACTTGTTCAGCAGCATGTCATTTGCTGGCTCCACATCTTCTCGGTGACTCAAGGTTCACTCCTTCGCCCTCTTCTCTCTCTACACTTCCCCAATAGGACAGACCATCAGCAAATTTGGCTTTCAGTACATTTTTATGCTAATGACACACAACCAGGGTCGGACTGGGGTGTGAGGGGCCTACCAGGGAAATTGCCTCTAGGGGCCCACACTATGCCTACCATAAACGTTTTTATTAGTTGATCATTTCCGGCTTCTCTCAGTATAACGTGCGCCTTTTAACAAACTCTACAGTGCGCATAGAGCCCTGTGCTGTGCCTGCAGATAGCGCATGGAGCCCTGTCCTGTGCCTGCAGATAGCGCATGGAGCCCTGTCCTGTGCCTGCAGATAGCGCAGAAGAGCCCTGTCCTGTACCTGCAGATAGCGCAGAAGAGCCCTGTCCTGTGCCTGCAGATAGCGCAGAAGAGCCCTGTCCTGGGCCTGCAGATAGCACAGGATTTCTTGTAGCCTCTTATTTATTGTAGTTAATAATGGAATCTATTATTTACAGTCAGTCGCAGTTTTTCTTACACACGGACGTTCCTTGTCCAAGGAAAATCACCGAGTCCATCAGCCAAACAATATTCAAAGAGAAGCAGAACGTTATCCAGCATCTTCACATGGAAACATCTACTCATATTAATCCCCCTCTGCCGCCATCTATCCACCATATAGGGAAATCCTCTGTAAGGGTGCGTGCCCAGCCGTCCACGATCAGTGTTTGCAGCATGTTGGCTGTAGCATGATTCAGCTGCATCCAACATGCTGCGTTGTACAGTACAAGCACAGTGGATGGATTTCTAGAAATCCCGTGCCCAATGTGATTCTTGTTTCCGCAGCAAACACTGCCCTGCGGATCTTCTTTCTAGACCGCAGTATGTCAATTGTTTGCTGTGTAATCGCATGCTCCTCCGTATGGAGAACACAAACAAGAGACCGCAGCGCACTGAAGCCTGATTGTGGGTACAAGCAGCTGCAGTCTCCTGCGGAGGAGACGCGCGGCCCCACAGGTCAGGACCTGCTCCATGCAGAACACAGTGAGTCCTGATCGTGGGCACATACCCTAAGAGTCAGTATGTGGAGGTGTGAAGCATTACCACCCAATACACTTTACCATCTGGAGACTCTGGTGAATATTTGTCTTCACTATAGTTTCCAAACTAGTGTTACATGTTGGATAAACCCTTCACTAGTCCTGTGTATTCTGACAACACTGCTCTATAGACAGATCAGGCTTTTTTTTTTACATATACAGTATTTATATTGAAGCTCCTCCTCTACTATCATCACATATAAAGGCCCCCTGAAGAGTAATTACATATAGCCTAAGATAATGACACTGACACTGGGGGTACAGGATAATGACACTGGGGGTACAGGATAATGACACTGACACTGGGGGTACAGGATAATGACACTGACACTGGGGGTACAGGATAATGACACTGACACTGGGGGTACAGGATAATGACACTGACACTGGGGGTACAGGATAATGACACTGATACTGGGGGTACAGGATAATGACACTGATACTGGGGGTACAGGATAATGACACTGACACTGGGGGTACAGGATAATGACACTGACACTGGGGTTACAGGATAATGACACTGACACTGGAGGTACAGGATAATGACCCTGACACTGGAGGTACAGGATAATGACACAGACACTGGGGGTACAGGATAATAACACTGACACTGGGGGTACAGGATAATGACACTGACACTGGGTGTACAGGATAATGACACTGGGGGGTACAGGATAATGACATTGACACTGGGGGTACAGGATAATGACACTGGGGGGTACAGGATACTGACACTGGCACTGGGGGTACAGGATAATGACCCTGGTGGGTACTGGATAATGACATTGACACTTGGGGTACAGGATAATGACACTGGGGGGTACAGGATACTGACACTGGCACTGGGGGTACAGGATAATGACACTGGGGGTACAGGATACTGACACTGGCACTGGGGGTACAGGATAATGACTGACACTGGGGGTACAGGATAATGACACTGGGGGGTACAGGATACTGACACTGGCACTGGGGGTACAGGATAATGACACTGGGGGGTACAGGATACTGACACTGGCACTGGGGGTACAGGATAATGACACTGACACTGGGGGGGTACAGGATAAGACACTTGATATGAAAGAATGGGAAAGCTGAAAGCTGAGGACAAGATGGATATTTATCACACCATAGAAAAGATGGATGATTAGGAGGAAAAGAGCTTCTTTCCCTCAGCACCCAGCTTTCCCAATCCCATCCCATGCTGTGACTGCTGCTATCCCTCTTTCCCTAATCTCTACTACTGATATATGGCTACTGTGTGGACTTCACTCACATCATGCAGCAGGGACTCACACACGCCCAGCACCCCCAAATTACACACACCCTGGCTGCACCCCCCAAATTACACACACCCAACACCCCCCAAATCACATGGCACACACCCTTTTCCGTATAATATTATTATTATATTACCCCTCTCTCAATCACACTGAAATCGCATGTGCCACACACCCTGTAACCCTTAACACCCCTCTGTCACAGTCTGGACCCCCCATGTGCCACTCACCCTGCACATCCCCCCTCCCCCCCCATGTCCCACTCACCCTGCACACACCCCCTCCCCATGTCCCACTCATCCTGCACACACCCCCTCCCCATGTCCCAATCATCCTGCACACACACCCTCCCCATGTCTCACTCACCCTGCACACACCCCCTCCCCATGTCCCACTCATCCTGCATACCCCCCTCCCCATGTCCCACTCATCCTGCACACCCCCCCTCCCCATGTCCCACTCATCCTGCACACCCCCCCTCCCCATGTCCCACTCACCCTGCACCCCCCCTCTCCATGTCCCACTCATCCTGCACATCCCCCCTCCCCATGTCCCACTCATCCTGCACACTCCCCCTCCCCATGTCCCACTCATCCTGCACACCCACCCTCCCCATGTCCCACTCATCCCCCCCTCACCGGACACGTCTTCCTCGGCACATCATCCCTGAACGGCAGCTCCTGCCCGGCTCCTCCCACACAGTCACATGGGCATGAGTCATCGCAGGTCCTGCTGATGCACCACTAGAATGCATCTTCTTCCTCTCGGATGGATCCTGCTCTGCCCCTGCCGCGCTGCAGCAAACCTCCGAGTGCCTCCAGGTCAAGAGCGCCCCTCCCCACCCTGCTGTCATCTGACTGCTGCCTGCATACAATATTATCACCTGCGGTGGCGTCTGGCGAGCCGCGGCCGCAGGTCATAATACACCCGGCGGGGGGCCCTGCAGTCTGCCGGAGACAGCATAAATTACAGACAAGGGCGGGGCCTACCGGGGGTTTCCCCGATACCCCGCCACGCCAGACCGAGCCTGCACACAACTATACACCCTATCCCCTGTCCTCATCCCCGCTGTAATACAGAACACCAGTGAGTGTCTGCAGTTTTAACCATTATGTCTGCTCTCTATCTGAAACTTAACTTTTCTAAAAAAGGAGCAACTTCTATTTCCTCCATCTTCTACTCCTTAAACCTTCCTCTCTGTGTGCGGCACCACGATAATGCCTAGGTCGCAGGCTCGTTGTCTCAGTGTTATGCTTGACACCTCTCTTTTCTTCACCTCCTATATACAATCTCTCCAGCTCTTGTGGCCTGAATCTGAAGAACATTTCTAGAATCCGCTCCTTTCTCACTATGGAAGCAACAAAAACCCTCACTATGGTCCTGCTCCATTTCCGCCTTGATTACTGTAATTTTCTATTAATTGGCCTCCCCCCTCACTAGACTTCCCCTCTCCAGTCCATCCTTAATGCAGCAGCCAGGGTCCCTATCTGGCTAATCGTTATTCGGATGCTTCTGTTCTGTTCCAGTCATTGAACTGGCTGCATATATATTATAAGATCCAATTTAAATTGCTTGTTCTCACCCACAAAGCTCTTAACAACATGGCACCCCCCTACCTCTCCACCCTCATCTCTGTCTATCACCCTACCCATACTTTACTCTCCACAAACGACTTTCGACTAACATCCAGTAATCCGAAGCCTCCATTCTCGTTTCCAAGACTTCTTCCGAGTTGCATGAATCCTCTGGAGCGCTCTACCCCAAGAAACTAGGATGATCCACAACCCGCACAGCTTCAGATGCTCCTTAAAAACACATCTTTTTAAGGTGGCCTATCACACTCCCTAATCAAAGTTAATTGATGACTATATCCCTTCCACTTTTCCCCAGAACACAATTCTCCCTCAAACTCCACTGTACCCAAAGCATCACAAAGATTAACTGAAGACTGGCTTATGCAGCCTTTATCTATCCCTGCATTGTTTGGAGATGGCCGAACAGTCATTGTAAATAAGCACTTGAACATTGTGTAACCCTCACCTCACTCCATTGTAGATTGTAAGCTCTTACGAGCAGGGTTGTCTTTATTCTTGCTTAATTATTGTTGTGACGGCCTGGACTCTGTCAATGTTTAGCAGGGGTTAAATTTCTTAAAGTTCAGCCAGACATGAAGCTAGTTTGTTTATAGATGGGGGATAAGCCCTCATTGTTTTTACAAGACTCTTGTTGACTCATGTAACTGTTTGGGCTACTAAAGGCCAGACACCCATTGTATTGCTAATCTAATGTAAATTACCTCAGTGGCCATTGCCTAGTCTGTGGATTTCAGACTACATGTAAATATCCTCAGACTTTCTATCCACATCATCACCCTAAATCACGCATTTTATCACTCGTTAGACAAAAAATCCATTTCTTTCTTGAACAAAGTACTATTGACAGTAAATTAGCAGATTTCCTAGTACAGAAACACCCCATAATTCCAGTGTTTTACACACTCCCAAAGATACATAAAAATCTACAATTTCCCCCTGGTCGCCCAATAGTCGCTTCCACTGACTCAGTTGGGTACTCTCCCCACTTGCTATCACGTTGGAAAAAATCCTGACTTCCATGGTTCTTTATATACCATCTTACATAAAGGATACTTCTGATTTTTTGGCACACTTACAACAACTTCCACCGACTCAAGCCCGATGTCTTCTAGCCACGTTAGACGTGAATAGCTTATACATCAGTATTGCACATCCTGATGGCCTGGCAGCTATCGACTGGTTCCTCAATAAGTACAGTGTTTTCACATCAACACAACAGACCTTTTGCACCGACCTAGTACACTTGGTCCTTGAGAACAACTTTTTCCTTTTTGGTGACCAATACTATTTACAATTAAGGGGTACAGCCATGGGTTCTAACATGACTCCGCCATACGCCAACATATACATGGCGCATTTTGAAGAGACCTACATACATACCCATCCGGCTTGGGCCCGTTACATTGTGACTTGGAAGAGGTATATAGATGACGTTTTTTGCATTTGGGACGGCGACAGTGTTTCACTGGACAATTTTCTCCAGGACATCAATTCTTATAGACAGGGTCTATCCTTCACATTACATTCGGATCATTTTAGTATCAATTTCCTTGATACTACAGTTCTCAAATCTCCCGATGGGCATATTACCACCGACATCTTTTCTAAACCTACTGATAGGAACAGTCTCCTACACTTCTCAAGTTGTCACCCTCGACATATTAAACAGTAACTACTCATTTCACAACTGACACGGGTACAAAGGATCGTGTCCGACCCCGACCAATGCCTAATAAGATCTCAAGAAATGAGCGATAAATTCTTAGCTAGGGGATACCCCACACATATAGCCAGGAGCAACGTCACACCGACCGTTCGGCGACACACTACAGACCCGAAGATCACCTGTGTCAATACGTACCATCCTTTCTCTCCTTTGGTCAAACAAATAGTTTGTAAACATTGGAATATCCTTAAATCTTCTTTCCCCTCGATACCTGAATTCAGCACTAAGCGTCTCTTCTGTTACAAACGATCCAAAAATCTAAAAGATACTTTGGTTAGAGCAGATATAGGTTCCTCCAAGATTCTGACGCGCCAAACTTTCCTAAATACACCCAAAAAAGGTAACTTTCCCTGTTTGCATTGTTTGCAACAACTTAACCCGGGGCAACATCTTTTCACATCCCTTGACAGGCAGACCGTATCAGATAAGAGATTTTTTCACTTGTGACTCTACTTTCGTGGTTTATCTCATAAAGTGTCCTTGCGGTCTCGGATATGTTGGGGAGACCGCATTAGTAAGCACAAATCCACCATATGGTGCAAATATAACCTATTACCCATTCCACATCACTTTCTGTCCCACGGACACAATATATCACAATTGAGATTTCAGGTCATTGACCATGTTCCCCTCAGCAGGAGGGGTGGCGATAGGGTCCGGAAACTGAAAGAGAGAGAATCTTACTGGATTCACACACTTGGTACCCTTGAACCCGCCGGCCTCAATCATGAATATGAGACGTACTTTTGAATTTATGTACTGCTATTACTATTGACTGTTCTGCCATGTTTCACATATGTATCTACATTTATTCATGATTTATAGATCCGGTTTCGGTCTTGTGCACTGTTTCTACAGTTTGATTTCTATCTCAAGTTATGCAATGTTCGATTGACATTTGTCTTGCATTGTTTTAATCTATTTGTCCTTTCCTTTTAAGCTCCGTAGTTACCCACCCTCAACTGATCACATTCGTCACTGGGCACTATAACATTGTACTCACACCTCTTGTCCTAAAGCACATATTCACCCATTGCACCTGAATTTGAGGTATGGTATATATAGACACAATACCCCACTGGTTTATGTACTCCTACATAATGTTGTGGTTTTTTCTATATCTCATGACTCCCTGTTCCCCCACCTATACTATTTTGCTAATCTGCTGGATTTATATGACCATTTTTTCTAATTATGAGTAGGTGTCCTGGTATGGGACGTTTTGTCTACCTACATCCAAGTTTCACAACACTCCAACATGTTCACATATGACTACTCCGTATTACGCACTGTGACTATATACCACAGCATGGTATATTATCCTGCATGTCTCCGTACTGGATTCTCCTTCATTAAGAAGATTCCCACTTCATCTACTGCGCAGGCGCTGCGTGCGTCCCGTTGTGGAACGCATGCAGCTGCTTTCTGCGCCTGTGTCATGCACTCTCCATCTCCTGACCCAGACCCTCTCCTAGCGCGCACGCGCTGCATGCGTTCCACTGTGGAACGCTTGCTCTCGCTTTCCACGCATGTGCCGCGTGCGCTCCACTCTGGAGTGCACGCTGTCGCTATCTCCCCCTCATTAATCCGATTATGTACACCGCAGTACGGAAACACGTCACCGAGATAATTCCTCCCCTCCGGCCCTTATTATATCAGGCTTTATAAATCCCCTGAACCACCAATATACTGCCCGGCTTTCCTTCCTCATCCTTACACAGGTGGGTCACAAGCTCTGGAATCGTTTACTTCTTCACAACCTGTAAGTACTTACTCTGATGGTTCACACATTTTCTTTCAGAGGCTCAACATAGCCCTTTCCCCTGCTAAGGAATTCTCCTCGGTAAGGCCCTCTCTATCTTTGTATGTCTTTGCATAATTTGCGTTTTCATGCATACCTCATTGGTTGTTACTATTAGAGCGTTGTTTTACACTTCCACCCCTATGGTGATGCCTAGATCATAACTATAATTCCCTGCATTATGCTTACCTTTAGTTACATGTGCATCACGGGCCACACCATTTCCATCACCATTATTGTGGATTAGGACTTCCTGCAACCCTTGGTATGTCATCCTCTGTTATGGAAAGTTCCCCTTTCATACCGCTCATTCTTGCCATATTTACTGCCATATTTATTTCCATACCTCCCTTTTTGTCATAGCCCTTTGGCATCTGGCAATTGTGCAGTCTGCTGCAATTGACCGATGGTCTTTATGAGAGATTTGACCTACACACATTCTTATGGTATGTTTTCATTAATTTTATCTTGTTCCCAACTCATGTCCACAATCATTGATTATACATTGTATGATTCCAGAGCAGGTGACCCCCCTCACCTTAACTCTCCAGGCTCTGCACTCCTTCATCTGCATTGGGTAAAATCTCCCCCTTCACTGTATATGTATTTTTTCATCCCCCTCCCGCATTTCGGGTGTCCTTGTTAATACTGTTTTTTCCTCCTTATGTATACTGCCATATATACCTTACAGAAGTTACCTATTCACCTTGGACAGTATCCAGTGATACACCAACCTCCCCTTGTCTTCTCTTGTTTATTCTTAAGGTGGGTCCTTTATAAGTTTCACTACTCCTCTAGCCATTACGTGACTTCTCTTTCTCTAAATCCCTGCTTTCTCTTTACCTATTCTAGGTATACAATTAATACAGTCTGACATTCATCCCATGTGGATATTACACTGTGTATACGTACCTCTTAGGTATGTTTTTGTGCATGTTTTTACATCCTTTTTTCTGTGTACTTACTCTTGGTTATATTTCTCAGATTCTCATCACCTCATGGAGGATTGAATTATATAAGTTGATTCACACTAGTCCTTGTAACATTGTCAGATTAACTCTCGTATGATTTTTACATCATGTCTCAAATCATGTATTTTTTATTTTTTATTTTTTTCTTTCTTGTACTCCTGTATCATGTTGCATGATTGTAACTTTTTGTCTTATTTCTCTTGTATAGAACCATTGTCCTTGAAAAAGACCCCTAAAGGGTCGATACGTTGGACTTTTCTCTTTCATAAAAATACCTTACTAATAAACAACGCGAGTTATTGACCACAAAGATTGTTCCCTCTCCTTTTTCTTGGTGTGCCAAAGCTTACTTTTGGAGGATTTACATCATGGAACTAGCAACAATCGGGAATCAACTTGGTCCCAAATGGCCCGAGCCACAGCGTTGTTGGCTGCATTGGGGCCTAAATCCTCAAGAGAAGAGAGGGCTTGGGTTCTGGAATTTGTTTATGGGGTTCCAGCTGTCGTACTGCTAACACCAGCCGCTCGAGAAGGATGGCCCCGCTACCCAGCAGAAGCTGCACCAAAACAAAAGTCTACAAACAGGGCCTGTGACTTGCCCAATCTACGGCGCTGTTATACATGTGGACGCCTTGGACATATGGATAAAGATTGTCTCCAAAACAGAAGCCCCATGCTTGGAGTCCATCTGCCAGCTCAGCCGGACAAGGTCTGTGACATACAGAGCCAGGAACTACGAGACTCTGGTTCCTCCAGTAAGCCCAGTTATTGTTTCCCCAGAAGACCATTTACCAGATTCCCAATAATCCATCTCCCTGGCTGAGGGCCAGCGCTCAGACATCCCTCTGGCATGTGTGCAGTTGGACCTAAGGACCGACCAGGGAGAGGTCGAGGTGGAGCTTATGGACAGCATCCCTACACCAGTTATTTTGGGAAATGACCAGGGAGAGGTTGATGTGAGACTTGTGGACAGCCTCCCCACACCTTGTATTTTGGGGACTAACCAGGAAGCGATCAATGTGGGACTTGTGAACAGCCTCCCCACACCTGGTATTTTGGGGACTAATAAGGAAGCGATCGATGTGGGACTTGTGAACAGCCTCCCCATACCTGTTATTGTGGAGACGGACCAGAGCAAGGCTGATGTGGAACTTATGAACAGCATCCCCACACCTGTTATTTTGGGGTCTGACCAGGAAGAGGTCCATATGGAGCTTATGGACAGCCTCCCCACACCTGTTATTTCGGGAACTAACCAGGGGGAAGTTGATGTAGGGCTCATGGGTGGTCTCCCCACTTCTGTTATTTCGAGGACTAACCAGGAGGAAATTGAAGTCGGGTTCATGGATGGCCCCACCAAGCCTGTTTTTTCGGATACCACTCAGAGGGAAGTGAAAGTGGGGCTTGTGGATTACCTGTTCACACCAGTCATTTTGGAGTATGACCTAGGTCAAGGACTATCCAGCCAGTTTGTAGCAGCCATCACCCACTTCCAAGCCAAGCAGAACTCTAATGTGGATCTTTCTAACATTTTTTCCAAGGATAATTCACATTTCCAGTCTCCATCATCCACTTCTGAGCCAACAACCATGAGTAAGCGTAACCAGACTGTGGCTATTGACTGGGGAAAGATTGATAGTAATGAATGTATGCAAGCCCAACTCATGGACCCCACCTTAGTGCTTGTCCGCAATATGGCTGCTCAACTTGGGGGAGGTAATCAGGGGGAGGAGTATAGATGCGATTCCGATTGGAGACCATAACCGCAGTCTAGGGATTTCGACTCCGGCTGCCAGGATTATATTATATCATCATACCAGAGACTACTTAAGGAAGAAACCCAGGTTGGGACAATTTGGTCACCTGGCTACAGACTTTGCTGTGCTCAGTAAGCTTTCTACACTTGCCACTATTCTTTTCTCGGAGTAGCTGGCCCTAGAAACCCCAATGCATGAACAATCTAATCCCTGGTGAGCCAGCGGAAGGGTGAGACTCTGTTGCCTGTTACATTTGTGTGTTTTGCTGGTTATGTGTTATGTGCCGTTAATTGTTTGACATGACTAAGACTGTGTAATACGGTCGAAACGCGTCGCTTGTCATTCTTCCCCTGCCCAGGGGCTGTCTGTACCTACCTCTATATGTGTGCACATGGAATAAACCATATGGAAATTTATATTGAAGAGTGCCTTCTTTCCTGCGCTGGACTTCATCTCACATGCTTGCACCTGCCCGGCCAATTGTCCGTGCTGCAGAGAGAGGGCCTGGAGACTTGGAGTGGGTGAGCTGAATTCTTTTGTCATTCAAGACTCTGTTGCCTGTTACATTTGTGTGTTTTGCTGGTTATGTGTTATGTGCCGTTAATTGTTTGGGGATCCAATAAAGTCTAATTATTGTGATTCCCTCCCCCTGTGTTGTCTGAGTAGTGTTCCGCCCACGGTTAAGGAGGTCGGCGTTCAGTTGGGATGAGCCCTGGGCCATGCTGTCTTTTTAAAGGTTGTGGGGCCACCCACTCACCTCGTGTCTCCACAATTGTATCTTCTATAACTGTTACTTATGTTTGCTTGTATATGAACTTCTGAATTGTAAAGTGCTGCAGAATATGTTGGTGCTATAGAAATAAAGATTATTATTATTATTATCATTTAAAAGATGGTGGAACCTGCTTCTACATGTCGATAATAACTTATGTCAATCCAGTCATTGTGCAGGATGATCCAGCTTCTGGTGTACTGCTGTATGCAAGTCTTGGGTGTTGCGGAAATACTTTATCATTTATTATTTCCTCCCTTTTCTTTATTTACCTCCTGAGCCGGTTTTGTTTATAGTTCTATGAGTATTTGCTGTGAGTTTGAATTTCTGTTTCTTCCTCTCTTTCTTTTGTGTGGGATTAACCCCTCCAGTCCTGACCCTCTCCTGGGTGAGGGAGATTTAGACCAGGCTATTTAAGAGTTAGGGTTACGGTGGCGGCCCAGACCTCACCAACATCAAGTGTACCTCTGGAATAAGGGACAGTTTGGGACTACCCTAGCCTGAGGGCCAGAAGATAGGAGTCCCATTCCAAGTTCTACATCACCATTCTTTTAACAATTATTTATCAAGTGGGATCAAGTTGTCTGAAGGTATATTGATGATTTAAAATAATTTAAAATAATAGTGTTTTCTTTTGTGACCGAGGGATATATTTTGGACCCCCTATTGTTACCCCTAATGTTTTGTGTCTGAATTTAAATGATCTGAGTCTCCTTTTAAGCACCATGAAAATATTTAATGAGAGCAGAAAAAAATAATAACGTTCAAAACTATTGCCTAGCACCTGCAATGTGAGCATATTGTTAAATTATATTTGTTTTGTTTGTTGTTTTTTTTGTTATAAATCGCAGCAAAACATTTTTTTTGACCCTTTAATAGGGAGATTGAACATTAGAATAATTAATAATTTTTAATATACATTCTTAGGATAAGATGCCAAGATGCCTGCACTAATAGAACAGAAATATAAAGGGAGCTGTTTTAAATATTTCTTAATTAACTCCATGGGACCTAGCATTTTGCCACACACTATACAGCAGATCAGACATGTGCAGATGTCATAAATAATGAGATATAGAATTAACAGGAAAAGGTAATTTAATTGGCAGTGATTTACTAAGGGAGATGAAATAATGAAATATATGTAATATTTATATGCAGGTGCAGATTACCTATGCATTTACATATTATAAAATGTTGCCTAGGAAAATTAATATATTATTTTTAAGTCAGTTATAAGATGGTATTTCTACAATAACTGTAATTTTTATCACAAATTCAATAATAATAGTTTCATATGCCAAAAATATTGAAAATTTATATTTGCACAAGAGACTATCTAATTGTCTAAAAAGATAGTTTTTATACCTATTGGGCTTACATTACTTAGCTAACTAACCTCAATAATTATCTTCTGGTAGTTTACACATCTTAGGTTTTTTCCCAAATATGAATATTGTAGACAGCAGTTAAATAATGTCTTAAAGGGGATGTCTCAGGAAACAATCCATGCCTATATGCCCTATGAGAGTATTTGGATGTTAAGGAAGGGGACTCGAGGTCACACTGTGGCTTTCTCTAACAATAACGGTTAATTATCAGGGAATTGAGAAGCTCTTCCAACGAGACAACTCCATAAGATAAAATATTAGAAATAAAACTTTTTTTCAGAAAATATAGAAAATTACCAGTGGAACTGGTGACATAGCCATTAGAAGATTTTTAATGTTGGTTCAGAGTGTACATACCAGCATGCAGAGAACGTATAAACCCACTGGTGACCTATAGTAGCACAGTGGCTGGGTCAATCCTCTTCACAATTCCAGGAATATAAGTCTTTGGATTCGGTGTTTTTTTTGTGTCTATGGTAATGAATGTTCCATCACATGAAATCTTATGTGTCTAATATATGTTTTCAAACTTTTGTGTTTGTTGCTTATGGCAACAGCGTTCTACACACGCGGAAAAACAGAATGGCGGATTCTAACGAACGCGATATTCACAGCAAGAGGAGAGACACAATTCTCGTTTCTGCAAGGAAAGTCCATGAAGGATATTCATGGTGATTTGTTGCAGACATTGGGGGATCAGTGCCTTTTATAGTCCACAGTTAAGAACTGGGTTGTCAAATTTAAAACGGGACATTTCAGCCCCAATGATGAGGAACGTCCTGGACGACCGAGAGTGGATGTTGTTCCAGAGGTTGTTGATGCTGTGTACAACCTCATACTGGAGAATCGACGAATTTCAGCTAAACCAATAGCAGACATCATGGGAATTTCCCTAGAACGTGTTTGTGTCATTATCCATGAACATTTGGACATAAGGAAGCAATATGCAAAGTGGGTCCCCAAATGTGTGACAACAGATTAGAGAAGCATGTGAGTGAACCCTTCCCGGTCCATTTATCAACATTTCCAGACTGATAAGAACTTCCTGGATCGACTGGTCACTATGGGTGAGACCTTGATTTATTTGTATGACCCTGAAAACAAGAAGCTGTCAAAAAAGTGGAGGCACAGTGGTTCTCCTCATCCAAAGAAGTTCAGGGTGCAAAAATCAGCCACTAAGGTGATGTTGTCTGTGTTCTGGGATAAGGAGGGTATGCTGCTAGTGGACTACCTTCAAAAGGGTTCCACCATAAATGTGAGGAATAACATTGAACTTTTGGACCAATTGAAAGCAGGTCTGAAGGCCAAGAGGCGCGGCAAGCTGTCCAAAGGAATCTTGTTCCTGGAAGACAATGTCTCCGCTCACACTGCACAAGCGACTATGGCAAAACTGGCAATGCTGGTCTTCCAGCTGGTTGACCACCCACCTTATTCACCAGATCTAGCTCCCTCCAGTTATCATCTGTTTCCAAACCTGAAGAAACACCTCAAGGGTACCAAATTTCACACCATTTCTGATGCCATGGCTGCTATGGATGCCTGGTTTGAGGCACAACGGAAATTCTTCTTTTTGCTAGGCTTACAGAACTTGGAATACCAATGTAAGAAGTGTGTTGTCATCAGTGGAAAGTATGTGGAATAAATGTAAAATTTCATCATCCTATCTTGTTTCTTTCTGAGTAAAGCCAAAGACTTATCAGCAGCCCCTCATAACTCACAAAATCCCACAAAATGAAGATTAGTCCTTGCTTTCCTCTTTCTTTCTATTTCAGTCAACTTCATAGGAAACAAAGCACATGGCATGATCTAGTTGTTTTTCTCAATAGTAGGACAGTGGTGAGGATGTCTAGCTTTCTGACGAGCTATAGAAAAAAAACAGTAAAGCACAATTTTTCATCTTCATATTTTATTGATTTTTCTGAAAACTACACAAAGTGTAAGCACAACAAACATCCACCAGTGTGTTTCCAGGTTGACTCTTTTGGAATGTAACTGCATATAAATAATGCCAAGGTTTTTCTTCTTTATTGCTGTTTCAGTAAAGCACAATAGTTGGGTGTACAGATGTCTGTTTTTTGCTAAAAATATCAGATTTTCTACACCCAGTTGGTCTGATCCTAGGTTTACAGTAGCTGAACTGAGCTAAACTATCTTCTGCAATGACTATGTCCCAATCCTGGTGCAATGCCCAACATGAAGGTCTCCATTTCAGTAGGGCATATTAAATTGAGATGTCTTCATGACACAGCCCTACTTAAGGATTTCCAAATTTCTATATCCTAAATAACTATCACTGACCACTTCATTATTCTGAACATACAGTACATAGTATCATATGGTGTCCTCTGATGTCTTTGTTTCTTTAGCGTTCTCTGAACTATTAGAGCATATGCGTAAAAAAGGCAGAAGTCATGTTCACTCCGCACTGGTGCTGAAGACTTTCCAAAGGAAGATCCAGGACACACTAGTGGAAATAAGTGTTTTTTATGTAATGCGCTTCAAAGCCATTACAACAGAGGTATATGGCCCGCAATGACTTATGCGGCTCCCGGGCACATTCCCGGGGACCACAGTGCTGTGGCAGAAGCCGGGCTTTTCCCAGCTGCCGGATCTTTAAATCCCATTGCTTGATGTGAGGAAGCAAATGCTTCCTGGCCTGTGGGTAGATGCTAAAATGTACGGGCTCCTTATGGGACCTGACTGCAGCCCGTACATTCTAGGCTTAACCCTGGTTTGTGCTCAGGACTTACCTTGTGGGCGAGGTAAGCATTATGCTGCGCTCCAGTCACAGAAGAGGTGCAGCAGATTTACCAGCCTCCCTGCTGTACATGCCTCCTAGACCTTAGCTGTGTGACTCCTCCCCCAGTACTATGAGTACGCAACCCATCGCTGCCCACCCATGCTGTGCACCTCCTAGTACTGTGTGTACTCCCCAGTACTGTTTGTACCCCCCAGTATTGTGTGTACAACGTACTGTGTGTACCCCTCAGTGCTGTGTGACCCCAAGTGCTGTCTGACCCCAAGTGCTGTGTAACCCCTTAGTGCTGTCTGTACCCCCTTGTTGATGTCAAAACTCCCCCAGTACTGTTCATGCCACCTAATGCTGTCCATACCATGGTCAGTGGTATCTGTATCCCCTAGTCCTCTCCGTGCCCCCCTTATGATGTCCGTGCTCCCGAGTGCTCTGGACGCCCCAGTGCTGTGTGCCACCCCCAATATTGGGGGGTGGCACACAGTGCTATCTATTCGCCATTGCTGGCTGTGCCCCCCTAGTGCAGTCCATGCCCTCCTGGTGATATCTATGCTCCCCCAGTCCTGTCTGTGCCTCCCTAATGCTACCACCAAGTGCTGTCCGTGCTGCCACCTAGTGCTGTCCATGCTGCCACCGCCAGTGCTGTCTGTGCCACTGCCAGTGCTGTCCATGCCCCCCTAGTGATGTCTGTGCCCCAGCCTCTCCTGTGATGTATATGCCTCAGCATCTACTCTTATGTATATGCCCCCGATGCCCTCCTGTGATGTACATGCCCCAGCCAACATTACAGGAGAGGCTGTGGCATCTACATTACAGGAGAAACTGGGGCATGATGTACATGCCCCAGCCTCTCCTGTAATGTATATACGTATATACCTCAGCCTCTCCTGTGATGTGTATGCCCCAGCCCCCCCGGTGATGTATATGCCCCAGCCTCTCTTGTGATGTATATGCCCCCAACGCCTCCTGTGATGTGTATGCCCCAGCCTCTGCTGTGATGTGTATGCCCCAGCATCTCCTGTGATGTGTATGCCCCAGCATCTCCTGTGATGTGTATGCCCCAGCCTCTCCTGTGATGTGTATGCCCCAACCCCCTGTGATGTATACAACCCAGTGTCTCCTGTGATGTATATGCCTCAGTGTCTCCTGTGATGTATACACCCCAGCATATCTTGTGATGTATATGCCCCAGCCCCTCCAGAGATGCATATACCCCCAGTGTCTCCTGTAATTTATTCGCCCCAGCGTCTCCTGTAATTTACTCGCCCCAGCGTCTCCTGTGATGTGTATGCCCCCAGCCTCTCCAGACTGAGACAAACCTGGAAAAGCAGTTGTGAGAAACAACATGATCAATATCACCAAACATCACAGTCACGCCGAAGAGAAGCTGCTCCGGCGATCACAGTAGGGGTGAGTTAATTAATTGCTTGACTGAATATAGCAGGGTAGTTTACAAGTTGATCATTTTGTGCGGACCCCGATGGTTGGTAGAAAATTCCAAATGGCCCCCGGCAGTAAAAAGGTTCCCCACCCCTGCATTACAAGCTTCTTCATCAGGAAAGGAATCAAGTGTAGTTGTTTTTCCTGAGGAAGAAGCTTGTAATGGCTTTGAAATGCATTGAATAAAAAATATATCTCTACCAGTGTGTCCTGGATCTTCCTTTGGAAAGTCTTCAGCAGCAGCCTTTGAGTGAACATGTCTTCTGTTCTTTTTCTGCATTGTCTCCACTCTCCTGCAGCTGCTTCATTATTAATCATGTCTTTTTGTGTGTCACACCCTGTGAAAAGGTGAGTGTACCTCTTTCTTTTCTATACCATTTTTACCAGATAAGACCCTATTATGTGACTTTGCTCCTTAATGTTCTTTCATTAGAGTATATAGACATCATAGACTGGGGTTCCCTATTGTGGTAGCCAGAAGAGGGGACACTTTGTAAAACATCACCAAATCTGGAGGACTTGAGCTGCTCTTGGTTAGAATGAGGTCCATTCATGTGTTTCAGTTAGATATAAAGAAAACTGTTGAAGGTAAGTAAAATTAGTGTTGATTCTACCAAATCAGAATTTTTTGGTGATTCAGTTAGTGGCTCATGTTGCTCAAGGAACTGACTTGTGACATCCTAGGAATACTCAGTGCTGAAGCCCCATTATGAAGTACAAATGATGACAGAGTCGAGTTGACGAGGATGTGGGGAGTATTGGAGACACAAAAGACCAGTTGTAACAGAATAACTTCGATGCAGATTAAATTTCTTGCCAAGCCTACTGCTTAATTCAAATGTTGATATGTTTGTTAATCACTAGTCTCCATATCAATAAACTGTCCTGTTCAGATGGCAAAAACCATCCTCTCCATGCCCATCACAGCCATGTCAAGTATTGGTATGGCTGTGATTGGCCACGTAAAAAAAGGGTTAAAGCAGTACATACTTACTGAGTTTCAAGTGGCTGCAGTGCTATGTCTGGGTTTGAAAATTATCTCATATATATTCACTGCTTTCCCCTTCCACTAGTGTCTTTGATTGGCTGCCTTTGGACAATGCCCCCACCCTCTGAGACAACTTCTGTGATTGGTTGGAATCACACATGCTATCTGTGTCCTAATACTAGTGATAAATAAACAAAACAATTGGTGTAGGGTCCCCATCTGTATTGATATCAGCATAGATAAAACCACGATACAGGCTGCAGTCCCCAGCTGTCTGCTTAACTTGGCTGCGTATCAAAAGAAGAGGAACCACATGCGGCATTTTTTTTTTTTAATTATTTAAATGAATAATTTAAAAAAACAGTATGCGGTCTTACCCAATTTTGATACCCAGCCAAGATAAAGCCTGACAGCTGGGGTTGGTATTCTCAGGCTGGGGAGATTTGTACTTATTTGCCTCCCCCCCAGCCTAAAAATAGCAGCCTGTAGCCGCCCAAGATTGTCACATCCATTAGATATGACAGTTCTGGCACTTTACCTGGCTATTCCCGATTTCTCTGATGCTGATGCGGTGGCAATCGGGGTTATAAGGGGTTAATATAAGCCCACAGCTGTCACTAAACCATAGATTAGTAATGGGAGGCATCTATGAGACCCCCCTCATTACTAATCTGTAAGTTAAAATAAATAAACACAAACAAAAAATTCTTTATTTGTTATAAAAGACAAAAAAGCTCCCTTTTTCACCACTGTATTAACCCTCAAAACACCCCTGCAGGTCCAACGTAATCTACACGAGGTCCCACAACAAATCCAGCTCTGCTACATCTTAATCACAGCACGTGATCATGGATCATGGACGAATGCTGTAAGCTTAGGCAGAGACTGAACCGCAATGAGCTGAGATCACTCAGGTTTGTCAAAATTGGGGGGAACCGCACACTGTTTTATTTAATTATTTATTTATTTTATTTTGATTTATTTTAAAAGCCCCATACAGTTCCTCTTATTTTGATACACAGCCAAGGTAAGCACACAGCTGGGGGCTGCAGCGGGGATCCTACATCAATGATTTTATTTATTTATCACCATTATAAGGACACAGACAGCATGTTTGATTACAACCAATCACAGATGCTGTCTCAGAGGGTGGGGCATGGTCCAACAGCAGCCAATCAGAGACGCTATTGAGAGGGGCAAGCAGTGACTATGGATGAGGGATAATTAGCGGACCCAGAAGTAGCACTGTAGCTGTGGGGATGCGGTAAGTATGTATAGCTTTAACCCTTTTTTATTTTCTTTCTTTTACAGCCCCCCCTGCACCATTTTATAACACATCACTTTTGCCTCCCATTGAATTTAATGGGTTCGGCTAGGATCGACGATCGGATCGGCTATCTCAGGCAGGATCGCCAATTCTGAACCAATCCAATCCTTGGCAGGATCGCTCATCTCTAATTAAAAGTTCATTTTTATTAAGGGTTTTTTTTCTCCTGGGTATTTATGCAAAATGAATGGTGTCATTCTAAACTACAATCACAGGGAAAAAAAAACAAAAAAAATCCTCATAAGGCTACATCGACGGAAAAATAAAGTGGGATGGAAAAAACAAAAAGGTAAAAGTGAAAAATTCAATCAAGAGGTTCATAGGCAAAAACGCTGGGCACTGTTCAAGCAGTAACACTGGAGGCTCCGTTAAACCATCACTGATAAAAAAAAGCATCAAACGCCATAGTTCACAGATGGTTAATACCTTCAGCAGCCAGGCAAAAAAAAACACTGTGGTGATCTTTTGAACTAAAACACATGCAAAATGCAATGAAAAAAGATGAAAAGGCACTCACCGGTGAAGCTGTACAAAAATCCTTTATTGGAAAGCGGGTTACGGATCAGGCCATCAGGGGAGGGAAAAACACACAAACATGCCGGACAACGACAGTTTCGTGCCTTCTCGGGGTGCTTCCATGGGTCCACTACGGACCCGCGGAAGCAACCCGAGAGGGCGCGAAACGGCCGTTGTCCGGCATGTTTGTGTGTTTTTCCCTCCCCTGATGCCCTGATCCGTAATCCGCTTTCCAATAAAGGATTTTTGTACAGCTTCGTTGGTGAGTGCCTTTTCATCTTTTTTCTCTGAAAAGTGAAAAATTGTTTTCTTTAAAGGGTTAAATAACAGTTTAAGCTCTTTCTTGCTTTCTTGGATATCTCAAATTCTAAAAGTAACTGTAGAATTAGTGATGCTACTTATCATGTTTATGGCCTTCTTGTATCAGCTTTTTTATGATGAATTTATTTGCCTTGATTCCTGTAGTGAAGTTTTATGAAATAGACGGTATTTATATACTCCGACTCTTGTTTATTGCAGACAATTTCTGATCCATCTATAGTAGCAGAAAAAAAAAATGCTCGGTGGCGCCGCTGTCATTAATCTTCATAATAATTTGCAGGATGCAGCTGGTGCTGATAGGCTGTCGGTGTGGACTGTCACAAGCTCCCAGTCATATCCTATGGGAAAAGCAATTTCACCCAGGCAACTACACTTTCACTGATACCAAGAAAAACAATAAAAGAAGAGGCACACTTTAAAGGAATGAACTATAGCTCCATTGTATTCCCAGCTCTAAACATCCATAATATTGAACAGGGGGTATTTATAGCGGTATGCATTCTCTGCATAGAATAAAAGAGAAAAAAACAATATCAATGACTCAAAACGCGTGAATAAACTTACAAATGACACCAGGAACGTAACTACATATAAATCGCACACCTTCAGATTGAAGGAAATCTTTCATCCATAGTCACTAGAAATAACTTCCTTATACTTTGTTCACACATGACAGATTTCCATTTTATACATGTGAATTAGAGATGTATTTACATCTCAGGATGTATAGTACTGAGAAAAACTAAGCACAGCCTATTAAAATTCAATGGTTTTATGGATTAGGGCATTCAAAAAAATCTGGTCCTCATGTAATACCTCCAAATACCTCAAAGTTGGAGAATACATTAATGTTCTTAATATGTTATGTGCTACTGGATTATCCACTTAATCTCTCACATTTTTGTAAATATTTTATTATATCTTATTCATGGGACAACACTGAACACAGGGCCGCCACTAGGAATTTCAGGGCCCCATACTGGCGAAAGTTCGGGGCCCCCTTGAGGCTCCGCCCGAGCTCCACCTCCGCCCCAGCTCCGCCTCCGCCCCAGCTCCGCGAATCTTCCACAGTCCCACCGCCACTCTTGAAAAAACTTCACTTCTTCACTACAGCCTCACCAATCACACATTAACACTTTACATTGAACACCGTGTCACACACGCAGCCATCAGATTTTGTTTTGGCCAAAAGATTTTTGTAAGCCTGCCTCCACGACAAGGTGGACTCTTTTGGCCGGGCCCTACTCTACTCTAACTTTTGTTTTTCTTTTTAAATCTAACGTCTTTGGTATATATTTATTTTTGGTACATCTATTTTTTTTTCTTTAAGGGAATGTGTCACATACAGTTTTTAAAGTAATTGAAACCAAATTGCGATAATGCTGACTTGTGGATTTAGACCTAACAACCCCTTCAAAGGGAATCTGTCACCAGGTTTTTAACACCTAATCTGAGCGCAGCATAACATAGGGGAAGAGATCCTGATTACAGCAATTGTCACTTATTGGGCTGCTTAGTATAGTTTTGATAACATCACTGGTTAATCAGCAGGAGATTATCATTACAGGGATACATGTCATGCTGCAGGTAGTCCAGCATATTCGTGAGCTCTGTATAATTGCTAGATCTGCAGCAGAGAAAACATTGATTTTATCACAATGAAAGCAAACAGCCCAGTAAGTGACACATCGCTGGTATCAGGATATCTGTTTCTACTTTATGCTGCTCTCAGATGGGAGAGCAAAAACCTGCTGACAAATTATCTTTAAGGCTCTTTCAGCAGATAGATAGATAGAATCATAGATCGATAGATGGATATGTGGAACACCTGAGGCTTCAGTCACCACAGGGTACTGCACCTCACTTAAGGTGCAGTACTCATCCTGGATCCAAAGGAGGTCGGTACCAGTTCCACAACACAAACTCATATACTGTACATACCCAGGTTACCCTCCCCATTGGGCACCAGGCTAGGGTCGGGTCTTAAGGTAGTCACCAAACATGGGGGGCAGCCACCCACTAGTGACAGGGAACCGGGGGAAGAGCAGCCACCAGGGGGAGTTAGGAACTTACCCAACAGTTAGAGTGTTCTCCAGCAGGAGAGAACAGGAGTGGGACCGGTGCGGTTCAGGGTGCAGAGCCTTAGGGTGGAACAGACTTCACCTTGTATCACCAGAATCTGCAGGACAGGGGGATTGCATGTCCCTCTGACCACCATGAGATCCCGGAGCACAGTTCCACATAGGGTCCGGAGTCGTGATTACAGTCCAGCCCCACAGGGGCCCCGTGTCACCTACACACGGGACAGGAGCTAACACTACACAAACCGGGGTCCCCAAGCAGCATCAGGACAAGGGGATCCATCTTTAAAGACGCAACAAGGAAGGGCCCATCGACCACCATATCGGTTCTAAACTAAAACGGATCCGGGATCGGCTGGGGCCCATCACGGCTGGAACCACAGCAGCTGATTCAGCCTTTTGATTGTCGTCGCCCCGCGCTTTGGCGCCAACGGCAACTACTCTCCTAATAATCCTCCCCGGTGCCTCGCTCCACCTGTGGGGAGCAGAAGCATCCTTGCTGCAACACCATCCGCCCCAGAGGACAGTGATAGCAGCAGCGGCTAATCCCTGGCCACGTACCACATGTGGCATCACAAGACTATCATCCTCATCATTCCCCCACCATCATCCAAATCCTCTTTTATTGTACACCTAGGGGCCACGAAGCCGGGCAGGGCCACCTGTGACATCCCCCTGACCCGACATCACCGGCCCGGCGACGAGTAACATTTAACCCCTGCCCCGTGGGTGCTACATATAGATGAGGGACGGATAGACAGAGGGATGGATAGACGGTGGGGGGGATCACAGCAGGTGGGGGAATCACAGCTGCCTAGTATTATAACTAATTGCGAGTAACAGGCAGTCAGGGCCCACCGTGCAACTGCTGCTAGTGACAGCAGAAAAGGGTGTCTGTACCACAGAAGTAGTACTTGTTCTTGTTACTTCACAGCAACACTAGGACTAGTACAACACACCCTGTTTAACTCACAGCAAATACTGTATTAGCATAAACTAATATGTGGTAGCAAATAAATAAGTTAGGGCGACTACCCCATACAAATAGGAAATACCTCTGTTACTTCACAGAAGTAAGCTAGTAAATTAACAAAGCATAAACAATGCTCCTAGGTAAGGAGAGAATGCACAGGTCTCCTGTTAATGGTCACAGGCAAACCTAAGAACTAACCTCTATTATGCTCATAGAGGATGTGTAATATGACAACTGATAACAGAGAGCAATAGCTTTCTCTGAAATGGCTCAAGTGCAATTCCCTGTCCAAGCCCAGTGTGCTAACCACACTATAAGGAGCCAGGGAACTCTCTATGCTATCCGCAGAGAGTAAACAGGAGCGACGGGGGAGAGGTTCCTACCTAGCCCGACTCCCCTAAAGCATGGGAAGCAGGTATATTATGCAGACTCGCATGAAGCGTCTACTCCCACACAAGCACATGTAACGACTGAGCACCGAGAGGCGGGCTCCAGGGACCTTTATAAACTTGGCTTCGCCCAAAAGATGGAGGATAATTAACAGGAACGACCCTGGGCCAATAGTAACGAGTAACGACAGAAGTGACGTCACCCTCGGCCAATCATGTAATGTCACGTCACATGCCAAGGACCATGTGATCCCCACATCATCTTTGACATCACACACGGCCAATCATGTAATGCCACATCGCAGACATGCTCAGAACAGAGTGCACACTTAGCCTCAGAAATGACTAAGTCCGTGAGCATGCTCAGTAGCTCAAAATTGGGACTTAGACTCAGGAAGCTAAGAAGTTCCCAAACGACTGGAACGACGCAAACGAGAAGCAGAAGGGGAAGAAGGGGAACGTGGAGCAACAGACCCAGGGGCCGTAACAGTATCTTCCCCTCTAGAGCCCCCCCGGCGGCGCAGGTAAGCAGCTATGAGGTCAGGAGCATTAATAGTCTCCTCCGGCTCCCAAGAACGGTGTTCCGGACCATAACCCTCCCAATCAACTAAGAAAAACCTGCGACCTCGTACCCGTTTAACGCCAACAATAGCCCATACAGGGTAGTCGGTTCGGGACGAGTCAGAAGATGGAGAAGATTCATCCCAAGCATGAGGGAGAATAGCAGGTTTCAATAGGGAGACATGAAACTTGTCATGGATTCGGAGATGGGATGGTAACTTCAACTGGTACATTACCAGATTTATTTGCCGGAGAACCTCATAGGGACCCAGGTAACGTGGAGCAAACTTGGCTGACCCCGTTCTGACTTTGTTGTTCCTGGCGGAAAGCCAAACAAAGTCGCCTGGGGAATACACCAGTACCGGGCTAAGGAGATGATCAGCCCTCGGTCTCATGCGGTCCTTGGCCGCTTGAATAGCCGCTTGGGCATGATCCCATACATCTCTGGCGTTAGTCGCCCAATCAGAAACCTGAGGAGTGGGCGTAGTGGCAGGAAATAGCATAGGGACCCGGGGATGTTGTCCATTGTTAAGGACAAAAGGGGTTTGACCAGTAGCCTCAGCCACCAAGTTGTTAAGGGCGAACTCTGCCCAAGGAAGGAGTGAAGACCAATCATTATGGTGTGCGGAAACAAAATGACGAAGGTACGTAATTAATGTCTGGTTCGTACGTTCCACCAACCCATTGATGTGGGGATGATAGGCCGAAGAGATGTTTAACTCAATCTGCAAGAGGCTGCAAAATTCACGCCAAAACTGAGATGCAAACTGAGAACCCCTGTCACATACTATGCGATCAGGCATCCCATGCAATCTGAAAACGTGCTGGAGAAAGAGTCTGGCCATGACCCTAGATGAGGGAAGGCCACGCAGAGGAACCAGATGTACCATTCGTGAAAAGTGATCAGAGAGTACTCAGATGAAACAGGTGGCCTTGTGAGGATGGGAGTTCTCCTAAAAAATCCATTCCCACAACCTTCCAATGTCTATCGGGTACGGGCAGTGGGTGTAGAAGACCAGCCGGTCTCTGACGCGAAGGACGGTTTCGTGCACAGGAATAGCAAGAACAAATGTACCTCCTGACTTGGTTAGCCAGATTAGGCCACCAGTATCATCTCTCGATTAGCTCTTGCGTCCACCTGACACCGAAATGCCCACCAAGCTTAGAAGTATGAGCCCAAGAACAGAATATCATTCTGTCTTGGTGGAGGTACAAAGGTCCTCCCAGGTGGTATTTGGTCAAGAGTCACTGGAGAAAGGGTGTGAAACGCCTGAGATGGTAAGATAAGGTGAGGGACATCATCTTCCTCATGAGTAGACTCCATGGACCGCGAGAGTGCATCTGCCTTATTGTTCTTGTCTCCGGAAAGAAAATGTACAGTGAAATGAAACCGGGATAAGAACAAGGCCCATCGTGCCTGTCGAGGGTTTAGATGTTGTGCCATCTGGAGGTAAGTAAGGTTTTTATGGTCAGTAAAAACCTGGACAGCATGTCTAGCACTCTCAAGCAGATGACGCCACTCTTCAAAAGCCAATTTCATGGCAAGAAGTTCTCGGTCCCCGATGGCATAATTTCTCTCTGCTGGAGAGAAAGTCTTGGCGAAAAAGAAACAGGGTCTTTTCCTCTGGTTGGTATGTTTTTGAAACAGCACAGCCCCGGCTCCCACAGAGGATGCGTCCACCTCCATGATAAAAGGTTTGTTCTCATCAGGTCGCTGGAGAACAGGCGCGCTACAGAAATAAGACTTGACAGAGACAAACGCCTGTGTAGTCTCAGCCGACCAAACCTTTGGATTTGCTCCCTTTTTGGTCAGGGCCACCAAAGGAGCAACTAGGATGGAGAAGTGGGGAATAAATTGCCGGTAAAAGTTAATGAACCCTAGGAATCTCTGTACCGCCTTGAGAGACCTATCTTCAGACCATTCCTGCACTTCAGAGACCTTAACGTGATCCATTGCCAAGCCCTCATGGGAGATAATATATCCCAAGAAGGAGACCGACCTTTGCTCGAAGACGCACTTCTCGAGCTTTGCGAATAACGAATGCTCCCTTAGCCGAGAAAGCACTTGAATCACATCCTGCCGGTGCGTATCGAGATCGGGAGAAAAAATTAATATGTCATCCAGATAGACGACGACAGATGACAGTAGAAGGTCTCGAAACAGATCATTTACGAAGTCTTGGAAGACTGCTGGGGTGTTGCATAAACCAAAGGGCATAACCAGGTACTCATAGTGACCGTCTCTGGTATTAAATGCGGTCTTCCATTCATCGCTCTCACGGATGAGTACCCGGTTATAAGATCCACGCAGATCTAACTTGGTAAAGATGTGAGCACCTGAGTCTATCAAAGAGCTCTGCAATAAGAGGTAGGGGATACTTATTTTTCACAGTAATGGCATTGAGCCCCCTGTAATCTATACATGGTCGCAAATCACCCTTTTTTTTGTGCACAAAAAAGAACCCTGCTCCTGCGGGGGAAACGGATTTGCGAATAAACCCCTTCTCTAGGCATAGAGAATAGGTATAGAAAGGGGGTAATCTTTGCCCTTAGGTGGAATGGCACCCGGAATGAGGTCTATGGCGCAATCGTAGGGTCTGTGAGGAGGAAGTTTCTCGGCACCCTGCTTGGAGAAAACGTCTGCATACTCCAGGTAAGGAGTAGGTAGAGAGGAGACGTCAGGGGTCTTGATAGTAGACACTGTCTTGGAGGTTTTGGATAGACAATAAAACTGACACCCTGCATCCCATCTGATAATACCATCCGACCGCCAATCTATCAAAGGCGAGTGCAGACGAAACCAGGGTAAGCCTAAGAGCATGTCGTCAGTACTCTCAGGTAACATGAGAAACGAGATCTCCTCAGAATGACCATGCGGTAAGGTAAGTTGTAAGGGTACAGTCCTGTTATTGCTAGTGTTATTGCTTCTGAGAGCATAGTACCATTGACCACTCGTACCGGAATAGCACTAGCTAAGATAGTGGATGGGATGTCATGTCTGGAAACAAAGGCAGAGGAGACAAAGTTGCCATCTGCTCCAGAATCCACAAATGCCTGAATGGGCAATGGTTGGGAAGAAGCAAAACACAAATGACCCTTAAAAAAACATTTAGAGGGTGAAGGTGACTTATCTAGCAACTCCCCTCTAACAGTCACTAGACCTGGGAGTTTCCCTGAGAGGATCCCTTACGTGAGGAACACTTATTGGCATAGTGTCCTACCCGGTAGCATACAAAGCAAACTGGGGGAGTAGCTTTGTGGGGTATAGGAGACGTACTGCCTAATTCCATAGGGACTGGGGAATTCTCCGAGGTAGACCGCAAAGTTGGCGAGACCAGTAGGTCAGGTATTGGACTGACTTTAGGACGAGAGGTACCTAACTCGAGCTTACGCTCTTTATGGCGTATGTCTATCCTCGTTGCCATAGTGATAAGCTCCTCCAATGTTGGTGGAACTTCTCTAGTGGCAAGAGCATCTTTAACGTAGCCAGCCAGACCTCGCCAAAAAATAGGAATCAGAACTCTCTCTGGCCAATCCAGCTCAGAGACCAGAGTTCGGAAGTTAATAGCATACAGGCTAGTAGAGGAAGACCCCTGAGTAATGCCCCTAAGCAGGATGTAGCAGAATGTAAAACTACATCCTCACGTTCCCAGAAAGGTGTAGCCCACTCTAAGGATTTATCTTGGTGGAGTGAGATAATAAACCCCACTTTGGCCTTTTCATTGGGAAAGTGAGAAGCATTAAGTGCCAGGTGTATTTGGCACTGGCTGACAAACCCCCAACATGTCTTGCTATCACCCGAGTACTTATTTGGGAGAGCAAGACGGGGTTCATGAGAGGAAGTCAGTACTGCAGTAACAGGTTTTTCTTCAACAGACTTGAGTCTAACCTCAAGCTGTTGAATATAGCGCTGTAGATGCTGTAACTCTGCCATCACAGCCAGGCCCTTGGCTCAGTCGTAATGTGACGGGGCTGCCTGGTATTATAACTATTTACGAGTAACAGGCAGTCAGGGCCCACCGTGCAACTGCTGCTAGTGACAGCAGAAAAGGGTGTCTGTACCACAGAAGTAGTACTTGTTCCTGTTACTTCACAGCAACACTAGGACTAGTACGACACACCCTGTTTAACTCACAGCGAGTACCGTATTAGCATAAACTAATATGTGGTAGCAAATAAATAAGTTAGGGCGACTACCCCATACGAATAGGAAATACCTCTGTTACTTCACAGAAGTAAGCTAGTAAATTAACAAAGCATCAACAATGCTCCTAGGTAAGGAGAGAATGCACAAGTCTCCTGTTTATGGTCACAGGCAAACCTAAGAACTAACCTCTATTATGCTCATAGAGGAAGTGTAATATGACAACTGATAACAGAGAGCAATAGCGTTCTCTGAAATGGCTCAAGTGCAAGTCCCTGTCCAAGCCCTGTATTGCTAACCGCAATATAAGGAGCCAGGGAACTCTCTGTGCTATCCGCAGAGAGTAAACAGGAGCGAAGGGGAAGAGGTTCCTACCTAGCCCGACTCCCCTAAAGCATGGGAAGCGGGTATATTATGCAGACTCGCATGGAGCGTCTACTCCCACACAAGCACATTTAACGACTGAGCTCCGAGAGGCGGGCTCCAGGGCCCTTTATAAACTTGGCTCCGCCCACAAGATGGAGGATAATTAACAGGAACGACCGTGGGCCAATAGTAACGAGCAATGACAGAAGTGACGTCACCCTCGCCCAATCATGTAATGCCACGTCACATGCCGAGGACCATGTGATCCCCGCATCATCTGTGACATCACACACGGCCAATCATGTAATGCCACGTCACATGCCGAGGAGAAGTCTGTGAGCATGCTCAGTAGCTCAAAATTGGGACTTAGACTCAGGAAGCTAAGAAGTTCAAAAACGACTGGAACGACGCAAACGAGAAGCAGAAGGGGAAGAAGGGGAATGTGGAGCAACAGACCCAGGGGCCGTAACAGGAGGCGGTGGCAGATGGAGGGGACACAGCAGATGGGTTCCGTGACCGTGGATCGGGGGCAGTGACTGTTGCAGCTGGTGGCTGAAGGGTGATGGCTGGGGCAATGGTGGCGGCGGCTGAAAGGAGACAGTGTCTTTAAACTTACCGTTCACTCTCCTCACCTTTCACACATGCCGGAGTGAAGCTGAGGGGGCGGTCACCGGCCCCAGATCCACAGTGATTGGAGAGATCGGTCACCAGGCCGGTCTCTCCAATTAGAGCTGGGGGCGGGTGAAACTGAAGTCACCCAGCTCCAGCCAATGATTGGTGCTATACCTGCACTGAACATGGCTAAAACATTACAGTGGCTGTGATTGGCTGAACGGCGTTTGTCAGCCAATCACAGCCTCCTTAGGTCCGGGGAGGAGACACCACCCCTCCTGAGGTCAGGCAGAGGGCCCCTCCTCCCCGAATCTAAGATATTTGTAGCGATCGCATCCATCGGGGCCACTATCTCGCCTTGACGTACTGGGTACGTCATGGGTCCTTAAGTACCAGAGAGCTATGACGTACCCAGTACATCATAGGGCGCTAAGGGGTTAACACGTTTTCAGGCTCTAGGGGCACGTTCCCGCTTGGAGCCCCTGTGCGACTGCAGGTGCTGACAGTGCAATGTCACCGCCCTCTGCCCATGGAGCCCGGTGAGCAGAAGAATGAAAGGGGAGGGGCCCGGGTTGTCAGCGTGTCCGGGCCCCCCCTCCTGCCTCCTGCCTTCTGCCTCCTGCTCACTGCACGGCCAGCCCTGCAAAATGTACTCGCCCATGCCCCCTGCCCCTGGGGCCCGGTGAGCAGAGGAATGAAAGGGGAGGGACCTGTCAGCGTGTCCGGGCCCCCTCTCCTGCCTGCTGCTCACCGGGCCCAGTACAGGAGTACCAGTAGTAATGCCCTGATGGTGGCCTTGACTGAACATTTGACACTTAACTTTCTTGGGCATGGAGTTCCCTAGAGCTTCAAAGAAGCCACTGAATTCCTCTTCTGTCCTCCATGACAATCATGGAGTTCACTAGAGCTTCAAAGGATCCACTGGAATCCTCTTCCATCCTCCATTACAACCAATGAGTTCACTAGAGATTCAAAGGAGCCATTGGAATCCTCTTCTGTCCTCCATGGTGATCATGGAGCTCACTAGAGCTTCAAAGGAGACCCTGGAATCCTGTTCCATCCTTCATAATGACCATGGAGTTTGCTAGAGTTTCAAAGGAGCCATTGGAATCCTCTTCCTTCCTTCCTCCATGAAGACCAATGAGTTCAGAATGAGCCACTGTTCTGTCCTCCATCACAACCAATGAGTTTCCTAGAGCTTCAAAGAAGCCACTAGAATTCTCTTCTGTCCTTTGTGATGACCATGGAGTTCACTACAGCTTCAAAGGAACCACTGGAATCCTCTTCCGTCATCCATGACGATCATGGAGCTCACTAGAGCTACAAAGGAGCCACTGGAATCCTCTTCTGTCCTCTATGACAATCATGGAGCTCACTAGACATTCAAAGGAGCCACTGGAATCTTCTTCCATCCTCCATGATGATCATGGAGATGACTAGAGCTTCAAAGGAGCCACTGGAGTCCTCTTCTGTCCTTCATAATGATCATGGAGTTCACTAAAGCTTCAAAAGAGACACTGGAATCATCTTACATCTTCCATGACAACATCACGGAGCTGGTGGATGTTAGAGACCTTACACTCCTGCACCTTCTGTTTGAGGATGCCCCACAGATGCCCAATAGGGTTTAGCTCTGGAGACACTTGGCCAGTTCAGCACCTTTATCATCAGTTTCTTTAGCAAGGAAGTGGTCATCTTGGAGGTTTGTTTGGGGTTATCATATTGTAACAGTACCCTGTGGCTCAGTTTCCAAAAGGAGGGATCATACTCTGCTTCAGTATGTCACAGTACAAATTTAAAAAGTATCAAAGTTTCACACAAAAACACAAGTTCAGTTTTTGACAGATTCAGTTTCAGATAGGGAAGGAGATGATGTTAGAGATAGTGGAAAAACAATCAATGATATTGTATGGTAAGGTGGTGGTGATGTCAGGAGAAGATGTGTATAATTTCTTGCATATCCAGCATACTCCCCGGACATGCCACCCATTGAGAATGCTTGGGGATCGGCGTATATGACAGCATGTTCAAGTTCGTGCCAATTTCCAGAAACTTCACAGCCATTGTAGAGGAGTGGACCGACATTTAACAGACCACAATAAACAGCCTGATCAACTCTATGTGAAGGAGAAGTATTGCACTGCGTGAAGCAAATGGTAGTGACACCAAATGCTGATTGGTTTTCTGACAATCCCCCCAGCACATTTTAGATTTACCTTTTATTGTGGCCAGCCTAAGGCACACCTTTGTAAAAATCAGCTGTCTAATTAACATCTTGATATGTCGTCACACCTGTGAGGTGGATGGAATATCTTTCAAAAGGAGAAAGAAGCGCTCACTAATATGGATTTAGACAACTTTGTATGCAACATTTGAGTGGAAAAAGCCTTTTTTGTTCATAGAAAAAGTATTAGATCTTTGAATTCAGCTCACGAAAAATGGGGGCAAAAACAAAAGTGTTTTGTTTATATTTTTGTTCAGTGTATATAATTATTTTGTACAAGTGACATCGCGCCAGTCCTTTCAAATCAAATGTTGTGCCAGGAACACAGGAATGTAAGGGATTCTTGGGCCACCTCTTCAGCCGCCAAGTACTACTGACTGGGACCAGAATCCCGCAAATCGATCCGCTCATCTCTAATGTCTCATTATGATGAGGAATCAAAAGTACCCATACAAGTCTTTGAGTCCATTAAAATCACACACACACACACACACACACACACAACGCACACACACACTCACCGGAAATCTGTGTGCTGTCCACTTTTTAATATTGAAGGTTTGCAAAAATATTTTTGAATACTGATGGTAAAAAATGACATAAGATGCGAACACTGATGAAAATCTGATAAAAAAAAACTGATAAAACTCAATGTCCTATCATTCCATGACAATGTAGGTAACCCATTGTCATGTGTCAAAGGTCTGTTCTGAAATGTATAATAGAAGCCATAACGCTCTCATATTTTTGTGTTGGCTACAAGTCACACACAGGTGATATAACATTACATCATGAAGTCGCCTGTTGCCAGTATGCGCTCGTATCATTAGTGTTTACTGGCTGTGCGGTGCTTGGTAATCATGTCTTGAGCTTCTTCACTCAATTTCTTTTTCCTAAAAATCTAATTTTCGGTGCACTGCTGAGCCGAGGACGGTCACAGCTTGAATAGTACCGATCTGTTTCCCCCTTTCCACTTTTTGTGCATCAAGTGGAAGATTGCATTGATCTTTAATCTTATGTCTCAAAGAATTTATGCATCGTATACATTAAAATATATTTTTTTCGAGTTCTTAGATTTTCTTTGTCCACCGCAGGGAGTGTATATATATTTTTTTATTTACTAGGTCCACATCATTGGTCTTAACATTATGTTTCTATCTTATAATAATATATTTTTATGAGTTGTAAAGGAATTTTAGAATTGAATCCCAGTTGGAAAAGAATATGTTCTCACTTCAGGTCTCCTGTATTATTTTACAATATTACAATACTGAATTTTATTTTTTACATTATATTATGTAAGTGCACAATACTATGCTGAGTGTAATTTTATTCTATTTATTACAATTCACCTTTTCTTTTTAATTATTAAGTAAAGGGGTTTTTAATGTCTTTAATAGAGTCCATTCTATACTTATTTAATCCCTTTCCACAAAGACCAATTTTAATTGTACACTTTTGCTTTTTCCTTTACATCCCCCAAGAGTCATAACGGTTTTATTTTTTCATCACCATAACTGTAGGAGGTCTTGCTTTTTATCGGAATGACTTTTAATTTGAAATGAGACCATTTCATTTTAACTTTCAGAGCCTGGTATGCTTAGACTGGGGAGATCCATGGTTATTGGGCCCTCCCCAGCCTAATAATAGCAGACCGCAGCCACCCAGAATTGGGGCATCCATTAAACTAAATTCCGAGGCTTACCCAGCTCATCCTGATTGCCCTTGAGTGGTGGAAATTGGGATAATATGAAGGGTTAAAGACAACTGTTATTTGTCCAAAAATTACAGCTGCCACAAAGACCCTCCATTACTAATCCTGTAAGTCAAAAGAAATAAACACAAAACACAAAGAAAAATTATTTATTTTATTTCGTCTCTGCTGAGGTCATTAGAAAATGTGACTTATCACTGAGGCTGTGGGGACACAATGATGGAGCCGCAGCTGTGAGTGGTGATGTCAGTGAGTTCACCTGACATCACAGCTGGGGTTGCCACGGTACACCAGCTGTGACTTAAGGTGAACTGACCTCTGATGAACTAATTGAACTCAGTGACTTTACCTTAGAAGTCAATTTCGGATTATCGGACTAGGCAACATGTGCACATTGAGTATTTGGTTTCAGACATGTGTGCATATCCTGGCAGAAAAATGCACAGAAACCGCATTGAAAACACATGCAGATTTGGTGCAGCTTTTTGTCAGCTCACCCCTCGGGAGGAGGTGGGGGAAGGGAGTTACATCAGGGCTTGGACAGGAGTTAGGAACACGTTGGTTACTCAGACCTTGCAACCATCTAGCATACCTTTGAGCTAATGGACAGTCTGAGTGTCAGCTTAGGTGTCCCGGTCCTTGTGACACCAGCACAGAGTGATCACAGACCACCAATACTGACACTTCAGTGGCTTCCAGTGATGTCACGTCGACAGAGCAGTGGCTTCTTTTCCACTCTGCTCTGTTGACAGGGCAGGACTGCCAACGTCATGCTGATTGACAGCCAGCTCCCATCTGTCTAACTGCGGGAAGCCAGAAATCAATCAGCATGATATCGGCAGTCACAACCTGTCAACAGAGTAGAAGAAGAGCTGCTCTGTTGACGTGGATTGAGTTGAGTTTCTGGCAGGAGCGGTCAATGACCTTTTTGTGCCGACAATGGGTACAACAGGCAGGTAGTTGTCCCTGTTAGCAACTACCTGACTTTTAGTTTTTAAGCACCTAGTAAAAAACAAAGTCCTCTTTTCTGTTGAAGCCATCTGTACGTATGCTCTCGCCTTTGCCAATACTGGAGAACAGATCACCCAGCAATCCATTGCTTTCTTTTGATTCATAAGACTTCTCTGCAGTTTCTGCAAAACCATCCGCTATAAGAATGTCTCTCAAGCTGATTTCTTCAGGAGTATCAAAATATCGATAGACGTCAACATGCAGGATAGTATGATGCGAGTGTCCAAGTTTAGGTCGGTATGGATTGAAAAAGAAAGCATTAACTCTGTGGTTGTGAATGATTCCCCAGAAGCCACTCACCAGAGGATGTTTGTCGCTGCGTCACTGTCTGTAAATTCTTCCGGGTCTACACTGATGTTAAGAGAGACGTCGCTGCTGCCATCCATCCCGGGTCTGCCGTCACTTGTCAGCATGCTGTTTGCCCCTGTGATAGAGCTCAGAGTCCATGACAACAGAAGAGAATATACAGGCGTCCTTTGCGGCCTTGGATGGCAATACCGTGACGTCGCAGTTTTGCCCGAACATGACATTGAATTGGCTTTTGACGTCTGCTACAAAGTGGATGACATAATGAAGATAAATCAGATAAGATCATCAGTGAACATGATCGTTGCCCAGAGTTTGGAGGGCACCATTGGTGGGAACGACAGGACTGCCCAGCTCCAGGAAAGTGCCCGAGACCATCTGCTGGATTTATTCCAACAGGAGAAACCTCGAGAAGTTATCCCAGCAAAGTGGAACGATAAGCTCTACCAGTGGAATCAGGTGGATCAGAGATTTCTCATCAACCAGATGATTTATGAAGAAGATGCCATTTCTTGTATCTACTAGCTACACAAGATTGCAATGCTGAATCCCTAAGTTTAAATGGCCGCCCTAAACTGAGAAACCGGAGTGATTGGAGACGTGGGCAGACCGATGTCACGTGTGAGACTGCGGGCAGCAGTGATCAGGATTATTTGTTCCTGTTTTTTTGGGGTTTTTTTTCTGTTGTAGGTTCTTTAATTTAACATTATACACGTGGCTTCAGGCTTTTTTTTTTTCTTTCAGATATCGAGTTTTATTGTGAAAATGACAATAAAAGGTGATAATTATTGCAAAAAAAAAAAAAAACAAAGTCCTGGACAACTTCTTTAAGGAGGGGCACTTGGTAGAGGCATATTCATATATATAGGCACTCAGTGATAGAAAAAGCCCACCCAGGAATGAAGGGGCATGAGATGGTGGCAATTACGATGCTACCTTTTCAATAAAGATGAATCAAAAGAAGGGCGTTCAGCAGGAGCATTTTTGTAACGTTTTCTGACATAATATATTTTTCATTGGCTTTCTAGATCCATTAGAATTTGGTGATGAATGATTCTTTGTCTATCACTTATACACTCAAGATAAATTCTTGACTCTTCAGCATTCATGGAAACAAAACCCTGGAAAGTAAAAGGAATTGATGAAAGAAATCAAGCATGTAAAATGCTATAATAGGGAATAGAGGTATTAATAATATAACCGTATACTGTATAAACATGCATTTAGATCAACAGACAACAAGGACAATGCTGGCTACAAATCTTACAACATACAGACCCCTATGCCTCGGCCATCTGCTCCCTTCAGGATGCTTCCCTGCATAGTGTGACAAAAAACACTGTCAAATAGAAGGCCAGATGCTTCCCGTGTGTTTTGCGTGGTGTGATACTTTAACGTTGTGTTACTATCGGCCTCACTCCCTGGCATTTTGGCTATCCACATATAACAGTCAACACACAACTGTTACATTTTCTTGTTTTCCTGAAAGCTGGCATTTTAGTTCTCCCCCCTTCCGAGATGCTTAGGAACAGACAATTCCGATCAAGGCGTATTATAGCAAATTGACATTGATTCACGTTGTAAAATGTTAGGAATCAAGTTCATAATTTTTTATTTTTAATGCAATATCAAAGTATGTGTCAGTAATGGACCTAGATAGAGATAAATGGCCTTCATTAATGTCTGTCAGTATAAAATGACTGTTCAAACCAAGCACAGGCTCTCAGTGTACCCTTGGTGTGGCCAAACCATTTAGTGCATGTTCCATCTATCTCCATCATAACTGTAAAGCAAGAAGTGTCCATCAAGGAAGAAGGGGTCGAGATACAGTACTGTGCATACGTTTTAGGCAGGTGTGGAAAAAATAATGCAAAGTAAGAATGGCTTAAAAAATAGGAATGGTAAAGGGAACCTGCCGGGTTCAATACGCAACAAGAACCACGAGCAGTTCTGGGTGCATATTACTAATCCCTGCCTAACTGTCCCTGTATACACTAGCATAGATAAAGAGATCTTTAGAAAAAGTATTTCTAAAGATCCTTTATAATATTGTAATGGGATCAACAATTCAGGCTGCATCATTAATGTAGAAATGGATTTGAATATTGCTTCAGCACTTGCCCACAAGGGGGCAGTGTCAGATTGTGCAACCACAAACACAGAGGTGGGAAATCCCCTACTGCAGCTTGTGTGTTTGAACCAGGAAGAAAAAGTGCGGGAAGGTTATTCAGCTCCGGAGCTCAGCCAGAGGAGAGCTGCGTGTGGTCTTCCTGAACAGAGGGCTCTTTTACCACCGGAGTCTTGGAGGAATCACCCTGTGGAAGTGGTTTCTGCCATTCCCGGTCTGCAGGACTTTGTTTGCACCAAGGATCTAACCGGACTGTAGAGCATCGCACCCTGAGTGCAAGTGCAGGGGCTGTGATCTCCCTTCTTCTGTTCGGTGTGCCCCGGGACTAAAAGACTGACTAGAATCCGTTACCAGCGGGAGAAGATCAAAGGAAAAGACCAAGGAGCTGCATCCCTTCAGCGCTGCACCGGGACCCATCATCGTGAGACTCCAGGCCTGCGACGTGGGAGCGGCATCTTCTTCCGGGATAGACTGGTACGTGATTGTAGGGAAAGTTAGGGAAAGTTGCCGCCATTTCTTTGTTGGTTTTTTCCCTTTCCTCTTGCTGCGTACCCGGAAGGAGTGAAGATCCGGGGACTCCACTATACACATGTGCGCAGATAGTTCGGTTGATTGTATTATAAATATGCTTCCTAGTAAAGAAATGTTACTACCGGTAAAATCTGAGTATGGAGATTTTGTTGGAATAGAGCATACACACACACCCGCGGCCCTACCACTGGTCACTTCAATATACTAATGAGCAAGGGGACTAGTCCCAAAGGCGTTAGTTCCTGCACTCATTTCGCCCTCATAGCATGTTAGCAACGGACACAGGTACGTGCGTTACTGCCAATGATGATGCTAGGCCATTCGCATTCAATAGCATGTTAGCAGGCTTACAGGGACGTGCTAACATGCTATTCAACGCCTATGGCCCAGTATTATCAGTGACGGGCATACCTGTGTTTGTTGCAGTGACTGAGACGTCGAGCTTAGGGTGAGTGCGCATGATCAGAAGTCCCAGCACTTACGGTCATGTGCACTATACCTCTCTGAAGCCGGGACACATACACCTGGATTCATAGAGTGAATAGAAAAAAGTGGGCTCAGCACTGATATAAAAATATATAAAAAAGAACAAAAAAACTTTTTATTGGAATCCGGTTAAAACATAGTCTGGGAACCCGTTGTACACAATGAAGAGCAGTAAAAACTTTACGCGTTTCGGACAGGCTAATAATTTAAAACCAAAAAGTGTCCTTAGTCATAAGCTACCTGCAGAGCGGCCAGAGAGAGAATATATCCATGCTGCAGGAGAGGGGTGTTCCGTATCCAGCTGTAACAGAATGCAATCAAGGTTCAAATCCAAAAGCAGGGTTAATAGACATAAAGGTAACAATTCTAATACAGGTCCCTAAAAAAACGCATGGAAAAACATGGACATTTTTTTTAAAAAAAATTAATTAAATTTAATTTAATTAAATAAAGACATCATGAAATCTGTATCACAATGTTAATCAGGTAGGGGGATGAGGGACTTGAGGAACAACCCCTACATTTCGGTTCGCTCAGCTGACAAGGGGGGGCTCAGTAGTTGTCCTTGACAGCTCCCTATATGAAAAATTAGTGATGGACATGCTGAGCGATACTAATACATATAGACGTCTGAATGGAGACCCCCACCAATGTTTTTTCTTTAAAATTAAGCAACATTTTGCAGAAAGGGTTTGACTGGGGTATCATTTCTAAGAAGGTATAGGAATATCTCATGATCGACAATCCTGTCTGCCCCATATTCCATGGCCTTCCTAAAGTCCATAAAAATACTCCCCCCCCCCCTCTGCACTATTGTAGCCAGTATAGGCTCCCTATCTAGCCACCTGTCGGGTTGGGTGGACGGTGTCCTCCAGCCTCTTGTCAAGCGTACCACCAGTTATGTTAGGGATACAAAATGTTTGTTGCAAAACCTCCAGGACATTAAGTGGACTGATCGTTCCTTCTGGATTATGGGTGATGTGAACTCTCTTTACCCTAGTATTCCACACGATTTGGCTTTACAGGCGTTATTTTTTCATTTGAATAAATACACCACTTTTGATGACATGCACAAGGAATTTATTTTGACAGTTACTGGTTTTCTGTTAAGTCATAATTTTTTCCAATTTAATGGCATTTTTTATTTGCATATTTCAGGTTGTCCGATAGGGCAAGTTTTTCGTGTGCCCTGGCGAACTTGTACATGTCCTATTGGGAGGAGCATCATATCTATATAGATGATAACCCTTACATCAAATGACTCGCCCACCCCAGGGCTATGGGACACCCGGTGCCGGGCCAGACTAGTCCGGGGGACGTCAGTGGTGGCGGGGCCCGACTCCGTGGCCCTGGTGGGTGTCAGTTTAATATGGCTGGTGACTTGGGAGCAATTAACGTATTTGTTTCGTGACGCCACCTGTGGTCTGCGGCTATTAAGCCGCCGCGGCTGTGTGAGGCCTCCGAGGTGATGATACGGCAGCAATGGTGGTACTGCTCCCCACAGGTGGAGCGGAGCCCCGGGGACACTGTTAGTGCTCGTGAAAGTCTATGGTGTTGTGTGGCTAACACGGTGCAGGGCCGACAGGCAATGAAAGAACCAGGCACAAACAACAGTCTCTTTACCTTCTCCTCTTTTACTTTAGGAACAGTCCAATCCTGGGAGACTGTCACAGGTGGTGAAGGGGATCCGGTCGGCCTGGAAGTACTTGGGGTGATCTTTCTGGCCAGCTGAGTATGAGGCCTACTCCTGTTCCTTTCTTTACTACGATAGGACCCTGCTTCTCTGGATCCAGCAATGGCCCTCTTTGCTGCTGGCACCGGTGGTATGTTCCTTTCCCTCTGTGGTAGGCTGCGCAGGCCCTCTCTGGTGCTTCTCTGCTGGAGTCCACACCGGGCCCTGATGCTGCAGCTGTACCTTCGGGCTGTTTATGGGCCAGGTGCTTGCAGCTCTCCTGCCCTTCGGATTCGGCTACCAGGGAGTATTTTAAGCCCTGGTGGCCACAGACTCCGATGTCCGAGTCTCTTCTCTGCCTCTGCTACTCCTGCTTCCCTGGGCCAAGCTGTTCCAGCTCCAGGCCCCAGATCCACAGGACAGCACACTCTGCGTCTGCTTCCTTTCACTTCTCTCTACAGACTGAACACTACTTCCTCCCTCAGGTCAGACTTAAGGAATGCTCCCTGGAATTCCAGGTTCAGAGCTCCCCCTGCTGGCCAGAGGGAGAACTGCGTTGGATGTTAAATTGCCTCCAGGCTCAGCATTAACCCTTTGGGAGGGCAATGCTGTTGTGGCGACCAGGTCCTGGGGCGCCACACTCCCCCTTAGTTAAATTCAGTACTCCCGGACTGTAGAAAACAAAACAAGACATACATGTTACAACCTTAAACAACTATAAGAGTCCAGTGTGGCTCCCTGCCGGGTGTCCATTACACTACTCCATGGGGGACCCGCCGCGATAAAACCCCCAACGTAGGCTCTGGGCGTGCGTCAGAGCATTGATGACCCCACTCTATGCACACCGGACGGGTTTTTCTTCAGGGGTTGCTGAGCACACTGGTGCTAACTATGTACAGCTAGGTGTTGGCCACCCATAGTCCAGTGGCCCAATTGCCCATTTTCTCAACCAAAAAAAAAACATTTTATACACAACATTATAGACATTTCACATAACTATTTACATTCTAATAAGTACTCTTTCTTTTTACTCTCTATACCTTGGAGGGGGCTGTCCCCGAGTGCTGCGTTGGGACCTGCGTAGCTCTGGTGTCTGCCCCTGACTACTTGGTGTGTCTTCTACCTCAGCACTACAGGTAGTCCTAACCCTGATAGGTATGCGTGATGATTGCCTACGTGGTCTGAGAGTCACCAAGGGTATGACAGGTTCACCACTGACAGGGGGTTGATTCTCCTGTTCCACTGCTGGCGTGTCATCTCGTGTTGGAGCGAACGGTTCTTTAGGTGGATCTGGAACCTCTCCTGTTTCTGGCTCGACCAACTACGGGAACGTCAACACTGGTACCACTATGGCATTGTTTATTCGGGCCCAAGTTTTGGGGAATTTTCCAAGGATTGTTTGGATCATCTCTTCCTCTTTTTCTGGACTTTGGGGACTTTCTTGTACTTCTTCTACTTCTTTTTGGGTTCTGCACCGTTCGGGGCACGCTTTCAGGCGGTCTCGAGAAACTGCTTGATAGGTCTTGCCTTCATCTTTGCTTATGAGGCATACCTTACTATTGTCAGAGTTGGAGGGGATAATGGTGTAGGGTTCATTCTCCCACTGATCATCTAATTTATGCGCCCTCCGCTTTTTCTTGAGGACCTGTTCTCCAGGTGCTAAGGGAGTTGCTGGAGCTGTTTGATTGTAATGCCGCTCTTGTCTCGTTCTTGCTTGGGACAGGCTCCTTTCTTCGCATTCCTGGACCTTGCGGTACTGCTGTTGTCGCTCTGTATCCCAATCTTCTATCTCCTGAACCGCTTCAGGTGACACAGTCCCCATCTCAAAGTCTACAGGTAACTTGCCAGGTCTTGCTCGCATCAGGTAAGCAGGGCTGCAGTTGGTCGAATTTACTGGGATATGGTTGTACAGGTCTACCAGATCTGGTAACTTCTCTGGCCATTGGTTTCTTTCTTCCAGAGGTAGAGTCTTGAGCATATCAATAACCACATGGTTCATCTTCTCGCACAATCTATTGGTTTGGGGGTGGTACGGTGTGGTTCTGATTTTCTTACAACCGTACATGTTACAGAACTCTTGGAACACTTCTGCCTCGAATGCAGGACCTTGATCAGTCAGTACCCTTTCAGGGTAACCGTGAGGTCGACAAAAGTATGCCTGAAATGCTCTAGCTGCTGTTCTGGCTGTTTGGTCCTTCACAGGCACTACTACCAGGAAACGAGAGTAATGGTCCACAATGGTGAGGGCGTACACATAGCCTAACCGGCTTGGTGTTAACTTCACGTGGTCCAGGGCCACCAACTCCAGGGGCTGCTTCGTGACAATTGGCTGTAGGGGAGACCTCTGGCTGGCATCATCTTTCCGCCTCAGGTTACACGGACCACAGTCTCGGCACCACTTCTCGACTGTCTTTCTCATGTGCACCCAGTAGAACCGATCACGGAGTAGGGTCTCCAACTTCTTCCACCCGAAGTGTCCTGCGTTATCATGGTAAGCTGCTAGGACCATTGGAGCATCCCTCTGTGGGACCACTATCTGCCAGACGAGTTCATTCGTTCGCCAGTAGACATATCTCTTGCAGAGCTTGCCTTGGTATGTGAACAGTCGTCCCCTCACCTTCCACAGCTGCTGGGCTTCTTCTGGAGCATCTGGGCCAAGATGGGTCTCAGCTTGTGCTAGCTTTTCTTTGACCAATCGCACGGCCGGGTCACCGTTCTGTGTCTCTTCCCAATCATGGTGGAGTAAGGGGTTGACCGAGACCTCGTGCTGGCTCGAGCGCTTCACTCCTACAGCATGCTCACACTGGGAAACACCTTGGTGATGGAAAGCCGGTAACTCTATCTCTTCGAGTTCATCCAGGTCTTCTCCAGACTCGGGTAAGTGAGGCATTCTGGACAGCGCATCAGCAATGTTATTCTTCTTGCCAGCTCGGTACTTGATGGTAAAGTCAAAGTTAGACAGCCGGGCCATCCATCGCTGTTCCAACGCACCTAACTTGGCTGTTGCCAGATGTGTCAACGGATTGTTGTCCGTGAAGATGGTGAACTTGGCCGATGCCAGATAGTGCTTGAAGTGTTCAGTCACTGCCCAAACAATAGCGAGGAACTCTAGCTTGAAGGAACTGTAGTTTTCTGGGTTCCTTTCTGTGGGCCGAAGCTTCCTACTGGCGTAAGCTATCACCTTCTCTCTGCCTCCCTGCACCTGGGACAGAACTGCTCCCAGGCCCACGTTGCTGGCGTCTGTGTACAGTACAAACGGCTGGCTGTAGTCAGGGTAGGCCAGAATTTCTTCTCCCGTGAGAGCCCCTTTCAGCCGGACAAAGGATGTTTCTATTTGGCTGCTCCATTCAAATGGAGGGCTCTGCTTCTTAGCCTGCTTTGGCTGGCCCACCAGGAGATCTTGAAGGGGCGCTGCTATCTTTGTGAAACCATCAATGAACCTTCGGTAGTAGCCCACCAGCCCAAGGAACTGCCGCACCTCCTTTACCGTGGTGGGTCTTGGCCAGTCCTTGATTACGGTGACTTTCTCCGGATCAGGTGCCACACCTTCTGCGCTGACCACATGAACCAGGTACTGTACCTTTGGCTTCAAGAGGTGACATTTGGACGGCTTTATCTTCAGGTAATATTCCGACAAGGACTCAAACACTTCTGCTAAGTGCCTCAGGTGGTCTTCATAAGTCTTGGAGTAGACTATGACGTCATCCAGGTACAACAGCACGGTTTCAAAGTTGTAGTGGCCCAAGCAGCACTCCATCAACCTTTGGAATGTCCCTGGGGCGTTGCAGAGCCCGAATGGCATACAGTTGAACTCGCAGAGGCCCATTGGCGTCGTGAATGCAGTCTTCTCCTTGTCCGCCTCTGCCACGGGAACCTGCCAATACCCACTGGTGAGATCCAAGGTGGAGAAATAGTTAGCTGACTTTAAGGCTGTTAGTGACTCCTCTATTCTGGGTAGTGGATAAGCATCTTTATGTGTAATGCGGTTAATTTGTCTGTAATCTACGCACATTCTCATTGTACCATCTTTTTTCTTTACAAGCACTAGTGGAGCTACCCAGGGGCTACAACTATCTCTGATAACCCCAGCCTCCTTCATTTCCCGTAACATTTCTTTGGCACGCTGATACTGTGCTGGGGGTACAGGGCGGTATCTCTCTTTAATGGGATGATGATCACCCGTGGGGATTTGATGTTTAACCCCTTTTACCTGCCCAAAATCTAGGGGGTGTTTGCTGAAGACCCGCTCGTACTCCTGTACCACCCGGTAAACCCCATGCTTTTGGTGTGAGGGGGTGGAGTCGGTGCCCACATGTAATTTTTGGCACCAGTCCTCCAGCTGTCCCTTGGAGCCATTGTCTTCCGCCTGGTCGGACGGGGTCAAGGGTTCCACTGCTTTGATGGTATTGTTACTGACAGTGTACAGTTTTGCTACAGTGGCGTACCGGGGCAATTTGGCTTCCACCTCCCCACAATTCAGGACACGGACGGGCACTCTCCCCTTACGGACGTCTGCTACCCCTCTGGCTATCAGGACTCCAGGCCTACTGTCTGAATACACCGGTTCTACCAAGGCATGGTAATCCTGACCCTTGAGGCCTATTGCTGCCCGACACCATATCAACATTTCACTTCTTGGGGGTATTGCAATGGGGAGGGGGTCACTTACCCTCACACTGCCAATTTCTCCTCCGGCCAGCTCTACCTGCTGCCTCCTCATCAGGGCTCTGATCTCCCTCTGTAGGGCACGCTGCTGCCCGGAGCTGGCAGTTTCAGATGCCTGTTGCAACAAAATTATCACTTCGGCAATACAATTTTCTATCACATTTGTACCAATGGTTAGCAGTGGGTCAGATTCTTTGCGATCAATATCTACAATTATCATCCCCTGACATGGCAATTCTACCCGCCCCACTTTAATGGTTACTTTAATGGTTATACCCAATTTGAGGTAAGGGCTGACCATTACTGGCCACAATTGTTAAATTATCATCTGGGCCATGGTCAATGTCTGAATCAGCCCAATATCTTTTGTACAGTTTATAAGGGATGGTTGTTACCTGGGACCCCGTATCCAGGAGGGCATTCAAAGGGATCCCATCCAGCACAATAGGAAGGACCGGGCGTCCTCCCACATACTTGCTGCGACTGGGGGTCGAGCCGGGCTTCCTTACACCTGGGGGTTGGCTCCTGGCCCCAGGCTCGGCCCATTTAAAGGACAGTGTCTTGCAATATGGCCCGCCTGGCTGCAGCGGCGGCAGATCGGTTGTCCCGTTGAATCATACCGGTCTGTATCTTTTCCTCGGGTCAGCGGAATCCTCCTCTGTCGCATCCATGGGACGTCATTTGGGCTGGAGGCCAACTCGATTCTTGCAGGCGATGGGGTCACTTGTAGAGACTGCACGGTCTTGGCAAGGGCAGCTACAGTCTTGGTCAGCTCCTGGACCTGCTGTCTGAGCTCTGCAGTGGGATCCTTATCCAGGGACTGCGCCTCAGCCCCTGCAGCGGCTCGTGTTGCAGGCACCACCCCTGGGTACGTGATAGCAAGAGGCCGGAGGGGTACTGTGTCATTCGGTGTAGATTCTCTCAGTACCCGGATGGCATGGTCCTTAAACTTTGCAAAGTCCAGAGCAGGGTTCTGCAGGACCATGATACGCAGCTGGGTCCCGTGGGCATCTGACAGGAGCCCCTCTATGAACTGCTCAGTTAGGAGTTTGTCTTCTTCACGTACACTCTCTGGGTCCACCTGTTTAACTGCTTTCAGGGCCTCCTGCAAGTTTAAGGCATAGTCCCTTATGCTGTCTGTGGCCCGTTGTTTGCACCCAAAGAATCTCATCTTTATTTCTGCTGCGGTGCGGGTGTCAAAAGTACTCTTTAGCTTGGCCAGTATCTGGGTTGCTGTCCCTTTATCTGTATCAGGCCAGGACTTCACTTCACTCTGGGCCGCGCCGGCTAGCTGCCCCATTAATATGCCCACCTTCTGGCTCTCAGTCAGCGGATACACCCGGAACAAGCTGTGCAGCCTTTCTCTGAAATCGCTCAGGGTATGAGACTCCCCGGAGTACTGCGGCAGCCATTCTGATCCTGGGATGTACGGCATTGTGGTGATCGGCATTACCGGCGCTACAGCGGGGGCTGGGGCGACGGCGACTGGGATTGCTTCGGCTGGTGCTGCGGCGTCTCGGGCTATGGCAGCCACCTGCCCTCCCTCCGAGTTGGACATCTTCCTCCCCCTTAGTGAACCTTACCAGGCTCCGTTCACTTTTCAAATTCCCTTCTGTATCGCGCGGGGTTAACGGCGCTCTGCTCTGATGGCGCGCTCCCTTCGCGCTCTTTGTCAGGCATGCCCCCCTTCTTCCTGCGCTCGGCGAGGCTAATGGCGGCGGCAGTTTGCAAACAGTAACACAGTCTTTTAAGCACAGTTTCTGCAGGCGCACAGTACCCGGTGGGACCGGGCACGAGATCCTGTTCGTGACGCCAAAAGTTGACTCGCCGACCCCAGGGCTATGGGACACCCGATGCCGGGCCGGACTAGTCCGGGGGACGTCAGTGGTGGCGGGCCCGACTCCGTGGCCCTGGTGGGTGTCAGTTTAATATGGCTGGTGACTTGGGAGCAATTAAAGTATTTGTTTCGTGACGCCACCTGTGGTCTGCGGCTATTAAGCCGCCGCGGCTGTGTGAGGCCTCCGGGGTGATGATACGGCAGCAATGGTGGTACTGCTCCCCACAGGTGGAGCAGAGCCCCGGGGACACTGTTAGTGCTCGTGAAAGTCTAAGGTGTTGTGTGGCTAACACGGTGCAGGGCCGACAGGCAATGAAAGAACCAGGCACAAACAACAGTCTCTTTACCTTCTCCTCTTTTACTTTAGGAACAGTCCAATCCTGGGAGACCGTCACAGGTGGTGAAGGGGATCCGGTCGGCCTGGAAGTACTTGGGGTGATCTTTCTGGCCAGCTGAGTATGAGGCCTACTCCTGTTCCTTTCTTTACTACGATAGGACCCTGCTTCTCTGGATCCAGCAATGGCCCTCTTTGCTGCTGGGACCGGTGGTACATCCCTTTCCTTCTGTGGTAGGCTGCGCAGGCCCTCTCTGGTGCTTCTCTGCTGGAGTCCACACCGGGCCCTGATGCTGCAGCTGTACCTTCGGGCTGTTTATGGGCCAGGTGCTTGCAGCTCTCCTGCCCTTCGGATTCGGCTACCAGGGAGTATTTTAAGCCCTGGTGGCCACAGACTCCGATGTCCGAGTCTCTTCTCTGCCTCTCTGCTACTCCTGCTTCCCTGGGCCAAGCTGTTCCAGCTCCAGGCCCCAGATCCACAGGACAGCACACTCTGCGTCTGCTTCCTTTCACTTCTCTCTACAGACTGAACACTACTTCCTCCCTCAGGTCAGACTTAAGGAATGCTCCCTGGAATTCCAGGTTCAGAGCTCCCCCTGCTGGCCGGAGGGAGAACTGCGTTGGATGTTAAACTTGCTGGCCAATGGACCTCCCAATTACCTCCAGGCTCAGCATTAACCCTTTGGGAGGGCAATGCTGTTGTGGCGACCAGGTCCTGGGGCGCCACACAAACATATCCGGTGGTACGCCCGTTACATAGATGATCAAATCTTTATTTGCGAGAGGCTGGGCGATACTAATCCGTCCGATGTGACAGATGGCTTAAACGCATACCTGAATAACAACCGATTTAACTTGTCCTTTTCCATTTCTTATTTTGAAAAAACTGCACCCTTTTTGGATGTCTCCCTCACAGGCAATTCTAACACTGGCCAAATTGACACAACACTGTACCGCAAGGCAATAACAGGCAATACAATCTTGCGCGCTGATAGTTGCCACATTTCCCACACTACACGGAATTTACCCATTGGAGAATACTTGCGGGCTAAAAGGCTTTGCTCCTCAGCAGCCTCTTATTCATCTGAGGCTATGCGTATTACAGGGAGACTAAAAATGAAAGGGTATTCGGATTCTTCTCTGAAGAGAGCACGCAGCGTTGCAGACAATAAATCACGATCAGAGTTACTAAGGGATAAGCCTAGATTGCAAAAACAGTCACAACGTGTCACATTTTCAACCCCTTTTAGCTCTGATTTTTCAGCCATAAAAAAAGTGGTTCTTAAATTTATCCCCTTACTTCAGCAGGATAAGGAGGTGGAATTAGAGGATTTGGAGAGGACCCTCAAGGAGAGGTTGCCTGCTGAGGGTATCACTAAACTGAATACTGAGTTGGAACAAGAATTGTCAAAAGTGGAAAAAGAAATTAAAGATTATAAATTACGTAAGTTCAATAGAGATATCTTGGACTACTCCAGCCACAGGGCATACAAATGGCGCCATAGACAAGACAAGATCCGAGCAGCTGGTCCCAAGGATACTGCCACTAGTCACAGATCTTCCTCTGTACAATCACGAACCTCGGACAACGAATCTTCCTCTGGGGCATCAGGAGGGACATGCGATTGGGACCAAGGCATCGGAGCCTGGGTTAAATCCAATCGGTCCAGACCACAAGCTACATGGAAAAAATCTAACAAGTATGTAGACAATCAATTTAAAGTCATTAATTTGTCTGGACGTAACCTCACTGATGCCCAGATTGAAGTTTTATCACTTGGTCTCACTTTCTCGCCCACCAATTCTTTTAATTTTTTTACTGCGCTAAAAGATATTAATTTATTTGCGAGAAAGCTGATCCTGAGGAGAATACATCATAAACAACCTGAGGGAGAAAATAACGATTTGGAACAAGAAACCCTACAGGTATTGGAAGATCTGTTACGTGAGCAGGAACCTGATGTGATCAATTCTTTTCCCAGACATCTGCTGCCCAGATCCACTCGTTTCCCTCCTTTGTCTCTGTGACCTGCCATTGACATTTTCACCCGCCTTGTGGTGAATGATTTCAAAAAAATATCTGTAAAACGAAGATATGACAACTTAAACAAAGATGGGCGTTGGAGGAATTACAGGGTTATAAGGACATTATAATCAAACCAGCAGACAAAGGAGGGAATGTGGTGGTCTGGGCTGCGGAAAAATATGAGGAGGCCCTACGTCAACTCCGAGATAGGGACACATACACTAAATTATCCTTCAACCCTATGACCACCTATGCTGATGAACTGTCCCGTATCTTGGAGACGGCGCTTGAGAAAGGGATTATTACGTGGAGGATGTTTGATGGACTTTTTAACAAGTGTCCAAAAACACCCACCCTGTATTTATTACCCAAAATCCACAAAGATCCCGTCAATCCACCGGGACGTCCTATAGTGTCCAGTATGGAGGGGTTGTGCGAATCCATTTGTCAATTTATTGACCATTATTCTTCTTGGGAACTGACAATCGGGATGGTGAGATGGGCATGTTAGTCCTTGAGCTGCTCCGTTTTGCCCTAACGCACAATTATTTTATTTTTAAAGATCAGTGTTACCTTCAGAGGCGCGGCACTGCGATGGGCGCGGCCTGTGCGCCTTCGTACGCCAATTTATTCCTAGGTTTCTGGGAACGGACCATAATTGGCGACGGAGGTGTGGGGTCTTGCGCCCATGTGCAGTGCTGGCTAAGGTACATTGATGACATTTTGTTTATTTGGCAGGGCACGACGGGGCAGCTTTATGACTTTATGAGATCACTGAATATCAACGATTACAACATTCGGCTTACTTTTAGGCATAGCAGCAGTAGCATTGATTTCCTGGATATCAAAATAGAGGTTGGAGACGATCATTTGGTACAAACAGACGTCTTCCGTAAAGATACATTGGTCAATGCTCTGCTGCATGCCTCCTCAGCCCACATGCCCTCCACCATACGAGCCATCCCCACAGGTCAGTTCCTACGAATGAGGCGGATCTGCTCTTCCAATGATAGATTTGAGGCTCAGTCGGCCGACCTCGGGCGCCGTTTTCGAGAGCGGGGCTACAGTGGCAGGGTGGTCAAAAGGGGTTATCTCAGGGCAAAGAATACACCTAGGACACAACTCCTCACTTATAAGCCCAAAAAAGCACCTACAGAAGGTGATCTTAGGTTCATTGGAACCTATAATCACGAGTGGGGCACAATGAGAGAGATTCTTCGTAAGCACTGGCCCATTTTAACATCTGACCCGGTACTTTCAGGTATGCTTACCGATACCCCACTTATGACAGCCAGACAGGCCCCCAATATCAAAGATATGGTGGTGAATAGTCATTATGTTCCAAACATACAGAACCCCTTTAGCAACCGTGACTCACTCATTGGATGCTTCAAGTGTGGACATTGTCTAGCTTGCAGCAACATTATCCGCAGTAAGACCTTTTCTTCCTCTGATGGTAAAAAAATCTACACCATTCGCAAGTACATCACGTGTGGCACCACATACGTGGTGTATTTTGCGACATGTCCATGCTCCCTGATCTACGTGGGGCTTACTTCCCGTGAGCTCCACGTTAGGGTCAGGGAGCATGTACGTGACATAACAGCAGCCAGGTCTATTGAGGATTGGTCACTGCTAAAAACACTCCCTCGCCATTTTAAAAAATATCATGCATGTGATGCCACGTTACTTCACATACGTGGTATCGATGCGATTAATGGCGGATCTAGGGGCGGGAATTTAAAACGACTACTGGCCCAATGTGAAACCCGATGGATCTCAACCCTTGATACTTTGGTTCCCAAAGGGTTAAATGAGGCCATCAGTTTCGTTCCTTTTTTATAGGCTACCTCCCTGGTTTTCATCCTATATATATCTTTCACCATCACTTGTGAAGTTTTTTTATGAATTCTTATTACATATTCATATGGTTTTAATAACTGTATTTAAGAATATTAATAATATGCTTATACATGGATGCCCTATTTCTCCTTATATTTTCTCTGCTCGCTGCTTCACATAAATGTCTTTATTTATTACATATGTTTTCAATTATGTTTACAGTGGATTACTATATAATGTCATCTTACATATGGCCCATTATATCATCACTGAACGGACCGAGTGCGGGACTGACAACCTGAACTTATCTTCTTATTATATGTGGACCTGGAGATCCTACAAGTTGTGAGAAGATTCCATTTAAAATATACTATGGATTATAGAATTCTACAAAAATATGGACTTCTCAGCTTACATATAGTTTGACAATGGAGACTCCGGGAATGTTTTGTTACCGCCCCTCTCTTATCATGTGACTGCTACCTCATTTCATTATATCACCTGACTTCCTGCTCCACCGCCCACCGATCGCGCTCCCCGGCCGGCCCCGCCCCCTTCACCGCCGCGAACGCCGTCACTGCTAGCTGTGATGTCGGTGTGGGATATGGGTGACGCATCCCCACTCCCTCGCTTGTACTCCTGGGCCTGGCGGTGCTCGCGGTGGTGTCGGGGGGCGGGGTCGGCCTCAGCACGCGTCACTAAGGGGGCGGTGCACCCGGAAGTCAGTGGCTGATGGCATTACTTAATGCAGCCTTTCTAAGCCTTTACATTGCCTTTCCCTGATGAAGCTGGAGCCACTGTGATTCACCGTTTAGCGAAACGTACGTTGGAGGATGGCCTTAGGGCAGGTTGGGTGGCATCTTTACTCTGTGAGCTTTCTTTGGATGTAATCCTATTATGGTAATTGCAGTACTATCATCCCCATGGTTCTATTATGACTCATAGTATAGTCCCTATCTGGCACATGCACTTTAGTGGACACAAATACTCAGCTAGAATTTGTTCACAGCAATTGATTTAATTTGGTTTTTACTGCATTGTGACTCATTGTACTATATACTGTTATCTACCCTTTATGGATTGTTCAATTTCTATATAACTTTATACCCAGTGTTAAACCCAGGCACTCTGAGTCATATAGTGCCATCACCCTTCCATGTGGTTTTAACCCTTTTAATCATGGCCCTGATTTTGTGTGTATCATTTTAGTCATGCATTTCTAAATAAACGTTGTTACTATTTTGCACCATTATACTCCGTTCCTCCCTTCTTTTTCATGTATTCCATGGAGTAGGTGTTCACCACAGGGCCCCTCACTGGAGGAGGTCTCTGATGGTTTCATATATATACTGGTTATGAGTAGAGATGAGCGAACTGGTCCCGGTTCGGCTCGAGGCCGGTTCGCCGAACGGGGGTCCCGTTCGAGTTCGGTTCGTCGAACGTTCGACGAACCGAACTCGAACGTATAGGCTAAAATGGGAGGCAATCACAAACACATAAAAATGCATTATAAATGTACACAAACAGTTAATAAACATTGCCATAACACTTACCGGTCCTCGCGATCCCTTCTGCACTCTGTCTCCTGCCGCTATTCCATCCGATGATCGCTGAATCCTCCCGGTGACCTGCACTGCCAGCAGAGATGCAGGACCTATCGTGACGTCAAAATAGCCATGTGACCAGTCACGTGGCTATTATCTCATTGGCTACAGACTGGTCACATGACTATGACACGTCATGTAGGACCTGCGAGTGCATCTCTCCGGTACACGGTGCACATATGTGTATTGCCGTGTACCGGCGACATGCTCTAGCACACGGTCGACTCCCCGTTCCGTTAGGGACCGGCTGACACAGCCGGTCATTAACGGAGATCACCGTTGCCATAGCAACGCAGTTAGCGGTGACGTCACCGCTAACCGCGGCTCCGAGAGCACCGTTGCTATGGTAACGCGCCTGTCAGCGTTACCGCTAGCAGCCAGCACTGATCACTCACGGAGTGAAGGCTGCACGCTGCTTCCCGATTGTAGTGATGATTGTAGTGAGGATGGAGGTTCCCCAGCCCCAAATGATGAGCTGGTGAACCTCATCCTTCCTCACTACAATCGTCACTACTACTACACTAGTGAGGATTGTAGTGAGGATGGAGGTTCCCCAGCCCCAAGTGATGAGCTGGTGAATCTCATCCTCCCTCACTACAATCGTCACTACTACTACACTAGTGATGATTGTAGTGAGGATGGAGGTTCCCCAGCCCCAAGTGATGAGCTGGTGAATCTCATCCTCCCTCACTACAATCGTCACTACTAGTACACTAGTGATGATTGTAGTGAGGATGGAGGTTCCCCAGCCCCAAGTGATGAGCTGGTGAATCTCATCCTTCCTCACTACAATCGTCACTACTACTACACTAGTGATGATTGTAGTGAGGATGGAGGTTCCCCAGCCCCAAGTGATGAGCTGGTGAACCTCATCCTCACTACAATCGTCACTACTACTACACTAGAAAGAAAGAAGACAGAAGAGTAGGATCGTGGAGGGCTGACAGGGGGTAATAAAGATGGAGTCTCTAATGTGTCTGTGTATTTATTTCTATTAAAGTATTTTTTCTCTGTGTGGTGTCTTTTTTTTAACCCTTTATTGGAGATTCTTAATGGCCGGGTCAAACGTGCCTGACATTAAGAATCTCTGGCTTAATACTGGCTAGTAAAACAAAGCCAGTATTAACTCATGATTACCCAACAAGCCACCCGGCTCCAGGGCTGTTGGAAGAGTTGGATACAGCGCCAGATGATGGCGCTTCTATGAGAGCGCCATTTTCTGGGATGGCTGCGGACTGCAATTCGCAGCAGAGGCGCCCACAAACCTCGGGCTAACCTGTGCTGCGGATTCCAATCCCCAGCTGCCTAGTTGTACCCGGCTGGACACAAAAATGGGGCGAAGCCCACGTCATTTGTTTTTTAACTATTTCATGAAATAAGTGAAATAATTAAAAAAAAACGGGCTTCCCTATATTTTTGGTTCCCAGCCGGGTACAAATAGGCAACTGGGGGTTGGAGGCAGCCCGTGGCTGCCAGCTGTACCTGGCTAGCATACAAAAATATGGCGAAGCCCACGTCATTTTTTTGGTGGGCAAAAAAATTCTGCATACAGTCCTGGATTGAGTATGCTGAGCCTTGTAGTTCTGCAGCTGCTGTCTGCTCTTCTCCATACAGACAGACAGCAGCTGCAGAACTACAAGGCTCAGCATACTCCATCCAGGACTGTATGCAGAAGTTTTTTGCCCCCTGAAAAAATTATGTGGGCTTCGCCATATTTTTGTATGCTAGCCAGGTACAGCAGGCAGGTATGGCTGCCCCCAAACCCCAGTTGCCTATTTGTACCCGGCTGGGAACCAAAAATAAAGGGAAGCCCTTTTTTTATTATTTCATGAATTTCATGAAATAATTAGAAAACAAATGACATAGGCTTCGCCCCATTTTTGTGTCCAGCCAGGTACAACTAGGCAGCTGGGGATTGGAATCCGCAGCACAGGTTGGCCTGAGCTTTCTGGGCCCCACTGCTGCGAATTGCAGTCTGCAGCCGCCTCAGAAAATGGCATTTTCATAGAAGATCCATCTTCTGGCGCTGTATCCAACTCTTCCAGCACCTGCCTGCTATACCTGGCTAGCATACAAAAATATGGCGAAACTCACGTCCTTTTTTTGTAGTTTTTTGGCAAAAAAAATAAAAAATGCTTCCCTGGATTTTCCATTGCCAGTGAAGGTAACACCAAGCAGTGGGGGTTAGCAGCCAGTAGCTGCTTGGATTACCCTTACCAAGCAATACAAAAAATGCAGCGGGAGCCCATATTTATTTTTTTTAATTATTTATTTAAATAACTAAAAATAAAATGGGCTTCCCTGTATTTTGATTGCTGGACATCACAGTGCTGTAAAAATAAATCTTTAAAAAAATGACGTAGCGTTCCGCGGTATTTTTGATTCTCAGCGCAGATAAAGCAGACAGCTATGGGTTGCCACCCCCATCTGCCTGCCGTTACCTTGGTTGGCAATCAAAATACAGGGAAGCCCATTAATTTTTTCTATTTAAAAAATAGTTAAAAAAAAAAAATGACGTTGGGTCCCCCCATTTTTGATAGCCAGCTAGGGTAAAGCAGACGACTGTAGCCTGAAAACCACAGCTGGCAGCTTTACCGTGGTTGGGGATCCAATGTGGAGGTCCCCTCAGGCTCTTTTTTATAATTATTTTAAAAATATTAATAATTACACAAAAAAAGTAGGGTCCCCTCCAAATTGGATCATCAGCCAAGGTAAAGCGGACAGCTATGGTCTGGTATTCTCAGGGTGGGAAGGTCCATAGTTATTGGGCCTTCACAGCCTAAAAATAGCAGGCCGCAGGCACCCCAGACGTGGCGCATCCACTAGATGCGCCAATCCTGGCGCTTCACCCCAGCTCATCCCGTGCCCTGGTGCAGTGGCAAACGGGGTAATAAATCGGGTTGATACTAGCTGTAAAGTCACCTGAGATCAAGCCCAGCAGTTTGTGATGTCATGGCGTCTATTAGATACCCAACATCATAAACTGTCAGTACTAACAAAAACAAAAAATCGACAAAAGAAATTTATTTGAAAAAACAGTCCCCAAAACATTTCCTCTTTCACCAATTTATTGTAAGAAAAAAAATAAAGGGGTCCCACGACGACTCTGGACCGTCTAGAATATGTGGGGGAGACACTCAGGGAACGTATCCCCCATTTTCTAGGAGTGCGGACCCTTCATGTGAGGAGTGTGGGTGCAATGAATCTGCACTCACTCTCCCCGGGTCCACAGCAGCAGAGTCCATGTCGTAATGGTTGCTACCAAAGCTGCAATGCCCTGCTCATGAGGTAAGGGCATGCCTAATCAGGAGAACTACTGTAGAGGAAGCTCTGCTCACTGGTATATAGGTGCTCAGAGGTAATAATAGATAAAATTAGTGAGTAACCTCGGCACTCTAAATCTCCCAGACTAAGTCAGTAAGTCCCAATGGATAGTAATGCAAAATCACTCTTTATTGGTCCGTATTAAGAACATTTTTTTTTTCATAAGCATATATGTTTTTGTCCAAAACAAGTTACAATTGATGTTTCGGCCTGAGCCTTCGTCAGATTGGACTTATCTGCATGTAATCATGAAAAATGACAATAATCAGTATCACATAAGAGTGAGAGAACAATAACATAAACTCGAACAATGTAGAGGTACAATTGGGATGCACCAAAAAAACTGCAACACAGCAAGAAATGAAACACATGATACAAATGTCATAATACAGTACAAGGACAATATAGTAATGACAAATATGGGGTCAGAGTAGACTTAGACAGCTCTGGTACGAAAGAGATGTCAATCATAAAGTAACATGTGCAGTAGGTGTAGAGCTACAGTATGCATGGCAGAGCTAATGGGTAGACCGACCATAGAAAAAGAACGGAGAAAAAGTGGAGAAAAAGTGGAGAATAAGTGGAGAATAAGTGGAGAAAAAGTGGAGAAAAAGTGGAGAAAAAGCGGAGAAAAAGTGGAGAAAAAGTGGAGAAAAAAATGGAGAAACAGTGGAGAAAAAGTGGAGAATAAGTGGAGAATAAGTGGAGAATAAGTGGAGAAAAAGTGGAGAAAAAAATGGAGAAACAGTGGAGAAACAGTGGAGAAAAAGTGGAGAAAAAGTGGAGAAAAAGTGGAGAAAAAAATGGAGAAAAAGTGGAGAAAAAGTGGAGAATAAATGGAGAATAAGTGGAGAAAAAGTGGAGAAAAAGTGGAGAAAAAAATGGAGAAAAAGTGGAGAAAAAGTGGAGAAAAAGTGGAGAATAAGTGGAGAATAAGTGGAGAAAAAGTGGAGAAAAAGTGGAGAAAAAGTGGAGAAAAAGTGGAGAAAAAGTGGAGAAAAAGTGGAGAAAAAAATGGAGAAAAAGTGGAGAAAAAGTGGAGAATAAATGGAGAAAAAAATGGAGAAAAAGTGGAGAAAAAGTGGAGAAAAAGTGGAGAAAAAGTGGAGAAAAAGTGGAGAAAAAGTGGAGAAAAAAATGGAGAAAAAGTGGAGAAAAAGTGGAGAATAAATGGAGAAAAAGTGGAGAAAAAGTGGAGAAAAAGTGGAGAAAAAGTGGAGAAAAAAAATGGAGAAAAAGTGGAGAAAAAGTGGAGAAAAAAATGGAGAAAAAGTGGAGAAAAAAATGGAGAAAAAGTGGAGAAAAAAATTCTCCACTTTTTCTCTATTTTTTCTCCACTTTTTCTCCACTTTTTCTCCACTTTTTCTCCATTTTTTTCTCCACTTTTTCTCCACTTTTTCTCCATTTTTTTCTCCATTTTTTCTCCACTTTTTCTCCACTTTTTCTCCACTTTTTCTCCACTTTTTCTCCATTTTTTCTCCACTTTTTCTCCACTTATTCTCCACTTTTTCTCTATAAGTGGAGAAAAAAGTGGAGAAAAAAGTGGAGAAAAAAGTGGAGAAAAAAGTGGAGAAAAAGTGGAGAAAAAGTGGAGCACCCTTTGGTGCCTTTCATGTGGCACTAAGGGGTGCTTAGCTTTGTATTTAGCCAAAAAAATGAAAAAAAAAAATGACGTAGGGTTCCCCCTAGTTTTGTAGCCAGCTAGGGTAAAGCAGACGGCTGCAGCCTGCAGACCACAGCTGGCAACCTCACCTTGGCTGGTAATCCAAAACTGAGGGCACCCCACGCTGTTATTTTAAATTAAATAAATAATTTAAAAAAAAAAAAAACACGTAGGGATCCCCCAAAATTGGATCACCAGCCAAGGTAAAGCAGACAGCTGGGGCCTGATATTCTCAGACTAGGGAGGTCCATGGTTATTGGACTCTCCCAAGCCTAAAAATAGCAGGCCGCAGCCGCCCCAGAAGTGGCGCATCCATTAGATGCGCCAATCCTGGTGCTTCGCCCCAGCTCATCCCGCGCCCTGGTGCGGTGGCAAACGGGGTAATATATGGGGTTAATACCAGATGTGTAATGTCACCTGGCATCAAGCCCTGGGGTTGGTGAGGTCAGGCGTCTATCAGATACCCGACATCACCAACCCAGTCAGTAATAAAAAAAAATAGACGACAAACACATTTTTATTTGAAAAAACACTCCCCAAAACATTCCCTCTTTAACCAATTTATTAGAAAGAAAAACAAATCCAGGTCTGCTGTAATCCAAGGGGTTGCCATGATGATCCACACTGCCCCAGTCAATGAAGAGCAGGATGTTCCCCATTGGCTGGGAGAGCAATGCAGTGACCTGAGCTAACATCAATAGGTCAGCCCAGGTCACTGCAGGGCATGACAAGTGCTGCTGTCAGCGAGGTACATTACCTGCGCTGATCTCCAGCACTGCCGACAGCCCCTGTCACTGAGGTCAATGACCGGCGCCTTCACATCAAGTATCGCGAGAGGTCCGTGACGTCTCGGGTGGGAAGCGAGAGGTGATGTGACAAGCGGCGGCCATGGAGGACAGTGACAGCGCTGAGGTCGGGATGGCGGGACTTCATCACCGCAGGTAAGCCGAGCGGGGGGGGAGGGGAGGGTGCGTGTGTGAGAGTGTGTGTGTGTGTGTGTGTGTATATGTATGTATACATGCCGCGGGCAGGAGGGGGTGGAGTGAGCTGAGCGGGAAGTGTGGGCTTCCTGCAAGTAACTAAGATAAACATCGGGTTACTAACCAAGCGCTTTGCTTGGATACCCGATGTTTATCTTGGTTACCAGCTTGTGGCAGGCTGCCAGCGATGGCTCCTGCACACTGTAGCTGGGGGGGGGTGCGTGTGTGAGAGTGTGTGTGTGTGTGTGTACGTGTGTACATGCTGCGGGCAGGAGGGGGCGGAGTGAGCTGAGCGGGGAAGTGTGGGCTTCCTGCACGTAACTAAGATAAACATCGGGTTACTAACCAAGCGCTTTGCTTGGATACCCGATGTTTATCTTGGTTATCAGCTTGTGGCAGGCTGCCAGCGATGGCTCCTGCACACTGTAGCTGTAAAAAGCCCTGCTTTTTGCTGCTAGAACCGTTCTCGAACGTATCTAGAACTATCGAGCTTTTGCAAAAAGCTCGAGTTTTAGTTCGATCTCGAACAGCCCCAAAAATCACTCGAGCCTAGAACTGGAGAACCACGAACCGCGAACCGCGCTCAACTCTAGTTATGAGGTCTTTTGTTTTTCAGCAGGATAAGGATGTAGATGAAATTCTCTCTCATGGAATCAATGTGGTAGCCAGACGTGCCAGAAATGTGGGCAATGCCGTCTTTCCCAGCCTCTATGCTTTAGGTGGAAATAGGGCACAAACCTGGCTCAGTACCACTGGTTCATACCGGTGTGGCTCTAAAAAATGTGGACTCTGCAGATATATGAGCCAAACTCTACATTTTGAGGATTAAAATCGCAAAGCCATCAAAATAACATCTTTCATAAATTGTGCGTCCACATTTGTTGTATATAAAGCCACCTGCTGTTCCTGTGTTAAGAGCTACATAGGTTGTACCTCTAGATGCCTCAGGGTACGTCTGGCTGAGCACATAAGAGCTGCATCTTCAACTTCATCCCTGTTGTCCAGTGAGTCCGGAAGGAAACGCCCCCTTTCATGGCTCACGCGACACTTTTTAGATATACATGGAGGTTATTTGTCAACCTTGATAGTGACAGGTATCGAACATTTCCCCAAATCAATTAGAGGGGGGATCGGTTTGCCACCCTCTTGCAAGTGGAGGCAAAATGGATACTCAGATTGGACTCTAGACACCCAGGGGGTTTAACTTTTGCTCTGATCTGCGATACATAATTTAGTGAAAGAAGTCCCTACCAGCAAACACCGATTTAAGTGCAACATATATATATTTTTTTTTTTTTTGTGACACATATGTTTCGCTGCCAAGCCACAAATATTTATATTATATAGACACTTTTGCGATTAGTCGGTTTGGCTGATAGGCAACAACATAGGCACTATAACCATACGTGTATATTAAACACATGGAATGGTTGCCTGGAATTTATATGGGCATATTTGGATTTGAATGCATATTTCCTAGAGTTGAGCGCGGTTCGAAGTTCGAGGTTCTCCAGTTCGCGGCTCGAGTGATTTTGGGGGCTGTTCTAGATAGAACTAGAACTCGAGCTTTTTGCTAAAGCTCGATAGTTCTAGATACGTTCGAGAACGGTTGTAGCAGCAAAAAGACCAGCTAATTAATAGCTGGCTTTCCGCTGTAATAGTGTAAGTCACTCTGTGACTCACACTATTATGACATTTCAGCGTAAAGTGTACGGGAACAGCGCATTCAGATCACTGCTGTTTGTATAATGGTGATCGCCATTTTTTTTTTTCCTTGTCTTCCTTCCCTAAGCGCGCGCGTGTAGGGGGGGGCCAGCATGTCAGCCAATCCCAGACACACACACAGGTAAGTGGACTTTTAGCCAGAGAAGCAACGGCATGTGTGATAGGATGTCCATGTCACATGTCCCTGCATTATAAAAACGAACATTTTCCTCCAACACGCCATTATCTGCCTTCTGCGTCCTTGGTGTCAGTCACCGCTGGCACAGCTCCTGTCTCTGATACTGCTGTGTACGCTCTATACACAGCGCTGTACAGAATAGGGATAGAAGTTTCTATCAGTCCTTTTAAGGGCTAATACCGGCAGGGTCAGAGCCATAGGTGACAGTCAGGGCCGTGAAAACAGAGTTTAACAGCTACACAAGATGACAGCGTCTGTGTAGCTAAGGTCAGGGATTTCCTCGCTGCATTTCCCCATTAGGAGGGATAGAAAGGCAGGCTTCCTTTCCTCTACCCAGACCCACAACACTACCACTGTACCCTCCTGCCCTTTGCACACTCAAGCTCATTGTTACTAAGCCATTATACTAGCAAACACTGAGTGAACTTAGTGGCATCCTAAAAGTGGCTGTTGGACTTCTGTATTGTCCCACTAGTGCAAAGATATTTGCAGCACGTCTGCCTGCATTGCACACTCAAACTCATTGTTACTAAGCCATTATACTAGCAAATGTCGCGGGCGGGGAGGAGGGTGTCGGCACACTACGCTCACCCCTTCTGCTCGGGTCCGGCGGCTGCTGCTCAGTGGTGGCTCGAGCGGTGGGCCGGATCCCGGGGGTTTCTCGAGCGGCACTCCTCGCCCGTGAGTGAAAGGGAGTTTGTTGGGTGTGGGGATGATTATTGTCCGTGACGCCACCCACGGTTGTGGTGATTTCACCACCGCTGCTCTATACGGGGCTCCCGGGGATGGTGATGCGGAGCAGCCAGGTGTTGTGTTGCCCCTCCGTGGGTAGGGGTTGGTGATCCCAGGGCCCGGTGATGGAGATGGAGGTGCAGGGCCTGGTGGGCACAGGGACGCGGGGGCAGCACTGTGCCTTGCGGCACTGTGGTACTCACTCAGCCTGAGACGTGACACAGTTTTTACGGTAAACCAAACGGCTGGATAGACGGTCCCACGGACGGCTGCACTTGCTCTCCCAGTAGGTGACGGTGATGTCCCTTTTCCTTGCACCTTGGTGTACTTGTTGGTTGCGATGGGTCCCCACCGGTAACCCGCTCCCCGGCTTCAAGCTGGACCGGGGGAGCTCTACTCTTTGCCCGCAGGCGCTGGCCCTGAGGAAACTGGTGCCCTGGCGGTGGCGGTGTCTCCTCTATATTGGCTGGGCTGTTGCCTTCAATCGGGACTTAGTTGTTGGGGGATCTACGTCCCCTTCACTGACGGATTCGGCAAATTTGGCGTCTCCTAGCCTTGCCGGGGTCCGAGAGGCCCCTGCCCTGGTGCTGACTGTCCTTCGGAACACTGCTCCAGACCGCCGGGCACACAGCCAACGGGGTCCTTCCAGGAACTTCCAAACGGTCCCCCTCCAGACAGTCACCGCCGTTGCTAACCTTGCTGACTTGGCCCTACACAAAGCTGGACCCTTCAGGCTTTCCTTCCTTCTTGTCACCTCACTTGCTTTCCTCCTTTACCACTTTCCTACTTTCACTACTTTCACTTAGCTGTTTACTCAAGCTCGTCCCTGAGCTGACTCCTCTCTAGCCCTTAGCTAGACTTCCACTTCCTCCTCCTAAACTCTACTGCCTGGTTTCTCCCGCCTCCAGAGCTGTGACCTCCTTGGTGGGCGGAGCCAACCGCCTGGCCCACCCCCTGGTGTGAATCATCAGCCTCTGGAGGAAGGCAACAAGGATTTGTGGTTAGCTGTGGTGTTCCTAGCTGGGATGTAGGGTGTGATGGTGTGTGACCTGTTTCCCTTGGCTTGCCCAGGGCGACACACAAACACTGAGTGAACTTAGTGGCATCCTAAACGTGGCTGTTGGACTTCTGTATTGTCCCACTAGTGAAAAGATATTTGCAGCACGTCTGCATTGAACATCCAAGCTCATTGTTACAAAGCTATTATACTAGCAATTTATGCTGCCAGTTTAAGAGCCGTAGTTGCATTGTCAGGGATAATTATTGTTGTTTATTCTGCTGTTAATAAAGCTAGACCACCGCTGCAATCTACACCACCTCTCAATTTTTACTTTTTTGACATAGCAAAAGATCGCCCAAATTATGTGATCTGTAAAACTTGTCGTGATTCTGTTAGTAGAGGGCAAAACCTCAGCAGTTTGACAACTTCTTCCATGAATCGTCACTTGAATAAATATCATATGTCCCAGTGGGAAGCTCACCGTGCTGCAATGTGGCCTAGCGGAGCGAACCATCCACCGCCTGACCCTTCCAGTGCATCCGCGCGCTCTTCATCTTCTAGGACTGTGGGGACAGCTGTCACACCTGGTTTTCCACGCACAACTTCCACCACTGTAACCGCAACAGGCAGTTTGCTTGGTAGGTCGTCAGTTGGTTTGGAAGAGGAAACAAGTGCGTGTGTACAGCTCTCTCAGACATCGATAGCACCAACGTTGGATGAAGGCAACATCATGTCTCTGTCTGCACTTTCCTCACAAACTCGCATTTTTCCAGGGACACCCTACTCAACACCGTCTACACAAAGCAGCCAGATCTCTGTCCCTCAGATGTGGTCAAATAAAAGGCCATTTCCTGCGACCCATGAAAAAGCTAAGAGGTTGACTTTATCCCTCTGTAAGCTCTTGGCTACCAAAATGCTGCCTTTCCGCCTGGTGGACACACAGGATTTTAGAGACCTTATGTCTGTCGCTGTGCCCCAGTACCAGATGCCCAGTCGCCACTACTTCTCTTAGAAAGGTGTGCCCGCGCTACACCAGCATGTCGCACACAACATCACCGCTTCCTTGAGAAACTCTGTGTGTGAACGGGTGAATTTCACCACCGATGCTTGGACCAGTAAGCATGGACAGGGACGTTACATGTCGCCGACTGGGCACTGGGTAACTATGGTGATACAGTTAGGTCCAGAAATATTTGGACAGTGACACAATTTTCGCGAGTTGGGCTCTGTATGCCACCACAATTGATTTGAAATGAAACCTCTACAACAGAATTCAAGTGCAGATTGTAACGTTTAATTTGAAGGTTTGAACAAAAATATCTGATAGAAATTGTAGGAATTGTACACATTTCTTTACAAACACTCCACATTTTAGGAGGTCAAAAGTAATTGGACAAATAAACCAAACCCAAACAAAATATTTTTATTTTCAATATTTTGTTGCGAATTCTTTGGAGGCAATCACTGCCTTAAGTCTGGAACCCATGGACATCACCAAACGCTGGGTTTCCTCCTTCTTAATGCTTTGCCAGGCCTTTACAGCCGCAGCCTTCAGGTCTTGCTTGTTTGTGGGTCTTTCCGTCTTAAGTCTGGATTTGAGCAAGTGAAATGCATGCTCAATTGGGTTAAGATCTGGTGAGTGACTTGGCCATTGCAGAATGTTCCACTTTTTTGCACTCATGAACTCCTGGGTAGCTTTGGCTGTATGCTTGGGGTCATTGTCCATCTGTACTATGAAGCGCCGTCCGATCAACTTTGCGGCATTTGGCTGAATCTGGGCTGAAAGTATATCCCGGTACACTTCAGAATTCATCCGGCTACTCTTGTCTGCTGTTATGTCATCAATAAACACAAGTGACCCAGTGCCATTGAAAGCCATGCATGCCCATGCCATCACGTTGCCTCCACCATGTTTTACAGAGGATGTGGTGTGCCTTGGATCATGTGCCGTTCCCTTTCTTCTCCAAACTTTTTTCTTCCCATCATTCTGGTACAGGTTGATCTTTGTCTCATCTGTCCATAGAATACTTTTCCAGAACTGAGCTGGCTTCATGAGGTGTTTTTCAGCAAATTTAACTCTGGCCTGTCTATTTTTGGAATTGATGAATGGTTTGCATCTAGATGTGAACCCTTTGTACTTACTTTCATGGAGTCTTCTCTTTACTGTTGACTTAGAGACAGATACACCTACTTCACTGAGAGTGTTCTGGACTTCAGTTGATGTTGTGAACGGGTTCTTCTTCACCAAAGAAAGTATGCGGCGATCATCCACCACTGTTGTCATCCGTGGATGCCCAGGCCTTTTTGAGTTCCCAAGCTCACCAGTCAATTCCTTTTTTCTCAGAATGTACCCGACTGTTGATTTTGCTACTCCAAGCATGTCTGCTATCTCTCTGATGGATTTTTTCCTTTTTTTCAGCCTCAGGATGTTCTGCTTCACCTCAATTGAGAGTTCCTTAGACCGCATGTTGCCTGGTCACAGCAACAGCTTCCAAATGCAAAACCACACACCTATAATCAACCCCAGACCTTTTAACTACTTCATTGATTACAGGTTAATGAGGGAGACGCCTTCAGAGTTAATTGCAGCCCTTAGAGTCCCTTTTCCAATTACTTTTGGTCCCTTGAAAAAGAGGAGGCTATGCATTACAGAGCTATGATTCCTAAACCCTTTCTCCGATTTGGATGAAAAACTCTCATATTGCAGCTGGGAGTGTGCACTTTCAGCCCATATTATATATAATTGTATTTCTGAACATGTTTTTGTAAACAGCTAAAATAACAAAACTTGTGTCACTGTCCAAATATTTCTGGCCCTGACTGTAGATGGTGAAGGGTCTGCTGCACAAGTCTTGCCGTCGCACAACTTGTGTGTCAATCCTCTGTCTGTCCAAGTTCCGCCACTGCTTCTGCCTCCTCCACCTCATCTGTGTCCTCCACCTCCGCCCCAAGCCTGCCTGGTCAGGCCACCAGCGTTCTCACTGCGCAGAAGGAAGCACGCACCCCTCATTACTATGCTGGCAGCAGAGCGCAACGGCATCAGGCGGTCTTTAGCTTGACCATAGGAGTCACACAGCGACTGAGTTGTGGGCAGCTCTGGATACTGAGTTTAATAAATGGTTGTCTCCACTCAACCTGCAGCCTGGTAAGGCCGTGTGCGACAATGCTGCAAACCTGGGTGCGGCCCTTCGCCTGGGCAAGGTGACACACGTGCCTTGTATGGCTCACGTGTTGAACCTTGTTGTCCAGCAATTTTTAACACACTACAACGGCCTAGATGGCCTTCTGACCAGGGCACGAAAACTGCTCACTTCCGCCGTTCAACCTCCGCAGCTGAGCGACTTGCATCGCTCCAGAAGTCTTTCGGCCTGCCGGTTCATCGCCTGAAATGCGATGTGGCGACACGCTGGAATTCGACTCTCCACATTTTACAGCGACTGTGGCAGCACCGCCGAGCCCTGGTGCAATACGTCATGACGTATAGTCTGGGCCAACGAGATGCAGAGGTGGGGTAGATCACCCTGATGGGGTGGTCTCAGATCAAGGACCTATGCACCCTTCTGCACAGTTTCGACATGGCGACGAATATGTTTAGCGCTGACAATGCCATTATCAGCATGACAATTCCAGTCATTTACATGCTGGAGCACACGCTAAACACTATTTGGAGTCAGGGGGTGGGACAACAGGAAGGGGAGGAACTACAGGAGGATTCATATGCGCAAGACACAACAACATCACCAAGGTCCAGACGTTCATCATCACCAACGCGGCAGGCATGGGACCATGGGGGACAGAGATCAACAAGTGCGCATGGTAGCAGGCGAAATGTTAAGGAAGGTGCAGGAGAACATGAAGAAATGGAGGACGAACTGTCCATGGACATGGAAGACTCAGCGGATGAGGGAGACCTTGGTCAAATTTCAGTTGAAAGAGGTTGGGGGGAGATGTCAGAGGAAGAAAGAACGGGTAGCACCTCTATGCCACAAACACAGCGTGGACTTGGTCCACATGGCTGCGCAAGACACATGAGTGCCTTCTTGCTGCACTACCTCCAACATGACCCTCGTATTGTCAAAATTAGAAGTGATGATGACTACTGGCTTGCCACACTATTAGATCCCCGGTACAAGTCCAAATTTTGTGACATAATTCCAGCCATAGAAAGGGACGCACTTATGCAGGAGTATCAGCAGAAGCTGTTACTCGATCTTAGCTTGGCTTTTCCACCAAACAACCGTGCAGGTGCAGGGAGTGATTCTCCCAGTTGTAACTTGACAAACATGGGACGGTCTCGTCATCTCCAACAGTCTACCCGTACCAGTAGCACCGTATCTGGTGCTGGTAACAGCAATTTTATTGAATCTTTTCATAATTTTTTTAGACCCTCCTTTGCAAGGCCACCAGAGACAACAAGTCTGACACATAGTCAACGGCTGGAGAGGATGATACAGGAGTATCTCCAAATGAACATCGATGCCATGACTTTGCAAATGGAGCCTTGCTCATTTTGGGCTTCAAATCTTGAAAAATGGCCAGAGCTCTCCAGTTACGCCTTGGAGATTTTGTCGTGTCCAGCTGCCAGCGTTGTCTCTGAACGTGTCTTCAGTGCTGCTGGGTGTGTGCTGTCAGATAAACACACGCGTCTGTCCAGTGACAATGTGGACAGACTAACGTTCATCAAAATGAACAAGTCATGGATCCACAAGGAATTTACTACCCCTGTGTCATCCTGGGGAGAGTAAATGCTTGTGGATTTGGAATGTGCTTGATGCAAATCAAAACATCCTGTTTGCAACTAGGGCACAAGTGCTGCCACTGAAGGGGTGTCTGTGTGGCCCAATTTTTTGAAAAAAGGGAGACTCCGCTTGGAGTAACCCTTGCTTACACTGTTTTTAAAAATGATCCAAGATGAAAAGAGCTGGGATCAGGAAAGACTTTGCTACCTACACCGGTGTCATCCTGGGGACGGTTAAGTATGGCGTATTTTTGAATGTGCTTGATGCAAATCTAGCTGTGAAGTGTACAACTGGGGCACAAGTGCTGCCACTGAAGGGGTGGGTGTGTGTGTGGCCCAATTTTTGGAAAAAAGGGAGATTCCGCTTGGAGTAACCCTTGCTTGCTGTGTTTTTTAAAAGGAGCCAAGATGAACAAGTCATGGTTCAGCAAAGACTTTGCTACCTACCCTGGTGTCATCCTGGGGACGGTTAAGTATGGCGTATTTTTGAATGTGCTTGATGCAAATCTAGCTGTGAAGTGTACAACTAGGACACAAGTGCTGCCACTGAAGTGGTGGGTGTGTGTGTGGCCCAATTTTTGGAAAAAAAGGGAGACTCCGCTTGGAGTCACCTTGCGGTCTTTTACATGATTTTAGAAGGGCGTGCCATGCCTATATCTGTGTCTCCTCCTCTTTTTCCTTGTCCAGCTGTTTTGTTTTCGCATGAGAATTTGTTCTTGTCACTTTCCCATGTGTTTGTGTTGTGAGTTGTTTGTCACCTTTTGGACACCTTTGAGGGTGTTTTCTAGGTGTTTTTCTGTGTTTGTGATTGCCTGCCATTGTTTCCTATGCGGTTCGAGTTCGGTTCGTCGAATGTTCGACGAACCGAACTCGAATGAGACCTCTATTCGGCGAACCGAACTCGAGCCGAATCGGGACCGGTTCGCTCATCTCTAATATTTCCATGCATTTATATTATTAAACAGACACAATTGAAACCCTCCCCACCCCCTTCCCCATTCCCTTCCCCTCCCTCCCTTGTCCCCCTCTCCCTTCGCCCCCCCCTCCCATTCCCCCTACCTGATTAACATTGCGATACAGATTTCATGATGTCTTTATTTCATTTAAAGTGCATTTTTTTATTTTTTTTTTTAAGGTTTTTCATGCGTTTTTTAGGGACCTGTATTAGAATTGTTACCTTTATGTCTATTAACCCTGCTTTTGGATTTGAACCTTGATTGCATTCCGTTACAGCTGGATACGGAACACCCCTCTCCTGCAGCATGGATATATTCTCTCTCTGGCCGCTCTGCAGGTAGCTTATGACTAATGACACTTTTTGGTTTTAAATTGTTAGCCTGTCCGAAACGCGTAAAGTTTTTCCTGCTCTTCATTGTGTACATGTTCCCAGACTATGGTTTAACCAGATTCCAATAAAAAGGTTTTTTTTTTTTATATATATATTTTTATATCAGTGCTGAGCCCACTTTTTTCTATTCACTCTTTGCCACACATACCGGTATGGACTGACTGGCAGGCCTCGTGCACTCTGGAGGAAAGCATGGACTTTGATGGCAGGTGAGCTGGATTTTCTCCCCTTTGTTGTTAACCTGGATTCATAGTTCATAGTGCGCATGACTGTAAGTGAGGGGCATTCTGATCCATGCGCACTGACCCTGTGCCCCGCGTTCTGAGGCGATGCAATGGACATAGGTACGTGCGTCATTGTCGATGACGCTGGGAAATGGGCATTGAATAGCATGTTAGCACGCCCCTGTGGGTGTGCTAACATGCTAAGAGGGTGGAATAAGCACAGGAACTAACACCCTTGGGACTAGTTCCCTCATTCATTAGCATATTATAAAGGATCTTTAAAAATTATTTTTCTAAAGATCGCTTTATCTATGCTAGTGTATACAGGGACGGTTAGGCAGGGATTTGCAATATGCACCCAGAAATGCTCATGGTTCTGGGTGCATATTGCACCTGACAGGTTCCCTTTAAAAGTTTATTTTTATCAATTAACAAAATGCAAAGAGAATGAATAAAAGAGCAATCTAAATCACATCAATATTTAATGTGACCACCCTTTGTCTTCTAAACCATATGAAAGCATCAATTCTTCTAGATACAGTTGCAGAAAATCTTTGACGGAATTTGACAATGAGGTTTTAACAAATATTATAACATTTTGGAGAATTAACTACAAATCTGTGGAAGTCGCTTGCACAAATCCTTCTATTTCTAATGTAATCTCAGACAGTCTTGAGGATGTTGAGATCGGGGCTCTGTGGGGGCCGGATTATCACCTCCAGGGCTCCTTATTCTTCTTTACACTGAAGATAGTTCTTAATAACATTGGCTGTATGTTTGGGGTCATTGTCTTGCCATAAAAATATATTTGGAGCCAATCAGATGCCAACCTGATTGTATTGCATGGTGGATAAGTATCTGTCAGTATTTGAGGACACCAAGAAACGGGCAACATTAAGAACCATAGACATAGCGGTCAGCCAAGGAAACAATGCAGCAGGAAAGGACATATTGTGTTACTTCCGTTCAAAACTGAAAGATGTCCGGTGGTGTCAAGTTCAGACCTGGAAGCAAACAGTGGAACCCTCATATTTGCACTCTCCAGCTCTCTGGACCTCTTAGAATAATTATTCTGCAGGAGTGATGTGGTATTTATCAGGACCCACCTTCTATTTTTGGACTTTATCTTTGGATTCTATTTGTGGACTCTTATCTGGAGATTTTATTCACATGGACAGTCACTCTAGCTAATCGTTTGGGAGGATCTCTGTACAGACATTCACTCCAGCTAATCGTTTGGGATGGTCAGTGTAATGTTTTAATTTTATTGTATACTTCATGAATACCTTTTTTGTAACTTTTTGTACCTATTTATAACAATTTATAATACTGCTTTTCTGTAATATTGTCATTTTGGGACCTCTGGTTGTAGACTTCTGTATAGGGCTATTCACATTGGTTATATGTTTGAGGGCTGATTATGACAATTAGCTATCAATAAATCTTTACAGTGTCTTGCGCAGGGGGTTCTTTCTTATATTTTGAAACAGTGGGAATCCAGCAACACCCAACTGCTGTGCGGAGATGTCTGGCCAAAAGTGCTCTTTATGGAAAAATTGCAAAAAAAGACACCATAAATTTAACATAGAAACAAAGCCAAGTGACTCAACTATGCATGAAAACATAAGAACTGGGGCCCAAAAAATTGTCAGCAGGTGTTCTCGACTGATGAGTCAAAATGTGAAATATTTGACAGTAACAAAAGAAAAATTATTTGAAAAGTATGAGGCGATTTTGCATACTTTTGCTCTCTCGAAAAAATGTCATCATATACAGTTTTTTCACAATCACCCCATAGGCAGGGTCGGCTTCAGGTTTTTGTGGGCCATGGGCTAAAGAGCCCCAATGGACCCCTTTAAGACATACCACAATTCATAATTATAATATAGAGATTGTGTATATATCTAAAATATTATGTATAATTCATACAATTAAATATACTCCCCCCTCATACACAGTCTCTCCCCCTTATGTGCGCTCTGTTCTCCCACTATACGCTCTCTTCCTTGTGCTCTCTCTTCTCCCCCTTTGCGGTTTCTCCCCTGTGCTCTCTCTTCATCCACTTTGCAGTCTCTATCCTGTGCTGTCTCCCCTGTGCTCTCTCTTCTCCCCCTTTTTGGTTTCTCCCCTGTGCTCTCTCTTTTCGCCCTTTGCGCTCTCTCCCTGTGGTCTCTCTTCTCCCGCTTTGCGGTTTCTCCCCTGTGCTCTATCTTCTTCCAGTTTGCAGTCTCTATCCTGTGCTCTTTCCCCTGTGATCTCTCTTCTCCCCCTTTGCGGTTTCTGCCCTGTGCTCTCTCTTCTTCCACTATGCAGACTCTATCCAGGGCTCTCTCCCCTATGCTCTCTCTTCTCTTCCTGTGCGGTCTCTTCCCTGTGCTCTTTCTTCTCCCCTTATGCACTCTTTCCCCTGTGCTCTCTCTTCTCCATTCTGTGGTCTCTCCTTTGTGCTCTCTCTTCTGCCCCTTTGCATTTCTCCCCTGTGCTATGTTTTCTTCCACTTTGCAGTCTCTACCCTGTGCTTGCTCCCCTGTGCTCTTTCTTCTCCTCCTTCGTGGTTCCTCCCCTCTGCGCTCTCTTCTTTCACTTTGCAGTCTCTATCCTGTCCTCTCTCCCCCTGTGCCCTGTCTTGTCCCCCTGTGCAATCTCTCCCCTGTGCTCTCTCGTCTTTCACTTTGCAGTCTCTATCCTGTGCTCTCTTCCCCTGTGCTGTCTCTTCTACCTCTGTGCGGTCTCTCCCCTGTGATCTCTTTTCCACTTTGCAGTCTCTATTCTGGGCTCTCTCTTCTCCCCCTGTGCAGTCTCTCCCCTGTGCTCTCTTTTCCCCCTGTGCGGTCTCTCCCTGTGGTCTCTCTTCTCCCGCTTTGCGGTTTCTCCCCTGTGCTCTATCTTCTTTCAGTTTGCAGTCTATCCTGTGCTCTCTCCCCTGTGATTTCTCTTCTCCCCTTTGCGGTTTCTCCCCTGTGCTCTCGCTTCTTCCACTTTGCAGACTCTATCCTGGACTCTCTCCCCTGTGCTCTCTCTTCTCTTCCTGTGCAGTCTCTTCCCTGTGCTCTTTCTTCTCCCCTTATGCACTCTTTCCCCTGTGCTCTCTCTTCTCCATTCTGCGGTCTCTCCTTTGTGCTCTCTCTTCTGCCCCTTTGCATTTCTCCCACTTTGCAGTCTCTATCCTGCGCTCTCTCCCCTGTGCTCTCTCTTCTCCCCCGTGCAGTCTCTCCCCTGTGCCCTCTCTTCTTCCACTTTGCAGTCTCCATCCTATGCTCTCTCTCATATGCTCTGTCTTCTCCCCTGTGCAGTCTCTCCTCTATGCTTTCTCTTTTTCCACTTTGCAGTCTCTACCCTGTGCTCGCTCCCCTGTGCTCTTTCTTCTCCTCCTTTGCGGTTCCTCCCCTGTGCTCTCTCTTCTTCCACTTTGCAATCTCTATCCTGTGCTCCCTTACCTGTTCTCTCTCTTCTCTCCCTGTGCAGTCTCTCCCCTGTGCTCTCTTCTTCCCTGTGCTGTCTCTCTCCTGTGATCTCTTCCCCCCCTGTGTGGTCTCTCCCCTGTGCTCTCTCTTCTCCCCCTGTGCAGTCTCTCCCCTCTGCTCTCTCTTCTCCCCTTTTGCGGTCTCTCCCTTGTGCTCTCTCTTCTCCCTCTATGCGGTCTCTCCCCTGTGCTGTCTCTTCTCCCCCTGTGCGGTCTCTCCCCTGTGCTCTCTTCTCCCCCTGTGCGGTCTCTCCCCTGTGCTCTCTTCTCCACCTGTGTGGTCTCTCCCCTGTGCTTTCTCTTTTCCCCCTGTGCGGTCTCTTTCCTGTGCTCTCTCTTCTCCCCCTATGCGGTCTCTCCCCTGTGCGGTCTCTTTTCCCCCTGTGCGTTCTCCCCTCTGTGCTCTTTCTTTCCCCCTGTGTAGTCTCTCCCCTGTGCTCTCTCTCTTCTCCCCCTTTGTGGTTTTTCTTCTATGCTCTCTCTTCTCCCCCTGTGCGGTCTCTTCCCTGTGCCCTCCTTTCTCCCCCTGTGTGGTGTCTCCCCTGTGCTCTTGCTTCTCCACCTGCTCCAAAAGAATTCCATGGAATTCCAAAAGGAATTCCTTTCAGACTGGCGCAGATTACTGCTGTCTGTGTCCACCACTGGATAGGTAAAATAAAATAAAATAAATGCACAGCCTCTTTAATGGCATGTCATCATCATCATGTGGAACACTTATCAGACCACATCATCAGTCACCTTGAAGTTAAGCGCTAGTGAGATCCTATATACTGCTGAATTTTAGGACTGGGCAAGGATTGAAATAATGCTGCATCACGACATAATATAAGTGAATGTGTTCAATCCACAACCTGCAAGATTCTATGGCCATGACACATAGGTTACCAAAAATCCAATCCTGCTACAACAAATTCTGGGTTGCTAAGCAACCACCTTCACTTTTAATAAATTGTGATGTAGCGTCGCACTCCTGCAGTTTATAACATGTCAAGTGGCTGCAGTTGCTGAGAGTATCAGAATACCAACACATTTATCTTGATATCGTGTATTTTGATTATCATTTCAAATTAATTATCAAATTAGAAATATAAGCCCAAGATAGTCTCCCTGCATATAGGGGACTGCACAACTGGCACCAAGGCGGTCAAATCTATTACTAAATAATGTGCATGATTAGTTTAGCTGTTAATCGGTATGATGACATCTTACTACTGTTTCAAATTATCAGTAATGTGTCTATGTCAATACTTATCATTAGTGATGAGCGAGCCTGCCACTGCTCAATACTCAGAGCATTGGGGTGCTCAGATATGCTTGTAACACTCATCAGCGTCCTCCGGGTCTTACTGAGCTTTGTCGTCACTACCCAGTACCTGTGAATAGCTGTACTTTACTGCTATTAACAGTCGCTGGAGCTGCATTTGGGGAACATGGTCTACAACACAGGAATTTAGTGGAAACATTTTTCATAATAAATTGGTTAATAAGGGAAAGTGTTTGGTAGTCTTTAGTCAAATAGCTATTTTTTCCTGTGTGTGCATTTTTTTTTAATTATTGAGTGATGGGGATGTTTAATACCGTAGATGCCTCTCCATTACTAACCCCTGGGCTTGATGACAGCTGGCATTACACAGCTGACATCAACCCTCAAAAATATTACCCTGATTGCCACCTCCCTAGTGCAATTGGGAAGAGTTGGGCTAAGCACCAGAATTAGCACCAATCCAGATGTGGCTGCGGGCTGCTATTTTTAGGCTGGTAAGGGCCAAATTACTATGGATTTTCCCAGCCTAATAATACTAGCCCACAGCTGTCTTCATTACATTGGCTAGGTATCAAAAATAGAGTGGATCCCACATTTTTTTAAAATTATTTATTTAATTCCCAGCAGCAACTAAAGCATAGGCTTTGTGAGTTTCAGAGTCCCTCCTTCATAAAAGAAATCCGATTTGTCTGACCATGTGTCAAGTAATTTAATGCTTGCTCCTCACTACTTATAACTTTCGGCAATAGTCCATTCCTTGAAGAGTTCCCATATCAGATACTTCTAGTTGCAACATTTTTTTATCACATAGTGGTAGCAGCATTTTTCACTAAATATCATTCCACCTACTGGAATAATCATGTTAACCACCTACCAAGTGCCACCTTAAAGAGGTTGTTCACTACTTTTACATTGTTTGCCTATTCTTAAGGGTGCTTTACACGCTGCGACATTGCCACCGATATATCGTCGGGGTCACGCCGGTAGCGATATCGCAGCATGTAAAACCTCTGACCGACCTAAAACGATCGCAAAAGAGGTAAAAATAGTTGGTATTGGAGAGGCCGCTCCAACACCAAAAGTCGTTGACAGGTGAGTAGCGAGGTTGTTTGTCGTTCCTGCGGCAGCACACATCACTATGTGTGACACCGCAGGAGCGACGAACATCTCCTTACCTGTGTCCACCGGCAATGCGGAAGGAAGGAGGTGGACGGTATGTTACAGCCGCTCATCTCTGCCCCTCTGCTTCTATAGATCATCAATGTCCAATTGGCTGGGGTCTGACACCCCACACTCCTGGCAGCTGGATACTGCACATCAGAAGATGGGCCAGATCTGGAACTGTGCATTTCTGGCCACCTTCTGCTGCCGCCAGTGGCACAAGAGCAGCTAATGGTTGGGGGTGCAGGATGTTGGACCCCGGCCGATCTGACATCAATGACTTATCCTAAGGAAAGAATTAAAAGTAGCAATCCTAAAAGTCAATTGACTGTTTTATGAGCCTTTCCATTTGACTTAGGATATAAAGCCAAACCAGAATCTCAATTCTGTGTCGGTGTGTTGTTGTTCATCAGTGCTAAGCATAAGGGGTACTTTGCATGTTGCGACATCGCTAATGCGATCTCGTCGGGGTCAAATCGAAAGTGACGCACATCCGACACCGGTAACGACGTTGCAACATGTAAAGCCTAGACACACCAATAAACGATCTCAAAAGCGTTGAAAATCGGTGATCTGTGTAGTGTCGGTCATTTCCATAATTTCGCTGCATCGACAGGTACGATGTTGTTCCTCGTTCCTGCGGCAGCACACATCGCTGTGTATGAAGCCGCAGGAGCGAGGAACATCTTACCTGCGTCCACCGGATATGCGGAAGGAAGGAGGTGGGCGGGATGTTTACGTCCTGCTCATCTCCGCCCCTCCGCTTCTATTGGCCGCCTGCCGTGTGACATCGCTATGATGCCACACGTCCCGCCCCCTTAGGAAGGAGACGGGTCGCCGGCCAGAGCAACGTCGCAGGGCAGGTGAGTGCGTGTGAAGCTGCCGTAGAATAATGTTCGCTACGGCAGCTATCACAAGATATCGCAACTGCAACGGGGGCGGGGACTATCGCGCTCGGCATCGCTACAATTGGCTAGCGATGTCGCAGCGTGCAAAGTACCCCTTAGATCTGATTTGCCTGTATGAGAGGCTTCTATTTGGGGTCTAAAGGCCCCGTCACACACAGAGATAAATCTTTGGCAGATCTGTGGTTGCAGTGAAATCATGGACATATTGTTCCATTTGTACATAGCCACAAATCTGGCACTGATTGTCCACAATTTCACTGCAACCACAGATCTGCCGCAGATTTATCTCTGTGTGTAAAGTGGCCTTTAGTGGTAACATTTCCCCTTGTGGAGAGTAACATATTTGGCATCGCTGTGTAAGGAGACTTATAAGCCATGCAATGCTCCTCTTGGAAATTAACCCTAAAACGCATACCTGGGACCTCGCAGGCCTGCTAGGTTACTTGTTTTCTATTGTAGATTTCTATGGTTGCGCGTTCTAGGGCTAAATATACAAACCGCCTCTTCAAAATGGAAGGCAACTTGATCTCTAGTGCCAACTATTAAAAGCAGCAAACCTAAAAGTCAATATCAACCCTTTAAATGACATGATTAGTTTTTTAACTTAAAAAATATGACATTTCAGTGTACAAATAGTGTTATTTTATTAGAAAAAAAACTTTCTCCACATTGGCAGCAGCAAGAACTGCTTTCCTACAGCCACACCCGGTAAACTGTTTTTATCCTACTGGTAAAATTTATCTGGAGGATTTCCCCCACCCATGAGGAATCCGTGACTGTATCTTTTTTGGTGGTTACCCCATAACCTATTAGGTAAGGAAGACCATTTTTTTTTATTTTATTTTTTACACTAGAAAAGCTTTTATATTTGGTCCATTTTAATTTGTGGGTTCTCTTTGTGATAGTTTTGTAATAATACCCATATGGATGTTATACATAGAATTCTCTGCACAAATATGAGCCTATGAAAGATATTGCATTATGGTTTACTTATTGTTCTTTACCTCGCTGCTTGTATAACTCGCACATTACTCAGCACAGTGGAATAATTATTAGCTTACCTTGGTAAATGTCATCATTTGATTGCAGCTGGTATGGGACTCTCCGAAGAAGGAGTAATAATGTATTGTAAATAACAACTACTGAATTTACTCTTTCTAAACATCAAAGTTTTTAAAGCCTGGAAAAACAAATTTTTCAAATGATTTCTTAATATTTATTATCCCGTCCTTCACATTGTTCGTTTTAGCCTCGTTGTCATTGTACTATCTAGGGCTAAACTAATTTATACAAGATATGCTGAATTAAAAGGTTTACCCCAAATTAAAGGGGTAATTTATACCAGATTATGTTTCTCTTTTGAACACAACACATGGGAAAGAGTGGGCACAACTACACCAAACATATACTGGAAAATCCAGAATAATGGAATGAAGCAAGAGGAGTCCCTTGTTGCATGCAAAAAGTGTAAACAAGTTTATTAATAACACAGAGAAATATTATTAAGAACACTTAAAACTGGGAAAGATCAAAAGGGTGATCCACCCATGAACAGTTTAGCACATCACCACTGAAACCTCATGGAATAATGCAGATGGAATAAATCACATAGGCTCAAAAATAACAGTACCAGAGAACAGTATACAGCAATACATAGTCACCAAATGTAGGACTAACATAAATATGTTACCATCAGCTTTACCCCTGATGAAGCCACACATGGTGGCGTAACGCGTGGGGCAGGTGCACCCACACCTCCTCTCTCATTATTTACCCATCTGGTATTGTATTGGCTCTCTCTGATCTGTACCATATTTATGTTAGTCCTACATTTGGTGACTATGTATTGCTGTATACTGTTCTCTGGTACTGTTATTTTTGAGCCTATGTGATTTATTCCATCTGCATTATTCCATGAGGTTTCAGTGGTGATGTGCTAAACTGTTCATGGGTGGATCACCCTTTTGATCTTTCCCAGTTTTAAGTGTTCTTAATAATATTTCTCTGTGTTATTAATAAACTTGTTTACACTTTTTGCATGCAACAAGGGACTCCTCTTGCTTCATTCCATTATTCTGGATTTTCCAGTACATGTTTGGTGTAGTTGTGCCCACTCTTTCCCATGTGTTGTGTTCTATGTTCTAATTATGGGTTGGAGCACACTTCCATAATCTATTTATTTAAGGTGGTGCCGCCCCCATTTGTTTCTTGATCTATGTTTCTCTTTTGTTGCTTATTTCTTACTCTTTCTGTGTGTCGCTCAGGATGAGGTTATTGACGGACATTTACTTGGCTTTCAGGGGTGTTTTGGGGGTTAACTTTTTTGTATTATATTTCAAACTAGCTGTAGTACCCGGGCGTTGCCCGGGATAGTAACTGTCTCTATGTCTCTCTCCCAGTCTCTGTCTGTGTGTCGCTGTCTGTCTGTCTCTCTGTCTGTGTCTTTCTTTGTCTGTCTCTGTGTCTATGTCTCTGTCTGTTTCTATCTCTCTGTCTGTATTTGTATCAATCTATCTGTCTCCATCTCTGTGTCTGTCTGTCTCTCTCTATCTCTGTGTCTGTCTCTATATGTGTGTCTTTCTCTCTCTTTCCCCGTCTGTCTCTTTCCCCGTCTGTCTTTGTCTGTCTCTTGACCTGTCTGTCTCTTTTCCCGTCTGTCTATTTCCAGGTCTGTCCCTTTCCCCGTCTGACCCTTCCCCGTCTTTCTCTTTCCCCATCTGTCTCTTTTCCTGTCTGTCTCTTTCCCCGTCTGTCTCTTTCTAGGTCTGTCTCTTTGCAGATCTGTCTCTTTCCCGGTCTGTCTCTTTCCCGGTCTGTCTCTTTCCCGGTCTGTCTCTTTCCCAGTCTGTCTCTTTCCCCGTCTGTCTCTTTGCCCGTCTGTCTCTTTGCCCGTCTGTCTCTTTGCCCGTCTGTCTCTTTGCCTGTCTGTCTCTTTGCCCATCTGTCTCTTTCCCCGTCTGTCTCTTTCTAGGTCTGTCTCTTTGCAGATCTGTCTCTTTCCCAGTCTGTCTCTTTCCCGGTCTGTCTCTTTCCCGGTCTGTCTCTTTCCCGGTCTGTCTCTTTGCCCGTCTGTCTCTTTGCCCGTCTGTCTCTTTGCCCGTCTGTCTCTTTGCCCGTCTGTCTCTTTGCCCGTCTGTCTCTTTGCCCGTCTGTCTTTTTGCCCGCCTGTCTCTTTACCTGTCTGTCTCTTTGCCCGTCTGTCTCTTTCCAGGGCTGTCTCTTTCTAGGACTGTCTCTTTGCCCATCTGTCTCTTTGGCCGTCTGTCTCCTTGGCCGTCTATCTCTTTGGCCGTCTATCTCTTTGGCCGTCTGTCTCTTTCCAGGTCTGTCTCTTTGCCCATCTGTCTCTGTCTGTCTGTCTCTCTGCCTGTCTCTATCTCTGTCTGTCTGTCTGTCTCTTCCTGTCTCTCTCTATCCGTCTCTCCTCCGACATCATATTACCTCACACATGAGCTTCTTATACTAACAGTTTATTTTGTTCCTATAGCAACCACTGACAGTTGCTATTAATAGCCTGTAGCTCCAACCTCCATTCAGTTTAATGGAGGCAGTATTTTGGAGAGTAACTGTAAAGTGCAGGGTTACATTTTCCCATCAAAACGTAGTCTATGACGTTCCCTGAGTCACATGAGGTGTCTGTGGAAAATTTTGTGATTGTAAAAGCGATGGTGCGGATTCCTTTAGCGGACATACACACACACACACACACACACACACACATACATACAAATATACATACACACATACATACACGGATACATAAACTGAGCTTTATATATTAGATAATGGATATTTTCGGTGTTTGTGTTTATTTCTTTTCTCTTACTAATTAGAGATGGGGGGGTCTCATAGATGCCTCCCATTACTAATCTAGGACTTAGTGGCAGCTGTGATCTGACATTAACCCTTTATTACCCTGATTGCAACGGCACCAGGGCAATCGGGAAGAGCTGGGTAAAGTGCCGAGATTGTCACATCTAATGGAAATACACCGTGGTCTTATTAAAATGTTTTTCAAACCAAATGAAGCTACAGAAATCAATTAAATATTCAAAATTATTTTTTATTTAAAATATTATTATAAAATCATGTAAATTATAAATTTTCCAATAGAGTTCCACAATAATACAACCAGAGACACAGATATGAGTCAAAATCAGGTAAAAAAATGTATATTAGATAGAAAAAAAATTATATTTTTTTATATATAAAACAATAACTTATTGTTACTGGCACTGTAACAGATATAAACATTAGGGCTAAATTCTCAATACATACATGGATCAAAAAATAGTTATATAAATATGTAAGTATAAAATTAAATATAAGTACACATAACCATGATTATATATAAAGTGCTCTGTGCTATTTAAATATATTCACCAATACTGTTTAAAACATACAGTTAGGTCCAGAAAAATTTGGACAGTGACACAATTTTCGCGAGTTGGGCTCTGCATGCCACCACATTGGATTTGAAATGAAACCTCTACAACAGAATTCAAGTGCAGATTGTAACGTTTAATTTGAAGGTTTGAACAAAAATATCTGATAGAAATTGTAGGAATTGTACACATTTCTTTACAAACACTCCACATTTTAGGAGGTCAAAAGTAATTGGACAAATAAACCAAACCCAAACAAAATATTTTTATTTTCAATATTTTGTTGTGAATCCTTTGGAGGCAATCACTGCCTTAAGTCTGGAACACATGGACATCACCAAACGCTGGGTTTCCTCCTTCTTAATGCTTTGCCAGGCCTTTACAGCCGCAGCCTTCAGGTCTTGCTTGTTTGTGGGTCTTTCCGTCTTAAGTCTGGATTTGAGCAAGTGAAATGCATGCTCAATTGGGTTAAGATCTGGTGATTGACTTGGCCATTGCAGAATGTTCCACTTTTTTGCACTCATGAACTCTTGGGTAGCTTTGGCTGTATGCTTGGAATCATTGTCCATCTGTACTATGAAGTGCCGTCCGATCAACTTTGCGGCATTTGGCTGAATCTGGGCTGAAAGTATATCCCGATACACTTCAGAATTCATCCGGCTACTCTTGTCTACTGTTATGTCATCAATAAACACAAGTGACCCAGTGTGAGGTGTTTTTCAGCAAATTTAACTCTGGCCTGTCTATTTTTGGAATTGATGAATGGTTTGCATCTATATGTGAACCCTTTGTATTTACTTTCATGGAGTCTTCTCTTTACTGTTGACTTAGAGACACATACACCTACTTCACTGAGAGTGTTCTGGACTTCAGTTGATGTTGTGAATGGGTTCTTCTTCACCAAAGAAAGTATGCGGCGCTCATCCACCACTGTTGTCATCCGTGGACGCCCAGGCCTTTTTGAGTTCCCAAGCTCACCAGTAGAGTTGAGCGCGGTTCGTGGTTCGTGGTTCTCCAGTTCTAGGCTCGAGTGATTTTGGGGCATGTTCTAGATCGAACTAGAACTCGAGCTTTTTGCAAAAGCTCGATAGTTCTAGAAACGTTCGAGAACGGTTCTAGCAGCCAAAAAACAGCTAAATCCTAGCTTGGTTTCTGCTGTAATAGTGTAAGTCACTCTGTGAATCAAACTATTATCACATTTCAGTGTATAGTGTGCGTGAACAGCGCCTTCAGATCACTGCTGTTTCTATAATGGCGATCGCCATTTTTTTTTTTTTTTTTCTTGTCTTCCTTCCCTAAGCGCGCGCGTCTTGTGGGGCTGGCCAGCATGTCAGCCAATCACAGACACACACACACCTAAGTGGACTTTGAGGCAGAGAAGCAACGGCATGTGTGATAGGATCTGCATGTCACATGTCCCTGCATTATAAAACCGGACATTTTCTTCACGATCGCCATTATCTGCCTTCTGCGTCTTTGGTGTCAGACATCACTGTCGCAGTTCCGTCCTTTGTCCTATCGCCGATACAGCTGTATGCGCTGCATACACAGCGTTAGACAGCTTAGGGAGAGCACATTCTAGCAGTCCTTTTAAGGGCTCGTACCGGCAGGGTCAGAGAGCCATAGGTGACAGGTCCTGCAAACAGCAACAGCGTCTGTGTAGCCCAGGTCAGGGATTTCCTCCCTGCATTTCACCATTAGGAGGGAATAGAAAGGCAGGCTTCCATTCCTCTACCCAGAGCACCACAATCCTGCCACTGTACCCTCTTGTCCTCTGCACACTCCAACTCATTCTAACTAAGCCATTATACTAGCAAACACTCAGTGTACCTAGTGGCATCCTATCTGTGGCTATTGGACTTTGCTATAGTCCCACTAGTGCAAAGACATTTGCAGAGCACATCTGCCTGCATTGCACACTCCAAGTTTTTTAAACTAAGCAATTTTACTAGCAAACACTCAGTGTACCTAGTGGCATCCTATACGTGGCTATTGGACTTTGCTATAGTCCCACTAGTGCCAAGACATTAGCAGAGCACATCTGCCTGCGTTGCACACTCCAACTAATTATAACGAAGCCATTATACTAGCACACACTCAGTGTACCTAGTGGCATCCTATACGTGGCTATTGGACTTTGCTATAGTCCCACTAGGGCCAAGACATTTGCAGAGCGCATCTGCCTGCGTTGCACACTCCAACAAATTATAACGAAGCCATTATACTAGCAAACACTCAGTGTACCTAGTGGCATCCTATACGTGGCTATTGGACTTTGCTATAGTCCCACTAGTGCCAAGACATTTGCAGCACGTCTGCCTGCGTTGCACACTCCAACGAATTATAACTAAGCCATTATACTAGCACACACTCAGTGTACCTAGTGGCATCCTATACGTGGCTATTGGACTTTGCTATAGTCCCACTAGTGCAAAGACATTAGCAGAGCACATCTGCCTGCATTGCACACTCCAAGTTTTTTAAACTCAGCCATTATACTAGCAAACACTCAGTGTACCTAGTGGCATCCTATACGTGGCTATTGGACTTTGCTATAGTCCCACTAGTGCCAAGACATTTGCAGAGCGCATCTGCCTGCGTTGCACACTCCAACTAATTATAACGAAGCCATTATACTAGCAAACACTCAGTGTACCTAGTGGCATCCTATACGTGGCTATTGGACTTTGCTATAGTCCCACTAGTGCCAAGACATTTGCAGAGCGCATCTGCCTGCATTGCACACTCCAACTAATTATAACGAAGCCATTATACTAGCACACACTCAGTGTACCTAGTGGCATCCTATACGTGGCTATTGGACTTTGCTATAGTCCCACTAGTGCCAAGACATTTGCAGAGCGCATCTGCCTGCATTGCACACTCCAACTAATTATAACGAAGCCATTATACTAGCAAACACTCAGTGTACCTAGTGGCATCCTATACGTGGCTATTGGACTTTGCTATAGTCCCACTAGTGCCAAGACATTTGCAGAGCACATCTGCCTGCATTGCACACTCCAAGTTTTTTAAACTCAGCCATTATACTAGCAAACAGTCAGTGTACCTAGTGGCATCCTAAACGTGGCTATTGTACTTTTGTCAATTCACAGTATTGGAACGTTATTTGCAGCACGTCTGCCTGCATTGCACACTCTAACTTTTTTAAACTCAGCCATTATACTAGCAAACAGTCAGTGTACCTAGTGGCATCCTAAACGTGGCTATTGTACTTTTGTCAATTCACAGTATTGGAACGTTATTTGCAGCACGTCTGCCTGCATTGCACACTCTAACTTTTTTAAACTCAGCCATTATACTAGCAAACAGTCAGTGTACCTAGTGGCATCCTAAACGTGGCTATTGTACTTTTGTCAATTCACAGTATTGGAACGTTATTTGCAGCACGTCTGCCTGCATTGCACACTCTAACTTTTTTAAACTCAGCCATTATACTAGCAAACAGTCAGTGTACCTAGTGGCATCCTATACGTGGCTATTGTACTTTTGTCAATTCACAGTATTGGAACGTTATTTGCAGCACGTCTGCCTGCATTGCACACTCTAACTTTTTTAAACTCATCCATTATACTAGCAAACACTCAGTGTACCTAGTGGCATCCTATACGTGGCTATTGGACTTTGCTATAGTCCCACTAGTGCCAAGACATTTGCAGAGCGCATCTGCCTGCGTTGCACACTCCAACAAATTATAACGAAGCCATTATACTAGCACACACTCAGTGTACCTAGTGGCATCCTATACGTGGCTATTGGACTTTGCTATAGTCCCACTAGTGCAAAGACATTTGCAGAGCACGTCTGCCTGCATTGCACACTACAACTTTTTTAAACTAAGCAATTTTACTAGCAAACACTCACTGTACCTAGTTGTATCCTAAACGTGGCTATTGTACTTTTGTCAATTCACACTACTGCAAATCTATGTGCAGCACCTCTGCATGACAACCTCGTGCTCTGTTTTTAATAAGCTATAATGATAGCACAAAATACTGCCATTTTGTGGCATCATAGAACTGGCTGTTGTATTCCATTAGTGCCCCACTGGTGACAAGCTATTTACTCATGGAATTCATTGCTGCATTTCATAATTCGGAGGGATAGAAAGTCAGGCTTCCTTTAGCTTTTCCTTCTGTTCATAGACAGCATCTCCAAGACAAATTTCCCCTCCACGTCTAAGTGTGGAGAGGCAGCTAGTGCGCATGCGTGTGCCGATGTACCCCAGCTGCAGCATAATTACAGTGTTTCGCCTAGTGAGTATGCTCAGCCTGACTGTGCCATTCCTGACGCTAAGTTTTCATTTCGGGATACAGCGCATGCTCCCACACTAAGTGTGAAAAGCCTCTTTGCACAGGTGCTTGCATTCCGTGCCGGGTCTAAGTCCTGTTTTGGGCATAGACACCATGCTAAAGCTGATAGTCTTTTTTCAGAGACTGTATTTCATGCTACTGAGCATGCTCAGGCACTTCCTGCATCAGAGACTAGGTCCGGTAATGAACTCTTTGGCCCTGGCCCTGATGTGGGGGTCCCATATAGACCACAGGGCATCAGGTGTCCTCCCAAATGGCTTGCAGAGGCCCACACCTATGACTTGTCACCGCATTATTGATGCTCAGACGATGACTGGTGAGGTGTTTGGGTCATGGCAGCCATGAGGTCATCATTGAAGTTGCGTTTCCAAATAGGACGCTAGTTATGCCACTCATGACGTGTCACTCTACTTTTGTCTCCAGGAGGTGCATTGTGGTTCACCCTGGTTTGGGGCGGACCCAGGTTATAAAAGGGGCTGGAGCCAACAAGGAGGTGCGCAGTCTTCTATTATGCTCCGAAAGAGCACACCTCCATGTGTTGAACCCATTGCGGCTTTAGGCCAGAGGTAGGCAGGGATCGGGTGGTGGATGCAGGCCACCACCACAGTTGGTAACGCAGAACGGTTAAGACCAGCTCCTGTCCTAACAGTCCTGCTTGTGCAGCCCAGTGGCATTAACAGGCCTGCTGCTGCTGATGCGCCTGCTGTCCACAGGTGTGGCCCCTACGCACACGGTCAGCGTACTCAATGGCCCCTGTGTTGTTAACAGGGAGTTCCTGGGCTGGGTGGGCATGTGGACCCTGTGACGCTAACAGGGCTCACAGTCTCCAGATCCGAATGGCGTCTAACTCGGTTCAGGCTACTATTAGTTTCATAGCCACACAGCTCTGTATCCTCCACCAAACCTTCAAGTTGCCAACCTCTCCTTTTCCAACTGGGAGCACGGTGGACACTGACTGCTGATGGGGATATATACCTTTCTCTTTCTTTTCTTATTAATTTTCGTTATATAGCGGTCACAGATTATATACCACTTTATCCAAATCTGCCAGTCCCACTGTAACAGATGTTGTTTCTTCAGCAAATGTTACAGTTGCTTAACCACCAAATCCACGGACCAAAACTTTTTTCCCCTTTCCAACACACCTGTTCCCCTTTCCAACAGCATCTGTCCTTTTTCAACTCATTTTGGGATATGACCAAAAGTGCAACTGTGCAGGGACACCGTACTCAACGCCATCTCAGCACAGCAGCCATCCCTCGGTCCCTCCGATGTGGACAAGTAAAAGACCATTTCCTCCTATCCATGACAAAGCGTTGAGATTCACTCTGTGCAGCACTGGTGTTTAGTGGACAAGTAGATCTAAGATTGCGTACCACATTCTGCAGATACTCCTGTATACGTGCGTCTATTTCTATGGCAGGAATTAGTTCGCCAAATTTTGTCTTGTACCGGGGATCTAACAGTGTGGCAACCCAGTATTCAGGATTAGTTCAAATTCATACAATCCGAGGGTCATGTAGGTAGTGCAGCAAGAAGGCGCTCATGTGTCTTGTGCATCCAGGAGGACCAAGTCCTTGGTGTGTTGGTGGCAGAGAGGTGAGAATCGTGCATCCTTCCTCTGCCCTCTACCCACAACCTCGCACAACCGAAATGTGAGCAAGCTCTCACTCATCTGCTGAGTCTTCCATGCCCATCGCCAGTTCGTCCTCCATTTCTTCATGGGCTCCTGCACTTTCATCAACACTTTTTGCTGATACTATGCGCCCTTGTTAATCCCTCTCCCTCACCATGAATGCCGCATAGGTGCCGCTGACCATCTGGACCTCGTAGATCTTGTTATCCCTTCCGCATATGACTCCTCCTGTACTTCCTCCCCTTCCTCTTGTCCCAACACCTGACTCAGAATAATAATTACAGTGTGCTCCATCATGTAGATGACCAGAATTGTCACGCTGAGAATGACATTGCCAGTGCTAAACATCTTCGTCGACATTTCAAAACTGTGTAGCAGGGTGCATAGGTCCTTGATCTGACACCACTCCAGCAGCGTGATCTGCACCACCTCTGGATCAAGTTATCCCAGGCTATATGTCTTACCGTATTTCAGCAGGGCTCTGCGGTGCTGCCACACACGCTGCAACATGTGCAGATTCCAATTCCTGCGTGTCGAAACATCGCATTTACGGCGTTTAACTGCCAGACCCTAAGACTTCCGGAGTGATGAAAGTTGTTGAGCTGCTGTGTGCGCACGATGGAAGTGAGCACATAGCGAGCGTGCCCACTGCACAAAGCCATGTAGGCCGTGATGGTGTTTTAAAAATTGCTGGCGAATTCGGTTCAACACGTGAGCCCTAAAAGGCACGTGTGTCACATTGCCCTGAGGATGGCCCGCAGCCAGGTTTGCATCATTGCCGCACACGGCTGTTAAGTCACCAACGGAGTCCGCTCCGTCAATTTGTACTCCGGTCGCCAGGTGACAACGTGTTCCTTTCATGAATAGTGCTGATGATGTGAGAGTAGTCGATGCCAGCGGCGCAGGTGGACGCAGGTTATGCTCACCCACTGGGCTGCATTACCTTGACAGATGCAGAATCTCTGGCTGAATGTAGCTGGTGGGTATCTCACAGATGAAATACCATCATTCAGCTACAACCAATGGGAAGACACCACACCCTTTTTTATGCCCATCCTGTCTGCAGACCACTGCCAGACATAGCTATGAACCTCTGGTTAATTTTACCCCCAGTTCAGTTTTATGATTTTGTGTGCTTGTTACCTGACTACTTTTCCTGCTTGCTGTTTATGTACCTTGTTGGCCGATACGCATTTCAACTCTGCTTGTTTTCTGATTCTTTCCTGGCCGTCCCATTCTGTTCCTGTTCCTCAATTAATGTTTTGACCCTGCCTGACTACTATTCTCTGTAATAGCGGTGTGACTCACATTTCCCATACATTTCAAAGTAAAGCTTTGACCGCCTGATGGCATTGAGCTCTGCTGCCAGCATAGTAAGGAGGTGTGTGGTAGTCCTTGTGCGCAGTTGCAAGGAAGGGTGGCCTGACCACACAGGGTTTGCGCCAAGGTAGAGGACCCACACGAGGTTGAAGAGGCAGAAGCAGTGTATTAACTTCTACATACAGAACAAGGATTGAAACAACTCGTGGGGACGGCAAGACTTGTACAGCAGACCCTTCTCCATCTCTCACCATAGTTTGCCAGTGCCCAGTCAGTGACATGTAATGACCCTGTCTATGCTTACTGGTCCAAGTATCTGTGTTGAAATGCACCCTGTCGCACACAGATTTTCTCAAGGAAGTGGTGATGTTGTGTGCGACATGCTGGTGTAGCGCGGGCATGCTTTTCTTGGAGAAGCAGTGGTGATTGGGCATGTGGTACTGGGGCACAGCGACAGACATAAGGTCTGTAAAATCCTGTGTGTCCACTACGCGTAAAGGCAGCATTTCGGTAGCCAACAGCTTACAGAGGGATAGAGTCAACCACTTAGCTTTGTCATGGGTCGCAGTAAGTGGCCTTTTATTTGACCACATCTGAGGGAAAGAGATCTGGCTGCTGTCTGTAGACGGTGTTGAGTAGGGTGTCCCTGGAAAAATGCAGGTTTGTGAGAAAAGTGCAGGCGGAGACATGATGTTGCCTTCATCTTGCCTTCAGATCTGTTCATCTTGTATCATTTTTAAAAAACACATCAAGCAAGGGTTACTCCAAGCGGAGTCTACCTTTTTTCCCAACATTGGGCACACAGACACCCCATCAGTGGCAGCACTTGTGCCCTAGTTGCAAACAGGATGTTTTGATTTGCATCAAGCACATTCCAAATCCACAAGCATTTACTCTCCCCAGGATGACACAGGGGTAGTAAATTCCTTCTGGATCCATGACTTGTTCATTTTGATGAACGTCAGTGTGTCCACATTGTCACTGGACAGACGCGTGCGCTTATCTGTCAGCACACACCCAGCAGCACTGAAGAAGACACGTTCAGAGACAACGCTGGCAGCTGCACACGACAAAATCTCCAAGGCGTAACTGGAGAGCTCTGTCAATTTTTCTAGATTTGAAGCCCAAAAGGAGCAAGGCTCCATTTGCAAAGTCATTGCATCGATGTTCATTTGGAGATACTCCTGTATCATCCTCTCCATCCGTTGACTATGTGTCAGACTTGTTGTCTCTGGTGGCCTTGCAAAGGAGGGTCTAAAAAAATTATGAAAATATTCCATAAAATTGCTGTTACCAGCACCAGATACGGTCCTACTGGTACGGGTAGACTGTTGAAGATGACGATGCCGTCCCATGTTTGTCAAGTTACAACTGGGAGAATCACTCCCTTCACCTGCACGGTTGTTTGGTGTAAAAGCCGAGCTAAGATCGAGTAACAGCTTATGCTGATACTCCAGCATACGTGCGTCCCTTTCTATGGGTGGAATTATGTCACAAAATTTGGACTTGTCCCGGGGATCTAATAGTGTGGCAAGCCAGTAGTCATCATCACTTCTAATTTTGACAATCCGAGGGTCATGTTGGAGGTAGTGCAACAAGAAGGCACTCATGTGTCTTGCGCAGCCATGCGGACCAAGTCCACGCTGTGTTTGTGGCATAGAGGTGCTAACCGTTCTTTCTTCCTCTGACATCTCCCCCCAACCTCTTTCAACTGAATTTTGACCAAGGTCTCCCTCATCCGCTGAGTCTTCCATGTCCATGGACAGTTCGTCCTCCATATCTTCATGTCCTCCTGCACCTTCCTCAACATCTCGCCTGCTACCATGCGCCCTTGTTGATCCCTGTCCCCCATGGTCCCATGCCTGCCGCGTTGGTGATGATGAACGTCTGGACCTTGGTGATGTTGTTGTGTCTTGCGCATATGAATCCTCCTGTAGTTCCTCCCCTTCCTGTTGTCCCACCCCCTGACTCCGAATAGTGTTTAGCGTGTGCTCCAGCATGTAAATGACTGTAATCGTCATGCTGATAATGGCATTGTCAGCGCTAAACATATTCGTCGCCATGTCGAAACTGTGCAGAACGGTGCATAGGTCCTTGATCTGAGATCACTCCATCAGGGTGATCTGCCCCACTTCTGCATCTCGTTGGCCCAGGCTATACATCATGACGTATTGCACCAGGGCTCGCCGGTGCTGCCACAGTCGCTGTAACATGTGGAGAGTTGAATTCCAGCGTGTCGCCACATCGCATTTCAGGCGATGAACCGGCAGGCCGAAAGACTTCTGGAGCGATGCAAGTCGCTCAGCTGCGGCGGTTGAACGGCGGAAGTGAGCACTGCAGACAGTTTACGTGCCCTGGTCAGAAGGCCATCTAGGCCGGGATAGTGTGTTAAAAATTGCTGGACAACAAGGTTCAACACGTGAGCCATACAAGGCACGTGTGTCACCTTGCCCAGGCGAAGGGCCGCACCCAGGTTTGCAGCATTGTCGCACATGGCCTTACCAGGCTGCAGGTTGAGTGGAGACAACCATTTATTAAACTCGGACCGCAGAGCTGACCACAACTCCTCAGCTGTGTGACTCTTATTCCCAAGACATGTCAAGCTAAAGACCGCCTGATGCCGTTGCGCTCTGCTGCCAGCATAGTAATGAGGGGTGCGTGATTCCTTCTGCGCAGTGAGAACGCTGGTGGCCTGACCAGGCAGGCTTGGGGCGGAGGTGGAGGACCCAGATGAGGTGGAGGATGCAGAAGCAGTGGCGGAACTTGGACAGACAGAGGATTGACACACAAGTCGTGGGGACGGCAAGACTTGTGCAGCAGACCCTTCACCATCTATCAACATAGTTACCCAGTGCCCAGTCAGCGACATGTAACGTCCCTGTCCATGCTTACTGGTCCAAGTATCGGTGGTGAAATGCACCCGTTCACACACAGAGTTTCTCAAGGAAGCGGTGATGTTGTGTGCGACATGCTGGTGTAGCGCGGGCACACCTTTCTTAGAGAAGTAGTGGCGACTAGGCATCTGGTACTGGGGCACAGCGACAGACATAAGGTCTCTAAAATCGTGTGTTTCAACTAGGCGGCAAGGCAGCATTTCGGTAGCCAACAGCTTACAGAGGGATAGAGTCAACCTCTTAGCTTTGTCATGGGTCGGAGGAAGTGGCCTTTTATTTGACCACATCTGAGGGACAGAGATCTGGCTGCTGTGTGTAGACGGTGTTGAGTAGGGTGTCCCTGGAAAAATGCAGGTTTGTGAGGAAAGTGCAGGCGGAGACATGATGTTGCCTTCATCCAACGTAGGTGCTATCGATGTCTGAGAGAGCTGTACACACTCACTTGTTTCCCCTTCCAAACCAACTGACGACCTACCAAGCAAACTGCCTGTTGCGGTTACAGTGGTGGAAGTTTTGCGTGGAAAAACAGGTGTGACAGCTGTCCCCACAGTCCTAGAAGATGAAGAGCGCGCGGATGCACTGGAAGGGGCGGGCGGTGGATGGTTCGCTCCGCTAGGCCGCATTGCAGCACAGTGAGCTTCCCACCGGGACCTATGATATTTATTCATGTGACGATTCATGGAAGAAGTTGTCAAACTGCTGAGGTTTTGACCTCTACTAAGAGAATCATGACAAATTTTACATATCACATGATTTGGGCGATCTTTTTCTATGTCAAAAAAGGAACAGGCTAGGCAAGGCTTAGAGGCCATGCGACCTGTTGATGCACCCCGAATAATGCTCATAGGCAGAGTGGTGGCTGAGGATGCAGTTGTAGACGTGCTACCAGTGCTCCGACTCTGTCCAGGAAGGCGCAAGGTAATTTCGTCGTCGGTTGCATCCTCCTCCACCGCCTCTGTTGACCTCCTCGAGTGCCTGACTGGGGGTTGACAGTAGGTGGGATCTAGAACTTCATCATCAATTGTTGTGTTTGCACTCCCCTCCCCCTCAGACCGAGCCTCTTCTTGCCCTGACCGAATATTTAAGTTGTCATCCCAATCGGGTATCTGCGTCTCATCTTCATCAGTATGTTCCTCATTGCCTATAACCACAGTTGTTGGAAAGGCAGCATTTTGGTAGCCAACAGTTTGCATTTTATGAAAGTCAACCTCCAAGCCATGTCATGCCCTTCTAAAAGCATGTATAACACAGCGAGGGGACTCCAACCACAGTCTCCCTCGTTTCCACTCACTGGGCCACACACACCCCACTTGACTGGCATCGGTTGAGCTCCCTTTTGAAAAAGTAAAAGATGCTTTGCATGAAGCACTCTCAAAAATACGCGTGCCTTTCCCGTCCCCTGGCTGACCCAGGGGAAGAAAAGTCCTCTGAGAGCCATGACTTGTTCATCTTGGTTCTTTTAGAGACACAGCGAGGGGACTCCAACCACAGTCTCCCTCGTTGCCACTCACTGGGCCACACACACCCCACTTGACTGGCATCGGTTGAGCTCCCTTTTGAAAAAGAAAAAGATGCTTTGCATGAAGCACTCTCAAAAATACGCGTGCCTTTCCCGTCCCCTGGCTGACCCAGGGGAAGAAAAGTCCTCTGAGAGCCATGACTTGTTCATCTTGGTTCTTTTAGAGACACAGCGAGGGGACTCCAACCACAGTCTCCCTCGTTTCCACTCACTGGGCCACACACACCCCACTTGACTGGCATCGGTTGAGCTCCCTTTTGAAAAAGAAAAAGATGCTTTGCATGAAGCACTCTCAAAAATACGCGTGCCTTTCCCGTCCCCTGGCTGACCCAGGGGAAGAAAAGTCCTCTGAGAGCCATGACTTGTTCATCTTGGTTCTTTTAGAGACACAGCGAGGGGACTCCAACCACAGTCTCCCTCGTTTCCACTCACTGGGCCACACACACCCCACTTGACTGGCATCGGTTGAGCCCCCTTTTGAAAAAGAAAAAGATGCTTTGCATGAAGCACTCTCAAAAATACGCGTGCCTTTCCCGTCCCCTGGCTGACCCAGGGGAAGAAAAGTCCTCTGAGAGCCATGACTTGTTCATCTTGGTTCTTTTAGAGACACAGCGAGGGGACTCCAACCACAGTCTCCCTCGTTTCCACTCACTGGGCCACACACACCCCACTTGACTGGCATCGGTTGAGCTCCCTTTTGAAAAAGAAAAAGATGCTTTGCATGAAGCACTCTCAAAAATACGCGTGCCTTTCCCGTCCCCTGGCTGACCCAGGGGAAGAAAAGTCCTCTGAGAGCCATGACTTGTTCATCTTGGTTCTTTTAGAGACACAGCGAGGGGACTCCAACCACAGTCTCCCTCGTTGCCACTCACTGGGCCACACACACCCCACTTGACTGGCATCGGTTGAGCTCCCTTTTGAAAAAGAAAAAGATGCTTTGCATGAAGCACTCTCAAAAATACGCGTGCCTTTCCCGTCCCCTGGCTGACCCAGGGGAAGAAAAGTCCTCTGAGAGCCATGTCCACATTGTCAGTGGACAGACACGTGTGCTTATCTGCCAGCAGACCCACAGCAGCACTGAAGACAGGTTCCGAGAGAACGCTGGCTGCAGGACACGACAAGATCCCCAAGACGTACGTGGCGAGCTCAGGCAATTTATCAAGATTGGAAGCCAAGAATGAGCAGGGCTCAAGTTGCACATTAATGGAATCGATGTTTCCTTGCATATACTCATATATCTGTGTGTCCTCCTCTTTTTCCTTGTCCAGCTCTTTTGTTTTCGCATGAGTATATGTCCTTGTCACTTTCCCATGTGTTGTGAGTTGTTTGTGACCTTTTAGACACCTTTGAGGGTGTTTTCTAGGTGTTTTTCTGTGTTTGTGATTGCCTGCCATTGTTTCCTATGCAGTTCGAGTTCGGTTCGTCGAACGTTCGACGAACCGAACTCGAACGGGAGGTCCGTTCGGCGAACCAACCTCGAGCCGAACCGCGACCGGTTCGCTCATCTCTACTCACCAGTCAATTCCTTTTTTCTCAGAATGTACCCGACTGTTGATTTTGCTACTCCAAGCATGTCTGCTATCTCTCTGATGGATTTTTTCTTTTTTTTTCAGCCTCAGGATGTTCTGCTTCACCTCAATTGAGAGTTCCTTAGACCGCATGTTGTCTGGTCACAGCAACAGCTTCCAAATGCAAAACCACACACCTGTAATCAACCCCAGACCTTTTAACTACTTCATTGATTACAGGTTAATGAGGGAGACGCCTTCAGAGTTAATTGCAGCCCTTAGAGTCCCTTGTCCAATTACTTTTGGTCCCTTGAAAAAGAGGAGGCTATGCATTACAGAGCTATGATTCCTAAACCCTTTCTCCGATTTGGATGTGAAAACTCTCATATTGCAGCTGGGAGTGTGCACTTTCAGCCCATATTATATATATAATTGTATTTCTGAACATGTTTTTGTAAACAGCTAAAATAACAAAACTTGTGTCACTGTCCAAATATTTCTGGACCTAACTGTATATAATAGTGAATAATCAATATTATTAAGAGCACTTTAAAATATAACAACCATGCTAATTCATCCTATTACCACTATCTTGTATACTGCCAGAAAGTGCTTAGTGCTGTGCCATGATCACTGATAGTGATAAACCAATTACTGAATTTGTAAGGTGTGCAGAATATATGTTGCTCCCTGTTTAAGGTGGCGGACCCGACCGTTATCACCAAACAAACATAGGAGACATAAAAAGCATAGAAGACTGAACAGTACTTACATTAAATGACTCACTTCACATCCCGTCACCCCAACATATGTTTCGCCTTTTCTTCTTTGGGAGGCCACGGTGTATATTGTTATATTTTCAAGCTTCACCACTTTGTGGGGAAATAAAACTTATGCAAGCATATTGTGAATAAATCACATCTAATGGATGTAGCAATCTTGGGTGGCAGCTGCAAGCTGCTATTTTTAGGCTGGGGCAGGCCAACAAGCATGGGTCTCCCCAGCCTGAGAATACCAGCCCCCAGCTGTCGAGCTTTATCTTGGTTGGGTATCAAAATTGGGGGGAACCACATGCTGTTTTTTTTTTCTTTTTAATTATTTATTTAACATTTTTTAAAAAATGAGGAAGATAAGCCCAGAGCTAGTGTAGACTTTGGCAGAGCCTAAGAACATAGGATCATTGTTGTGTTACCAGATGTTGCACCATATTTCTTCATTAGAAAGAAGTCAAGAGTAGGCTATATTAGAAGGTTATGGAAAACGTGTTTTTTGCTTCCAGTGCCATCCTAGTGCCATTATGGGGAGATAAGGTATGCACACCAGTGACTATGTAAGGGGAATACATGAAATAGCAGAAACTGCTGTGTGAATACTGACTTGAAAAATCCAATAGCTATATGCAAGAGTGAAAATGTGAAAAATGGAATCTGCATTACTGCCATGAACATATGAATCAAGAGAAATTTAGCTACTGAATTGATCAATGCAATAGAGCCCCAACACTACGCCAAAGTATTTTTCTACGTTGGGGTCCCTAGCTTGTGTGTGTCCTCTCATGCAGTTAAAAAACTTACCGTGTATGGGAAGCTGAGACCCAGGCTATTTATGTGTATGATATGGATTGGCAATAGGTGTGAGTGGGGAGGGTTCACAAACGAAAAACTACTAACAAATAAGGAATAACGTTTGGAACACCATTCTAAGCCTGAACTGGGTGCAAAATTTTTGCCAATCCATATCATACGCATAAATAGCCTGGGTCTCAGCTTCCCATACACGGTAAGTTTTTTAACTGAATGAGAGGACACACACAAGCTAGGGACCCCAACGTAGAGAAATACTTTGGCGTAGTGTTGGGGCTCTATTGCATTGATCAATTCAGTAGCTAATTTTCTCTTGATTCATATGTTCATGGCAGTAATGCAGATTCCATTTTTCACATTTTCACTCTTACATATAGCTATTGGATTTTTCAAGTCAGTATTCACACAGCAGTTTCTGCTATTTCATGTATTCCCCTTACATAGTCACTGGTGTGCATACCTTATCTCCCCATAGTGATGTTTTTTAGGTTTTTGCACCCAGTTCAGACTTAGAATGGTGTTCCAAACGTTATTCCTTATTTCCATCCTAGTGCCATGACTGACCCTTCTCTCGGTTCACACACCAGAGGTAAGGAGGGGACTACTTCACTGAAGTAAGCAACAAGAAGGACACACATCTGCTAAAAGATTAATCCTTCTCTAAAATGTCTGGAATTAAGCCATACAAAAGAATTATCATTTGTAAGCTTGTAACAACATTCATGCATTATTGCAGTCTACTCTATAGGGTGCTTTACACGCTGCGATATCACTACCGATATATCGTCGGGGTCACTTCATTAGTGACGCACATCCGGCGCCGGTAGCAACATTGCAGTGTGTGACACCAAGGAGCGACGATCAACGATCACAAAATCGTTCAAAAACGGTGATCGTTGACATGTTGCTCTTTTCTTTAATATCGTTGCTACCACAGGTACGATGTTGTTCGTCATTCCTGCGGTGTCAAACATTGCTATGTGTGACACTGCAGGAACGATGAACATCTCCTTACCTGCGTCCACCGGTAATGAGGAAGGAAGGAGGTGGGCGGCATGTTGCGTCCCGCTCATCTCCGCCTCTCCGCTCCTATTGGCCGGCCGCTTAGTGACGTGGCAGTGACATCGCTATGATGCTGAACGCACCTCCCCCTTGAGGGAGGGATTGTTCGGCGGTCACAGCGACGTCGCTGACAAGGTATGTGTGTGTGACGCTGCCATAGCGATAATGTTCACTACGGCAGCGAGCACCAAATGTCGCACGAATGACGGGGGAGGGTGCTATCATGCTTGACATTGCTAGCAATTGTTAGCGATGTTGCAGCATGGAAAGCACTCTTTAGAGAGTGCTTGTATAGACCTTAAAATGTCAGTACCTTACATTGTGTGGACATGGAAAATTCATGAAATGAGTGTGTTCACAAACATGATGGAAGAAAAACTGTGGATAAAAAGCGCAATAGGGTCTTATTCAAGCATTCCAGAAGGCTAAAAGAGAGGCAAACCACCAACCTAGTTGGGTTATGTGACCCATAACCAGGGTAAATCACATGTACAGCTGCTGCATGGACCACATGCCACAAAGGCTAAGGTGCAAAATCCAGGGGAAAACAGGAATAAAAATGTGGTTAATCCAAGCCTGCTGTAGGTGAAATAATCCAATATAAAAGTAGAGTTGAAAATAAAAGGTGGTTTATTCAACGCGTTTCAAAGTAGTAGTTTACTTCGAAACGCGTTCAACCACCTTTTATTTTCAACTCTGCTTTTGTATTGGATTCCTTCACTGACAGCAGTGGAGGATTAACCACATTTTTATTCCTGTTTTCCTCCGGATTCTGCAATAACATGATGGGGTACTGGTGGATGCAGACAGAAAAGGTCCCCTGTATAAAAACAGTATATGGGCCCCTTTTCAGCCAAATAACTCATCGTATTGCACAATTCTACCTATATTGGAGATAGAAATGGGCCCCCTTATCCCTCAGGTGTCTGTGTGGCTGGACAACAGATTGCACCAATGAAATGTACAACCATGTGATGGGGTCTTTGAAATATATTAGCGTTGCAACCATGAGGAGTGAAATGGTACTTTCAAAGTGACTAGATGTAGTGTGAAGACTGAACAGACTTTAGCATTTTGTAGCCCCTCAAAGACTGATGGTGGCAAAAGTTGGTCCAACCTGACCTTGTGGAAACGTCTGTGGAGATCAAGATCTGTAACACAGTTTAAGACCACACCATAGAACCATAATGTTGACTTTCAAAATATTCACTCATCTTCACAGATTAATTCAGATTATGTAGCTTTGCCATTGCTATAGGCTCACCTCGTGAGATGGGTTCACAAAACCATAGGTCAGGGTGAGTTAGAGGTCAAGAAGAGCTAGATAAGTTGGAAGGCTCCAGGATCCATGGCTGGTATATGAAGAGAGCATTTGAATCAACAGAGAAAAGAATCCAAACTAGTATCTTGATGTATAAGGGTGGGGCGTCCAGTGTGCTCCTTGAAACAACAGAGATGAGTAAGGAGACAGGTACTTTTATGTAGCAGGGTGGTGTGTGTGAAGTGCAGAGATGAGAATGCTGGCAGATACCGTGATTCAATAGAGTTGAGGGTGCAAACAACATTTTAAAATAAAAGAGACAAGTAGGCAGGTACCTTGATTCAGCAGAGATGAGTGTGTGTAGACAGAACCATGAACATTGATGTAACAGAGTTAAGGATACAGATAGCAGCTTGGATTAGCAGAGTTTACATTAGTTGAGCTAGAAGTTGGGTGGAACTCAGTAGCAGCAGATAATCAGGCGTCTAACTAAAGCAAACCCAAGTGGGCGGTGTTGCCAGACTTCGAGAAATCATGTGTTAGCAGTGTGCACTACTACCTGAATACCGTTGCCTGAGCCAGACTCAAAAGACCTTGGATGATGACGCCACAAAAGTTACTAAAAAAACCCAATGTGCGCTACAATAGAGGAAGCTGGCAATACGAGCAGAAAACAAAGCCTGGCACTGGACTAATGAGCAACAGATATCATACCATAATTCATGCACTAAGCACTGTGGTAGTGTCACGGTTGTCTCTCTATATTTGGAGACCAGTGATGGATTCAGGGCTGGAATCCCTCATTTCCATCTGGGGCTCAACATTTAAACATAGTTTAATTTCTTTCACTGCATCATGAGTTAGTCATTTTGGTTGTACAGCAGTTCCTAGCTGAGTGTTTCAGCTGCAGTTGCTTTGTAGCCATGCCCCTTCAGGTTTAAGTAGTGGTGTTACCCAGCAATCCTTGCTGAAGATACAAGTTCATTTGCTCTCTGGCTGCCTTGGAGGAAGGTCCTGTGAAAGCTTGTTCCTGAAGTCGGACTTTGAGATATTAATCCATGACAAGGTACATTTGAAATAAAAAGTTATATAATCTAATACAAATATATTTGTTTGTATTATTATTTGCATGTATTGTATAATAGCTATGTACAGTACCCATAAATAAAAAGTAAACAACTTAATTATCTTTAAATATACTTAGAGATTTAGGCTACAAAGCTGACCATGATGTTTTTCATTCATGGTGAGGTGCAGTATTAAATGGCAGCTCTATGGACAGTGCAATTACGTGTTCTTTCCAGTATGCAAGAGATTGACAGCTTTGTCACAGTATAATTAATAAAAAGAGGAAGGGAAAATTGGAACCTCATTGTTCAATCATCGGGTCACTCCCTATCAATACACTCCATTCCATAAACTCAAACCTCTGGGAGTTGTATGACCCAAGATATAAATATCACCATATTATCAGTAAATTCAGAAACTGTTTTATAATGAATTTATTTTTATTAATGAAAAATACAAAATAAACAGTTTATTATGTTAAGATCATATACAGACTATGCAGTTAAATCTAAATCGCATGTAAATTACATCATTCCAAAAAGGGGGGGCAGGACAAAAAGTGAGGACACCAATAAAAAGCCCGAAAAGAGGGGGGGAGCCGGACATCAGAGCCTTCACCAACCCAATCCAAGCATAGGCAAAAGTGGCCGTATAATAACGTATCTGAAGCACGAGTAAAAATAACTAATAATTGTAAGAAAATCCAAGCTGTTAAGCAGACGGACACTAGATGGCGCTCAAGTAACAGTTAGCAGCCATAGTATACCCGTCCGTTCCAGCGGTAATTTAAAGATACCATCCTCCAGGCTTACCCATGTTAATCAAATGTGAGGCTCAGATGCCGGGTCCCGTCCCTCGCCCTTTGACATACGTTTCGAGGTAATCTTCTTCGGGGGCCATAAGGGAAGTAAAAAGGTGTGTTTTTAAATAGAGTGGGTGCCATAAAGTGAGCGTGTGGCGCCCTGGACAAGCCAGGGGCCACAGAGCACAACACCAGCACACCCCACACTCCCAGCAGGCACACCGAAGTCAGACACAAAACCCTTGTTGCCTTCCTCCAGGGGCTGATGTTCACACCAGGGGGTGGGCCAGGCGGTTGGTCCCGCCCACCGAGGAGTTCACAGTCCTGGAGGCGGGAAAACCAGGCAGATAAGTTGTGGAGGTTGAAGTGGAAGGAGGAAAGTGTAGTAGTGGAGCAACTGACTGACAGCGTCCGGGTGTGTGGCCCGGGCGGGACAGCAAGGTTGGCAGACGGTGGTGACCGTCTGCAGGAGTGGCCTATTCGAGTTACCGAAAGGACCGTGGACAGGCGGTGGACAGGCGGTGGACAGGTGGTGGCCCGGCGGTACCAGACCGGTACACAAAGAGAAGCCAGCACCATCTGGCAGGGGCTTTTCGGACCCCGGCAAGGCTAGGAGTCGCCGTGAATTTGCCGAATCCGTTAGTGAAGGGGACCTCCTGGGTTTCCAAACAGTCAAGTCCCGACAGAAGGCAACAGTCCAACCAACAGAGGGAGACACCGCCACCGCCAAGGCAACCGTCTCTCAGGGCCAGAGCCTGCGGGCAAAGAGGGGCTCCTCCAGCCCATATCCAAGCGGGGAAGTGGGTTACCGGTGGGAACCCATCGGAAATATCAACCGTACTTAGGTGCAGGGAAAGGCAGTCACCATCAACCTGCCGGGAGAAACAACACCGCAGCCGTCTGTGGGACCCGTCCATCCAGCCGAGTGTTTTACAGAGAACTGTATCTTCATCATTGGGCTGAGTGAGTACCACCCTGCCATGTGGCACAGCGCTACCCCTGCGACCCTGCACTTCGCCAGGCCCCGTAACCCGCCTGCCATCCATCCCTACCCCATCACCGGGCCCCGGGACAACCAACCCCCTACCCACGGAGGGGAGAAATAACAACCAAGCTGCTCCCTGTCACCGCTCCCGGGATCCCCGTCTAGAGCAGCAGTGGTGTCACCATTATCACCACAACCGTGGGTGGCGTCACGAACAATAAATCCCCACAATCAAATCCCCTTTTCACTCACGGGCGAGGAATGCCGCTCGAGTCCCCGGGATCTGGCCCACCGCTCGAGCCACCACCAAGCAGCAGCAGCCGCGGCAGCCGGACCCGAGCAGTGGGAGAGCACAGCGTCCCCTCCTCCGCCCGCGACAAGCGCATGTGGGAGGCGGAGTTAAGCACACGTGATCACCGTCCTCCGACTATTCCAGGGGAAGCATGGGTAGGAGGAAATCCTCCTGACGTCATATACCCTTAATTCCCCTTTCAGGAAGTGTCTTCGGACGGCGTCAGAGTGCGAACGCCCACCACATGTGCTCAGGTACACCATGTCAGTTGTGGGAAAATAAGATGGCAAACACAGACAGGGAAGAATTAGATGCAATTCCGAATATAAGGGGTATCGCAAACAGAAGAAAACAGCGGGTAATATCAAATATAAGACCCCTAGTAGGGTGGATATATGAACTCCTCACACATGTAACATACAAGTATATCCATCTAAGATCCCATACATCCAGTATATATAATCCAAAATAGATAATATAATCCCATATATAGGATATACACCTCAATATATCATTCAGTTGTATAAATAACAGTGCACTAAACAGAGATGTAATCGGATTCATATTTTCTATCCCTGTTCTGGTTGTTTTGACAAGCAACCTGGATGGCAATCCATCAGAATTCCCTAAAAATTGAAAAGGTTAAAAGAGAAAAAGAGAAAAATGGAAAGACAGGGATTAAAAAACATATACAAAAAGCACACATAAAAATACAATGAAAGAAGAGCGGAAGATCTCCCAAAATTACAGAAATGGAGAAAAAGATAATTTTTCATTCAGGCCATGTGGGGACATTGTCCCTAAACGTACGATCCAGCGGCACTCCAGCTGCGCCAAGATACGTTTTTTATTATCTCCTCTTGATCCAAGTTGAACTTGGTCAATCCCTCTAATTTTGAGGTTTGTAGGATCAGTTATGGCGCAGCTTAAAGTAGCGCGGGATCGTCCTGAGAGATTCTAGATCTTTCACCTCCCGTGCCACAATTATATTCCTGACGTGCTCCCTAGTGCGGACGCGGAGTTCTCTAGAGGTCAACTCAATATATACCAAATTGCAATCACACACAGCATAATAAATGACGTGTGTCGTATTGCATGATATAAAACTCCTGATTTTATATTCCTTCAAGCCGTCTGCAGTAGAGAACACGCCTGTACGTACCAAATTGCAGCACGCTAAGCAGGATCCACATGGGAAGCATCCCACTCTGGGGCTACCACTGCCAAAGAGGGGAGGAATTTTTGTCACATAATGGCTCAGATGATCTTTCAGGTTCCTTCCTCTTCTGGCAGTCAACATAGGTCAATCCACCAGAGCCTCTCTCAGAGACTGGTCGGTTTTTAAAACCGGCCAGTGTTTATTGAGGATGTGTCTAATTGCACCCCACTGATTGTTGTATGTTGAGATGAACCATATCTGGGGTGGTCCCGATTTCTCCCTCCGTACTCTGGGCAGCAGTTCCGTACGTGGAGTATTTTTAGCTCTCTGGTAATCAGCCTTCACACATCTACGGCTGCACCCCCTATCAAAAAATCTTTCCCGCAGATTACCTGCCTGATGTTCAAAAAAAGTAATCGTTTGAACAGATCCTATTTAATCTCAAAAATTGGCCTGCTAGGATTGCTCTGATGGTCGAGTCTGCATGGGATGATGTGGCATGAAGCAAGGCATTTACTGCAGTCTCCTATCTAAACAGATCGGTTTGTATAAACCCCCCACCAGCATTAAGCACCCTGATGTCCAGAAAATCAACCACATCCCTATCTGTCCTATAGGTCAACTTGATATTGTATGGGTTATCATTCAGGTCCTTCATGAAGCTGTGCAGTTCTGACCCGGTACCCCTCCAGATCATAAAGATGTCGTCTATGTATCTATACCAGCACTGTGCATGGGCTGCGGCCGGCACGCCATCGCCGAAAACCCCTCTCCCCCAAAAACCGAGCAAGAGGTTTGCATACGATGGCGCACAGGCCGCGCCCATCGCAGTGCCCCGTTCCTGGAGGAAGTACCGGTCCTTAAATAGAAAAAAATTGTGCGTCAATATGAACCGCAATAGCTCCAAGACTAGACACTGAATGGATTTATCCCAATTGCTCATGGACAGATAGAACTCAGTCGCCACTAGACCATCAGAGTGCCTTATGCAGGTGTAAAGGGTCTCAACATCCGCCGTTACCAATAAAGTTTCCTCGTCCACAGGGAGACCATCAAGTCTCTGTAGGACGTCTGAGGTGTCCCTGACATAGGAGGGCAGAGTCTCCACGAGTGGATGAAGATAATATTCAATAAATTTACAAATTGGATCACTCAGCCCTCCAATGCCAGAGACAATCGGACGCCCCGGTGGACACTCCAGATTTTTGTGGACTTTTGGTAGTAGGTAAAATGTTGGCACGACCGGATGTTGAGCGAAAAGACCGTTGAAGACTTTCTTGGTGATAATACCCTGCATCACAGCCTCATCCAAGATCTTAAAAAGTTCAGCCGAGTATTTCTCCAGGGGGTTACCAGAGGGTTTAGAGTAGGAATCCTTATCCTTCAGTTGCCTGAACGCTTCGCGTTCATACATGGGTATTAGCCAAATCACAACGTTTCCCCCTTTGTCAGCAGGCTTAAAAATTACTCCCTCCTTGTGATGGATTCACAAAACCATAGGTCAGGGTGAGCTGGAGATCAAGAAGAGCTAGATAAGTTGGGACTTTCCAGGATCCATGGTTGGTATATGAAGAGAGCATTTGAATCAGCAGAGAAAAGAATCCAGACTAGTATCTTGATATAGAAAGATGGAGTGTCCAGTGTGCTCCTTGAAACAACAGAGATGAGTAAGCAGACAGGTACTTTTATGTAGCAGGGTGGTGTGTGTGAACTGCAGAGATGAGAATGCTGGCAGATACTGTGATGCAATAGAGTTGAGGGTGCAAACAACATTTATTTTAAAATAAAAGACAAACAGGCAGGTACCTTGATTCAGCAGAGATGAGTGTGTGTAGACAGAACCATGAACATTGATGTAACAGAGTTGAGGATACAGATAGCAGCTTGGATTAGCAGAGTTTACATTAGTAGAGCTTGAAGTTGGGTGGAACTCAGTAGCAGCAGATAATCAGGCGTCTAACTAAAGCAAACCCAAGTGGGCGGTGCTGCCAGACGCCTAGAAATCATGTGTTAGCAGTGTGCACTACTACCTGAATACTCAGGTGGTGCACCGTTGCCGGAGCCAGACTTAAAAGACCTTGGATGATGATGCCACAAAAGTTACTAAAGAAACCCAATGTGCACTACAACAGAGGAAGCTGGCAATACGAGCAGAAAACAAAGCCTGGCACTGGACTAATGAGCAACAGATATCATACCATAATTCATGCACTAAGCACTGTGGTAGTGTCACGGTTCTCTCTCTATATTTGGAGACCAGTGATGGATTCAGGGTTGAAATCTCTCATTTCCATCTGGGGATCAACATTTAAACATAGTTTCATTTCGTTCACTGCATCATGAGTTAATGTCATTTTGGTTGTCCAGCAGTTCCTAGCTGAGTGTTTCAGCCGCAGTTGCTTTGTAGCCCTTCAGGTTTAAGTAGTGGTGTTACCCAGCAATCCTTGCTGAAGATACAAGTTAATTTGTTCTCTGGCCGCCTTGCAGGAAGGTCCGGTGAAGGCTTGTTCCTGAAGTCGGACTTTGAGATATTAATCCATGACAAGGTACATTTGAAATAAAAAGTTATATAATCTAATACAAATACATTTGTTTGTATTATTATTTGCATATATTGTATAATAGCTATGTACAGTACCCATAAATAAAAAGAAAACAACTTAATTATCTTTAAATATACTTAGAGATTTAGGCTACAAAGCTGACCATGATGTTTTTCATTCATGGTGAGGTGCAGTATTAAATGGCAGCTCTATGGACAGTGCAATTACGTGTTCTTTCCAGTATGCAAGAGATTGACAGCTTTGTCACAGCATAGTTGGGTTTATTCAGTTATCTACCGGAGCTGACAGTCACACTCCACCTCTTCAATTCCTCTTTATCAGACAGACTCCATTTAATCCGCTGTTTGACATCTCTTTCAGGAGTAAAAAGAATGAAGGGTTCCATATCAAAAGCTATCGCAGCTCATTAAAAAAGTCCTTCTACCCATTTTCTCTATATGATCTTCCTGTATTTTGTGTTATGACAGCAAAAGCTTGTAAAAAGTAAAATAAATGGTCAATAGCAAAGATGCATTATCATATTGGAAAACACAACACAGATAAATCTCCCATCAAAGAAGCACTTGTAAAACCCAAACTATATTAAAAAAGACAAAAAAATTAGTGTAATCTGTTTTTTGCCTGAGATAATTTCTCTCCATAAGTTCTAGTAAGGTAAATGGTGGTAAGGCTAGAGTCACAAGACCATATGTTCTCTCATCCAGCAAAATTGGTATGATTATGCTAATCACACTCTGATCAGACTCTGATCAGAGAGTGATCAGCCTGTGATCCATTTTCTCAGATGTGGAGAGATGTGAAGAAAATGTCTCCATCTTCTCCATTCTGTCAGTCGATGAATAGCTGAAACTCGGATGTCATCCGAGAGCAGTCCGATTTATTTCCAAGGGCAAATTGTCTTGCATGGGGTGTGCGATCCAATTCTTATATGATGTGTTAATAGCATAGTTGGACACTGAAGAGCAATATATGTGTCACGGATGTATCACGGCCTGTCACGGATTTATCACGGCCGGCTGATAATCCTGTGGCGAGTGTTAGAAAATCCCAGAGATTGGCAGCACATGTTGTTATCTGACAGTTCCCTATTTTTGGAGCAACAGACTCTAGGACCACGGAAAACTGTCAGTTTTGTCTCTCAGTTGCCAGACTCTGACTTTCTTTATAAAGCTCACTCTGGGGGGATTTGGGTGCTGTTTATAGTTTGTTCCTGACTGAGCTGTGGAAAAGTCATCTTCTGTTGCTCCTGACTTCTGTGTTGCTGCAGCTCAATTAAGAGCTGTCTTTGCTATCTACCAGGCCTTTGGTGATAGCTGTTGTGTTTTTCCTGTTGTGTTCCCTTGTGTCTTCCATTAGTGATAGTGGTGTTGACGAAGAGCCCATACCCTTCATCCTTATGTGGTGCCCCTGAGGCTTCCGTTGCCATAGAGGCGCTGCACCTCATCCAGAGGTGTGGTATCCCATCACAGGGTAAGGAAGGGGTAATCCAACGGTTTACACGACACACGCACACAGACAGACTCATCACAACACTCCACTAAACCGTGGTTAGGGACCAGTGCAGCTGGACTTGTATAGTGGCTAGCACCGTCCCCGAAGCCAGTCTGGGGTTGGAGCTTAGTTGGTGAAATGTCTGAGATGAGTGGGCAGAGCTGAGTTGAACTTGACAGTGTCAGTGGTGTGGCAAGGAGGCAATTGGAGAATAGAGACCACGTGGACTGCTCGACCCAGGTGACATAAAAAAAGGGATCCTAGAGATGTGGGAGTGCAGGAAGCACCCGTGGGCTTGCTCCACAGAATGCTGGGTGGAAGGACCTGGCTGCAAAACGGGGACCTGATCCCTAGACTAAAAGAAAACTAACCTACTCTTTAGTAACACCGGAGGTCTGTGTGGTTGCAAGCATCCAGGGCCGAAAACCAGCACACAAATCTGCTGGAAGGGGGCCACAGAGGATCAGGGGGCCAAGGAGGCAGAAAACACGTAGAATGTCCACGGCCCCTGGCTCAGGGCTCTGTGTGCGGAGGCGCAGGACAAGAGGGCGAGAGTCAGCACAGTAGAGATGATTAGGAAAGGCACATCTGAGGGGTGCACCAGTATTGACCTCTGAGCTGCCTGGGATTGACGGGCACCCATCACAGGGAATCCCAGCATACCGTGGATGATTGCCAGTTTACGGTACACCTGTGGAACTGATACCGTGAGTAAAGACTTTGACTGCAACCCCCAGTGTCGTCTAAGTTCTTCCCGCACCCTCTCATGATCCCCGGGCCTCAAGCTCTACCTGTGGGATGCAATATCACCTCAGCTGCGCCATCAACATCTGCCCCAGGGAATACACAGTGCAGCGGCGGCCCACATAGCCATGGTACCACAGGTGGCATCACGAACTTGTACTTTTAACTACAGCTCCCATCATCACAATCATCATCCCTTTATTATTGAAAGACGCCGCCAGGGTCACGGAACAGGGCCACGCCGCTGCGACATCATCGGACTAGTCCAGCCCGGTAACGAGTACCCTCGACCCTGGAGCTGGGAGTCACTTACTTAGGGTCCATTTGCCAGGGTAAAATAGGGCCCCAGGTATTCCTGTTTGGCGACAGATGTGGAGCCTGTATAGGCTCTATGATGTCAGTGAGAGTGAGCTACAGGTTGTAATCAGGGGTCACCACTTCCCACTTTCCCTAGCAATAGGGCATTCCTTTCCTCTTCCCTTTGTCTTGCCCTATACGGCCGGTATAGCCTCTTGCCCCTGCAGTGACATTATGGGGTTACAAATGAAAATAGAAAGAAAATAATTGCATTTTTGCATTTATCATCCAGATCACAAAACATCATCAATATCCTATGGAATATTGTTTGGGCCTACAAGCATTAATGTGTGGCACATATGAATCCACTTGGAATAAGTGCTTCTATTGGTTGACAAGTTACATTACAGAGGCTATAGAGACACAAGTATTTCCGAAGCCTTGAGGGCTTTCAATCAGGAATTCAAATTATTGAGTACAAAGTGTAAAGGGTGCTTTACACGCTGCGACATCGCTAACGATATATCGTCGGGGTCACGTCGTTAGTGACGCACATCTGCCGTTGTTAGCGACATTGCAGCATGTGAAACCTAGGAGCGATGATCAACGATTGCAAAAACGTCAAAAATCGTTGACACATCGCTCCTTTTCATAATATCGTTGGTGGTGCATGCCGCTGGTTGTTCGTCGTTCCTGCGGCATCACACATCACTCTGTGTGACACCGCAGGAACAACAAACATCTCCTTACCTGCGTCCACCGGCAATGAGGAAGGAAGAAGGTGGACGGGATGTTCCGGCCGCTCATCTCCTCCCCTCCTCTTCTATTGGGCGGCCGTTTTGTGACACTGCTGTGACGTTGCTGTGATGCCAAACGCACCTCCCCCTTGAAGGAGGGATTGTTTGGCAGCAACAGCGACGTCACTGAACAGGTATGTGCGTGTGACACTGCCGTAGCGATATTGTTCGCTACGGCAGCGATCACCACACGTCGTACGAACGTCAGGGCGGGTGCTATCGCTTGCGACATCCCTAGCAATTGCTAGCGCTGTCGCAGCGTGTAAGGCACCCTTAAGAAATCGAATAATGAGAGATTTGTTTTTTTTTTCTTTTAAACACTCTTCAAATAGATATTATTTCAATTATTATTTGTAAAAATTGTCATATAATTGAAGCAGATAAGAATTTGGCTGTGTGCTTTCTCTTTTGTCTGTCATCTCTCTTTTGTGGCTGTCTTCTCTCTTTTGGGACTTTCTCTTCTTTCTTTTGGGGGTGTCTGCTCTCTTTAACTAAGTGTCCTGCTTTGTTCTTTAACTTTTTTAGCTGCTTGGACATTTCATTATTGAACGAAAGCTAGGGCTTATTTTTGGAGTAGGGCTTATATTTTAAGCATAGTTCAAAAAGGGTGATAATTCTTGCTAGGGGTTTTTTTTGGGGTAGGGCTTATTTTAGGGGAAGCACATAGTGTAAAAGCAACAAATGTCTGAGTTAACAATAACTTTTTAACTTTTTGATACTTCAGTGCAGTCCTATATGTATATCATCCATATCATGCCAAATGGCAAACTGAACTATATGCTTGTAGACAGATACGGAAATAATTGCAAAATATACATTTTTAACATCTCACATTATTTTTGCTGCTCAATGAAAACATTGTGTCCTTTCCCTTAAAATTGTCTTGATAGACAAAGCATTTGACCTTGCAGCAGTAAAAGGAAGGGCTTTACCTAGAAATGAAAACAAATACTTCTTTGTGAGAAAAATCTTACCTTGTCTTAAGGGAAATCAGTTCTCATACTTGTGTTCATTACTATAAATTGAATATCTTTACAGGCATATATTGCATTAACCCTTCTAACGCAATATCACAGTGAAGATGTTTTTGACATCTCAAGATTGTAAATCTATCTTCAAGATTTTGCTTTTTCTTCCCAGTCACACGAGTTTATTTTCATTACTTCTTGTGCTATATGGACACATTCATTGTGACAACAAGGAGAGTGGTTCCCCGTTTAGGGGAATACTTATTTATTATAGAATATTATGTAAATAAGTTATTAATAAACTTTTCTTTCATTTTATTACTTTTTGTTTTCTTATTCATATGATCAGTGGAGCACTGACAGACAAGAACTCTATCTTCCGTCATTTTGGCAACTCATCGGTTTGTCAGCCTTGCCGTGTAGACTGGTACAGCGTAAGCAAAAGATGGCGTTTTTAAAGAGAATCTGTCAGCAGGTTTTTGCTATAGAAGGAGCCAGAATTGTCACATTAATGAACATGGCAGGCGCATTCAGACCAACAGAAAACACACCACAAACAAGGGAAATACAAGAAATACAATAATAACGGTGGGCCCTGACACTAGTGAGAGGGTAGATGAACACCTCCTTTCTTACCTGGCACTGTACCATGCACTCCTAGCCAGACTCTATACAGGTTTCTCAACTGCCGCCGAGGAGAAATACCTAAAATCTTGAAAAATCCCTACTATAGACCTGGCTAGGGAGTGGGGGGTAAGGAACACTTGACCCAATGCTGCCCTAATACAACAGGAGGGTAGGTGAGAGAAATAGGGGAATACACGCAAAATGGAGAAGATAGGATATCCAGATAAATCCACAGCAGCTCCTTCCACCAAAGCAGCTAACATACAAATGGCTTTGTATAATCAGCAAGTATTGCTGGGAAACCCTGCTACTTAAACACCAAGAGGTGTGGCTACAGAGCAGCAACAACAGACCTGCACTAAAGGAGAGCTGCTAGCAGCAAAACTGACATTAACTGTTTCTGCACCAAGAGAAATGAAGCAACATTTAAATAGAGAGTCCAAATGGAGATGAGAGGCTGCAGTCCTAAAGCTGTCACTAGTGTCCAAACGCAGGGAGACGACTGTGACAGGCATTCTCTATAGGTTAAGACTAGTGATGGGTGATCCCAGACTGTAAAAGTCCATATCAGAGTGGGATACCTAGTATCCGTGAACCAACCCCAGGGTAACTATCCCAATCCGGCCAATCAGATAATTAAAAAAAGAAAAGAAAAAGAAAGAAAATATAGATAAGCAGGAGTGTTATACTTGCCGAGTTCCCATAACACTACTTCCAGGGCCACTCATTATCCTCATGCATATTCAATAATACCCCACCCACCAGCACTCCCAGCACCTGTGATTGGTTGCAGTCAAACCATGTCTGATTTGTTTAACACGTGACATCACTGCTATACATTGCCTGTAACTGACACCGATGTCAGCTGTTGGCCTCTGATTGGCCGGCAGCATGTATTGCAGTGCAGAGACTCGGCAGGTCTCTGTATCGCAATATATTTCAGCTGAATGTGTGTTGACTGATGGAAATAGGCACTTGGGTTGGTAGGTCCCACTCCTACATAGTCCTGATTGTATTCGCATTGGGTGTTATGCCCCTGGCAAGAGGCCTAAATAAGGAAGGATAATAACATTACTAACTATACCAATGTCCCCAGTCATTCCCATTCTTTGCATAAAATGTTTTGTGAAAGATAACTGCACCGTGGATTTTGAAGCACTTTGATTATTCGTACGATGCCACACCAAAAAAAACTCTCAAAAATTTCAATGGGGTTCTATATGCAAATACGCTTACAAATTTGTGGCAGAAATACATGTTTCTAGCTGCGTATTTCTGATGCTTATTTTCGAAAACTTTTTCTAATTAATTTTTTATGTTATTCATATTTTGTTTTTCAACATACAAAAATGTAGAATTATTTTAAAAAACGTATAAGTTTCGGAAAGCGATAAAAGTATGCAAATTATATGACTCATGTGTCTTAATGTTAAAAAATGGCCTCGGTGAAGTCACTGTGAAAACCCCTTATGCCTAATTTTAATGCTTCCTTAAGAATTTTCAATTAAACTTAATGGCCGAACGGGGAGGCTCTTTCTTGTGATGTATAAATAGATAAAATTGCTTACCTTTAGTCTTTTTAGAATCTATCATGGGGCAAAGGAAAAAACTGCAGACATGTCTGTGTCTAAGGAAACTATGCAAAATATGTTTTTTTAAAGGGAAACTTCACTTTATTTATTACTGTATATAGATAGCAATAAAATTCATTAAGCAAGTATATTGCATGCACTATTTTGTATTTATACCTTATATTATTACTGATTTTGGTAATATTAATATTTCCATTTAAGAGTATAAATATATTCTGCTATATTCTTGCATTATTCATTATATCACCACACTGGAGGCACATAAACTTGATGAGTATGCTTCCGAAGAGGCACTCAACACTGTCTAAATATAATCTGCTTGACCATACCTTCTGTATGTGAGCGATATACACTCTGTTACGGGGCTGCCTGGTATAATAACTAATTACGAGTAACAGGCAGTCAGGGCCCACCGTGCAACTGCTGCTAGTGACAGCAGAAAAGGGTGTCTGTACCACAAAAGTAGTACTTGTTCCTGTTCCTTCACAGCAACACTAGGACTAGTACGACACACCCTGTTTAACTCACAGCGAGTACCATATTAGCATAAACTAATATGTGGTAGCAAATAAATAAGTTAGGGCGACTACCCCATATGAATAGGAAATACCTCTGTTACTTCACAGAAGTAAGGTAGTAAATTAACAAAGCATAAACAATGCTCCTAGGTAAGGAGAGAATGCACAGGTCTCCTGTTAATGGTCACAGGCAAACCTAAGAACGAACCTCTATTATGCTCATAGAGGAAGTGTAATATGACAACTGATAACAGAGAGCAATAGCTTTTTCTGAAATGGCTCAAGTGCAAGTCCCTGTCCAAGCCCCGTGTGCTAACCGCACTATAAGGAGCCAGGGAACTCTCTATGCTATCCGCAGAGAGTAAACCGGAGCGAAGGGAGAGAGGGTCCTACCTAGCCCGACTCCCCTAAAGCATGGGAAGCGGGTATATTATGCAGACTCGCATGGAGCGTCTCCTCCCACACAAGCACATGTAACGACTGAGCACCGAGAGGTGGGCTCCAGGGCCCTTTATAAATTTGGCTCCGCCCACAAGATGGAGGATAATTAACAGGAACAACCCTGGGCCAATAGTAACGAGCAACGACAGAAGTGACGTCACCCGCGGCCAATCATGTAATGCCACGTCACATGCCGAGGACCATGTGATCCCCGCATCATCTGTGATATCACCCACGGTCAATCATGTAATGCCACATCGCAGATATGCTCAGAACAGAGTACAAACTTAGCCCCAGAAATGACTAAGTCCGTGAGCATGCTCAGTAGCTCAAAATTGGGACTTAGACTCAGGAAGCTAAGAAGTTCCCAAACGACTGGAACGACGCAAATGAGAAGCAGAAGGGGAAGAAGGGGAACATGGAGCAACAGACCCAGGAGCCGTAATAGTATCCCCACCCCTCTAGAGCCCCCTCACCCCCCCGGCAGCGCAGGTAAGCAGCTATGAGGTCAGGAGCATTAATAGCCTCCTCAGAATCACAAGACCGGTGTTCCGGACCATAACCCTCCCAATCAACTAAGAAAAACCTGCGACCTCGTACCCGTTTAACTCCAAAAATAGCCCGTACAAGGGTAGTCGGTTCGGGACGAGTCAGAACATGGAGAAGATCCATCCCTAGCATGAGGGAGAATAGCAGGTTTCAATAGGGAGACATGAAACTTGTCATGGATTCGGAGATGGGATGGTAACTTCAACTGGTACACTACCGGATTTATTTGCCGGAAAACCTCATAGGGACCCAGGTAACGTGCAGAAAACTTGGCCGACCCTGTTCTGACTTTGATGTTCCTGATGAAGAGCCAAACAAAGTCACCTGGAGAATACACCGGTGCCGGGCGACGGAGACGATCAGCCCTCTGTCTCATGCAGTCCTTGGCGCTTGAATAGCTGCTTGGGCATGATCCCATACATCTCTGGCGTTAGTCGCCCAATCAGAAACCAGAGGAGTGGGAGTAGTGGCAGGAAAAGGCATAGGGACCCGGGGATGTTGTCCATTGTTAAGGACAAAAGGGGTTTGACCCGTAGCATCAGCCACCGAGTTGTTAAGGGCGAACTCTGCCCAAGGAAGGAGTGAAGACCAATCATTATGGTGTGCGGAAACAAAATGATGAAGGTACGTAATTAATGTCTGGTTCGTCCGTTCGACCAACCCATTGGTTTGGGAATGATAGGCCGAAGAGATGTTTAACTCAATCTGCAAGAGGCTGCAAACTGAGGACCCCTGTCACATACTATGCGATCAGGCATCCCATGCAATCTGAAGACATGCTGGAGAAAGAGTCTGGCCAAGACCCTAGATGAGGGAAGGCCACGCAGAGGAACCAGATGTACCATTCGTGAAAAGTGATCAGAGAGTACCCAGATGAAACGGTGGCCTTGTGAGGATGGGAGTTCTCCTACAAAATCCATTCTCACAACCTCCCAAGGTCTATCGGGTATGGGCAGTGGGTGTAGAAGACCAGCCAGTCTCTGACGCGAAGGATGGTTTCGTGCACAGGAATAGCAAGAACGAATGTACCTCCTGATTTGGTTAGCCAGATTAGGCCACCAGTACCATCTCTCGATTAGCTCTTGCGTCCGCCTGACACCGAAATGCCCACCAAGCTTAGAAGTGTGAGCCCAAGACAGAATATCATTCTGTCTTGGTGGAGGTACAAAGTTCCTCCCAGGTGGTATTTGGTCAAGAGTCACTGGAGAAAGGGTGTGAAATGCCTGAGAGGGTAAGATAAGGCGAGGGACATCATCTTCCTCATGAGTAGACTCCATGGACAGCGAGAGTGCATCTGCCTTATTGTTCTTGTCTCTGGAGAGAAAATGTACAGTGAAATGAAATCGGGAAAAGAACAAAGCCCAACGTGCCTGTCGAGGGTTTAGACGTTGTGCTGTCTGGAGGTAAGTAAGGTTTTTATGGTCAGTAAAAACCTGGACAGCATGTCTTGCACCCTCAAGCAGATGACGCCACTCTTCAAAAGCCAATTTCATGGCAAGAAGTTCTCGTTCCCCGATGGCATAATTTCTCTCTGCTGGAGAGAATGTCTTGGCGAAAAAGAAACAGGGTCTTTTCCTCCCATTGGTATCTTTTTGAAACAGCACAGCCCCGGCTCCCACAGAGGATGCGTCCACCTCCATGATAAAAGGTTTGTTCTCAACAGGCGCACTACAGAAATAAGACTTGACAGAGACAAACGCCTGTGTAGTCTCAGCCGATCAAACCTTGGGATTTGCTCCCTTTTTGGTCAGGGCCACCAAAGGAGCGACTAGGGTGGAGAAGTGGGGAATAAATTGCCTGTAATAATAGTTAATGAACCCTAGGAATCTCTGTACCACTTTGAGACACCTAGGTTCAGACCATTCCTGCACTGCAGACACCTTAACGGGATCCATCGCCAAGCCCTCATGGGAGATAATATATCCCAAGAAGGAGACCGACCTTTGCTCGAAGACGCACTCCTCGAGCTTTGCGAATAATGAATGTGTGATGCCCTGGCAAAGCCAGGTTGTCACAGAAAGAGTTAATCCTCCTTGGTAATCTGATCCCATACCGGTGCAGTAAGACAAACCACATCCCCCAGGGTAGGAGAAAAGCAGAGCAGAGGGGAGGGGCTGGAGCAGAGTGTTTGGAGAGGCAGACAGAAGAGAAGTCGGGAGTTGTAGCTCCCAGGCTGGAAGTGAAGCGTGCTCCGAGAGGGCCGGGACAGGCTGTAGTGAGGAAGGGGCCAGAGGTAGCCGGAGCAGGGTAGTGGCCCCTCGGTACCTAGGGTGACCCGGATCACTACAGGGGAGTGGATTCCCCGTTCCCGGCTGAGGAGAAAGAGGAAGAGAGTGGAGAGAAAGGCACCTGACTGCAGGGAAAGAACAGGAGCTGCTGCACCGTGTGTGGGACACTAACACCCCCGTACCGAAGGCTGCGGACACCGGCAATTCCTAGTTTACCAGCGACTCTGTGTTTAAATACTTGTGAGTACGCCCGTGCCCTCGGGCACCGCACCGCAGCACTGCGCCCTGCTCCCTGCTTATCCCCGAATGGGCCCCGGGACCAACTGCCCCTACCCACGGAGGGGTTAACATCAAAAGCTGCATCCCAACACCGTTCCCGGGAGTCCCGCACGTTCATCGCAGCGGTGGTGTCCACCATCACCACAACCCGTGGGTGGCGTCACTGACAATCTCCCTTATCCTAACCCCTTTTTACTGTGGAGCCTGGGATCACAGACCGGGTCACGCCACCGTGATACCCACAGAAGTGACCTTGTGGCCCGGATCTGAGTACCCCCTGGTCCTCGGGCGACACAAATGCTCCCTTAGCCGAGAAAGCACTCGAATCACATCCTGCCGTTGCGTATCGAGATCGGGAGAAAAAATGAATATGTCATCCAGATAGACGACGACAGATGACAGTAGAAGGTCTCGAAACACAATTTACGAAGTCATGGAAGACTGCTGGGGTGTTGCATAAACCAAAGGGCATAACCAGGTACTCATAGTGATCGTCTCTGGTATTAAATGCGGTCTTCCATTCATCGCCCTCACGGATGCGTACCAGGTTATAAGCCCCACGCAGATCTAACTTGGTAAAGATGTGAGCACCTCGGAGTTTATCAAAGAGCTCTGCAATAAGAGGTAGGGGATACTTATTTTTCACAGTAATGGCATTGAGCCCCCTGTAATCTATACATGGTCGAAATCACCCTCTTTTTTGCGCACAAAAAAGAACCCTGCTCCTGCGGGGGAAACGGATTTGCGAATAATCACCTTCTCTAGGCTCTCTTTGATATAGGCAGCCATAGCCTCAGACTCGGGTATAGAAACGGGGTAAACTATGCCCTTAGGTGGAATGGCACCCAGAATAAGGTCTATGGCGCAATCGTAGGGTCTGTGAGGAGGACGTTTCTTGGCACCCTGCTTGGAGAAAACGTCTGCATACTCCAGGTAAGGAGTAGGTAGAGAGGAGACGTCAGGGGTCTTGATGGTAGACACTGTCTTGGAGGTTTTGGATAGACAATGAAACTGACACCCTGCATCCCATCTGATAATACCATCAGACCGCCAATCTATCAAAGCCGAGTGCAGACGCAACCAGGGTAAACCTAAGAGCACGTCGTCAGTACTCTCAGGTAATACGAGAAACAAGATCTCCTCAGAGTGACCATGCGGTAAGGTAAGTTGTAAGGGTACAGTCCTTAGTGTTATTGCTTCTGAGAGTATAGTACCATTAACCACTCGTACCAGAATGGCACTAGGTAAGATAGTGGATGGGATGTTATGTCTGGAAACAAAGGCAGAGGAGACAAAGTTGCCATCTGCTCCAGAATCCACAAATGCCTGAATGGGCAATGGTTGAGAAGAAGCAAAACACAAATGACCCTAAAAAAAGCATTTGGAGGGTGAAGGTGACTTATCTAGCAACTCCCCTCTAACAGTCACTAGACCTGGGAGTTTCCCTGAGAGGATCCCTTACGTGAGGAACAGTTATTGGTATAGTGTACTACCTGGTGGCATACAAAGCAAACTGGGGGAGTAGCTTTGTGGGGTACAGGAGATGTACTGCCTAATTCCATAGGGACTGGGGAATTCTCCGAGGTAGACCGAAAAGTTGGCGAGACCAGTAGGTCAGGTACTGAACTGACTTTAGGACGAGAGGTACCTAACTCGAGCTTACGCTCCTTATGGCGTACGTCTATCCTCGTTGCCATAGTGATAAGCTCCTTCAATGTTGGAGGAACTTCTCTAGTTGCAACAGCGTCTCTAACGTAGCCAGCCAGACCTCGCCAAAAAATAGGAATCAGAACTCGCTCTGGCCAATCCAGCTCAGAGACCAGAGTTTGGAAGTTAATAGCATACAGGTTAGTAGAGGAAGACCCCTGAGACAAGTCTAGAAGCCTTAAGGCCGCATCATGTGTGACTTGCGGACCTAAGAAGACAGCCTTTAATGCCCCTAAGAAGGATGTAGCAGAATGTAAAACTACATCCTCACGTTCCCAGAGAGGCGTAGCCCACTCTAAGGCCTTATGTTGGAGGAGTGAGATAATAAACCCCACTTTGGCCTTTTCATTGGGAAAGTGAGAAGCATTAAGTGCCAGGTGTATTTGGCACTGGCTGACAAAGCCCCGACATGTCTTGCTATCACCCGAGTACTTATTTGGGAGAGCAAGACGGGGTTCATGAGAGGAAGTCAGTACTGCAGTAACAGGTTTTTCCTCAACAGACTTGAGTCTAACCTCAAGCTGTTGAATATTGCGCTGTAGATGCTGTAACTCTGCCATCAAAGCCAGGCTCTTGGCTCAGTCGTAATGTTACGGGGCTGCCTGGTATAATAACTAATTACGAGTAACAGGCAGTCAGGGCCCACCGTGCAACTGCTGCTAGTGATAGCAGAAAAGGGTGTCTGTACCACAGAAGTAGTACTTGTTGTTCCTTCACAGCAACACTAGGACTAGTACGACACACCCTGTTTAACTCACAGCGAGTACCGTATTAGCATAAACTAATATGTGGTAGCAAATAAATAAGTTAGGGCGACTACCCCATACGAATAGGAAATACCTCTGTTACTTCACAGAAGCTAGTAAATTAACAAAGCATAAACAATGCTTCTAGGTAAGGAGAGAATGCACAGGTCTCCTGTTAATGGTCACAGGAAAACCTAAGAACTAACCTATATTATGCTCATAGAGGAAGTGTAATATGACAACTGATAACAGAGAGCAATAGCTTTCTCTGAAATGGCTCAAGTGCAAGTCCCTGTCCAAGCCCCATGTGCTAACTGCACTATAAGGAGCCAGGGAACTCTCTATGCTATCCGCAGAGAGTAAACAGGAGCGAAGGGGAAGAGGTTCCTACCTAGCCCGACTCCCCTAAAACATGGGAAGCGGGTATATTATGCAGACTCGCATGGAGCTTCGACTCCCACACAAGCACATGTAACGACTGAGCACCGAGAGGCGGGCTCCAGGGCCCTTTATAAATTTGGCTCCGCCCACAAGATGGAGGATAATTAACAGGAACAACCCTGGGCCAATAGTATCAAGCAACGACAGAAGTGACGTCTCCCTCGGCCAATCATGTAATGCCACGTCACATGCCGAGGACCATGTGATCCCTGCATCATCTGTGACATCACACACGGCCAATCATGTAATGCCACGTCACATGCCGAGGACCATGTGATCCCGCATCATCTGTGACATCACCCACGGCCAATCATGTAATGCCACATCGCAGACATGCTCAGAACAGAGTACACACTTAGCCCCAGAAATGACTAAGTCCGTGAGCATGCTCAGTAGCTCAAAATTGGGACTTAGACTCAGGAAGCTAAGAAGTTCCCAAACGACTGGAACGACGCAAACGAGAAGCAGAAGGGGAAAAAGGGGAACGTGGAGCAACAGACCCAGGGGCCGTAACACACTCCTTCTATGCCACTGGAACTTCAAATTAGTAAAATTTGTTTTACGAGCACTTTGGAAATCATTGCCGCACACACGCTTTGCGGTGTACTAAAAGTTTCTGCTTTATCACATCCTGTGACCAGTTTATATAGTATCCCAAACAAAGAAATAACTTCTCAGAACTATGCACCAATAAGAGCCTCAGGGGTGTGCTCATTAGTGTTAGCTAAGCCCTATGACATCATTAGTTATAAAACAAGATGGTTTCTATAAGAACAAAATGGATTGTATTCTCTCACACCTACCACTATGTGGGAAGGTATGGCATAGTTTTTGAGCTCTACTGAGGCACACATCAGGACCAAGGGAGCCAGGTCACACTACAGGCATGGTCCTAAGGGCTTGCTTATGGGAGCATATATATTGGACAAGTCCTATCTAATGTTTTGCCGGATAACACTTGCTCCAATGTTATATTATTGGGCAGTGCCGACCAGTGCTTTATTTTTCATGCTGATTCTGCATGAGAAAAAAATTGCTGAATGCTGCAATTTGCAGTGTATATATCGTATGGCGCACACCCATACAAATCTATAGGGGCATGGAAATCATTGCACTGTACTGATATCATCTGAGTACAGTACAAGATATGCCAACAAAAACAATGAAGAAGAAGGAAAAATTACAATATTTTTTGTTTTATAAGACGCACTGGATTATAAGACGCACCAAATTTAGAGGAGGAAAATAGGAAAAAATTATTTTTAATGCTAAAATGAGGTTCTGTCTTAAAACCCTAGTGCATCTTATAATATCTCACCAGTGGAGAGAAGTGGTGGTGGAGCGGCTCAGGATGGTTATAGAAGGCAAGGTCGGCGATGCTGCATCCATGTGCGCATGCACCACCTTCGCGACCATTTTCTTGAAGTCCATTGCGTCAGCTGCGGGTGATTCAATGGAGCTCGCAGCCCGCTGTCAGATCAATGGCGCCTGTGACACTCCTGAGCCTCTCCACTGCAGTGACAACCCCTCCTCTGAGCCCTCAGTATCGCCAACCCTGCCTTACCATCGACTCTCCGGTAAGCCATATCCAAATTATAAGACACACCACCATTTTACTCCCAGTTTTGGGGGCAAAAAAGTGCGTCTCATGATCCAGAAAATACGGTAAATTCTTCATCTTCTTCTCACTTGTGCTATGATTCTTCCACGCATATCAGAGTTTTAGCCAAGTGACATGAACAAGTATCTCCCATGCACCACTCCAACCATTTGTGCTACTTGGTGCAGCCCTACAAATGCTGCAGAGGAAATCCAATGTTGTAGTATTCAAGGCACCAAAAACTCCTTCATCAGATAGAAAAATCTTTTTTGTTCTAAATATACGTGAGGGGATGAAAACAGCAACATTTGGGCCAACGCAGGGCCTTTATCTTGACAAGATAAAGGCCCTGCGTTGGCCGAAACGTTGCTGTTTATATCCCCTCATGTATATTGGGACCAATAAAGATTTTTCTATCTGATGAAGGAGTTTTTGATACCTTGGATAATACAATATTTGAGCCAAGAGACATTAATATAAATCGGGATGATTCTCTCGGATGAAAGAATATACAGAAGTGTGAGCAAGATCTCGGATTAGCTGAAAGCTCACCTGTTTTCAGGCACACTGTCCTGGTAACCTATATACAATTCCTCTTTATTGACCTTTGAAATCTCTTAACCTTTAGTAGATGGCAGCACAGTGTATCTAAGGAGCATACACATTTGGTTCAGAAGACTCGATAATGGTTCATCACTCAGTTTGACACTCAGTGCCTGGTGGATTCAGCATTGTACCCTATCTACCAGTGCAAGCAGTTTTCTTCCTCACTCAGCAAATGCATTGACGCAATTCCCACAATTGATTCAAAGGCCTTAATGGAGATTTATAACGTTCAATTTCTAATAGATTAGCGCTGTGACTCACAATAATTTGCTCCTTGTTCCTCATGCTACACGTAACCATGTGGTGTTGTAGACTGAGTAGTGAGAAGATCTTCTCAGGATACAGCGAATCGTAGATGAAGAGAGAGATCAAACTGTGCCAGAGAGCTTTACTTACCGCTAATGAGGGTGTAGCGGAAAGTTCTATGCATGCCACACAAGAACACAAAGTGAAATATAACACAAACAAATTCAGAAGTGACCAGGACCTCTGTACTGCCAAAATAACATGGACAGGAAATGTTCCAACGGATCATTCAGCAATTTACGTAGCCTGGCTCTATGCCTAGTGCAGCAGCCAAATAATTAATATATAACAAACGGTATAAAAACGATGTGCGCACTAGCTTTCTCTTTGATGGTTCAGAACAAAGGTTCACAAACTTATTTTATCTATAGCACGCCCTTTTACTGTGAGCACTTTGCTTGTAGAAACAAAGTTCTCTCCTCTTAGGGGTACTTTGCACGCTGCGACATCGCTACTGCGATATCGTCGGGGTCAAATTGAAAGTGACGCACATCCGGCACCGGTAACGACGTCGCAACATGTAAAACCTAGATGTGCCGATAAACGATCGCAAAAGTGTCGAAAATCGGTAATCTGTGTAGCATCGGTCATTTTCATAATGTCGCACCAATAGGAGATACGATGTTGTTCCTCATTTCTGCGGCAACACACATCGCTGTGTGTGAAGCCGCAGGAGCGAGGAACATCTCCTTACCTGCCTCCACTGGCTATGCGGAAGGAAGGAGATGGCCGGGATGTTTACGTCCCGCTCATCTCCGCCCCTCCGCTTCTATTGGCTGCCTACCGTGTGACATTGCTGTGACGCCTCACGACCCGCGCCCTTAGGAAGGAGGCGGGTCACCGGCAGCTATCACAAGATATCGCATGTGCGACGGGGGCGGGTACTATCGCGCTCGGCATCGCTAGCCGATCCTAGCGATGTCGCAATGTGCAAAGTACCCCTTAGACTCTAGACTTAACTAACTATTCTTGGCACCAAATTCTAGGTTCATGTACACATACCCACCGAGATCTTTGTAGCGAGGCCTAAGCTGAGGACTTACCAAACGTAACTTGGTCACTGGAAGGGTTGCAGTAGTATGGTCGACGTTTAGCTAGATCAACAAGGTATCGGTGATGAGTTTGGCCCGGATTGTAGGCCAAGCCTTCCTTGCAGGCCACTCAAAGAATCTTCTGGAGTTATTCAACTGTGCATCTAGCTGTAGTCATCCCTGAAAAGGCAGTCTTCTGCTTAGACAAATGTCTCTGGAACTGGACAGACTTCTACAATAATTCGGACAGTCATGGAACTTCAGGATACAGAGTTCTTGAGATTTGGATGGAGCTCACTCTCAAACATGCTCAAGCTTTCGATTCTCCCCGGAAACTAACTGCGCTATTAGGGTGGCTTTGCACGTTGCGACATCGCACGTGCGATGTCGGTGGGGTCACTTTCGACATCCGGCGTCACTTTCGACATCGTACTGTGTAAATGCTAGATGATACGATGAACGAGCGCAAAAACGTTGTTATCGTATCATCGTTGCATTCACCAACATTTCCATAATGCCGGTGCCACGACAGGTACGATGTAGCTCCTCGTTCCTGCGGCAGCACACATCGCTGTGTATGAAGCCGCAGGAGCGAGGAACATCTCCTTACCTGCCGCCGGCGGCTATGCGGAAGGACTGAGGTGGGCGGGATGTTTACATCCTGCTCATCTCCGCCCCTCCGCCGCTATTGGCCGCCTGCCGTGTGACGTCGCTCTGACGCCGCACGACCGGCCCCCTTAGGAAGGAGGCAGGTCGCCGGCCAGAGCGACGGTCGCAGGGCAGGTGAGTGCATGTGAAGCTGGCGTAGCGATAATTTTCACTACACCAGCTATCACACGATATCGTACCTGCAACGGGGGCGAGGACTATCGCGTGCGACATCGCAGCATCGGCTTGCGATGTCGCAACGTGCAAAGCCCGGCTTAGATCTACCAAAGAGACTTTTTGCCATTGTCAACAGAGACCCCTCGTGGATGAAAGTTGACACTGCTGAGGTAACCTCAACCACCTAACAGGGAGAAGTACATTATTGCCATCAATAACATTTATCACGCTAAGCTAGCACATCTTTGGAGTCAATGATATTAATTACACCCTATGTGACACCTAGTAAGTGTCAGATGGACCAGAGGGAATGAGCAGAGCACCTGACAGGGAGCTACAGCTGCAGGACAAGCAAAAGTCATGCTTAAGACAAGTTATTATAATTTTTCAGCCACTTTATTCCTCTACATTGATTATACGTTGAGGTCTGAAGAGGTCTCAGAGCATAATAAACATCTTTTCAGAAATGGGGACATTTTCACTAACCATCAACTCAAAATTTGCAGGCCAACTTGAACAAATGTACACAAAACCAATTCACTCATCTCTAGTCATAAACTAAAGTTATATTCCATAATGTTTAATCTGTGTTGAAATATTAAAGTGTTAACTATATATTTGAAACATATTTTGCTGCATTAGACACATGAAGTACATGTTATTCCTGGTCTTTTATAATAAAAGAAAAGCGCATTGAAATTTAAAAAGGAAAAACTGAAATACACTACCTGCACTGGTCTCATCCTGGAGACTGGGGTCTTGTACTTACTAGTAGGCGGCGTCTATTATTAATCTTGAATAAATAAATCATATTTAGAATTTTTTTTTATGTGTTAAAGGTTGGTTGCTTTTTCAAATAAAAATCATAGGCAATTTGTGGTGATAGATTCATTTAAGTTCCTCCACCTGTGACCACACGTAACCTGACAACAGGCAACCTTCTAAGGTGAGGTCACTGAGTTAATTGATGTCCCCTAAGGTCACATTATCTGCGGCCACAGGTGGAGGGCCGTGGGAACCTCCAGCTGTGACCGCAACTAACCTGAGTGATGTCACTGCTGATCGCTGGGGCTAAAGGGTGCTTTACACACTGCAACATCGCTAGCAATTGCTAGCGATGTTGCGAGTGATAGCACCTGCCCCCGTCGTTTGTGCGACATTTGGTGATCGCTGGCATAGCAAACAATATCACTGCAGCGTCACACGCACATACCTGTTCAGGGACGTCGCTGTGACCGCCGAACAATCCCTCCTTCAAGAAGGAGGTGTGTTCGGTGTCACAGCGACATCACAGCGGCGTCACTAAGCGGCTGCACAATAGCAGAGGAGGGGTGGAGATGAGCGGCTGCAACATGCCACCCACCTCCTTCCTTCCTCATTTCCGGTGGATGCAGCGATGTGTGATGCCGCAGGAACGACGAACAACCAGCGGCATGCACCACCAATGATATTATGAAAGGGAGCGACGTGTCAACGATCAACGATTTTTGACGTTTTTGCGATCGTTGATCGTTGCTCCTAGCTGCGATGTCGCTAACGACGCCGGATGTGCGTCACAAACACCGTGACCGTGACGATATATCATTAGCGTTGTCGCAGCATGTAAAGCACCCTTAAGTCTCTGCCTGAAGCTCACAGCGAAGAGACATGATCTATGGCCTCACGCTGTCAGTTCAGATGTAACAGAGCTAGAATCCTTGTGAGAACTCGGATGAATTATGTGGAACATGGGTGTTTTGGGGGTTAATAAAGGGGTGAAAGAGGATGGTATTTTTTGTATTCTATTTCAAATAAAGAATTTTTTCGTGTTTATGTTTATTTCTTTTCCTTTACAGATTAGTAATGGGGGGGGGGTGTTCATAAACACCTACCATTACTAATCTTGCACTTAGTGGCAGTTGTGGGCTGCTATTAACCCTTTATTACTCTAATTTCCACTGCACCAGGACAATCGGGAAGAGCAGGGTAAAGTGCTGGGATTGTTGCATCTAATGGATGCAACAATTCTGGGAGGCTGAGGCGCTAATAACCATGGGCCTGAGAATATCAGCTCCCAGCTGTCGGCTTTATCATGGCTGGGTATCAAAATTAGGGGGACTGCTTGTCATTTTTTTAAATGATTTATTTAAATCTAAAAAAAGCCGTATGCGGTTCCTCTTATTTTAATACACAGCAAAGATAAGTGCACGGCTGGGGGATGCAGCCTGTAGATATAGATTACATCTATGCTGGTATCACTATATAGGACAGTCTTGGTGAACCTTTCACACGCCGAAAGCCCAAATTGTAGCCCTAAACACAATTTTTTTTTCCGATGTGCCAACCAATCCTATTATGTAAATAATTGATTTTTACCTTACCTTTGCAGTCTTCTCTTCTCTTCAGCAGGTTGCATCACGCTAATGCATGCTTACCACACATTGAAACTGAGCCCCTACCACTGCCCTTTGCAGACACAGCAGTTGGAGTCATCTTTCTGGAAAAAATTGCAGCATATTAGACACACAGACAGAGATTTTAGCCTGGAATGTAATCAGATTTCACCCTGTAATCCACATCTACATTTCAAAGTCTGAACATCTTGAAATCCCATAAAGATGTATGAGTTGCTCCCCTCCTCTTTCATTGTATAGTTATGTTCCCCTTCCTGGGCCACTTGCTGGTAAACCTGTCTCCCATCCTGATATATATTTCTTACATTTTGGTATATTTGTCCCCATCATGGCCCCATCCTGGTGAATGTACCCCATCCTGACATATTCCCCATCCTGATAAATGTTCCTCATACTGGTAAATGTTCCCCAATGCGACATGTATCCCATTCCTGGTAAATGTACCCCATTCCTGGTAAATGTCTTACATCCTGGGAAATGTCATCGATCCTGGTAAATGTCCTCCATCCTGGTAAAGGTATCACTTCCTGGCATGTTCCCCCCTGCTGATAAATGACCCAATCCTGGTAAATGTACCCCATCCTGGCATGTTCCCTATCCTGGTAAATATCCCCCTTCCAGGTAAATGTACCCCATCTTGGTAAATGTCCCCCTTCCTGGTAAATGTCCCCCTTTCTGGCATGTTTCCCCCATCCTGGCATGTTTCCCCCATCCTGGCATGTCTACCCCATCCTGGCATGTTTCCCACATCCTGGCATGTTTCCCACATCCTGGCATGTTTCCTCCATCATGGCATGTCTCCCCCATCCTGGCATGTTTCCACATCATGGCATGTTTATGTACCCTCATCCTGGCATGATGTTTCCCACATCTTTGCATGTTTCCCCCATCTTTGCATGTTTTCCCCATCCTTGCATGTTTCCCCCATCCATGCATATTTCCCCCATGCTGCCATGTTTCACCCATCGTTGCATGTTTTCTCCCATGCTGCCATGTTTTCCATATCCTTGCATGTTTCCCCCATGCTGCCATGTTTTCCCCCATGCTGCCATGTTTTCCCCATGCTGGCACGGTTACCCCACCTTGGCACAGCTGCACACAGTATAAAGAAAAAAAACAAAAAAACTCACCTTCCAGCACCCGCTCCACCGCTGCGCGCCGCTGGGTCCTTAGTTCCCGCACGGCCATCAGACATCATTATGCCGGCGCCGCTTACTGAAGCTCCCGCCATCTCCTAGGCAACAGGCTTGCGGCCTAGGAGAGGAGTGTCAGAGCAAGGAGAGATGTCTCCTCTGCTCCGACACAACTTTGAACTGTCAGCGGGACCGCGCCGGTAGTTCCGAGTGGCTGAATGAGACGACATCATGCATGCCGATAGAAAGGGCTCTGCGTGACCTGTCTGGCACGCGTGCCATAGGTTCACCATCACTGATATAGGGGAACTGCACGGCATTTTTAGATTTATTTATTTATTTTACAGTGGTATAATGCTGTCAGAGAGGGTGGAGGCATGGTCTGATTGCAGTCAATCAGTGATGCCAATGGGCAGGGAAAGCAATGAATATGTATGAAGGATAATTATTGGCCCCATAATTAGCGATACAGCCATGGGAGACTCGATAAGTATGACCTGCTTTATTCCTTCCTTAATGTCTTTGGTTTTTTTTTCTAATCCCCCTATACCATTTGCAGCCCCCTACACCATTTTATAACACGTAGGTTTTGCCTCCTATTGAATTCAATAGGTTAGGCTAGGATCTACAATCAGATCATTGATCTGATAGGCAAACCCAGGCGGGTTTGGCGATCCGATTCTGGTCCGATCCTCAGCAGGATCACTCATCTCTACTTATAAACTAGTGGTCTTTCTTTTTTTGTTTCTTTCTAACCAATATTGGCACGTTACCTCTGGGGAATCTGGGATCAGGAGGACTCAACTCCTAATTGATGACAGGTCCTCTGAGGGGTTTTACATTTACTTTAATTGGATGCTAAAGGGATTTATTACCTGTCTGTCTGAGATTATTATTACCTTCTGCTATATTTACCCACTCCTGGCTTCACTCCATGCCACTGATAGATTTTCTATACTGACTGCCTTTGAAGGAGCCTGTCTCTGGAGAAGCTGTAGTGTTTATTTCAGTTTCACCTGTGACGTTTCCTGATGGAGAAAATCAGGATTGCTATTTGTTGGGTCATTCTCCACCTGTTTTATCTTATCTACCTAGTGTTGATTTAGTGTTTTTGATTTAGTGTTGATTTATTTCAGTAGCGAGATGGTGTCTCACTAGCCTACACACGAGTTTAGGACCAGTAAAGGCCTAGGCATATGCAAGGGGAGAAGGACCTGTCTAGGGACGTTAGGAAGTACAGAGAACAGACTAAGGTGAGTGTTTGGAGGTGACCCCGCTTCCTTCTCCATTGCCAGGGCCTTCCTTTACATCTTCCCTGTTATTCCCTTTGTGTTGTGCCAGTCGCCAGGTGTCATCTCACGTCTGGCATGACAGCCATAAAGGTATTTCGGTCAGTATTATACTTTGACATATATGTACATGTACATTGTTTGAATACTATAGTTGCAGGCCTTGTTCCATAGCTTAACATTGAGAAACATTATTAGGTTTGCACGAAGAAATTAATTGGTTTGCACAATATAAGAAAGCATGAGAGTTGAGTAAAAAGATTTGCAGGACCCTGTGTGGTTTCCAGACTACAGCCCTCCAAACCTTATACTTACTGGCATCATGGGTGCCTCTTCTAATTAGTTAGACTCAGTGCAATGTCATTTGTGCAATATACCGCAATTAAGTGTAACCATTTGCGGGTCCCTGGTGTTTTTACTCGTCAAGGGTATAAAATAAAATCAAGGCTGCATATAATAGATTCTGAAGAGCAAAGTCTCCAATTCTTGTCTAGTATTTCTCAATAGTGATACCTGTCTGTGTTTATTGATGAGATTTGATGTCTTGCTTTTTGCCTCGTTTCTAGGTACCTTGCTGATGATAAATACATGTGTTCCTCTTTCATGCTTTACAATAAACATTGTATCTCATAGATTGTAAGCAGCGAGCAGTGCCCTCACACCTCTTGGTATCTGCTGAATTGTGTTATTCAGTAATGTCCGATATTGTCTGTATATGTTCCCTCTGAATTGTAACGTGCTGCGGAATATGCTGGCGCTATAGAACAAATATTATTACTATTATTATTATTAATAATAATAAAGTATTATAATATAATCATTGCAAATCCCTTTTTCCATGGTTATAGTTGTCTGTTTTTGAATTATCTTATGGCATACCTCCCTGCGTTTGAAGAGCAGAAAAAAAACAAATTATGTTGTGCACAAAATTTGACTACCCGCCGAGCCACACCCCAGACCACATCTATTTAGCAGTGAGGGACATTAGAGATGGTCGAATACCGTAATATTTGAATTCGCTATACTCGTAACGAGTACTTTGTAATATTCATTTACGAATAGAGAGTACAATGCAAGTCAATGGGAAATGTGAGTAATTTTCTGCTGGACCCAACAAAGAGGTCTGGAAAAGGCTGAAATGGATGGGAAAGTACTGAAACTGAATGGGGAGAGCTTGGAGAATATGCCTACATGCATTTCGGACTCACATATGGTTTCTGGGAATAAGGATGTCACAGTATTATGCCACTTACTCTCTCTCTTTCTCTCTGTCTCTCTCTCTCTCTCCAAAAGCTTCATACTCACCGATTACCGGTGCGGGGCGGCTGTCACACTGCTCCCGCTGTCACACTGCTCCCGCTAGGTGTCATTCTTCTTCCCTACCCACTCATTAGGCTCATACATATTCACTGCTTCTCCAAACCACCGGCGTCTGTGATTGGTTGCAGTCAGACCTGTCCCCATGCTGAGTGACAGCTGTCGGACTGCAACCAATCACAACCACCGGTGGGCGAGTCTATATCGTACAGTGAAATAAATAAATAAATAATTAAAAAAAGACTGCGTGCGGTCCCCCCATTTTGATACCCAACCAAGATAAAGCCCCACAGCTGGGGGCTGGTATTCTCAGGCTGGGGAGACACACGTTATTGGGAGCCCCCAGCATAAAAATACCAGCCTCCCAGAATTGCTGCATCCATTAGATATGACAGTCCAGACATTTTACCAGCTCTTCCGTTACCCTGGTGCGGTGGCAGTCGGGGTTATGAGAGAGTTAATGGCAGCCCACAGCAGCCATTAAATCCTAGATTAATCATGGCAGGCGTCTATGAGACCCCCCATCATTAATCTGTAAAAATAAAAAAAAATAAACACAAACATTCAAAAAATCCTTTATTTGAAATAAAAGACAAAAAAACGCCCTCTTTCACCACTTTATTAATCTCCCATACACCCCTGAATTTCCAATGTGATCCACAGGAGGTCCCACGATGATCCTGGCTCTGCTAAATCCAAACCTGGAGAGACCAAAAACATGTCCAATCTCTCCAGGCTCCAGGAAACACTGACAAGAAAGACCCGGCTGGCAGCAGTGACGTCACTCAGTTCATCGGAGGTCATACCTGGGTTCCCACGGTATGACCTCTGGTGACCTGAAGCACTCTTGCTTAAAGTGCGGGGCCATGTCCTGCTCCCCATCAGGCCCTCAACACTGACAATGCCGGGTGGGGCAGCCCGCACCTCCATGCCGGCACTGCCACTGTTAAAGTGTGGTGCCGTGTCCTGCTCCCTGCCAGGCCTTCAACATTGAAAATGCCGCACTTCCATGCTGGCACTGTCACTGTTAAAGTGCTGGTAGGGAGCGGGACATGGCCCCGCACTTTAACAGTGGCAGTGCCAGCACGGAGGTGTGGGCTGCCCCACACTCCCCGCACGGTTTTATCAGCGTTGAAGTGTGGGGCTGAGTCCAGCTCCCTGCCAGCTGTTCAACACTGACAATGATGTCCGGGGAGGTGCGGGGCAGCCTGCATTTCCATGCCGGCACTGCCACTGTTAAAGTGCTGGCAGGGAGCGGGACATAGCCCTTTAAGCCAGAGTGCTTCAGGTCACCAGAGGTCATACAGTGGGTACCCAGGTATGATCTCCGATGAACTGAGTGACATCACTGCCGCTAGCTCTGTCCTCCTTGTCAGTGTTTACAGGAGCTTGGAGAGATCGGACATGTTTTCGGTCTCTCCAGACTCGGATTCAGCAGACCCAGGACTATCATGGGACCTCGTGTGGATTATGTCGGACCTCGGTCTTTGGGGTTAAGTGGTGAAAGAGGGTGGTTTTCTATTTTATTCCAAAATAAAGGATTTTTCTCGGTGTATGTGTATTTCATTTTACTTATAGGATTAGTGATGGGGGGTCTCATAGAAGACCCCTTCCCATCACTAATTCTGGGGTTGACAACAGCTATGCGCTGTTATTAACCCCTCATTACCCCGATTGCTACCGCATCAGGGCAATTGGGATGAGCTGGGTAAAGTGCCGGGACTGTCACATCTAATGGATGCAGCAATTCTATGAGGCTGCTGGCTGACATTTTTAGGCTGTGGGGGAGCGCTGAATATTGTGGGTCTCCCCAGCCTGAGAATACCAACCCTCAGCTGTGGGGCTTTATCTTGGCTGAATATCCAAATTGGGGGGAAAAGCATGCCGTTTTTTTTTCTTTATTTATTTTACTGTATGATGTAGACCTGCCCACCGGCAGCTGTGATTTGCTGCAGTCAAACAGCTGTCACTCAGCGTTGGGGCACGTCTGACGGCAACAAATCACAGACGGGGAAGCAGTGAATAGGTATGAGCCTAATGAGCAGGTAGGGAAGAAGAATGAGAGGCAGTGGGAGCAGTGTGACAGCCACATCACGCCGGTGATTGGTGAGTATGAAGCGCTTGGAGAGAGACGCTGGCAATGTAGTGTACACAAAATCCCAATGGAAGGTATTTCATAGACCCTATGACGCTGCGCAGCCAGCCAATCACAGTATTGCTGTAACCAAGATGGCTGCGGCATTACTGTGATTTGTTAAGAAGACCAGCATGTTTAGTGGCTGCAAATCAGGCGCAAACTAGTTGGGCGGGACATCCGAATATAGCGAGGCAAATACACCATTGCTCACTATATAACAAATAGCCCAAATACGTACTATTTTTCGAATAGTGAATAGTGAAGGGCCATTCTTCAGACACTCGAGACTGCATGGTGGAGATCTAAATTCAGGACTGTTGTGCTGCATACAGGATGGATGAGATTAGAGATGAGCAGATCAATTCACAGGTCTCTGGTCCAGTGTCCAAGTGAGTGGTTCCTGGTGGCTGGACAGGAGGCCAAGAATCTCTTACTTCTGGCTTCACCGGCGCGACTTTTGTTTATCCAGGATTGCGGTGAGGTCATCTGTGTTTCCTGCTCATGTAAGACCTGTTAATATTTATATAAATAGGTTAAAAGACGGTTTTGTGGACTTGTCCTTGTGTTATGCTGCTACCTGCTGTCAAAACAGAGAACAGCGGGCAAAAAGCCCCTGCTGCTCCGAGTGACTTGGTACAGTCCTGAACAGGAGGAGGGAGGAGACTACGTGTGGCTGTTTAGAGTCAAGGTGCTGATATGAATGTGTCCCTGCCATCCACACTCTACCCCAACAACACTCCTGCTTTACAAGTGACGGCCGGGCCGGGGGTCAGCCTGTCGCCCTTAGGGCAGGAGACCACGACTACACCCCTCGAGGCGCCCCCTGCCCCCGCTACAAACTGGCATAGTCGGCAGGATGAATTTGTGTGTCCTGTCACTGAATCCTGTTTTATGACATTGGCTCCCAAGCAACAGGTTGTGAAGCAGGGCAGGAGTTGCCACCGTGTGCCCCTGTGCAGAGTGCCTCAGGAGAGTATCGGCCGAGACGGCCGAGGTTAAAGAGGGGGGCGGATTTAAGACCTGTTAACATTTATATATATATATGTTAAAAGACTGTTTTGTGGATTTGTCCTTGTGTTATGCTGCCACCTGCTGTCAAAACAGAGAACAGCGGGCAAAAAGCCCCTGCTGCTCCGAGTGACTTGGTACAGTCCTGAACAGGAGGAGGGAGGAGTCTACGTGTGGCTGTTTGGAGAAAGGAGTGTGTGCTCAGCTGTGCTGAAAGATAGCAGTCTGCCCTGCTGAACGAGGTCCAAGTACCTGAGAGTGTTGCGTGGCATCTCCGCAAGACACAGATCCAAAGAGGCTGGATGTGGAGTGAGGAGCCAGACAGCACGGGCAAGTTACAGATCTGGGACAAAGACTGAATATTAGAGGTGTCTGCCGGCGGAATACGGGCCCCAACGGTGACGAGGTATCCCACGCTAAAACCAGCAGTTAAGTGTGCACACTACTTTTAGTTAGGGACAGCTAGGAAAAGACTCTGCACTGTGTTTCACGAGTAAAGTAACAAAGACTCAGCATTTTTGCTTAATAAGGATACTGTGTTTTGCTTTTCAGGACAATCTGAGGCTTTGCAGCCTTGACAAACTAGTTAAAGTATTTGTATGTATATTATATTATATTTACTTGTGTGCACCTTCCCGCTTCTCTCCCCCTCCTTTCCCGCGCTTTCCCCCCCCTTGTGTCGTGCAATACGTTATTAAATTTGCATTGGTTAATCCCCGTGGTTCCGTGTAGTCCTTGCGTATCCCATCACCTGCTGGTTATCACATTTGGCGTAGTCGGCAGGATCGGGCTCGCATGTGAGAGACCCCAACCAGAAACTGTGAGAACGATAAAGTAGTGCCTGAAGTGCTGTACGGACCGCAAAATGGCGGCAAGATGGCGGCCGTCTTTATGGACTTGTTGAGGGCGCGAAAATTTGGTGCCAAACGCAAAGTGCTGGGCTGGCCTGGGCGGGGGAAGAAGCTCAGAGTGAGAGGAGTGCACTGTCCAAAGAGGGGAGGTACCGGCCCCAGGAAGATCCATGATGCCCATCGTGAGCTGCAGAGGTCCGGAGACGTGGGCGGCGCTGCAAGAGTCAGAAGGCGTCGTCAGCACTGTGTGGACCTGGTGAGTGAAGCCGGGGGCGGAGTATGGGCGTATGGTAGGCCCGGCCTGGCCAGAGTTCAGTCAGACATGACGGGGCAGAGTGTCAGTGTGGGAGCTGATTAGAGAAGTGAAGGTGATACAGGAACGCCTGGAAGCAGAGAAGAGACCTTTGGGTAAGGTTAGAGAACTTGGAATTTGTTCTGAACCGGTAGCATGTACTGGATCCACCTCCATAGTCTGAGAAACCCCTGGGATAGGACTTGACTAAATCCGTGTTGAAGCGCAGCTATCAGGATTGTAACATGTGGCCTCTGCAGGTGAAGGATAGTGTCTGGAGGAAAGTGTTTAAGGCAGTGAGAAAAGGAAAACGTCAGTAAGAAGTGTGCTGTAAAGAGAACCTGTAATGTTAGAATTGTGTTACTGAAGTAAACCTGCTGTTGAGAATGGGATGCAAGCAAAGCATGGAAACCTTGTACAATAAACTGTTGTTTAGTTTATCAGCTGCCTGTCAACGACTCTTTTCTGTGAATGATAAAGGAGCCGGCAAACCGAAGGAGAAAGGCGTTGCTGAGAGTCAAGGTGCTGATATGAATGTGTCCCTGCCATCCACACTCTGCCCCAACAACACTCCTACTTTACAAGTGACGGTTGGGCTGGGGGTCGGCCTGTCGCCCTTAGGGCAGGAGACCACGACTACACCCCTCGAGGCGCCTCCTGCTCCCGTTAAAACCTGGCGTAGTTGGCAGGATGAATTTGTGTGTTCTGTCACTGAATCCTGTTTTACGACATTGGCTCCCAAGCAACAGGTTGTGAAGCAGGGCAGGAGTTGCCACCGTGTGCCCCTGTGCAGAGTGCCTCAGGAGAGTATCGGCTGGGACGGCCAAGGTTAAAGAGGGGGGGAAATTTAGGACCTGTTAACATTTATATATATAGGTTAAAGGACTGTTTTGTGGATTTGTCCTTGTGTTATGCTGCCACCTGCTGTCAAAACAGAGAACAGCGGGCAAAAAGCCCCTGCTGCTCTGAGGGACTTGGTAAAGTCCTGGACAGGAGGAGGGAGGAGTCTACGTGTGGCTGTTTGGAGAAAGGAGTGTGTGCTCAGCTGTGCTGAAAGATAAAAGGCCGCAGTCTGCCCTGCTGAACGAGGTCCAAGTACCTGAGAGTGTTGCGTGGTGTCTCCCCAAGACACAGATCCAAAGAGGCTGGATGTGGAGTGAGGAGCCAGACAGCACGGGCAAGTTACAGATCTGGGACAAAGACTGAACTTTAGAGGTGTCTGCTGGCGGAATATGGGCCCCAACGGTGACGAGGTATCCCACGCTAAAACTAGCAGTTAAGTGTGCACACTACTTTTAGTTAGGGACAGCTAGGAAAAGACTCTGCACTGTGTTTCACGAGTAAAGTAACAAGGACTCAGCATTTTTGCTTAATAAGGATATTGTGTTTTGCTTTTGGAGGACAATCTGAGGCTTTGCAGCCTTGACAAACTAGTTAAAGTATTTGTATGTATATTACATTATATTTACTGCTGTGCACCTTCCCGCTTCTCTCCCCCTCCTTTCCCGCGCTTTTCCCCCACTTGTGTCGTGCAATATGTTATTAAATTTGCATTGGTTAATCCCCGTGGTTCCGTGCAGTCCTTGCATATCCCGTCACCTGCTGGTTATCACACTCATCTCCAGTTGCAGCCTGGGGATTTATTTTTTGTTCATTCATTCATCATCAAATCAGCCACAACTTCCTCTTCTTGATGTAGCTTTACTATATGGCTGGAGTCACACTTGCGATTGACTTACGTGACTCTCGCATCACATCACCCGGCACGGATACACACTCTCCAAACAGGAGCATGTCAGCTGCATAGAAATACATGTAGCCAAGTGTGTGGCTGTGCCGGGTGATGTGATGCGAGACTCGAATAAGTTGACTCCAGCCTATGACACAGGCTTTTTGTGTCTATGAGGCTATTTTCAAACGTTGAGTATTTGGTGAGTTTTTTTACCTCAGTATTTGTAGCCGAAACCAGGAGTGAAACAGTCATAGGAAAAATATAATAGATATTTGTACACTACTTCTGCATTTTTTTACCCACTCCTGGTTTTGGCTTAAAAAAACCCCCACCAAATGCTCAACGTGTGCACTTGGCTTAAGGCCATGTTCACATTTTGCATAGATACTGTGTTTTTTGTTTTCTTCAGGAGTCCAAACGAAACTACTTAATAGTAATCTCTGATTATTTCATTGTTAGCCAGAATTTTTTTACTTTTCCAGTTTTTGATGCTTTTTTGGTGCAGATGTGAAGCCATGTTTTAATGTGTTTTTTATAGTACTGTCACGCTCCCCGGGTCCTCGGCTCCCCTTCCCGGGTCCTCTGTTCCGCTCCCCGGGTACTCAGCCCCGCTCCCCGGCTCACCTGCCACGCTCCCCGCTCTCCAGCCTCCGGTGCCCGTCCTTCCCAGGTCCCCTGGTCTCCGATCCCGGCGCCCGACGGCTTCCCAGGCCCTGGCCGGCTCCCCTGCGTCCTCCTCTCAGCTTCCTTCCCTGGCTTCTGGCACCCGGGCCGCGCGCATGCGCATTAGGGCGCGCGCGCGGTCACTGACCCTTTCTTAAAGGGCCAGCGTCCATTAACAGGAAATGAGGCTAAACAGGTACAGGGTATAAAGGGGTTTATTGTCCAAGGGGGCGGGGCCTGATCTTCGTGTTTCCTAAGCTAGGAGTCAGGTCTCCTGGTGTCTCTGTGCATATACTCACCTATCTCTCTTGTAGAGCCGTGCCTGCCTCGCCATCCAGTCCTGCCGTATCCTGAACCCCGAACGCTGTCCATCTGCCATCCTGACAGTCCGCACCATCTCGGATCCCTGCGGTGACCCGTCATCTCACTCCAAAGGTTCCGGACCCCGCCTGACATCATCTCGGCTTCCGAACCTGAGCTGCGTCACCCGGACTACCACCCTTGACTCCGTGGTCCCAGGGACTTCTCCGCTATACTCGTGTGCACGGACTGTTCTGCTGTTTATAGTGTTCCAGCTACCGGACTCTTTACTACCATCTAGGAGTTCGGCCCAGTGGATCCACCTCCTGGGTCTGCCCGTCCACCTGGCCGTGACAGTAAGATCAGGCCATGGATCCCGCTGCAGCACTAGCAGCCGTACAGGAGGAACTCCAACGCCAGCGTGAGACTCAGACCCGCATGCTGCAATTCATGTCTTCTGTGGACGCCCGCCTGAACACGCTACAAGCGGCAGTCACGTCTTCAGCATCGCGGGCTTCCACTAGTCAATCCACGGATCCAGCTCCTGTGGCGACTTCTTCAGATACCACCAGACTTCGGTTGGCTTCACCACCCCGGTACGCCGGAGACCCCAAGACCTGCAGGGGATTCTTAAACCAATGCTCCCTCCATTTCACGCAGCTGCCGCATTTGTTTGCCTCCGACCAAGCCAAGGTCGCCTTCATCATGTCCCATCTAGAGGGTGAGGCACTGGCGTGGATGAACCCCCTGTGGGAGAAGGGGGATCCTGTGACCACGAACATCCAGGACTTCCTGCAGGCATTCCGTGGTACCTTTGATGAGCCCGGACGCGCCTCCGCGTCTGCTTCGTCTCTTCTCCGGTTACGTCAGGGGACTCTGACGGTGGGTCAATACGCGATCCGGTTTCGCACCCTGGCCTCAGAACTCGGGTGGAACAACGAGGCCCTAACCGCCGCCTTCTGGGAAGGACTCTCAGGGCGAATTAAAGACGAGCTGGTGGGTCGTGACGTACCGACCACCCTGGATGCCCTGATTGCCCTAGCGACTCGAGTGGACATTCGCTTTCAGGAGCGATCCAAGGAAGTGTCCCGTGAGAGACGTCCGGTACGGCATTCCTCTCCTCCGCAGAAACCCTCCGTACTTCAGTCATCGACAGCTGGGGCTCCCGTCCACGAGCCCATGCAGATCGACCGAGTGCGTCAGTCTGAACAACGTCGAGCAGAGCGGCTCGCCAAGGGTCTCTGCTTTTACTGCGGTGAGGGCACACACCTGCTACGCTCCTGTCCAGAGAGGCCGGGAAACTCCAAAGCCTAGGGTTGGTAGGAGAGGCCACCCTAGGTGCTGGGACTCTCTCTGACCCGGTTACATGGACAGTGCAAGTGACAACGGGAGAGACGCGGTTCACGGCTGATGCCTACCTCGATTCCGGGGCAGCAGGCAATTTCATCCAGCAGGCCACGGTGGACAAGTACCGGGTGCCTGTTATTCCACTCGACAAGCCCCTAGTGATTGCCTCGGTGGATGGGAGACCCCTCTCTGACACCATCTCCTGGATCACCAGGCCGGTCGAACTGCGTATCGGTGCCCTTCACACCGAGAACATCGCTTTCTACGTCCTCCCACACATGTCCCACCAGATCCTGCTGGGACTTCCATGGTTGCGGACACACGAACCATCAGTTAGCTGGGGCACTGGCGAAATCACCCGATGGGGCTCTTCGTGTCATGAGAGGTGCCTAAAGTCCATACAACCCATCCGACGACCTCCGGTTCCAGAGAACCTACAGGGGCTGCCCTCGGCCTATTGGTCCTTTGCAGATGTCTTTGATAAAAAGGAATCCGAGGTACTGCCGCCACATCGTCCATACGATTGTGCCATCGATCTTCTCCCAGGAACAACACCACCACGAGGACGGATATATCCTTTATCTCCAGCCGAAACAAGGGCCATGTCTGCTTACATCTCAGAGAGCCTGGCAAGGGGGTTCATTCGGAGATCCTCCTCTCCTGCTGGAGCAGGTTTCTTCTTTGTCAAGAAGAAAGAGGGCGACTTACGCCCATGCATAGACTACCGGGGTTTGAATCAAATCACCGTAAAAAACAAGTACCCTCTGCCGCTCATTCCCGAATTGTTTGACCGGCTTAGAGGAGCTCGTGTGTTCACCAAGCTGGATCTTCGGGGTGCTTACAATCTGGTACGCATCCGCTCTGGTGACGAATGGAAAACCGCGTTCAATACGCGCGATGGACATTATGAATACTGCGTGATGCCCTTCGGCCTGTGTAACGCTCCTGCCGTCTTTCAAGAACTGGTGAACGACGTGTTCCGGGACCTTCTCTACATCTGTGTGGTAGTGTATCTAGATGACATCCTTGTCTTCTCTCCGGACCTCCAAACCCACAGAGAAAACGTACAGCTGGTTCTACAAAGACTGAGAGAGAATCGTCTGTACGCAAAGCATGAGAAGTGTGTCTTTGAGCAGTCTTCTCTCCCCTTTCTGGGGTACATCATCTCTGATACTGGACTGCAGATGGATCCCAAGAAGGTCTCCGCCATTCTCAACTGGCCTCCTCCTTCTGGACTGAAGGCAATCCAACGCTTCCTGGGATTCGCCAACTACTACCGCCAGTTTATCCCTCACTTCTCTGCCTTGACTGCTCCTCTCTCCGCTTTGACTAAGAAGGAGGCTAATCCAAAGGACTGGTCACCTGCGGCTGACGCCGCGTTTGGCTCTCTGAAGCGGGCTTTTGCTTCCTCTCCTGTACTTCACCGTCCGGAGTTAAACCGCCAGTTCACCTTGGAGGTGGATGCCTCCTCCTCAGGAGCCGGAGCAGTGCTCATGCAAAAGTCCTCCTCCGGGAAGATGGTGACTTGCGGATTCTTCTCCAAGGGCTTCTCAGCGCCTGAACGCAACTACACCATCGGTGACCGAGAGCTCTTGGCAGTCAAACTGGCTTTGGAGGAATGGCGCTACCTCCTGGAAGGTGCAGTGTACCCCGTGATTATTTACACGGACCACAAGAACTTGGAATACCTACGGTCCGCTCAGCGTCTGAACCCACGGCAAGCCAGGTGGTCCCTATTCTTTGCCAGGTTTGATTTCCAGCTTCACTTCCGACCCGCGGACAAGAATGTACGCGCTGATGCCTTGTCCAGGTCTTTCATGCCCATGGAGCAGGAGGAAGAGACTACCCAACCCATCATTTGTCCTAGTAAAATCATTCCGGTGGCCCCTGTCACCCTGGCCCAGATACCGCCCGGGAAGACCTATGTCTCCGACGTAGACAGGAAAAAAGTGTTACACTGGGGTCATGCCTCGAAAACAGCCGGTCATGCTGGTCAGAAAAAGACATGGGGTGCGATTGTACGTCATTATTGGTGGCCATCCCTTCGCACGGACATCGCTGCTTTTGTATCCGCCTGTTCCTCTTGTGCCAGGAACAAGACGCCCAAACACCTCCCATATGGCCGTCTTCTGCCTCTGCCGATACCCTCAGTTCCGTGGCAACACATAGCAATGGACTTTATTACGGACTTGTCATTGTCCTCCGGACACACAGTCATATGGGTCGTGGTGGACCGGTTCTCTAAAATGGCTCATTTCGTCCCTATGGCTGGACTGCCCTCTGCTCAGGAACTCGCGGACGCCTATATACAACACATCTTCCGCTTGCATGGCTTTCCATTACACATCGTATCCGACAGAGGAACTCAGTTCACCTCCCGCTTCTGGAGGGCTCTCTGTAAACATCTGGGAGTGACTCTGGACTTTTCATCTGCATACTATCCTCAGTCTAATGGCCAGGTAGAGAGGGTCAATCAAATCTTGACCTCTTTCTTACGTCACTATGTTAACGCCCATCACGACGACTGGTCCGCTCTTCTTCCTTGGGCTGAATTCTCCCACAACCACCACATCAGTGAGTCGTCCTCCAGCTCTCCCTTCCATGTCGTTTACGGACTTCAGCCTTCCATCCCATTGCCTGTATCCCCTTCTTCGGATGTCCCTGCTGCAGATACAGTAGCCCGTGACTTTGCAACCATTTGGGACTCTGTCAAAGCGTCCCTTGGGCGTGCTTCCCTGCGGATGAAAAGACACGCAGACAAGAAACGTCTGGACCCTCCGTGTTTCTCTCCTGGAGATCTCGTCTGGCTTGCTTCCCAGTACGTCCGCCTGAAGATACCATCATACAAGCTGGGTCCTCGCTACATTGGGCCGTTTAAAGTCCTCAACAAGATCAATGAGGTCTCCTACAAACTACAGCTCCCGGCCACGATGAGGATACCCAACTCATTCCACGTCTCCCTGCTCAAGCCGGTTGTCCTTGGTCCCTTCTCCGCTGCTGCCAGTCCGGCTCCTCCACCTATTGCCGATGACGACATCTATGCGGTAAGGGATATCGTGGCCATGAAGACCGTACGAGGTCGACAGTTCTTCCTGGTGGACTGGGAAGGGTATGGTCCTGAGGATAGGTCCTGGGAGCCCAGGGAGAACGTAGGCACTCCTCTGATCCGTGCCTTCATGTCCCGGTTGCGGGGAGGGGAGCGTGGGGGGGGGGTACTGTCACGCTCCCCGGGTCCTCGGCTCCCCTTCCCGGGTCCTCTGTTCCGCTCCTTGGGTCCTCAGCCCCGCTCCCCGGCTCACCTGCCACGCTCCCCGCTCTCCAGCCTCCGGTGCCCGTCCTTCCCAGGTCCCCTGGTCTCCGATCCCGGCGCCCGACGACTTCCCAGGCCCTGGCCGGCTCCCCTGCGTCCTCCTCTCAGCTTCCTTCCCTGGCTTCTGGCACCCGGGCCGCGCGCATGCGCATTAGGGCGCGCGCGCGGTCACTGACCCTTTCTTAAAGGGCCAGCGTCCATTAACAGGAAATGAGGCTAAACAGGTACAGGGTATAAAGGGGTTTATTGTCCAAGGGGGCGGGGCCTGATCTTCGTGTTTCCTAAGCTAGGAGTCAGGTCTCCTGGTGTCTCTGTGCATATACTCACCTATCTCTCTTGTAGAGCCGTGCCTGCCTCGCCATCCAGTCCTGCCGTATCCTGAACCCCGAACGCTGTCCATCTGCCATCCTGACAGTCCGCACCATCTCGGATCCCTGCGGTGACCTGTCATCTCGCTCCAAAGGTTCCGGACCCCGCCTGACATCATCTCGGCTTCCGAACCTGAGCTGCGTCACCCGGACTACCACCCTTGACTCCGTGGTCCCAGGGACTTCTCCGCTATACTCGTGTGCACGGACTGTTCTGCTGTTTATAGTGTTCCAGCTACCGGACTCTTTACTACCATCTAGGAGTTCGGCCCAGTGGATCCACCTCCTGGGTCTGCCCGTCCACCTGGCCGTGACAAGTACAAAAAAAAGTAACTGCAGTTTTTTTATGCTTTTTTTAAGCTCCAAATAGAAGCTTCTAGAGAAAAGAACAACACCAAAACTACAATGGGTGTGATTTCATGAAATTTCTGTAGCACCCCTGCGGTACCAGGAGCTACAAATGTAACCTGTGGAAACCCAAACCCCAGAATATCGGTGTCAGTAAGTACACCAGCAACTTCAGGCCACATACACAACCCTAACACTAACCTAGGAGACTGCCTAGTAACAGGTAAAAGGGGAGGACACTGATTGGATGTAGCCACCCAGCCTGTAGGGAGAGACCCAGTGAGAGGGAGGGGCCAGTGGTCAGCTGTAAAGCACATGGAAGTGGTATTCAGTGAGTCCGGAGAAGGAGAGAGAGTGAAGTGAAAGAGTAGAAAGTGTAACGTCCAAAAGAGTGACCTGTAGAGACAACGCAGAGCTGTAAGAAGGAGTGAGTAAATTAAACATTGACAAATCCCCAGGGCCAGATGGCATTCATCCACGAATATTGAGGGAATTGAGCTCCGTAATCGACAGACCGCTGTATCTCATCTTCTTAGACTTGCTTGTAACAGGGTTGGTACTGATATTTAAGAAAGGTAAGAGGGTAGATCCAGGCCACTACCGTCCAGTAAGCCTGACATCAGTAGTATGCAAAGTTTTTGAGGACATTTTAAGGGATGACATGCAAAACTATATTGCAAAAAATAATATAATAACTGACAGCATGGATTCATGAAAGATAAGTCGTGTCTAACCAACCTGTTGGGGTTCTATGAGGGGGTAAGTGCAAACCTGGATATTGGTAATGCAGCTGATGTGATTTATTTGGACTTTGCAAAGGCATTTGATACTGTACCACATAATAGCCTTATACTAACGCTCCAGAAGCAAGAATTTGTAGCAGAAAGACTGTGGAAAGGAAGCGCACATAGGGTTTTATCCGATATAAATTGAGTGCAGGGAATAAAACAGGTACTCACCTGCTAAAGCTTTGACAGGCACAACTCCTTACTAGCACGAAATAAATGAATGCAGAGGTGGTCAGCTGCAGCCCCGATGGTGCAGTAGAAGTTAAAATGGTTTAAAAGATATCGGGTTAAATGCTGCGCTAAAAACCACAGATCCAAGGGATATCGTGAAGCAAGAATTTGGGGAAACTATATGCAACTGGGTAAGGAATAGGCTAAAAGATAGGAAACAAAGAGTAGTCATAAATGGTACATTCTCTAAATGGGCTATAGTCAGCAGTGGGGTGCCGCAGGGATCTGTGCTAGGACCGATTCTTTTTAATCTATTTAATAATGACCTTTAAGACACAGGGTGGAACACTAGAACCTGTCATAATTAATTTATCCAATGTCACTAGATCCCATAATGCACAATATACAAACCAGAGAAAAGGGGGTCCACTAGTGAGGCCAAAATGTGGCCAAATAATCACAAGGAATGAAAACCTCTTACAATAACCACAAAAGTCTTTATTAATGGAAATTTACAGCCATAAGAGAAAATAATTTAAATTACATATTACCAACAGTATAATGGGGATCAGGTAAGAAACCGGAAAAAAACGATACCAGTCACACCAAGCAGTCAGAGAATGGGGTAGTCGAGCAAAATTAATTATCTTACAAGGCCCAAATAGGTATATGGAGGAAAAGAGTAATAAGCCTGACAAAACCCACACAAATGCTGTGAATAGGGGTGCTGACAGTAAAGATAATATATGTAAATGTATTAGGGTTGCATAAAATAGTCAAAAAGCATCAAAAGGTTAATGCTATGCTTATACAAAGCAAGCAATAATCAGAAAGGCAAACCCACTCAGTTGTCAGCAATCCAAAACACACCATAGTGGGTTAAAACAGGTTCAGCAGGAGAAATTATATAATAGAAAGACAGGACCTAAGATAACAGGTATAGATAATGCAACAATGTTAGTGCTCCTCAGTCTCCAGCCCAACACAGAAGGGCAGTATGGAAGAAAAAACAAGGAGCCCAAATCACTTACCCCTTACACCTGACTGCTCAGCGTGGAGTTCTCCGACGCGCACGTTTCGTGACCTTCCTCGGGGAACCGCGCTACAGCTGTGCAGTGCAGGGGGGTTTTTAAAAAAGCCGCCATAACCTGTGATTGGCGCACGTGGGGCGGGACCACAATAAGCGGTCCACGTCATCGGGCACTCCCAGGGATGACGAGGGTGTGAGTCATGTCGTCACATGACACACCCACGTGACCTGTACGGAGGCCGTCTGAGATGCACATTAGTTGTGGGACCACCGCGCGTGCGCACAGTATAGCGGCCATCTTCTCTACTGGCAAAGAAGAGGGCAACCCTGAGCGGGTGAGATGAAAAAGAAATACAGCCTCAGCATAGATAGAAATAGAGGGCTGACAGAGTCCTATATGACACCGAGGTCCAAGGATACATAATCAATAGAATATTCTGCATGAACACAGATATAAACCATTACACAGCATAGGAATTCATAAAAGTTCATAGAAAAAGACACCATAAGATGAATACACTAAAAAAATGACAAGATGACATGAACGGTAAAAAAATGCAGAAAATACAAAATATTCCACAGATTAAAAGGTACATCCATAATGGGACTTCCAAAATCCTTGAAGAGCATATTCTCCCATATTAATGTAGGGGTAACATCATATGGGATATCCGATGTGTAGAATAGCCAGAAACAACCCGCTTCAAAGGGTGATTACTCAATATTAATATATATACATTATATAGATGTAGAGAATTTAACATGTATTGCTGAATAAAAACAAGAAAAGAGAAGAAAAAATCAGATTAAAACCAACACTAACACAAATTAAAATGACACAGAGACAGCAGCATTACTATCTTATAGTCCAACCAGAGGACAAAGATATAGTGGAAAAGGGAGTTTCTATATAACGTGTGCACACGTGCAAAAGCACATATAAACACGTATACCCACATTAAATGCAAACAATTATAAGAAAGGGGCGAACGACAATTTCTCGTTTAAACCATAATAATAATGACCTTTGTAGATGGGATTGATAGTAAAGTGTCAGTCTTTGCCGATGACACCAAACTATGTAGGATATTAAAAACTGACCTTGATAGTACAATATTACAAAAAGATCTGGATAAGATGTCAGAATTGGCAGATACTTGGCAAATGAGATTTAATGTTGATAAATGTAAAGTAATGCACCTAGGAAGGAGTAATCCTATAGCTGCGTATACATTAAATGGAAGTAAACTCAGGACTACAGAACAGGAGAAGGACTTGGGTATTCTCATTACAAATAAGCTGAGCAGCAGCACTCAATGTCAGGCAGCAGCTGCAAAAGCAAACAAGATTTTAGGGTGTATAAAAAGAGAGATTAGATCCCGTGATCCCAACGTATTGTCACCCCTCTATAAACCACTTGTAAGGCCACATCTGGAATATGGGATCTAGTTTTGGGCTCCGCATTTTAAGAAGGACATTCAGAAGTTAGAATCAGTTCAAAGGTGGCTAACTAGACTACTACAAGGAATGGAGGCCGCCCGTATGATGAGAGGTTGAAAAAGTTAGATATATTTAGCTTAGAAAAAAGATGTCTCAGAGGAGATCTCATCTATATATATAATTGCCTTATTCTGTCTGTCTGTCTGTCTGTCTGTCATGCTCCAAAATTGTGTCCTTACGGTGACACAAAGCTGATTGGCCGCTTGGCTCGCCATGGCCCCGCCCCCCCACACGGATTGGCCTCTCGCCCCGGCTCTCTGCAGGCCCCGCCCCCCTCACGCAATGCACGCTCGCTCTGGCCCAACTGACACGGAGCTCCGACTCCCAGGTGAGTACACACACACACATCAGATCACACTCACTCTCACACACACCTCACACATCACATCCACACACTCACAACATCCTGGGATATCGCAGACATAACCTTGCGATGCTGGGATCTTGATGGAGCCCGTGAACGCTGGTAACCATTATACACATCGGGTAACTAAGGTCCCTTGGTTACCCGATGTGTATCATAGTTACCAGTGTACACCGGCTCCGTCACAATCCCAGCAGCGCCAGACATAACCTTGCGATGCTGGGATCTTGACGGAGGCCGTGAACGCTGGTAACCATTATACACATCGGGTAACTAAGGTCCCTTGGTTACCCGATGTGTATCATAGTTACCAGTGTACACCGGCTCACACTCACTCTCACACACACCTCACACACACATCACATCGCATCCACATACAGCATCCGGAGATATCGCTTGCTTCTCGGCCTCGATACTGTGCTGTTGTGACCTTCCAGGACCTGCCGGAGGATCACATGGCCAGAAGCATGTGGTATCTCCGGATGTTGTGAGTGTGAGCGTGGATGTGCGATATCGTCAGTGTGTGAGTGTATGCGATCGGGTGTGTGTGAGTGTATGCGATTGGGTGTGTGTGAGTGTATGCGATCAGGTGTGTGTGAGTGTATGCGATCGGATCTGTGAGTGTCGGCAGAGGAGCACGGCGTGCTGGAGGAGGCTGGGAGGAGAGAGGCTGATCTTGGGGAAGGCTGGGAGGGGGAGGCTGATGCTGGGGGAGACTGGGAGGGGAAGGCTGATGCTGAGGGAGGCTGCGAGGGGGAGGCTGGGAGGAGAGAGGCTGATCCTGGGGAAGGCTGGGAGGGGGAGGCTGATGCTGGGGGAGGCTGGAAGGAGAGAGGCTGATGCTGGGGGAGGCTGGGAGGAGAGAGGCTGATGCTGGGGAAGGCTGATGCTGAGGGAGGCTGGGGGGGAAGGCTGATGCTGAGGGAGGCTGGGAGGAGAGAGGCTGGGAGGAGAGAGGCTGATCCTGGGAAAGGCTGGGAGGGGGAGGCTGATGCTGGGGGAGGCTGGAAGGAGAGAGGCTGATGCTGGGGGAGGCTGGGAGGAGAGAGGCTGCTGCTGGGGGAGGCTGATGCTGGGGGAGGCTGGGAGGGGGAGGCTGATGCTGGGGGAGGCTGGGAGGAGAGAGGCTGATGCTGGGGGAGGCTTATGCTGGGGGAGGCTGGAAGGAGAGAGGCTGGTGCTGGGGGAGGCTGATGTTGGGGGAGGCTGATGCTGGGGGAGGCTGGGAGGAGGGAGGCTGGGAGGAGAGAGGCTGATGCTGGGGGAGGCTGATGCTGGGGGAGGCTGGAAGGAGAGAGGCTGATGCTGGGGGAGGCTGATGCTGGGGGAGGCTGGGAGGAGGGAGGCTGGGAGGAGAGAGGCTGATGCTGGGGGAGGCTGATGCTGGGGGAGGCTGGGAGGAGAGAGGCTAATGCTGGGGGAGGTTGATGCTGGGGGAGGCTGGGAGGGGGAGGCTGATGCTGGGGGAGGCTGGGAGCACGATGGGGGGTGCGCAGCATGGGGGATGGAGCACATTTGGGAGTGCGCAGCATGGCGGATGGAGCACGTTTGGGACTGCGCAGCATGGCGGATGGACCACGTTTGGGAGTGCGCAGCATGGCGGATGGAGCATGTTTGGGAGTGCGCAGCATGGCGGATGGAGCACGTTTGGGAGTGCGCAGCATGGCGGATGGAGCACGTTTGGGAGTGCACAGCATGGCGGATGGAGCACGTTTGGGAGTGCGCAGCATGGCGGATGGAACACGTTTGGGACTGCGCAGCATGGCGGATGGACCACGTTTGGGAGTGCGCAGCATGGCGGATGGAGCATGCTTGGGAGTGCGCAGCATGGCGGATGGAGCACGTTTGGGAGTGCGCAGCATGGCGGATGGAGCACGTTTGGGAGTGCGCAGCATGGCGGATGGAGCATGTTTGGGAGTGCGCAGCATGGCGGATGGAGCACATTTGGGAGTGCGCAGCATGGCGGATGGAGCACGTTTGGGAGTGCGCAGCATGGCGGATGGACCACGTTTGGGAGTGCGCAGCATGGCGGATGGAGCACGTTTGGGAGTGCGCAGCATGGCGGATGGAGCACGATGGGGGGTGCACAGCATGGGGGATGGAGCACGATGGGAGGTGCACACCTCCCCCCAACACACACACACAACACACCACACACACACTGGGAACCACAAACACCGCCGTACACAGACACCCACACACACAGACAACGCTGCACACACACAACACCCAACACACAAACACCGCGGCATACATAAATATACGCACATACCACGCAACACACACACATTGCACAAAACATACCTCCCCCCAAAACACACCACACCCACACAAACCGCGCAACACACACACACAACGCTACAGACACACAGCGCTCCACAAACAACGCAACACACGCAACACACATACAACACCGCTCTCACCCCCCGTCACACCCAGACAACACCCAGAACATGTACAGCGCCCTACACAAACACTTGGTAACTACACACAACAACATCTATATATATATATATATATAACAAAAATCATACATTAACTACACAATACGTAAATTCTAGAATACCCGATGCGTAGAATCGGGCCACCTTCTAGTTTATATATATACATGTGTGGTCAATATAAAGGACTGGCTCATGACTTATTCCTTCCAAAGACAGTACTAAGGACCAGGGGGCATACATGAAAGAAAAGCGATTCCGGCAGCTAAATAGGAAAGGGTTCTTTACAGTTAGATCAGTCAGACTGTGGAATGCCCTACCACAAGAGGTAGTAATGGAAGACATTATAACAGCTTTTAAAAAAGGGTTGGATGATTTCCTCAGTACACACAACATTGTTGGTTATAAGTGACTTAGGGACAAAATGTAGAATTGGTGGAGAAAGGTTGAACTAGATGGACTTAGGTCTTTTTTCAACCTATGTAACTATGTAACTGTGGAGTACGGAACCAGGACTCCAGGCACCGTGAGTTACCTGTGGAAGCAGCAGACTCCAGGAACCACGGAGGGCCCGTGGAAGTTCAGAACCAAGGCTCACGGGACTCAGCACAAGGCGGGGTGCAGACCCTAGGACAGTGGGACAGTTGGTTATAAGTGACTTAGGGACAAAATGTAGAATTGGTGGAGAAAGGTTGAACTAGATGGACTTAGGTCTTTTTTCAACCTATGTAACTATGTAACTGTGGAGTACGGAACCAGGACTCCAGGCACCGTGAGATACCTGTGGAAGCAGCAGACTCCAGGAACCACGGAGGGCCCGTGGAAGTTCAGAACCAAGGCTCACGGGACTCAGCACAAGGCGGGGTGCAGACCCTAGGACAGTGGGACAGTTGGTTATAAGTGACTTAGGGACAAAATGTAGAATTGGTGGAGAAAGGTTGAACTAGATGGACTTAGGTCTTTTTTCAACCTATGTAACTATGTAACTGTGGAGTACGGAACCAGGACTCCAGGCACCGTGAGTTACCTGTGGAAGCAGCAGACTCCAGGAACCACGGAGGGCCCGTGGAAGTTCAGAACCAAGGCTCACGGGACTCAGCACAAGGCGGGGTGCAGACCCTAGGACAGTGGGACAGTTGGTTATAAGTGACTTAGGGACAAAATGTAGAATTGGTGGAGAAAGGTTGAACTAGATGGACTTAGGTCTTTTTTCAACCTATGTAACTATGTAACTGTGGAGTACGGAACCAGGACTCCAGGCACCGTGAGTTACCTGTGGAAGCAGCAGACTCCAGGAACCACGGAGGGCCTGTGGAAGTTTGGAACCAAGGCTCACGGGACTCAGCACAAGGCGGGGTGCAGACCCTAGGACAGTGGGACACTTTATCTGTTTAGCTGTTAACTCTGCCGGGCGAGAAGATTTCCAGGGTCAATCGCCAACCTAAAAAGCCTGAAGCACAAGCAGCAAAAAGGGGACCGGTGACTGAACCCCATAAATAGAAAAGGCTGCCTGCATTAGGGCCCAGAAAGAAAAGAAGGTACTTTCAAGTAGCTCCATGCCACGGGAGTCCAATCACAACAAGTGTTTGCGGAGGACAACCATCCCAGGTCCAGCTGCCACGGAGAACAAGGGGAGCAGATACACCTGCAGTCGGCACCCGTGGTTCCAGTACCAAAAGTTAACAAGGTAAGTTAAACTGCAACACTGGTGTCGACTGTTTCCTTGACAGTGCACTCACATAGACTGTTTTCCCACTACAATCCCCATCATCCACAGCTGAGGCCTGTCCCTGCTTGCATATGGCTCTAGCCATCCAGGCTGCATCACTCCATCAGCTCAATCAGAAACCTGCAGCGGCAGCACCCAAATAACCTGGCCACACACCGCAAGTGGCGTAGTTGACAAACACTTTTATTATTTACTTTTATTTTTACCAAAAACCCCTTTTTCTTTCATGGGGAACGGCACCCCAAGGGCCACGGTACCGGGCCACGACCACGACTGACCCCACCGAGCACTACAGAGCCCAGGACCGAGTACACATTTCCATCCTCGATGCTTCTAAAGGCGCTGCTGAACTGTGCGATTTTGGTGCTTTTTTTTCCACAATAAACTTTTATGTGCAGCCTGAAAAAGATACAAGTAAAAAAAAAAGGATCAATATTAAAAGGAGGATCAATTTTTTTCTGTAGTACTGAAAAAGCACTAAAAACTCCCCGGATTCAGATCTGCACCAAAAACGCATCAAACAATGAGGAAAAGGCATAAAAAAAAAACACGAAATAATCAGAGTAGATTATTATTGTGTTGTGTGGTGTAAACAGCTGCAGAAAAAAAACTGTAGAAAAAAAATGCAGCATTTACGCTTCATGTGAACATGGCCTCAGAGTTACTTTCTTATTACATATCTTCATGGGTTTAAGAGAGAAAAATAGTCAAACATTCCATGTTTTAGTCATATGCCAATCATCATAAATAATCTAATTGCTGTCTCGTTACGATTACAGGGACATCAAATTTGTCCACGTTATTCTCTGATTCGTGAGGTTTATTTTTTTTTTTAAAAAAAGTGCAATAAAAATGTCATTCTTTTTTAATAATTTTGTGGGAAGGAAAAAACATTTATTTCATTACGTCTACACTACAGGACATAGGAATAGACCGCTATGTACCATGTATCTCTGTGTACCATTATAATCTGCCTATAGAGTCAAAAGCACCACTATAGCTTCAAGTATAGAAATTCTCCAAGTGACATCACCAGAGTCTGTGCCTCAAAGACGTAGTTCCTTGCTTGCAATGTTGAATGATGTTGGTTTGCGACATGGGGGTGTGCCAATGCAAATTAAATTACATTTTTGTAAATGTTTAGCAGTTTAAGGGTAAGTTCACACAGTGCGTTTTTCACGGCGTTTTTCGGGTGCGTTTTTGGCCTCAAAACTGCATGACTTTGCTTCCCCAGCAAAGTCTATGAGTTTTCATTTTTGCTGTCCGCACACAACTTTTTTTTTTAAGCTTCGTTTTTGAGCTTAAAAACAAAAATGGACATGTCAATTCTTTCCTGCGTTTTTCTGCGTTTTCCCCCCATGCAATGCATTGGAAAAACGCAGAAAAACGCAGAGATCAAAAACGCAGCAAATTGCAGCCAAAAATGCCCCAAATCGCGGTAAAAACGCATGCGTTTTTTGCTGCGTATTTTTGCCGTGGGTGCGTTTTTGTGCATTTTTAGCGGCCAAAAATTCCTGACTTTCAGGATGGTGTGACTGAACACTCAAATCTTGACAGTTCCCCTGAATCCACGATGGTTGTGAGCTATGTCTAAGGTCTCCTTCACACATTCGTGTCACCCATGCACGTGACCATATGTCTGTTTTCACACGCACACATGTAAACCCATTGCACTCAATAGGCTTCCTCGTTCATCAGTGGTTTCCCATTGAAGTGTCACAGACAGCAAACTGATGTTGATCCATGTGACATCTGTGTGACATGTACTGGAGAAAACACGTGTCACATAAAAATACAGAATTTTGATACTTTGCTGTCTCTGGCGATGCTGTCTCTGCTTCTGATGTTACTTCCGGGTCCAGCACATTAAGCTCATGCATATTTACTGCTCTTATCACGGACCCAGAAGTAACAGTAGTGCAGAAAACAGCAGCACCGGTGACAGGTAAGTATACAAGTACATGCTGTCCGTGTGCTTTCCAGATGTCACACGGACACACACACAGACACACGTGCACACATGTGTAGCGCTTTAAGCTACATTATAAAAACAGATGACAGCTTTGCCCCTGAATTGCAGAAAGGGATGGACAATCTTTCTGGGAATTGGAGAAGGGTTGCAACATTAGATTAGGCAACATCACCAGCAAAATTAAAATGCCTTGTGAACCTTTAGTGTACTGCCCCACGGGCTCGGCTGCGAACGCCGAGCCGCTCGGATCCGTGCTTGTGCGGTGGGTGGTGGCTCGAGCCTCTCACGGACCCGGGGGTCACGTCGCTCTGCAAGGGAGTTGGCGCTACACGCAGGGACTTAATGGGGTGGTTCCATGGCCGGGGCCGCAGTGATTTGGTTTGGGATGTAAGTTTGTGACGCCACCCATGGGTTGTGGTGTATAGATGGACACCACTGCTGCCATTAACTAGGCCTCCCAGGGACGGTGTTGCGCAGCTTGGTGTTGACCCCTCCATTGGTAGGGGAGCAATGGTCCCGGGGGTCTGAGGGAGGTGCTGAGGCGTGGGAGCGGGTGCATGCTGGGTGCTGATGCGGTGTGGTGCGGTGCGCCGCCCGAAGGCACTGGTGTACTCACTATGACACAATACACTGGGGTCTCTGGTAAACCAAACGGGGTGATGAACGGGGCCCGCAGCCAGCTGCAGCTTCTCCCAGAATAGGTTGGTGGTTTCCGCCTTTCTCCTGCACATTTTTGTATGAATGTTTGACTCCTATGCCTAAGCAATGGTAGTCCGCTCCCCGACTTGTATATGCCGTAGGAGCCCGTTTGCCCGCAGACGCTGGCCCTTTGGGTCTCTATGCTTTGGTGGTGTCTTTACCCTGTATGGTTGGGCTGTTGTCTTCTAACGGGTCTAGTGTGGGATAGGTCCTAAATCTAGTCCTCAATCAGTTGATTTGACTCGGCCCTGTCAGTTCAGGGCTTTGTACTGGGTCTGAGTACCCCTCCTGGTGCTCCGGTTTCCAATCGGTTCCCTGGTTCGGTACCAGCAGGCCACTGCCCGACCCCGGTCCCTACGGTCCCACCGGCTGTAAGCCCAGCTCCTGCAGGCGGCCACCACCATCTGTCTCCTTGCCAAAGGTGACTGGGCTCCGACCCAGCCACCGGGGTAGTCTGTTGGCAGGCCTGGACACAGGTCTGCCCTTTAACCTGACCTCTCTCTCTCTTCTACCACTCGACTCCGAACTTGTGTGTTTTTTCCCGCCTCCAGGCCTGTGAACTCATCGGTGGGCGGGGCCAACTGCCTGGCTCTGCCCCCCTGGTGTGGACATCAAACCTGGAGGGTGCTGCCGAGGGTTTCTAGGTTGGCTGCTGTCACCTAGTCGAGGAGGGGGTGTGTGTGTGACTACCTGGGACGACCTGACTAGTCCAGGGCGTCACATTAGTCCAGAATTATAATGCAAGCAGAGTCATAATTGGTGCAAGATTTACATAAAGGAAATGTATCATCAGGATTTACCCCAAAAATGGATTTAGAAGGTTTTATCAGCTTACTAATACCCTCTTTAATGATGCTTGTATTAGACCTTAATGATAAACATGATGATACAAAGTTTAACTGTCCCTGCTCGCCCTGCCTGTAGTCACTAGACTTGTCACAATGACCTTACGTTGTGGTGTAGGGAGGTAGGAGCATGTCCTTAGCAATTTAACTGACATCCCAGGAGACCAGGGAGGAAGAGGATAGGGGTAGCTTATGTGCATCCCCTTTTCTGGCCTTTCCTTGCTAATTGGCTAAATCAGTCCAGACTTTTACTTCTCTGAGTGCAACTCTGTTGGCTACTCATGCGCTACATGTTTGTACTTCATCAGGCACCAAATTAACCCCACTACTATAACCCCACCAATTTGAATGAATATTACCTTCTCGCCAACATCTGGATCCTTCTCGTGTTGGCAACTTGAAGAGTTCCAGTATGTACCCATCAACATATTGCCAAAGTCTAACATCTTATCTTGTAAGTGGCCAAGTCAAAAAGACCCAACCTCTGGGCTTGTGTGGTCCTTTTTTATTTTTAGAAGAAGCACCCATGTTTTCTAATACCGCAGAACATTAGGTTCTCATTTTGCTTCCTCCTCTATGTAATTATACTTTTAGTTTTTGTGCTTTCTGCAAATCTGCAAAAGGTGATTTTACTTTTGTGACTGATTTACATTCCCAAAGTGAACTAAATTGTAGGTGAAGCGCTGCGCTCTGTACACGTCATTATATCTAGTTAGTTTTTCACAAACCTTATGACAGCCTTTGAAAATGGAGTCATTTTACAACCATTCACAGCGTAAAGTACATTTCACTTTAGATTATTAAACTCTGTGGCTGGGCAGAAAACTGGAAATGATAATATGCAAACCATTGATACGTAAAGTCTACATATTCTTGGAGCTAATCTGGATGTAATGTTTGTAGATCTCGTGCTCTTTGATCCTTTTTCAAGGGTTTGAGCTTGGCTTATAAATCAAAAGAATACATTGTTCTATTATTGCGGAGAATAAAGGATATGACGATTTTTCCTGATTACATGTAGTACCAGAATTCTATTTTTCTATAGAGCTTGTTGACAACAGTTGAGTAAAATGGTTTGATATAATATTAACAATAATAATAATAATGTATGCTGCAGACATGGGTAAGATGCGGCCCAAAGGCAACATATGGCAATATGACTGTTCCAATCTTTCCCGCTGACCAAGAGCTAAAGGGCTAAAAACCATGTAACTTAGGAATTACAGTTCTTAAATATTTAGCTGCCTTTTTTCAAGGGACCAAAGGTAATTAGACAGTTATCTCAAAAGCTCTTTAATGGGCAGCATGAGCTTTTCCTTCATTAATTTTAATGGGGCAAAATTGGAGATGATTTAAATTTTTCTAAAAACATTTTTTTTTCACCTTCTACCATATTTTTAAGTCCCAATTGGGGATTTGAACCTGCGATCATACAATAGTATTGCTATGGACAAGGTTCAGGAGAGAAATATATCCAGCATCCAGTTCCGGTTAATAATAAAACATTTTTCTTTATTCAAAACTTAATTAAAATTCCAATTGTTCCATATTTATAAAAAACGCATCATAGCAGTGTCTTTTGGGGACACGTTTCGGACGAATACATCCTTAGTCAAACCAGGATCACATGACCGTAGCATCACAGGTGACAGACAGTCCTGTGGTGTCCGGCAATAGAAGGTCCCAGTGTTTGGCTGCGCAAACTGCTCCCTGACCTTCTATCATTTCTGCCTGATGTATTTTGTATCATAGGTATCTCTTCTGTTTTATTTTCATCCCTTTCCCTTTAGGACCCTGGGAAATCTTCGCCCTTTCAGCTGCTTTTCATCAGCACCTCCTTGGTGTCTATATATACTCTGTTTTCCACATACTCAGTGCTGGTGATAAGTCCACCACGTTTTACAAGTCTTCAGTGCAAGCAATCGGCTCGCATTCTTTTGGTGTAACCTGGTTGTCGTTTACAGTTCCTCTTCCTGAGGCATCTGGAGATAAGTTGTTTACTTCCCTTGTTTGTTAGCCCAGTGTGTCCTTTAGAGCTCAGTGGGGTTGATGAACAACTCATCCCATCCGCTCCTTACCTAGGGCCCAGATACAGTGCTTTGCGAAAGTATTCGGCCTCCTTGATTTTTTCAAACTTTCCCCACATTTCAGGCTTCAAACATAACGATAAAAATTTAAATTTTATGGTGAAGGATCAACAACAAGTGGGACACAATTGTGAATTTGAATGAAATTTATTGCTTATTTTAAACTTTAAAAAAAACAAACAAACATGAAAATTGGGGCGTGCAATATTATTCGCCCCCTTTAAGTTAATACTTTGTAGCACCACCTTTTGCTGCGATTACAGCTGCAAGTCGCTTGGGGTATGTGTCTATCAGTTTTGCACATCGAGAGACTGAAATTCTTGCCCATTCTTCCTTTGTAAACAGCTGGAGCTGAGTGAGGTTGGATGGAGAGCGTTTGTGAACAGCAGTTTTCAGCTCTTTCCACAGATTCTCGATTGGATTCAGGTCTGGACTTTGACTTGGCCATTCTAACACCTGGTTACGTTTATTTGTGAACCATCCATTGTAGATTTTGCTTTATGTTTGGGATCATTGTCTTGTTGGAGACAAATCTCCAACCCAGTCTCAGGTCTTTTGCAGACTCCAACAGGTTTTTTGCAAGAATGGTCCTGTATTTGGCTCTATCCATTTTCCCATCAATTTTAACCATCTTCTCTATCCCTGCTGAAGAAAAGCAGGCCCAAACCATGATGCTGACACCACCATGTTTGACAGTGGGGATGGTTTGTCCAGGGTGATGAGCTTTGTTGCTTTTATGGCAAACCTATCATTTGGCATTGTGCCCAAAAAGTTTGATTTTTGGTTTCATCTGACCCATGCACCTTCTTCCACATGTTTGGTGTGTCTCCCAGGTGCCTTGTGGCAAACCTTAAACAACACTTTTTATGGATATCTTTGAGAAATGGCTTTCTCCTTGCCACTCTTCCATAAAGGCCAGATTTGTGGAGTCTATGACTGATTGTTGTCCTATGGACAGACTCTCACACCTCAGCTGTAGATCTCTGCAGTTCATCCAGAGTGATCATGGGCCTCTTGGCTGCATCTCTGATCAGTCTTCTCCTTGTCTGAGATGAAAATTTGGAGGGACGGACGGGTCTTGGTAGATTTGCAGTGGTATGATACTCCTTCCATTTCAATATGATCGCTTGCACAGTGCTTCTTGTGATGTTTAAAGTTTTGGAATTCTTTTTGTAACCAAATCCGGCTTTAAACTTCTCCACAACAGCATCACAGACCTTATGGTTGAAGCCTGAAATGTGGGAAAAGGTTGAAAAAAATCAAGGTGGCCGAATACTTTCGCAAGGCACTGTACAGGATGAGCCTACGGTCAGGTATATGACTCGGCGCATAGGTGCGGAACCCAGGGCCCAGCAGTAGGTTTGGTCAGGGGTCACCATCTCTCCCTTCTCTAGAGACAGGGTTTCCCTTCCCTTCCGCCATATGCTGGGTACTTCCATGTATCTACCGTAGTGTTGGACATAGATTCTCTCGTGAGAGAATCAAATTGATTATGTTAAGAACACTGATCAAACTCTGATCCGAGTTTGATCAGAGTGTCAGTTTAGTGGGAAACGATTCTCTTCCTTGAGGGGAATCGGAGCTCGTTGTCAGGAGATGATGGAGAATAACATTTCCGTATCTTCTCCATTCTGCGAGCTCATCATTTGCGTGCTGCCTCATGATTTCCATGTACCCATAGTCTTGAATGAGTGCATGCCAACCAATTTGCACTAAAAGTCGTACTATGCTGAACTTGGAAAAAAAAAACACAGATCTGCACCGCCCTATAATATAATATGGGTCAAAGTGGTAAAATATTGGATAGCACTCATCCGATGTATATGCTTGTGTGAGCGAGCCTAAGAGAGTCCATCGGCGCTTCACGATTGCGTCCCAGGTGAGCCAATGGGCCTATGACATGACACGCCACCCTATTGGTGTAAATTAAATGCAGCTGTCACAGATTGACAACAGCATTTAACAGGTTAACAGCCATGGGTGAAGCTGTTAGAGGCAGATGATGGCTGAATAACACCATCAAGGAGCCAGTTTATGATGTACCAGAACATTCTATATCGGTAAGAGTTTAAAGAAAAATAGACTTGTGGTTTCCTGATGAAAAAGTAAACACACTTCAAAACATGTTAAGAAATAAAACCACATTGTCTACCACACTATCTCAAGAGTTTTCTGAGATCTCTCTCTGTTGAGATGCCAACAGAACAGTACATCCGCGTCTCCACATCTCTTCTAAATATAAAAAAATGATTTACAAGCCAGACTCTCTTCCACCTTTACAACCTTCAAATGAACCTGAAAACTCACCTTTTCAGAAAAAACTACACCCTACAATACCACACTACTAGAGTTGAGCGCGGTTCGCAGTTCGAGGTTCTCCAGTTCGCGGTTTGAGTGATTTTGGTGGCTGTTCTAGATCGAACAGGAACTCGAGCTTTTTGCTAAAGCTCGATAGTGCTAGATACTTTCGAGAACGGTTCTAGCAACAAAAAGACAAGCTAATTACTAGCTGGCTTTCCGCTGTAATAGTGTAAGTCACTCTGTGACTCACACTATTATGAAATTTCAGCGTATAGTGTGCGGGAACAGCGCATTCAGATCACTGCTGTTTGGATAATGGCAATCGCCATTTTTTTTTTTTCCTTGTCTTCCTTCTCTAAGAGCGCGCGTGTAGTGGGGCGGGCCAGCATGTCAGCCAATCCCAGACACACACACAGCTAAGTGGACTTTTAGCCAGAGAAGCAACGGCATGTGTGATAGGATGTCCATGTCACATGTCCATGCATTATAAAAACGGACATTTTCCTCCAGCGCGCCATTATCAGCCTTCTGCGTCTTGGTGTCAGTCACCGCTGGCGTAGCTCCTGTCTCCGATACTGCTGTGTACGCTCTTTACACAGCGCTATACAGAATAGGGATAGAAGTTTCTATTAGTCCTTGTAAGGGCTAATACCGGCAGGGTCAGAGCCATAGGTGACAGTCAGGTCCGTGAAAACAGATTTTAACAGCTACACAAGATGACAGCGTCTGTGTAGCTAAGGTCAGGGATTTCCTCGCTGCATTTCCCCTTAGGAGGGATAGAAAGGGAGGCTTCCTTTCCTCTACCCAGACCCACAACCCTGCCACTGTACCCTCCTGCCCTTTGCACACTCAAACTCATTGTTACTAAGCCATTATACTAGCAAACACTGAGGAAACTTAGTGGCATCCTAAAAGTGGCTGTTGGACTTCCATTAGTGTCCCACTGGTGCAAATCTATGTGCAGCACCTCTGCATTGCACACTCAAACTCATTGTTACTAAGCCATTATACTAGCAAACACTGAGTAAACTTAGTGGCATCCTAAAAGTGGCTGTTGGACTTCCATTAGTGTCCCACTGGTGCAATGCTATTTGCAGCACCACTGCATTGCACACTCAAACTCATTGTTACTAAGCCATTATACTAGCAAACACTGAGTAAACTTAGTGGCAACCTAAAAGTGGCTGTTGGACTTCCATTAGTGTCCCACTGGTGCAAATCTATGTGCAGCACCTCTGCATTGCACACTCAAACTCATTGTTACTAAGCCATTATACTAACAAACACTGAGTAAACTTAGTGGCATCCTAAAAGTGGCTGTTGGACTTCCATTAGTGTCCCACTGGTGCAAAGCTATTTGCAGCACCACTGCATTGCACACTCAAACTCATTGTTGCTAAGCCATTATACTAGCAAACACTGAGTAAACTTAGTGGCATCCTAAAAGTGGCTGTGGGACTTCCATTAGTGTCCCACTGGTACAAAGCTATTTGCAGCACCTCTGCATTGCACACTCAAACTCATTGTTACTAAGCCATTATACTAGCAAACTATGCTGCCAGTTTAAGGGCCGTAGTTGCATTGTCAGGGATAGTTATTGTTGTTTATTCTGCTGTTAATAAAGATAGACCACCGCTGCAATCTACACCACCTCTCAATTTTTACTACCACATTATAAGTACACAATCAAAATGAGTGGCAAAAGGACAGATCCTGGTGGAAAGGGGAAGAGGCATGTTGGAAAAGGAAAAAAAGGGTTTGTCCGTGAGGAAGGTGGCAAAACTCCATTAACATCTGCTGAAGATGGACCATCTTCCAGCAAAAGTAAGATGTCTACTACTTACAATGGACAATCCGATGTGCTCCCTTTTTTACGGACACGAGCAACTGGAACAAAGGTAGATGATGGCCAAAAAAAGAAAATGCTTGAATGGATCTCAAGTGGTCCAACAAGTGCCCTCTCCTCCACCTCAACTACCGCATCCAAAAAACACCAGTCCTCTGAGTTGTCATCCCAATCACACTTGCTTTCTCCCAGCTCTGAAGTCTCCATCCACCCTGCACAGTATGGTGGAACTGAGATGGCTGAGTCTGCAGAGCTGTTCAGTCACACTATAGCCTGGAAATCAGAGGTCTGCTCCCAAGCTACAGTGAGTACAGACCAGGAAATGGTCTGCAGTGATGCCCAGAACCTTTGTGACTCAGATTCAGGCCATGATGACCAAGTTTCTGAGCATAATGTTGACCCTTATTCACAAACTGAAACACCTGTTGTAATAGACAATGAGGAACATACTGATGACGATGAGACGCAGATACAAGATTGGGATGACAACTTAAATATTCGGTCAGGGCAAGAAGAGGCTCAGTCTGAGGTTGAGGGGAGTGCAAACACAACAATTGATGAGGAAGTTCTAGATCCCACCTACTGTCAACCCACAGTCAGGCCCTCGAGGAGGTCAACAGAGACGGTGGAGGAGGATGCTACTGACGACGAAGTTACCTTGCGCCTTCCTGGACAGAGTCGGAGTACTGGTAGCACGTCTACAACTGCATCCTAAGCCACCACTGTGCCTCTGAGCACTAGTCGGGGTGGATCAGCAGGTCGCATGCCCTCTAAGCCTTGCCTAGCCTGGTCCTTTTTTGACATAGCAAAAGATCGCCCAAATTATGTGATCTGTAAAATTTGTCGTGATTCTGTTAGTAGAGGGCAAAACCTCAGCAGTTTGACAACTTCTTCCATGAATCGTCACATGAATAAATATCATATGTCCCAGTGGGAAGCTCACCGTGCTGCAATGCGGCCTAGCGGAGAGAACCATCCACCGCCTGCCCCTTCCAGTGCATCCGCGCGCTCTTCATCTTCTAGGACTGTGGGGACAGCTGTCACACCTGGTTTTCCACGCACAACTTCCACCACTGTAACTGCAACAGGCAGTTTGCTTGGTAGGTCGTCAGTTGGTTTGGAAGGTGAAACAAGTGCGTGTGTACAGCTCTCTCAGACATCGATAGCACCAACATTGGATGAAGGTAACATCATGTCTACGCCTGCACTTTCCTCACAAACCTGCATTTTTCCAAGGACACCCTACTCAACACCGTCTACACACAGCAGCCACATCTCTGTCCCTCAGATGTGGACGAATAAAAGGCCATTTCCTGCGACCCATGACAAAGCTAAGAGGTTGACTTTATCCTTCTGTAAGCTCTTGGCTACCGAAATGCTGCCTTTCCGCCTGGTGGACACACAGGATTTTAGAGACCTTATGTCTGTCGCTGTGCCCCAGTACCAGATGCCCAGTCGCCACTACTTCTCTAAGAAAGGTGTGCCCGCGCTACACCAGCATGTCGCACACAACATCACCGCTTCCTTGAGAAACTCTGTGTGTGAACGGGTGCATTTCACCACCGATACTTGGACCAGTAAGCATGGACAGGGACGTTACATGTCGCTGACTGGGCACTGGGTAACTATGGTGATAGATGGTGAAGGGTCTGCTGCACAAGTCTTGCCGTCCCCACAACTTGTGTGTCAATCCTCTGTCTGTCCAAGTTCCACCACGGCTTCTGCCTCCTCCACCTCATCTGGGTCCTCCACCTCCGCCCCAAGCCTGCCTGGTCAGGCCACCAGCGTTCTCACTGCACAGAAGGAATCACGCACCCCTCATTACTATGCTGGCAGCAGAGTGCAACAGCATCAGGCGGTCTTTAGCTTGACATGTCTTGGAAATAGGAGTCACACAGCGGCTGAGTTGTGGGCAGCTCTGCAGACTGAGTTTAATAAATGGTTGTCTCCACTCAACCTGCAGCCTGGTAAAGCCGTGTGCGACAATGCTGCAAACCTGGGTGCGGCCCTTCGCCTGGGCAAGGTGACACACGTGCCTTGTATGGCTCACGTGTTGAACCTTGTTGTCCAGCAATTTTTAACACACTATCCCGGCCTAGATGGCCTTCTGACCAGGAAACGAAAACTGTCTGCTCACTTCCGCCGTTCAACCGCCACAGCTGAGCGATTTGCATCGCTCCAGAAGTCTTTCGGCCTGCCGGTTCATCACCTGAAATGCGATGTGGCGACACGCTGGAATTCAACTCTCCACATGTTACAGCGACTGTGGCAGCAGCGCCGTGCCCTGGTGCAATACGTCATGACGTATAGCCTTGGCCAACAAGATGCAGAGGTGGGGCAGATCACCCTGATGGAGTGGTCTCAGATCAAGGACCTATGCACCCTTCTGCACAGTTTCGACATGGCGACGAATATGTTTAGCGCTGACAATGTCATTATCAGCATGACAATTCCAGTCATTTACATGCTGGAGCACAAACACTATTCAGAGTCAGGGGGTGGGACAACAGGAAGGGGAGGAACTACAGGAGGATTCATATGCGTAAGACACAACAACATCACCAAGGTCCAGACGTTCATCATCACCAAGGCGGCAGGCATGGGACCATGGGGGACAGGGATCAACAAGGGCTCATGGTAGCAGGCGAAATGTTGAGGAAGGTGCAGGAGAACATGAAGAAATGAAGGACGAACTGTCCATGGACATGGAAGACTCAGCGGATGAGGGAGACCTTGGTCAAATTTCAGTTGAAAGAGGTTGGGGGGAGATGTCAGAGGAAGAAAGAACGGTTAGCACCTCTATGCCACAAACACAGCGTGGACTTGGTCCGCATGGCTGCGCAAGACACATGAGTGCCTTCTTGCTGCACTACCTCCAACATGACCCTCGTATTGTCAAAATTAGAAGTGATGATGACTACTGGCTTGCCACACTATTAGATCCCCGGTACAAGTCCAAATTTTGTGACATAATTCCAGCCATAGAAAGGGACGCACGTATGGAGGAGTATCAGCAGAAGCTGTTACTCGATCTTAGCTTGGCTTTTCCACCAAACAACCGTGCAGGTGCAGGGAGTGAATCTCCCAGTTGTAACTTGACAAACATGGGACGGTCTCGTCATCTTCAACAGTCTACCCGTACCAGTAGCACCATATCTGCTGCTGGTAACAGCAATTTTATTGAATCTTTTCATAATTTTTTTAGACCCTCCTTTGCAAGGCCACCAGAGACAACAAGTCTGACACATGGTCAACGGCTGGAGAGGATGATACAGGAGTATCTCCAAATGAACATCGATGCCATTACTTTGCAAATGGAGCCTTGCTCATTTTGGGCTTCAAATCTTGAAAACTGGCCAGAGCTCTCCACTTACGCCTTGGAGATTTTGTCGTGTCCAGCTGTGTTTCTGAACGTGTCTTCAGTGGTGCTGGGTGTGTGCTGACAGATAAGCGCACGCGTCTGTCCAGTGACAATGTGGACAGACTAACGTTCATCAAAATGAACAAGTCATGGATCCACAAGGAATTTACTACCCCTGTGGCATCCTGGGGAGAGTAAATGCTTGTGTATTTTGAATGTGCTTGATGCAAATCTAGCTGTGAAGTGTACAACTAGGGCACAAGTGCTGCCACTGATGGGGTGTCTGTGTGGCCCAATTTTTGTAAAAAAGGGAGACTCTTCTTGGAGTAACCCTTGCTTACATTGTTTTTAAAAATGATCCAAGATGAATAGAGCTGGGATCAGGAAAGACTTTGCTACCTACCGCGGTGTCATCCTGGGAACGGTTAAGTATGCCGTATTTTTGAATGTGCTTGATGCAAATCTAGCTGTGAAGTGTACAATTGGGACACAAGTGCTTCCACTGAATGGGTGGGTGTGTGTGGGGCCCAATTTTTGGAAAAAAAGGAAGACTCCACTTGGAGTAACCCTTGCTTACATTGTTTTTAAAAATGATCACGTGTGTCACCTTGCCCAGGCGAAGGGCCGCACCCAGGTTTGCAGCATTGTCGCACACAGCCTTACCAGGCTGCAGGTTGAGTGGAGACAACCATTTATTAAACTCAGTCTCCAGAGCTGCCCACAACTCAGCCACTGTGTGACTCCTATTTCCAAGACATGTCAAGCTAAAGACCGCCTGATGCCGTTGCGCTCTGCTGCCAGCATAGTAATGAGGGGTGCGTGATTCCTTCTGCGCAGTGAGAACGCTGGTGGCCTGACCAGTCAGGCTTGGGGCGGAGGTGGAGGACCCAGATGAGGTGGAGGAGGCAGAAGCAGTGGCGGAACTTGGACAGACAGAGGATTGACACACAAGTCGTGGGGACGGCAAGACTTGTGCAGCAGACCTTTCACCATCTATCACCATAGTTACCCAGTGCCCAGTCAGCGACATGTAACTTCCCTGTCCATGCTTACTGGTCCAAGTGTCGGTGGTGAAATGCACCCGTTCACACACAGAGTTTCTCAAGGAAGTGGTGATGTTGTGTGCGACATGCTGGTGTAGCACGGGCACACCTTTCTTAGAGAAATAGTGGCGACTGGGCATCTGATACTGGGGCACAGCGACAGACATAAGGTCTCTAAAATTCTGTGTGACCACCAGGCGGAAAGGCAGCATTTCGGTAGCCAAGAGCTTACAGAGGGATAAAGTCAACCTCTTAGCTTTGTCATGGGTCGCAGGAAATGGCCTCTTATTTGTCCACATCTGAGGGATAGAGATCTGGCTGCTGTGTGTAGACGGTGTTGAGTAGGGTGTCCCTGGAAAAATGCAGGTTTGTGAGGAAAGTGCAGGCGTAGACATGATGTTGCCTTCATCCAACGTTGGTGCTATCGATGTCTGAGAGAGCTGTACACACGCACTTGTTTCCCCTTCCAAACCAACTGACGACCTACCAAGCAAACTGCCTGTTGCGGTTACAGTGGTGGAAGTTGTGCGTGGAAAACCAGGTGTGACAGCTATCCCCACAGTCCTAGAAGATGAAGAGCGCGCGGATGCACTGGAAGGGGCAGGCGGTGGATGGTTCTCTCCGCTAGGCCGCATTGCAGCACGGTGAGCTTCCCACTGGGACATATGATAGTTATTCATGTGACGATTCATGGAAGAAGTTGTCAAACTGCTGAGGTTTTGCCCTCTACTAACTGAATCACGACAAATTTTACAGATCACATAATTTGGGCGATCTTTTGCTATGTCAAAAAAGGACCAGGCTAGGCAAGGCTTAGAGGGCATGCGACCTGCTGATCCACCCCGACTAGTGCTCAGAGGCACAGTGGTGGCTGAGGATGCAGTTGTAGACGTGCTACCAGTACTCCGACTCTGTCCAGGAAGGCGCAAGGTAACTTCGTCGTCAGTAGCATCCTCCTCCACCGTCTCTGTTGACCTCCTCGAGGGCCTGACTGTGGGTTGACAGTAGGTGGGATCTAGAACTTCCTCATCAATTGTTGTGTTTGCACTCCCCTCACCCTCAGACCGAGCCTCTTCTTGCCCTGACCGAATATTTAAGTTGTCATCCCAATCTGGTATCTGCGTCTCATCGTCATCAGTATGTTCCTCATTGTCTATAACAACAGGTGTTACAGTTTGTGAAAAAGGGTCAACATTATGCTCAGAAACTTGGTCCTCACGGCCTGAATCAGAGTCACAAAGGTTCTGGGCATTACTGCAGACCATTTCCTGGTCTGTACTCACTGTAGCTTGGGAGCAGACCTCTGATTCCCAGGCTATAGTGTGACTGAACAGCTCTGCAGACTCAGCCGTCTCAGTTCCACCATACTGTGCAGGGCGGATGGAGACTTCAGAGCTGGGAGAAAGCAAGTGTGATTGGGATGACAACTCAGAGGACTGGTGTTTTTTGCATGCGGTAGTTGAGGTGGCGGAGAGGGCACTTGTTGGACCACTTGAGATCCATTCAAGCATTTTCCTTTTTTGGCCATCATCTACCTTTGTTCCAGATGTTCGTGTCCGTAAAAAAGGGAGCACATCGGATTGTCCATGGTAAGTAGTAGACATCTTACTTTTGCTGGAAGATGGTCTATCTTCAGCAGATGTTAATGGAGCTTTGCCACCTTCCCCACGAACAAACCCTTTTTTTCCTTTTCCAACATGCCTCTTCCCCTTTCCACCAGCATCTGTCATTTTGCCACTCATTTTGATTGTGACAAGATTGTGCACTTAAAATGTGGTAGTAAAAATTGAGAGGTGGTGTAGATTTCAGCGGTGGTCTAGCTTTATTAACAGCAGAATAAACAACAATAATTATCCCTGACAATGCAACTACGGCCCTTAAACTGGCAGCATAGTTTGCTTTTAGGATGCCACTAAATTTCCTCAGTGTTTGCTAGTATATTGGCTTAGTAACACTGAGTTTGAGTGTGCAATGCAGACGTGCTACAAATATCTTTGCACTAGTGGGACAATAATGAAGTCCAACAGCCACTTTTAGGATGCCACTAAGTTTCCTCAGTGTTTGCTAGTATAATGGCTTAGTAAAAATGAGTTTCAGTGTGCAATGCAGAGGTGCTGCAAATATCTTTGCACTAGTGGGACAATAATGAAGTCCAACAGCCACTTTTAGGATGCCACTAAGTTTCCTCAGTGTTTGCTAGTATAATGGCTTAGTAACAATGAGTTTGAGTGTGCAATGCAGAGGTGCTGCACATAGATTTGCACCAGTGGGACAATAATGAAGTCCAACAGCCACTTTTAGGATGCCACTAAGTTTCCTCAGTGTTTGCTAGTATAATGGCTTAGTAACAATGAGTTTGAGTGTGCAATGCAGAGGTGCTGCACATAGATTTGCACTAGTGGGACAATAATGAAGTCCAACAGCCACTTTTAGGATGCCACTAAGTTTCCTCGGTGTTTGCTAGTATAATGGCTTAGTAACAATGAGTTTGAGTGTGCAATGCAGAAGTGCTGCAAATATCTTTGCACTAGTGGGACAATAATGAAGTCCAACAGCCACTTTTAGGATGCCACTAAGTTTCCTCAGTGTTTGCTAATATAATGGCTTAGTAGCAATGAGTTTGAGTGTGCAATGCAGAGGTGCTGCACATAGGTTTGCACCAGTGGGACACTAATGGAAGTCCAACAGCCACTTTTAGGATGCCACTAAGTTTCCTCAGTGTTTACTAGTATAATGGATTAGTAACAATGAGTTTGAGCGTGCAATGCAGAGGTGCTGCACATAGATTTGCACCAGTGGGACAATAATGAAGTCCAACAGCCACTTTTAGCATGCCACTAAGTTTACTCAGTGTTTGCTAGTATAATGGCTTAGTAACAATGAGTTTGAGTGTGCAATGCAGAGGTGCTGCACATAGGTTTGCACCAGTGGGACACTAATGGAAGTCCAAGAGCCACTTTTAGGATGCCACTAAGTTTCCTCAGTGTTTGCTAGTATAATGGCTTAGTAAAAATGAGTTTGAGCGTGCAATGCAGAGGTGCTGCACATAGATTTGCACCAGTGGGACAATAATGAAGTCCAACAGCCACTTTTAGGATGCCACTAAGTTTCCTCAGTGTTTGCTAGTATAATGGCTTAGTAACAATGAGTTTAAGTGTGCAATGCAGAGGTGCTGCACATAGATTTGCACTAGTGGGACAATAATGAAGTCCAACAGCCACTTTTAGGATGCCACTAAGTTTCCTCAGTGTTTGCTAGTATAATGGCTTAGTAACAATGAGTTTGAGTGTGCAATGCAGAGGTGCTGCACATATATTTGCACTAGTGGGACAATAATGAAGTCCAACAGCCACTTTTAGGATGCCACTAAGTTTCCTCGGTGTTTGCTAGTATAATGGCTTAGTAACAATGAGTTTAAGTGTGCAATGCAGAGGTGCTGCACATAGATTTGCACCAGTGGGACAATAATGAAGTCCAACAGCCACTTTTAGGATGCCACTAAGTTTACTCAGTGTTTGCTAGTATAATGGCTTAGTAACAATGAGTTTGAGTGTGCAATGCAGAGGTGCTGCACATAGGTTTGCACCAGTGGGACACTAATGGAAGTCCAACAGCCACTTTTAGGATGCCACTAAGTTTCCTCAGTGTTTGCTAGTATAATGGCTTAGTAACAATGAGTTTGAGCGTGCAATGCAGAGGTGCTGCACATAGATTTGCACTAGTGGGACAATAATGAAGTCCAACAGCCACTTTTAGGATGCCACTAAGTTTACTCAGTGTTTGCTAGTATAATGGCTTAGTAACAATGAGTTTAAGTGTGCAATGCAGAGGTGCTGCACATAGATTTGCACTAGTGGGACAATAATGAAGTCCAACAGCCACTTTTAGGATGCCACTAAGTTTACTCAGTGTTTGCTAGTATAATGGCTTAGTAACAATGAGTTTAAGTGTGCAATGCAGAGGTGCTGCACATAGATTTGCACTAGTGGGACAATAATGAAGTCCAACAGCCAAGTTTAGGATGCCACTAAGTTTCCTCAGTGTTTGCTAGTATAATGGCTTAGTAACAATGAGTTTGAGTGTGCAAAGGGCAGGAGGGTACAGTGGCAGGGTTGTGGGTCTGGGTAGAGGAAAGGAAGCCTGCCTTTCTATCCCTCCTAATGGGGAAATGCAGCGAGGAAATCCCTGACCTTAGCTACACAGACGCTGTCATCTTGTGTAGCTGTTAAAATCTTAAAATCTGTTTTCACGGCCCTGACTGTCACCTATGGCTCTGACCCTGCCGGTATTAGCCCTTACAAGGACTAATAAAAACTTCTATCCCTATTCTGTATAGCGCTGTGTATAGAGCGTACACAGCAGTATTGGAGACAGGAGCTACGCCAGCGGTGACTGACACCAAGACGCAGAAGGCAGATAATGGCGTGCTGGAGGAAAATGTCCGTTTTTATAATGCATGGACATGTGACATGGACATCCTATCACACATGCCGTTGCTTCTCTGGCTAAAAGTCCACTTAGCTGTGTGTGTGTCTGGGATTGGCTGACATGCTGGCCCCCCCACTACACGCGCGCGCTTAGGGAAGGAAGACAAGGGAAAAAAAAAAATGGCGATCGCCATTATCCAAACAGCAGTGATCTGAATGCGCTGTTCCCGCACACTATACACTGAAATGTCATAATAGTGTGAGTCACAGAGTGACTTACACTATTACAGCGGAAAGCCAGCTAGCAATTAGCTTGTCTTTTTGCTGCTAGAACCGTTCTCGCACGTATCTAGAACTATCGAGCTTTAGCAAAAAGCTCGAGTTCTAGTTCGATCTAGAACAGCCCCCAAAATCACTCGAACTGCGAACTGGAGAACCTCGAACCGCGAACCGCGCTCAACTCTATTTGCTGCCTACCCCGGTGTCATCCTGGGGACGGTTAAGTATGGCGTATTTTTTAATGTGCTTGATGAAAATCTAGCTGTGAATTGTACAACTGGGGCACAAGTGCTGCCACTGAATGGGTGGGTGTGTGTGGGGCCCAATTTTTGGAAAAAAAGGGAGACTCCGCTTGGAGTAACCCTTGCTTACATTGTTTTTAAAAATGGTCCAAGATGCACAGCGCTGGGATCAGGAAAGACTTTGCTACCTACCCCGGTGTCATCCTGGGGACGGTTAAGAATGGCGTATTTTTGAATGTGCTTGATGCAAAACTAGCTGTGAAGTGTACAACTGGGGCACAACTGCTGCCACTGAAGCTATACAAACGAGACGTCCGTTCGGCGAACCGAACTCGAGCCGAACCGCGACTGGTTCACTCATCTCTACACACTACTACCGCTACACTAGCATACGAGCATCTTCTACCCTCTCCCACCCTCTTCTCCCCCTTCCATTATAGACTGTATTAGTGTCACACTAGGTACGGGGAAGTACCAAGCGCATGTCGAAATGGAAAGGAAACCCTGTCTGGGCAAAGGGAAGATGGTGACCCCTGACTGAACCTACTGCTGGTCCCTGGGGTCCCTCACCACCCTAGATAGGTTAAGCATTTATGCACTGAGCCGGGAACCTGACCCTAGGTATCATTAATACAGGGCCCTAAATAGGGAATGGATGCGATGAGCTATTTGTCAACTCCACTAAAGACCATAGAAGACACAAGGAGGACACGCAGAGTGAAAAGCATGAACTACTATAGTCTACAATGACTCACGTAAAAGTTCAGCAGAGTTTTCAGCTACTACACTACATAGAAGTACAAGCCACCTGATTGCAACTTTGGCTTGAAGGAACTGAAAATATCACCAGCACAAAGCAAGGAAGGGGAATTTAAACACCAAGGGAATGCTGATAATCAACAGCCGGGTGTAAGTCAAGCTCCTGCTGGGTCCAAAAGGGAGAGCGATGAATCCAGCAGAAAAGTTACCAATACCAATGAATACTGACAGCAGGCACAACAGAAAGTCAGGGTGCATTCTGCACAGCCAGATGCTGTGACCTTCTATGGCCAGAGACCACATGACTGTCTGTCACCCGTGACACACTCATGACAGTAAGCCTATGAATGACCGTAATCTTCTCCTCTGTATCAGTCTGTCACTCACTTAGCAATATCTATTTGTACTTGTAATTAGTATCTTATTATGTATAGCAATGCCTACAGTAAAGGCCGCTTTACACGCTGCGATATTGTGACCGATATTGCTGGCGTGGCTACCCGTCCCCATCGGTTGTGCGACATGGGCAAATTGCTGCCCGTGGCGCACAACATCGCCCAGACCCGTCACACTACTTACCTGCCCTGCGACGTCGCTGTGACCGGCGAGCTGCCTCCTTTCTAAGGGGGCGGTTCGTTCAGCGTCACAGCGACGTCACAGCTGCGTCACTGATCCGCCGCCCAATAGAAGCGGAGGGGCGGAGATGAGCGGGACGTAACATCCTGCCCACCTCCTTCCTTCCGCATTGCGGGCGGGAGGCAGGTAAGGAGAGCTTCCTCTTTCCTGCAGTCTCACACGGAGGGATGTGTGGTGCCGCAGGAACGAGGAACAACTTCGTTACTGCTGCAGCAATGATATTAGAGAATGGACCCCCGTGTCACCGATGAGCGATTTTGCACGTTTTTGCAACGATGCAAAATCGCTCAAAGGTGTCACACGCAACGGCATCGCTAAAGCGACCGGATGTGCGTCACAAATTCCGTGACCCCAACGAGTTTGCTTGAGCGATGTCGCAGCGTGTAAAGCGGCCTTTAGTGTATGTATTGTTGGGAATGTTATATAATAAACCAATGTTTAAAGCAGCCCTCTAGCATTTTTTTTTCCAGTAGTGCTTTAAATCTAAACCCCCTGTCTCTTGTCATATACTCAACTTTCTGGTGGATTCACATTTTTACTGATGCCGCTCCAGTCCTGAGACACCATCTTGTGACTGTAGCTTCCAACTGTCCGGCAGTTTGAAGTTACTGCATAAATTCCCAAGGCAAGTCTAGTATTGAGATGTGACTTCCGGCGCATTCCTTGAAACACTGGAGTTGCCGCCAGGTCACAAATCTCAGGAGACCGACCAGAGCAGCGGCAATAGAAGATGAAGCCCCCAGAAGCTGAGGATAATAAAGGGGGCAGGGGGCTTAAATTTAAAGCACAACTCCAGTGGTACAATAAAAATATGCATGAGTGGTGCTTTAATATTTTTATGAGCATAACACAAGTTATGTTGATACTGGTCATTTATAATATGAAATGTAAAAGAAATGTGTTTCATGATAAGCTTTAGTACAGCAGATTGTCCATCTCAGTGGTAGTCAAGCACCCCATTGCTATGAGAGTCTCCAACAAGCTTCAAAATCCTCCTTCTTGGATTATGTGAACATTGACCATCCTGCGACATATGGCTCTCATCTTTTTGGAAGAGTTTCAAATGTGTTTCCAAGCAAACGAAAAAATGACTATTGATACAAATCAGAAAAACAATCATGAGTGTAAAAAGGTAAATACGACAGATAGCATTGTGCTTAGATAATGTTAGGAAAAATAGAGGACAAGCTCTGGGGTCCCTAACTATTCTGGAAATAAATTGGCCACAATGCTGATTTAGGGCTTACTCCTTTTTACCAGTTTTCCTTGGACGGCTGCACCAGAGCCAACTGATGGGCAGGGTTCTGCAACCCAACCCCATTCAAGTCAACACAAATCAGTCACTCACTGTGTCATAAGGATATTGTGAATGACAGACTAGCCGCCCAATAGATGGCAGGGGCATGCTAGGCTGTCAAGATTCTGAATGACAGCAAAGCTGCCCAATCTGGGACTGGAGCGGGCTGGGCTGTTCTCATACAAGTTGAGGATTGCTTTGCAGCCTTATCTTGGGCGTCGACTGCTGAGATTTCTCCAGGTGTCACTCTTTAGGGTGATCACCTACCTAGTCAGATCACTGCCAGTTATAGCTTTCAGCTCTATGGTGTCTGCGTGCCTTGTTCTTGCACTCGATCTCTGATTTGTTGTTGCCTGACGTCTGACCTTGCTTCTGACTACCTGCTTGCCTAGCCCCTTTGCCTTAATCAGCTACCTTCGTAGAAGTTTGACCACGCCATTGTCTTACTCCCTTTGATTATTATTAGCCCTCCTGGTATCTGACCCTGGACCTCTTGACTATGTAGCCTCACGACTAGCCCATAAGTAGTGACTAGCGTTACAAGAGCCCGTTGCAGTTTGGAATTGCAACTGTGCAGTGGAAACAGTAAAGGGGAGACAGCACTAATTTAACATTGTAGCTGAGGATGAGACAACAAATTTGATGTGAATCGAATTTTTGTAAAATTTTTATGAATTTACTGAACTGACAAAATCAATTTGTGATTCGCTGAAATGGAAGCCTATATTTTTCAGATTACAGAAATTTCCATCAGTCAAAGAAGGATGACATGACTTTTCATACAGCCAGGTGGTTTTTCCCACAATGCTTTACAGATAGCATATTACTGTATATGGTATGGCACAGCTAATTAGGAAGGACTATTAAGCCTGTATAAAAGCAGAAGCAAGGAATATAGCAGCCACTTAGTATGGATTTTCAATACTCAGAGGCCATTACAAAGCACAGCTTAGCCATCGAGATAAGGAGATAGAGCCATTAAACACTGAACAAATTGTCCAGATAGTAAAGATGATTGGTGTGTGAGGAACAGACTCTTGCTTACAACTATGTAGTTATCATCTGTTTAGATATAGCCATATATATTAAGGTCACTTTCACAAAACCAAGGATTTTTTTCGCATAATAAAACTTTAAAATGGTTGGATACAGTCTTAGGGCTACTTTGCACACTACGACATCGCAAGCCGATGGTAGCGATGCCGAGCGCGATAGTCCCCGACCCCGTCGCAGCTGCGATATCTTTTGATAGCTGCCGTAGCGAAAATTATCGCTACGGCAGCTTCACATGCACTTACCTGCTCTGCGATGTCGCTCTGGCCGGCGAACCGCCTCCTTCCAAAGGGGGCGGGTTGTGCAGAGTCACAGCGACGTCACACAGCAGGCAGCCAATAGAAGCAGGGGGGCGGAGATGAGTGGGACGTAAACATCCCTCCCACCTTCTTCCTTCCTCATTGCAGCCGGGACGCAGGTAAGGCGATGTTCCTCGCTCCTGCGGCTTCACACACAGCGATGTGTGCTGCCGCAGGAACGAGGAACAACATCGTAACATCAGTCCTTCCGAAATTATGGAAATGACCGACGCTACACCAATCATACGATTTCGACGCTTTTGCGCTCGTTCATCGTACTAAAAACGATTCACATACTCTGATCTCGACAGCGACGCCGGATGTGCATCACTTTCGATTTGACCCCACCGAAATTGCACCTGCGATGTCGTAGTGTGCAAAGTACCCCTTAGGAGACCTTGGAGTTTCATACCTGTCTTTCAGGCTTTGAAGTACTTTTCAAGTAGGGGGGGTCAATTTGCCACAAATAATTTTTTTATTTATTTTTTTTAAATTGACAAAGTTAACAAATTGAAATTGCAAAAGCCTTTCTCATCTCTAGTTGTAGCCCATGCACTTCTAGGATGTATTAGTGACCTAAAAGTTGGATAACCACTGACCATACAATGATGGCAATTCACAACAATATGCTATTACTGTATATCGCGCCCAGGGATATGGGGTACTCGGTCCCGGGCAGAGTCTCTATTGGGAATGTCACGGTGGTGGCCGTTGTCCGGTTCCGTGCCCTTTTTGTAATGGGGTGTATTTACAGGGGATTTAGATTAGTGTTCATACGTGACGCTACTTGCGGAGTTGCGGCTATATATATATGGAGCCGCCGCTGCAGAATGTCACTACTGGGGCTGGTGGTAATTGCAGCCTGGATGGTAGGCCCTCCGCAAGCAGGGCCGGGCCCCAGAGGATGGATGGGTGTTGTGACGGGCGTCGGAAGAAGGTAGTCCACACAGAGGTATAGTGCAACTAGTTTTTTTACTCACAGCTGATAGGTGGTAACAGGTTAGGAGGCCCGCTGGTTTCGCTTTCAGGTCCCCTTCTTCCCAGTGCTGATTCAGTTCTCTGGTATCTTCTTCCCCTGCACCTGTCTCTGGTAAATGGGTCCCCGTGGCGTAGTGCAACTGGGGGTTTTCATCCGGTGGTTTGTCCACTTCTGTCCGCCTGACGGTAGCGTGAACCCTGTGGGGTTGGAGTCTCTGGTCCTGTCCCCGGTTCTCTCTTTGCTACTGAGTCTTCGGATTTTTAGGGTCAGCGAGGTCCTTGATGGTCCCCTCGCTGTGCAGGTGTTAGCAGGTCAGCTTGAAGCTCTTTCCTGTCATAGGGTCCTGTACCCCGTCAGTGCATAGTTCCAGAAGTACTTCACCGGCAACTACTCTCCTGGATACCGTGTTACCATTAACCTGAGTCAGGACGTTGCTTTACTTCCACCTTAACACCTCTACTGCTGTCAACTCACTGACAACGCCCCACAGTCTGCCCATCCCACCTGGTCAACTAGTCAACTGGTCTGGCTCCACCTCTAGGCGGCCATCCATTGGTCCGACCCTAGCTAGGTACCATTGTATGGGGGATTGTTGGGGAAAAATTGTGATTACCTGGGTTTTTGGTGTTACCGGCACTGGTCTCCCGGAGACCTAGGGGGTAGGCCCTGCATCCTTGTGGGGATGCAGAACCTTATATCATCCTGATGGCTTTAGGGGCACTACATGTACATCTGTCCCGGATCTGGGCTTTGCTCCCCCCACCCTGGTCTGGTGAACTCTATTGTGCTCCAGGTTGTGCTTTGGCCTGGCTTGCTACCATGTGATATTTTGCCTGGACCTACAGTATATAAGTCTCACCAAGACACACACTTATGTCTTGGTATTATTGTTTCTGTGTGCTGTCGATCGCAAGCTTCCAGTGCTTCTACTACCTGTTACCGGTTTCATGCCTGACTTTGTCACCAGTGCTTCTACTACCTGCTTCCTGGTCTTCTATCTGCCAGTGGCCTCCAGTGCTTCTGCTACCTTCTTCCTAGTCTCCTGTCTGCCTGCAGCCTCCAGTAATTCTACTTCATGTTCCTAGTCTCCTGTCTACCTCTGCAACCAGTGCTTCTACTTCCTGCTTCCCAGTCTCCTGTCTGCCTGTGGCCGCTAATGCTTTTGCTACCTGCTTCTTGGTCTCCTGTATGCCTGTGGCCTCCAGCGCTTCTACTACCTGATTCCCATTCTCCCACCTGCCTGCAGCCTCAAGGGTTTCTGTTACCTGCTTCCTGGTTTCCTATCTGCCTGGGTCACTAGTGCTTCTACTATCTGTTTTCTGGTCTCTTGTCTGCCTGTGGCCTTCAGTGCTACTACTATCTGTTTTCGGTCTCCAGTCTGCCTGCAGCCTCCAGTGCTTCTGCTACCTGCTTCCCTTCTTCCGTCTGCCTGCAGCCTCCAGTTTTTTTTTACTACCTTTTTCCTGTCTCCTGTATGTCTGTGTCACCAGTGCTTCTACTACCTGCTTCCTGATCTCCTGTCTGCCTGCAGCCTCCAGTGCTTCTGCTACCTGCTTCCCAGTCTCCCACCTGCCTGCAGCCTTCGGTGCTTCTGCTACCTACTTCCCATTTTCCCACCTGCCTGCAGTCTCCGGTGCTTCTGCTACCTGCTTCCAGTTCTCCTGTCTGTCTGTGGACTCAAGTGCTTCTGCTATCTGTTCCTAGTCTCCTGTCTGCCAGTGTCATCTTTGCATCTACTACCTGCTTCCAGTTCTCCTGTCTGCCTTTGGCCTCCAGTGCTTCTGCTACCTGCTTTTTTAGCGCCACTGAAGCCATCAGGGAGTTACAAGGTACTGCATCCCAAGCAGGATGCAGGGCCTACCGCCTAGGGACCTAGAAGACCAGTGCCAGTAACAACCAAACACTCCAGATAATCCCTGTTTTCCCCCAAAATCCCCCATAGACTGGTACCAGGCTAGGGTCGGACCAATGGATGGCTGCCTAGAGGTGGAGCCAATCCAGTCCACTAGATGACCAAGTGGGAGGGGCAGACAGTGGACAGTCAGTCAGTCAGTCTAGCAGTGACAGTGAGAGAGAGAATAAGGACTGTGAAGAGTGTGACGTTGATCTGAAGGCCCAGTCTGTTAGTTGCCGGTGGAGTATGGTGCGTACTCCCGGAACTACGCCCCAACGGGGCACAGAATTCTAGGTCAGGCAAATGCTCCAGGCAGACCTGATAAAACCTGCACAGTGAGGGGACCATCAAAAACCTCACTGACCTTGAAGTTTGAGATACAGTAGCAACGGGAGAACCGGGGACAGGACCAGAGACTCCAACCCCACAGGGTTCACGCTACCGTCATACTGCTGTGAGAGACAACCAGGTGCGGATCCCCAGCCGCTCCAAGACACGGGGACCCACCAACCAGAGACAGGTGCAGGGGAAAGAAGCCACCAGGTCACTAAACCGGCACTGGGACAAAGGGGACCTGCAGTTAAGACCAGCCGGCCTCGTGTGACCAGTACCAGCTTGCAGTGAGTAAAAGAACCAGTTACACTGAAACCCCTTGTGTGGCGTACCTTCTTTCAACCCCATCTGCATCACCTATCCTCTAGATTCTAGAGTGTGGCCCTGCTTGCAGAGGGCCTAACATCCAGGCTGCCACTAACACCAGCCCTAGTAGTGAAAATTGTGCAGCGACGGCTCCATCCTCATAGCTGCAACACCGCAAGTGGCGTCACGTGTGAACATTATTCAAATCCCCTGTAAATATTCCCCCTTTTAAAAAACACCCAGGGCACAGGACCGGGCAACGGCCACCAAGGTGACATTCCCCAGTTATACACCGCCCGGGACCGAGTACCCCATAACCCCGGGTGACACATTTCCAGTTCTCCTGTCAGCCTTGGCATCCAGTGCTTCTTCTATCTGTTCCTAGTCTCCTGTCTGCCAGTGTCGTCTTTCCATCTACTACCTGCTTCCTGGTCTCATGTTTCCCACCAGCCTCCAGCGCTTTTACTACTTGTTTCCTGCGTGCCTCCCCTGTCTGCTACACACACCCCCATGTGCCCACCCAGACCTTGTTCTAGGAGGATCAACCTCTTATAATGCCTATGTCTTGCCTCCTGGAAACATGAATGTCTTTGTACTTACACATGTGAAATTATCTGCCATACTCACGTCAATGGATATCTTGCCAATTTTAATTTCACCTCTTACAGTAATACTGGTTCCATTGGCATACTAGGTTTGCTTAAATAGCCAAAAGCATAGTGCAAATTTGGCGCCCCTGAGGCTTCAGTTGCCATAGGGTACTGCATCTCCCTTATGATGTAGTACTCATCCCGGGTAAGGAGAAGATAATCGCTGGTGTTTCTCACATTCACACACCACACACAGTTAGGTGCTTTCACACCAGGGGCTGGCCCGGGGTAGATAGGTGGGTGGCCATGACGAAACATGGGACTTTCCCGGTCACTGAGACAACCACCTGGGAGGCGGGCACCACTTAGGGAAAAGGGAAGGAGCATCTTTAGACATAGTCAGATTTCCCCGGGCACAGCTTGGGGTGAGGAGCACAATCAGGACTTCGGTCCACTCTTCTTTACTTCACACTTCTGGGAGCAGCAAAGGACCCGCGGCTTGGAGCAGGGAGCTTATCCCGAGTTCTCTACAGCTACATGGGATTCCAGGGTCTGCGGAGAGTGCAAGAAACACCCGCAGCCCGTTCCAAATTCCACATACACTGGGATTAGAGAGACCCCGACCAGAAAGAACTCACAGTGAGAACACCGGTGGTGACCTTGAATTGCTCGGAAACGGCTGGGGCCCAGCACGGCGGTGACCGGTGCTCCGGGAGCGGCAACCAGGATATCTAAAGAACTGTGAGTAAAACACATGGAACCTGCAAAGACTGTGTCCGCCTGTCCTTGCCAGCGCCATTACTACTTCCCTCATCATCCTCCCCGGGGCCTGTTCCACATGTGGGGAGCAGAAACATCTTAGCTGCAACTACCATCAGCCCCGGAAGACAGTTACAGAATCAGCGGCTATTCCCTGGTTGCGTACCGCAGGTAGCGTCACAAAATCAAACCTTCATCATCACCCCCCCAACTTCTTTATTGTACACCCTGTGACATTCCCCTGACCTGACATCACCGGCCCGGTGACGAGTAACAAGTGTTTAACCCCTTGCCCCGTGGGTGCTACAACTTGGTGTCACGAACAGGATAACCTGCCCAGGCAAAACGGGTTGTGTGTGCCTTACAGAGCTGTGTTGAACTGTATCTCTGAAAAAGGACAGTCGCCATTACTGGCGCAGAGCGGGAAATGAGGGGGCGTGCCATTGTTGGCGGAACCGAAAAAGAGCTTGAAAGCGTGGGTGGAGCCCAGAAAGAGCGTGAAAGAGAGCCCCACTGCCGGAAACCAGCAGTAAACTCTGACTGACTTTAAAGATAGACTATACAGTTTATTCTCGGTGTACCCCTTGGCCGAAAGCCAGAAGATCAGCATCTTAACCAGCCAGTAAGCAGACTCTGGATAAAGACTCCATTGATGAACTGTGGCTCCAGATCCTGGAATTGATCAGAAGTATGGCTACTCTGACCAATGTAGGGCAATCCAAGCAAGGCGCTTAGCAACCTGCAACCATTCAACTGGCTTCTAGTGCTGATGACCTCCCCTGGCGGTGACGCGGGAGAAACCTGCTGCCACAAGTTCCCGACTGTTACGATGCCAAGGGGCAGCTGATCTGCTGGCGCTGCAACAAGGTTGGACACTTTGTCCGAGGTTGTCCCTTGAGTGCCCAGAGCCAGGGGGCTGGGACCAGCCCTCTGGCACCACCACCAGTCAAGTAAGAATAACTGTTTTTCATGCAATGTTGATGTTTGTTTTTCTTGATGCACTTGATTTTTCTTGCTAACCGTTACATTGTTGGAATGTTTGATGCTGCCTTCCATAAAGGGAAAATGATTAACTTGTTATTGCATACAAAAATTGCGGTGTACTAACTTTGCTTGATTGCAGCCCAGGAGTGCTGCCAATTGCTGTGGGGGAATGTGGCACCCCTGAGGCTTCAGTTGCCATAGGGTACTGTCGGAAGCAACTACCCAAAAATTATCCTCCTGACCATAACCTTTCCACTTGACCAGATACTGGAGTTTTTGTCTAGTAATACGGGAATTCAAAATTTTTTCCACTTCATATTCCAGATCCCTTTCGACCAACACAGGATCAGAAGGCACAGCCATGGGCACTACCAGTTCAACATATTTTTTCAACAAAGACTTATGAAAGACATTGTGAATCTTGAAAGTCTCTGGAAGAGCCAAACGGAAAGAAACAGGATTAATTATCTTCGAAATTTTATAAGGTCCAATAAACCTTGGCTTAAATTTCAGAGAAGAAACTTTCATAGGAACATGTCTGGAAGACAACCAGACCAAGTCCCCTACCTACAACCGGAGAAATATACAGACACTCCTAGCAGGGAATGATCCAATTCCACCAGGAACTCCACACAGGCAAAATAGGAATCAAGCAATAGTATCAAAACAGAAAAAACAACAAGAAAGTGGAAACAATAAGCAGAGGTACAAATATCAACTTATCTTGAGATAAGTTCTGGTAGAGAGCAGGGCTGGTTTCAGAATGTCCTAAACACAGGAAATAAATTGAGCACCGGCAAGTAGCAGGAGAAAACTACTCAGTTATATAGTCCCAATCTGAAAGGCCTGATTGCCAGTCCTCTACAGGTGTGTGGTTCTTTTTCCGCAAGTCAACTGCACCACCAGCACTGACCACAAGAGGGAGCCCCAAACTGGAAAATGTATTCGCAGCAGGGGGGTGGCCATCACGAAACATGGGACTTTCCCGGTCACTGGGAAAACCACCTGGGGGCGGGCACCACTTGGGGAAAAGGGAAGGAGCATCTTCAGACATAGTCAGATTACCCCAGGCACAGGTTGGGGTGAGGCGCACAATCAGGACTTCGGTCCACTCTTTTTTACCTCACACTTCTGGGAGAACCAAAGGACCTGTGGATTGGAGCAGGTAGCTTAGCCCGGATTTTCTACAGCTACACGGGATTCCAGGGTCTGCGGAGAGTGCAAGAAACACCGGCAGCCCATTCCACATTCCACATACACTGGGATTGGAGGGACTCTGACCAGAAAGGACTCACAGTGAGAACACCAGTGGTGACCTCGAATTGCTTGGGATCGGCTGAGGCCCAGTACCGCGGTGACCGGTGCTCCAGGAGTTGGAACTGGGTTATCTAAAGAACTGTGATTAGAACACCTGGAACCCTCAGAGACTGTGTCCGTCTGTCCTTGCTGGCGCCGCCGCCTCGCGCTTTGGTGCCCGCCATTACTACTCCCCTCATCATCCTCCTTGGGGCCCGCTCCACCTGTGGGGAGCAGAAACATCTTAGGTGCTACTATCATCAGCTCCTGAGGACAACAACAGCAGCGGTGGCTATTCCCTGGCCGCGTACCGCATGTGACGTCTTGAAATCAAACCGCCATCATCAATCCCCCAGCTTCTTTATTGTACAACTCGGGGTCACAAAATCGGGCAAAAGGGCCACCCTGTGACATCCCCCTGACCCAACATCGCCGGCCCGGTGACAAGTAGCAAGTGTTTAACCCCTTGCTCCGTGGGTGCTGCACATAGGCTCCTATCAGCACGGTTCACCAAGTTTATCGTTGGGGCTCCCAACAAGTGAGGTGCAAATCTCTCATGAAAATTGCACAATAAGCTTTTCTGAACCTTAATATTAGCAAGAGCTAGACTATGCTTGGAAGATCTAATACAGAGGAGCTAATGAGCTGCAGCCTATGAACTGCTTGAGATCCCCTGATTTTTAACATTTTATAAGGAGCCTTATCTGACCTACATACAAGCCATTTAGACAAATAATATGCATGAGCTTTCACATCTTACATTCGTATACCATTTTCACTGTCAAGCAGCAAAAACAACAAGTTATACAACTGACTCTTTGCAAGCCTCTTCAAGATGCCTTGGTCATCATCCTGAATTTTAACCTTCTAGATCAGTGTTAAGGACATACCAGCAAGCCAACATATCTTCCCTTTTTGATTGACATTTTGCTTGCGCTTGTCAGCAGAAGTGCGAAGAAAATTAAATTACTCTTTATGCAAGTGTTGCAAAATAAATCCAATGCAAAGGTTTAATTGAATTATTAAAGATGACTGCTCGTCTCAAGGTGCACGGCTTATTTTAAAGGGCTGGTAGAATCTAAATATATTTGAATGTTTAAGCTAGACAATATATAGCACACACGTGCTGCTGATGGCGATGAAAATAAAAAAAAAGATTTTTGATTTTGCAGCGCTGGGAAGAACTAATAAAAGTAAATCGGATCCATGTATGTTTTTCCTAACTCGTAATATCAGTAACAATTGCAAAAATATTTTGGTTCAAGGATCTCTTCTCAAAATTTTAGTTACAAGCTGAATTTTAAAGAAAATTAGTAAAAGCTAAGTTTTGTTTTTGGTACAAGGGCCATTAATATATAGTTGCTTTATACAAATTCCCATATCACTTCCCTTCAATTGACAGCTCGCTCTACAGCCTGGATGTGCGGAGCAAGCTGTCAATCAAAGTTCTAAGGAGGGATTACAGCCACCACTCAATTAGAGTGAACATCACTGTAATCCCCAATAATTGAAAGGTAGCAGCTCCCGCCAGGATATCAGCTCACTTCGTTCCGGTTACCACTTTGTAAGTATAGCGGCCAGGCAGCATTTTAATGTTTTTTACCAACAGATTAACCCTATATCTGAAGTTAGATTTTGCGTATGACATGTTTTCTTTAAGTTGACGTAGTTTAGTTACCATATTTTTTGTTTTATACGATGCACCAGATTATGCACCCTAAAGGGGGCTTTACACACTACGATATCGCTAATGCGTTGTCGTTGGGGTCACGGATTTTGTGACGCACATCCGGCCGCATTAGCGATGCCGTTGCGTGTGACACCTATGAGCGATTTTGCATCGTCGCAAAAACGTGCAAAATCGCTCATCGGTGACATGGGGGTCCATTCTCAAATATCGTTACTGCAGCAGTAACGAAGTTGTTCCTCGTTCCTGCGGCAGCACACAACGCTCCGTGTGACACCGCAGGAACGAGGAAGCTCACCTTACCTGCCTCCCGGCCGCTATGCAGAAGGAAGGAGGTGGGCGGGATGTTACGTCCCGCTCATCTCCGCCCCTCCGCTGCTATTGGGCGGCGGTTCAGTGACGCTGCTGTGACGTCACTGTGACGCTGAACGAACCGCCCCCTTAGAAAGGAGGAGGTTCGCCGGTCACAGCGACGTCGCTGTGTGACGGCTCTGGGCAATGTGCGCCACGGGCAGCAATTTGCCCGTGTCGCACAACAGATGGGGGCGGGTACCCCCACTAGCGATATCGGTACCGATATCGCAGTGTGTAAAGCGGCCTTAAATTTAGAGATAAAAAAGGTAAAAAACAAATGGGGTCTGTCTTATATTCCGATGTTGTCATACCAAAGGGGGGCGGCAGCACTGGTGGATTGGGGTCACAGGAGGCAGAGGCTGTGCTGGCAGGGATGGTGGGTCAGTGCTGGCAGCGGTGGGGTCTGTGCTGGCAGTGAAAGCTGCGGTGGTTGTATGGTGGACAGGCCGGTGCGGCAAGTGTCACAGATGCTCTGTCAGCGGTCTAGGTTTCACAGAAGTGGCACCCGGAGCGGCGCATGTGCAGTTGAAGCTCTCATCCAAGAGCTATGTCTGCGCACGTGCTGACTCCGGGCGCCATCATTTGCAACCCGGACCACGGACAGACCATCTGGGACACTCGCCGCACAGCCATTGCTGCCAGCACAGCCACCGTAGCCCACACAGCCAGCCGTCCGCCCGCAGAGTGGCAGCCAGAAGGCCGCCCAACCACCCGCATAGAGAGGTAGCCGTCCACCTGCACAGAGACCCGGCCGCCCGTACAGACAGACACCTGGCCGCCGGCACAAACAGGCATCCGGCCGCCTGCACAGACAGGCACCCGGCCGCCCACACAGACAGAATTTTAGTGCATGGAAATGTTGCAGGGGTGTTAAGGGGCTGTAGTCATGAACAGATGCAAACTGCTGCTTCCAGGCAGTGCTCCTCTTTTGGGCTGCACTCCTGCCACCTCCACAGTCCAACAAGGAACACCAGAACCCTGATTTTTAAGGGTTAAGTCAAAGACAGAGTCCAAGATAATGATTAACATCTCTTTACTGAGGAAATCACACAGTTTCTGTCTAAGGGTGTGTGCTCAAGATCAGTATGAGCAGCGGTTTGGACGCAGCATATGTTAGATGCGTCCAAACCTCTGCGGTGTACCGTACAAGCATTGTGGGTGAAATTTCTATAAATCTTGTGCCCACTATGCTTGTTTTTTCCACAGCAAACATTGACCTGCGGTGCGTCTTTCCATACCGCAGCATGTCAATTGTTTGCTGCAGATTTGCCTGGGTCCTCCGTAGGGAGAACACAAGCGACAGACCGCAGCGCACTGAACCCTGATAGTGGGTACTGACAGCTACGGTCTCCTGCGTTCTCCTGTGTTTTGAACGCAGCGAGTCCTGATCGTGGGCACATACCCTAACTAGTGATGAGCGAGTACTAAAAAGCTCGGGTGCTCGAAGCTCGGGCCGAGCCTCCCAAGATACACGTGTACTCGGGCCGAGCAACGAGCCCAATGTTATCCTATGGGAGACCCGAGTATTTTTGTGAAATGACCCCCCGGCAGCATGGAGAAACCCTAAAAATGTCACAAAAGTCTCAGAAGAGTGCTCAAATGACATGGCAACAGCATGGGGAAGACCCCTTGAAGCATTTATCACTCAAAAGTCACAGCTGTGAACAATTTTGTCCGCGTTTTACGCCATTTTTACGGACTCACCAGAAAACCTTCCAAAATGACCCCAAAATGATTTTTCATGGCGGAAATGTTAAGGGCACATACCCAATAGTGAGATAGAGCTGGTGTATGTTACTTTTTGAGATTAATACATGAAAGATTTTACGTGAAAACATTGTGTGGCACTCCGATGTCCCTGAGAAGAGACCTACATGAAGGCCTCTTGAGTCTAATGTGCCCATTTTGAGGAAGTGAGTCTTTGTAGTATTTTCCTTTGCCAGGGCAGTCCAAAATTGTGAGGTTCACCAATGCCCCTGCATACAGACGTGCATGAGGGCCTGTAAACCTGAAGTGCCCATTGTAAGGAAGTGGGTCTATTGTAGTATAGCCCTTAGGCAGGGCAGCCAAAAATTGGGAGGCTCCACATTGTCCCTGGATAGAGACGTGCATGATGGCCTGTAAACCTGAAGTGCCCATTGTAAGGAAGTGGGTCTATTGTAGTATAGCCCTTAGGCAGGGCAGCCAAAAAATGGGAGGCTCCACATTGTCCCTGGATAGAGACGTGCATGATGGCCTGTAAACCTGAAGTGCCCATTGTAAGGAAGTGGGTCTATTGTAGTATAGCCCTTAGGCAGGGCAGCCAAAAATTGGGAGGCTCCACATTGTCCCTGGATAGAGACGTGCATGATGGCCTGTAAACCTGAAGTGCCCATTGTAAGGAAGTGGGTCTATTTTAGTATAGCCCTTTGCCAGGGCAGCCAAAAATTGGGAGGCTCCACGTTGTCCCTGGATAGAGACGTGCATGATGGCCTGTAAACCTGAAGTGCCCATTGTAAGGAAGTGGGTCTATTGTAGTATAGCACTTAGGCAGGGCAGCCAAAAATTGGGAGGCTCCACGTTGTCCCTGGGTAGAGACGTGCATGAGGGCCTCAAAACATTAAGTGTCCATTGTCAGGAAGTGGGTGTATTATAGTATAGCCCTTAGGCAGGGCAGCCAAAAATTGGGAGGCTCCACATTGTCCCTGGATAGAGACGTGCATGATGGCCTGTAAACCTGAAGTGCCCATTGTAAGGAAGTGGGTCTATTGTAGTATAGCCCTTAGGCAGGGCAGCCAAAAATTGGGAGGCTCCACGTTGTCCCTGGGTAGAGACGTGCATGAGGGCCTCAAAACATTAAGTGTCCATTGTCAGGAAGTGGGTGTATTATAGTATAGCCCTTAGGCAGGGCAGCCAAAAATTGGGAGGCTCCACGTTGTCCCTGGGTAGAGACGTGCATGAGGGCCTCAAAACATTGTTCCCATTGCAAAGGAGCGGGTCTCCTGTCGTTGTAATGTCCATTCTGCAAAGAATGGGCGAAAAAATTTACCACTGGGGGTATACCTGAAACAAAGGCCTAAGTATTGCAATTTGTAACGGTCATCATCATGGTGGCGCATGAGGAGAAGGAGGAGCAGTCCAGCGATTATCCAAAGTCCAGAAGTGTGTACCCATGGGTGAGTGGAGGTACATGGCAAACTTTAAATTCCGCTCTCATTTGCTGGTGGTGTGGTGAAGTCTGGCCCAATCCAACCCTTGTTCATCTTGATCAGAGTCAGCCTGTCAGCATTTTCAGTTGACAGGCGGGTGCGTTTATCTGTAATGATTCCACCTGCGGCACTAAAAACACGCTCTGACAAAACGCTAGCAGCAGGGCAGGCCAGGACTTCCAAGGCGTAGAGAGCCAATTCATGCCACGTGTCCAGCTTGGATACCCAATAATTGTAAGGCACAGAGGAATGTCGGAGTACAGTTGTTCGATCTGCAAGGTACTCCTTCAGCATCTGGGCAAACTTAGGATTTCTTGTGGCACTACCCCGCACCTCAGGGGCTGTGGTACGTGAGGGGCTGAGAAAACTGTCCCACATCTTAAAGACTGTTCCCCTACCTCTGGCGGATTGGACTTGTGCCTCTCTCGGCTGTACGCCTCGGTTGTCCACTGATTCCTGACCTATGCCGCTAGCGTTTTGTGAGGGGAATGCTTTGCCTACTTCCGTGACTATGGCCTTCCGGAACTGCTGCATTTTGGTTGACCTCTCCTCCACGGGAATAAGAGACAAAAAGTTCTCCTTGTAGCGTGGGTCTAACAGTGTTACCAACCAGTAATGATTGTCGGCCAAGATGTTCTTAACGCGAGGGTCACGAGACAGGCAGCTTACCATAAAGTCAGCCATGTGCGCCAGACTCTTAACAGCCAGGACTTCAGTAGCCTGACCAACAAGATGACTGAACATGCTGTCCTCCTCCTCCTCATCTACCCTGTCCTCTGGCCAGCCACGCTGAACCGAGGATATGACTGGTGTGCATGTCATATCCTCAATTTGGCCGGAGAGTTGCTCCATGTCTTCATCCTCCTCCTCGTCATAGTCCTCCACTGCACGTTGTGATGAGACGAGGCTGGGCTGTGTGTTATCACCCACACCCACTACTGTTTCTTGCTGCAACTCATCGCGCTCCGCCTGCAATGCATCATGTTTGTTTCTCAGCAGAGACCGTTTTAGAAGGCAGAGTAGCGGTATGGTGACGCTAATAATGGCGTCATCACCACTCACCATCTTGGTGGAGTCCTCAAAGTTTTGGAGGATGGTACATAGGTCTGACATCCATCTCCACTCCTCAGGTGTTATGTGTGGAGTTTGACCCATTTCCCGACGGCTTAGGTGATGCAGGTACTCAACAACTGCCCTCTTCTGCTCACATATCCTGACCAACATGTGCAGAGTTGAATTCCAACGCGTGGGGACATCACACACCAGTCTGTGAGCCGGAAGATGCAAACTGCGCTGAAAGCCGGCAAGGCCGGCTGAAGCAGTAGGTGACTTTCGAAAATGTGCAGACAGGCGGCGAACTTTTACCAGCAGATCAGACAGCTCTGGGTATGACTTTAGAAACCGCTGAACCACGAGGTTGAGCACATGGGCCACGCATGGAACATGTGTCAGCTGGCCTCGCCTCAAAGGTTCCGGCCATTGTCACACACGACCTTTCCTGGCTTTAGGTTCAGAGGTGTGAGCCAGTGATCTGCCTGCTGTTTCAGAGCTGTCCACAGCTCTTCTGCATTGTGGGGTTTGTCACCTATGCAGATTAGCTTCAGCACAGCCTGTTGCCGCTTCGCCGAGGCAGTGCTGCAGTGCTTCCAGCTTGTGACTGGTGTGGAGGGTACAGTGGATGAGGATGCGCAGGAGGAGGAGGAGGCTGAAGAGCATGACATTCCGGAGCTGTAGAGTGTGGGTGAAACACTGACTGAGGTAGGGCCTGCAAACCTTGGTGTGGGAAGGACGTGTTCCCTCCCTCGCTCAGACTGGGTCCCAGCTTCCACAATATTAACCCAGTGTGCCGTCAACGAGATGTAGCGGCCTTGCCCACAAGCACTTGTCCACGTGTCTGTGGTTAGGTGGACCTTGGGTGAAACAGCGTTGTTCAGGGCACGTGTGATGTTTTGTGACACGTGGTTATGCAACGCGGGGACGGCACACCGGGAGAAATAGTGGCGGCTGGGGACCGAGTAACGTGGGACAGCTGCCGCCATCAGGTCACGGAATGCTTCTGTCTCCACCAGCCTAAAAGGCAACATTTCCAGCGCAAGCAGTCGCGAAATGTTAGCATTTAGAACTGTGGCATGTGGGGTGTTGGCAGTGTATTTGCGCCTGCGTTCATAGGTTTGCTGAATGGATAACTGAACGCTGCGCTGGGACAAGGACGTGCTTGATGATGGTGTTCTTTCTGCGTACGCAACTGCAGGTGCAGGAGTGGAGGAGGCTTGTTCGCAGGCAGCATGGACAGGGGATTGGCTCGCATGCACAACCAGCGAAGACGTAGCAGTGACATCAGCAAGCACTGCTCCTCGACTCTGTTGTACTTCCCACAAAGTCGGGTGCTTGGCTGACATGTGCCTGATCATGCTGGTGGTGGTCAGGCTGCTAGTTTTGGTACCCCTGCTGATGCTGGCACGGCAGGTGTTGCAAATGGCCTTTTTTGAATCATCTGGATCCAACTTAAAAAACTGCCAGACTCGGGAAGACCTAACATTTGTACAGGCACCTTGTGTCGTCGTGTTGTTCCGGGGAACGGTTGCCTGACTTCTGCCTGGGGCCACCACCCTGCTTCTTACTGCCTGTTGTGATGCTACGCCTCCCTCCCCCTGTGCACTGCTGTCCTCGCTCTGCATATCCTCCTGCCAGGTTGGGTCAGTTACTGGATCATCCACCACGTCGTCTTCCTCTTCCGCACCCTGCTCCTCCTCCTGACTTCCTGACAATTGTGTCTCATCATCGTCCACCACTTGTTGAGACACGTTGCCAACTTCGTGAGAACGTGGCTGCTCAAATATTTGGCCATCTGTACAGACGATCTCCTCATGACCCACTTCAATATGAGCTGGCGAGAGGCCAGAATGTGTGAATGGAAACGTGAACAGCTCTTCCGAGTGTCCAAGTGTGGGATCATTAATGTCCGAGGAGGACGTGTACTCAGCCTGGTGGTAGGAAGGAGGATCAGGTTCAGAAATGTGCGGTGCAGTATCACGGCTACTGACACTTGACCGTGTGGAAGACAGAGTGTTTGTGGTGGTGCCAATCTGACTGGAAGCATTATCTGCTATCCAACTAACAACCTGTTGACACTGGTCTTGGTTCAAGAGCGGTGTACTGCTGCGGTCCCCAAGAATTTGGGACAGGACGTGCGAGCGACTAGATGTGGCCCTTTGTTGTGGCGAAATTAGAGCTTGCCCACGACCTCGGCCTCTGCCTGCACCACCATCACGTCCATTTCCTTGTTCCTTGCCAATGCCCTTGCGCATTTTGCAACGCTGTGCACTGCTGACGTGTATATTCACTACTTGTGCGTTATATCAAAGTTTGTGGAAATTGCACACAAGTGCACCTGTACGCTGCCACCAACAGGCACACACGTGCGGTTTTAAAAACCAACCACGGACGCAATAAGAACCTAACAGGTTTTTTTGGGGAGCGACAATTACAGACAAGTCAGACACTATCTGGACTGTTTTACACTGTGTACACCAGCCCCAGATATGATGAAGGCTGGTATACGGTCACCACTACCCTGCCTGCCTGCCTGCCTGTATACTGGTACAATAGTCCTGACAAGGACTCTTCTGGTCACTAGCCTGTATTCAGACCTGGCTATACCCTGCCTGTATATAGCAACAATAGTCCTGAGAAGGACTCTGCTACTGTACTCCGACCTGGCTATACCCTGCCTGCCTGTATACAACTAGAATAGTCCTGAGAAGGACTTTTGGTCACACTGTTTGCAGCCCTGCAACTGAAAAAGCTATAAAGGGCCGCAAAGCTTTCCCTGAATCAGCGACACTCTCCCTGCACTGACTGTCTGGATAGCTGTGAGCAGAGCACAGCGCGCCGGCTGGTATAAAGGCTCGGTCACGCTGTGCAGGCCGGCCAATCACTGCAATTCCACAACTAACAGGGCTGTGGCATTGCAGTGGTCTGCCAGCCAATCCCTGCATGAGGGCTGGCTCTCAAAAGAGCGCCAACATGCAGAAATGAAGACCACGAGTACAGCACGAGTATCGCGAGATTACTCGGTCCCCGCCGAGCAGCCCGAGTACAGCGATACTCGTGCGAGTACCGAGTAGTTACAAGCATGCTCGCTCATCACTAACCCTAACACATCCGCTGCGGTCACATAACTTCAGCGTTACAGGCGTGTTATGGTTTGGTTTCTTTACACATTTTCCTGCACATTGCTTGCCTCCTGCACATCTCTCCGGCTACTATAGGACTGTCTCTCCTTCCCGGCAACACGACAGTGGCAGCTAGTAAATTCATATAGTCCCACATGGGTCTAGCCGCATCCTCTCCCACAGAGATGTGATACACCACCAGACGGAGTTCCTCCACCACTGTCTCTGTGATGACCCCTTCGCCCAGATCTTTATTACCCCCTACCTAGACCGGTTCTATTGGAGTCAGTTGCTTCTCAGAAGTCCCACTAGAGCCAAGGACCACAATTTCAGAGTCAATCACTGCACCCGGCTACTGAAGAACTTCTTTACCCCTTATTGCAGACCTCTTGGGGTGACATTGAGGGTCTGGCCAAATTTCTCTGGGCTTCTCTAACTACACCTCCCTCAGGTACAACTTCCTCTCTCTTCACACCGGTGTCCCTATCTGACAAATCCCAACTGTCAACTCACTGTTGCTGGGCAGATTTTAAACTTTAACTAATGCATCGCTGTTCTCCATCCCAACCCCAAGCTAAGGGACCAGAGAGCAGTGACACCTAGTGGTGCCTGAAAACAGTGCACCCGAGAGCACACACATATAAATGTTTCCCTTATATAAATGCACAAAATAACCATGCTATCTTCAGGGGGTTGAAGGGCACTGGTCACCCTCCTACAGGAACACAATATGCATTTATAAAAAAAAAGATAAACAACATGAAAGTGTCAGGGCTCAAGAATGTGTATAAGGTGCGAAATATAAAAAAGGTTTGGTCTCACCCAATTCTTGTTTGGAGACAACCAGTCACAACAAAAGTAAATGGGCCTAAAGCAAAAGGTAGATCCTTTGGGATCCTTTGGGCCCATTTTTCATACAGGGGCTAGATCCCACACTTGAGTGCTACCTTAGTTAGCGTGGAAGGATTGCATGGGGCACTTTCGCTACTCCTAAAGGATCTACCTTTTGCTTCCGGCCCTTTTCCTTTTGCTGTAACTGGTCGTTTAAAAAAAAAAAAGAATTGGATGAGACCAAACCTTTTTTATACTTAGCACCTTATATATTTTTTGGCACTTTCATGCTGTTTATCTTCTTAAAAAATCTTATTAAAAGTTAATTTTTAGTTTTCTTTGCTTTATGCCATTTAATTAAGAAGAGACTTTATTATATTGGCCTTAATACTAAAAGTATGGGCTTTAGCTTACTAGAACACAGCGTAGACAAGACAATACCTGTTTCCCCTTCCACTTTCTGATAGGTTACGCACACGCCCTGATGAGGTACCTAAATATGTGCCTAAAATAAATTAGCAAGAAATGGAAAATAATATATTTTCCACAAGTACATTTTAGTAGCTAGTAGCTTAGGAAATCAACCCCTTTAAGAGAACCTGTCACCTCCTCACCTGCGGGGTATTGCTGATTTCGATCTGGCTCTTCTTCCCTTCTTGCGATCGCCGCCCCTTTTCCCTGCTTCATGTGGATGATTCATCCTACGTCATCCACACTGCATCCTCCATTGTTGTCCTGCGCATGCGCAATTCTCTCTGCCCTGCTGAGGGCAGAGCAAAGCACTGTAATGTGCAGGCGTGGAGAAAGGTCAAAGAATTCCTTACAATACTTTCATTTGCCCTCAGCGGGGCAGAGAGAAATGCGCAAGCACAGGAGAGCAATGGAGGACACTGTGTAGATGATGTAGACTGTGTCATCCACACAAAGCAAGGAGAACGACGATTACAAGGAGCGAGGAGATGCCAAACCAAGACCAGCAATGCCCAGAGCATTTTTTAGTGTGCAGTAATACACCATTTGTGCAGTAATAAGCCAAATATCTGCAGTAATAAAACAAATTTTGTGTAGATCCCAGAATGCCCAAGCTGTTGTTATGATATTAGAGAAAATTACAGCCTGAAAATTACATAACAGGGAGGGAGGAGGTATAAAGAGAAACAGAGTTCCCAGCATGTCAAGGCTATGTGACAGTCATATTGCAAGGAGGATATATACTAACTAGAAATACAACTGTCTCCCAGCATTCTCCAGGTTCAGAGAGCACTAACCAAATGAGGAGATGGTCTATTTCCCTTTCTTTCCCAGTCTCTGCACACAAGCTCTGAGTAGATGGTCTGTTTCACTTTATTTCCCAGTCCTTGAACATACGCTCTGAGGAGATGGTCTGTTTCACTTTCTTTCCCAGTCTCTGAACACAAGCTCTGAGGAGATGGTCTGTTTCACTTTCTTTCCCAGTCTCTGCACACAAGCACTGAGGAAATGGTCTGTTTCCCTTTCTTTCCCAGTCTCTGCACACAATCTCTGAGGAGATGGTCTGTTTCTCTTTCGTTCCCAGTCTCTGAACAGACGCTCTGAGGAGATGGTCTGTTTCACTTTCTTTCCCAGTGTCTGCACACAAGTTCTGAGGAAATGGTCTGTTTCACTTTCTTTCCCAGTCTCTGAACATATGCTCTGAGGAGATGGTCTGTTTCACTTTCTTTCCCAATCTCTGAACAGACGCTCTGAGGAGATGGTCTGTTTCACTTTCTTTCCCAGTCTCTGCACACAAGCTCTGAGGAAAGGGCCTGTTTCAATTTCTTTCCCAGTTTCAGCATAGAAGCTTGGCCCCCTCAGGTCATGTGATAGTCACATTATCCCAGATCCACTCATCTTCACGCCACTGACCAATGTGACCATCTATGTATCAGGATGAAGTTTACAGGCTGCACAAGCGCATGCACCTAGAGAGGCAGCACTGATCTGTGAGTACTAATAGCACACTAGAAGTCTACTTACTTCTTAGAGCAGGTTCTAGCTAGAATACAGTATGTTCCCATATTATATAGCTCCATTTGTGCTATGATAATGAATAAGATTCTAGAGCAATATTGACCATTCATGTAAAAATGGGGGGAACAACAGTTTGCTCATCTATATAATCCAAATATATACACCAAGCAGTTTTCAGTGTCAGAGAGTTAACCTTATTCAAGAATGCATTAAATATTTAGTGTCACAGTGAATTAAAAGCATAAAGAAAAATTCAAGGTGACACTTTCTCGTAAGTCTCTTCACAAATCATCAATAAAATATTGTTAATCGATGACGTTTTATCTTTAATTCACTGAACGCATTTCAAAAAGCCCCTCATTTAAAGGGAACCTGTCAACAGATTTTTACCTATTAAACTAAAAGTATCACCTTCTGCAGCTCCTGGGCTGCATTCTATGAAGGTGCACCTTGGCCCTGACTAGAGATGAGCGAACCGGTCCCGGTTCGGCTCGAGGCCGGTTCGCCGAACGGAGGTCCCGTTCGAGTTCGGCTCGTCGAACGTTCGACGAACCGAACTCGAACTGCATAGGAAACAATGGCAGGCAATCACAAACACAGAAAAACACCTAGAAAACACCCTCAAAGGTGTCCAAAAGGTGACAAACAATTCACAACACATGGGAAAGTGACAAGGACATATACTTATGCAAAAACAAAAGAGCTGGACAAAGAAAAAGAGGAGGAGATACAGATATATGAGTATGTGCAAGGAAACATCGATGCCATTACTGTGCAACTTGAGCCCTGCTCATTTTAGGCTTCCAATCTGGATAAATTGCCTGAGCTTGCCACGTACGTCTTGGGGATCTTGTCGTGTCCTGCAGCCAGCGTTCTCTCGGAACCTTTCTTCAGTGCTGCTGGGGTCTGCTGACAGATAAGCACACGCGTCTGTCCACTGACAATGTGGACATGGCTCTCAGAGGACTTTTCTTCCCCTGGGTCAGCCAGGGGAGGCGAAAGGCACGCGTATTTTTGAGAGTGCTTCATGCAAAGCATCTTTTTCATTTTGAAAAGGGGCATCAACTGATGTCAGTCAAGAGGGGTGTGTGTGGCCCAATTAGTGGCAACGAGGGAGACTGTGGTTGGAGTCCCCTCGCTGTGTTTCTAAAAGAACCAAAATGAACAAATCATGGCTCTCAGAGGACTTTTCTTCCCCTGGGTCAGCCAGGGGAGGTGAAAGGCACGCGTATTTTTGAGAGTGCTTCATGCAAAGCATCTTTTTCTTTTTCAAAAGGGGGCTCAACCGATGCCAGTCACGTGGGGTGTGTGTGGCCCAATTAGTGGCAACGAGGGAGACTGTGGTTGGAGTCCCCTCGCTGTGTTTCTAAAAGAACCAAAATGAACAAATCATGGCTCTCAGAGGACTTTTCTTCCCCTGGGTCAGCCAGGGGACGGGAAAGGCACGCGTATTTTTGAGAGTGCTTCATGAAAAGCATCTTTTTCATTTTGAAAAGGGGCATCAACTGATGTCAGTCAAGTGGGGTGTGTGTGGCCCAATTAGTGGCAACGAGGGAGACTGTGGTTGGAGTCCCCTCGCTGTGTTTCTAAAAGAACCAAAATGAACAAATCATGGCTCTCAGAGGACTTTTCTTCCCCTGGGTCAGCCAGGGGATGGGAAAGGCACGCGTATTTTTGAGAGTGCTTCATGCAAAGCATCTTTTTCTTTTTCAAAAGGGGGCTCAACCGATGCCAGTCAAGTGGGGTGTGTGTGGCCCAATTAGTGGCAATGAGGGAGACTGTGGTTGGAGTCCCCTCGCTGTGTTTCCGAAAAGAACCAAGATGAACAAGTCATGGCTCTCAGAGGACGTTTCTTCCCCTGGGTCAGCCAGGGGACGGGAAAGGCACGCGTATTTTTGAGAGTGCTTCATGCAAAGCATCTTTTTCATTTTGAAAAGGGGCATCAACTGATGTCAGTCAAGAGGGGTGTGTGTGGCCCAGTTAGTGGAAACGAGGGAGACTGTGGTTGGAGTCCCCTCGCTGTGTCTCTAAAAGAACCAAGATGAACAAGTCATGGCTCTCAGAGGACTTTTCTTCCCCTGGGTCAGCCAGGGGACGGGAAAGGCACGCGTATTTTTGAGAGTGCTTCATGCAAAGCATCTTTTTCATTTTGAAAAGGGGCATCAACTGATGCCAGTCAAGTGGGGTGTGTGTGGCCCAATTAGTGGCAACGAGGGAGACTGTGGTTGGAGTCCCCTCGCTGTGTTTCTAAAAGAACCAAAATGAACAAATCATGGCTCTCAGAGGACTTTTCTTCCCCTGGGTCAGCCAGGGGACGGGAAAGGCACGCGTATTTTTGAGAGTGCTTCATGCAAAGCATCTTTTTCTTTTTCAAAAGGGGGCTCAACCGATGCCAGTCAAGTGGGGTGTGTGTGGCCCAATTAGTGGCAATGAGGGAGACTGTGGTTGGAGTCCCCTCGCTGTGTTTCCGAAAAGAACCAAGATGAACAAGTCATGGCTCTCAGAGGACGTTTCTTCCCCTGGGTCAGCCAGGGGACGGGAAAGGCACGCGTATTTTTGAGAGTGCTTCATGCAAAGCATCTTTTTCTTTTTCAAAAGGGGGCTCAACCGATGCCAGTCAAGTGGGGTGTGTGTGGCCCAATTAGTGGCAATGAGGGAGACTGTGGTTGGAGTCCCCTCGCTGTGTTTCCGAAAAGAACCAAGATGAACAAGTCATGGCTCTCAGAGGACGTTTCTTCCCCTGGGCCAGCCAGGGGACGGGAAAGGCACTCGTATTTTTGAGAGTGCTTCATGCAAAGCATCTTTTTCATTTTGAAAAGGGGCATCAACTGATGTCAGTCAAGAGGGGTGTGTGTGGCCCAGTTAGTGGAAACGAGGGAGACTGTGGTTGGAGTCCCCTCGCTGTGTCTCTAAAAGAACCAAGATGAACAAGTCATGGCTCTCAGAGGACTTTTCTTCCCCTGGGTCAGCCAGGGGACGGGAAAGGCACGCGTATTTTTGAGAGTGCTTCATGCAAAGCATCTTTTTCTTTTTCAAAAGGGGGCTCAACCGATGCCAGTCAAGTGGGGTGTGTGTGGCCCAGTTAGTGGAAACGAGGGAGACTGTGGTTGGAGTCCCCTCGCTGTGTTTTACATGCTTTTAGAAGGGCATGACATGGCTTGGAGGTTGACTTTCATCATCTGCAAACTGTTGGCTACCAAAATGCTGCCTTTCCAACAACTGTGGTTATAGACAATGAGGAACATACTGATGAAGATGAGATGCAGATACCCGATTGGGATGACAACTTAAATATTCGGTCAGGGCAAGAAGAGGCTCGGTCTGAGGGGGAGGGGAGTGCAAACACAACAATTGATGATGAAGTTCTAGATCCCACCTACTGTCAACCCACAGTCAGACACTCGAGGAGGTCAACAGAGGCGGTGGAGGAGGATGCAACCGACGTCGAAGTAACCTTGCGCCTTCCTGGACACAGTCGGAGCACTGGTAGCACGTCTACAACTGCATCCTCAGCCACCACTCTGCCTCTGAGCATTATTCGGGGTGGATCAACAGGTCGCATGGCCTCTAAGCCTTGCCTAGCCTGGTCCTTTTTTGACATAAAAAAAGATCGCCCAAATTATGTGATCTGTAACATTTGGCATGGTTATCTTAGTAGAGGTCAAAACCTCAGCAGTTTGACAACTTCTTCCATGAATCGTTACATGAATAAATATCATATGGCCTGGTGGGAAGCTCACCGTGCTGCAATGCGGCCTAGCGGAGCCAACCATCCACCGCCTGCCCCTTCCAGTGCATCCGCGCGCTCGTCATCTTCTAGGACTGTGGGGACAGCTGTCACACCTGTTTTTCCACCCAAAACTTCCACCACTGTAACCGCAACAGGCAGTTTGCTTGGTAGGTCGTCAGTGGTTTGGAAGGGGAAACAAGTGATTGTGTACAGCTCTCTCAAACATCGATAGCACCAACGTTGGATGAAGGCAACATCATGTCTCCGCCTGCACTTTCCTCACAAACCTGCATTTTTCCAGGGACACCCTACTCAACACCGTCTACACACAGCAGCCAGATCTCTGTCCCTCAGATGTGGTCAAATAAAAGGCCACTTCCTGCGACCCATGACAAAGCTAAGAGGTTGACTCTATCCCTCTGTAAGCTGTTGGCTACCGAAATGCTGCCTTTCCGCCTAGTGGACACACAGGATTTTAGAGACCTTATGTCTGTCGCTGTGCCCTAGTACCAGATGCCTAGTCGCCACTACTTCTCTAAGAAAGGTGTGCCCGCGCTACACCAGCATGTCGCACACAACATCACCGCTTCCTTGAGAAACTCTGTGTGTGAACAGGTGCATTTCCCCACCGATACTTGGACCAGTAAGCATGGACAGGGACGTTACATGTCGCTGACTGGCCACTGGGTAACTATGGTGATAGATGGTGAAGGGTCTGCTGCACAAGTCTTGCCGTCCCCACAACTTGTGTGTCAATCCTCTGTCTGTCCAAGTTCCACCACGGTTTCTGCCTCCTCCACCTCATCTGGGTCCTCCACCTCCGCCCCAAGCCTGCCTGGTCAGGCCACCAGCATTCTCACTGCGCAGAAGGAATCACGCACCCCTCATTACTATGCTGGCAGCAGAGCGCAACGGCATCAGGCGGTCTTTAGCTTGACATGTCTTGGGAATAAGAGTCACACAGCTGAGGAGTTGTGGTCAGCTCTGCGGTCCGAGTTTCATAAATGGTTGTCTCCACTCAACCTGCAGCCTGGTAAGGCCGTGTGCGACAATGCTGCAAACCTGGGTGCGGCCCTTCGCCTGGGCAAGCTGGCACACGTGCCTTGTATGGCTCACGTGTTTAACCTTGTTGTCCAGCAATTTTAACCCACTATCACGGCCTAGATGGGCTTCTGCACAGGGCATGGTCACTCTCTGCTCACTTCTGCCGTTTAAACGCCGCAGCTGACTTGACTTGCATTGCTCCAGAAGTCTTTCAGCCTGCCGGTTCATCACCTGAAATGCGATGTATCGACACGCTGGAATTCGACTCTCCACATCATACAGAGACAGCACCACCGAGCCCTGGTGCATTACGTCATGACGTATAGCCTAGGCCAATGAGATGCAGAGGTGGGGCAGATTACACTGCTAGAGTGGTCTCAGATCAAGGACCTATGCACCCTTCTGCACAGTTTCGACATGGCGACGAATATGTTTAGCGCTGACAATGCCATTATCAGCATGACGATTCCAGTCATTTACATGCTGGAGCACACGCTAAACACTATTCGGAGTCAGGGGGTGGGACAACAGGAAGGGGAGGAACTACAGGAGGATTCATATGCGCAAGACACAACAACATCACCAAGGTCCAGACGTTCATCATCACCAAGGCGCCAGGCATGGGACCATGGGGGACAGGGATCAACAAGGGCGCATGGTAGCAGGCGAGATGTTGAGGAAGGTGCAGGAGGACATGAAGATATGGAGGACGAACTGTCCATGGACATGGAAGACTCAGCAGATGAGGGGGACCTTGGTCAAATTTCAGTTGAAAGAGGTTGGGGGGAGATGTCAGAGGAAGAAAGAACGGTTAGCACCTCTATGCCACAAACACAGCGTGGACTTGGTCCGCATGGCTGCGCAAGACACATGAGTGCCTTCTTGTTGCACTACCTCCAACATGACCCTCGTATTGTCAAAATTAGAAGTGATGATGACTACTGGCTTGCCACACTATTAGATCCCCGGTACAAGTCCAAATTTTATGACATAATTCCAGCCATAGAAAGGGACGCACTTATGCAGGAGTATCAGCAGAAGCTGTTACTCGATCTTAGATTCGCTTTTCCACCAAACAACCGTGCAGGTGCAGGGAGTGAATCTCCCAGTTGTAACTTGACAAACATGGGACGGTCTCGTCATCTTCAACAGTCTACACGTACCAGTAGGACCGTATCTGGTGCTGGTAACAGAAATTTAATGGAATCTTTTCATAATTTTTTTAGACCCTCCTTTGCAAGGCCACCAGAGACAACAAGTCTGACACATAGTCAACGGCTGGAGAGGATGATACAGGAGTATCTACAAATGAACATCGATGCCATGACTTTGCAAATAGAGCCTTGCTCATTTTGGGCTTCAAATCTAGAAAAATGGCCAGAGCTATCCAGTTACGCCTTGGAGATTTTGGCGTGTCCGCCTGCCAGCGTTGTCTCTGAACGTGTCTTCAGTGCTGCTGGGTGTGTGCTGACAGATAAGCGCACGCGTCTGTCCAGTGACAATGTGGACAGACTGACGTTCATCAAAATTAACAAGTCATGGATCCAGAAGGAATTTACAACCCCTGTGTCATCCTGGGGAGAGTAAATGCTTGTGGATTTGGAATGTGCTTGATGCAAATCTAGCTGTGAAGTGTCCAACTATGGCACAACTGCTGCCACTGAATGGGTGGGTGTGTGTGGGGCACAATTTTTGGAAAAAAGGGAGGCTCCGCTTGGAGTAACCCTTGCTTACATTGTTTTTAATAGGAGCCAAGATGACCAAGTCATGGTTCAGCAAAGACTTTATCTACCTACCCCAGTGTCATGCTGGGGACGGTTAATTATGGCGTATTTTTGAATGTGCTTCATGCAAATCAAAACATCCTGTTTGCAACTAGGGCACAAGTGCTGCCACTGATGGGGTGTCTGTGTGCCCAATTTTTGGAAAAAAGGTAGACTCCGCTTGGAGTAACCCTTGCGTGCTGTGTTTTTTAAAAATGATACAAGATGAACAGATCTGAAGGCAAGATGAAGGCAACATCATGTCTCCGCCTGCACTTTCCTCACAAACCTGCATTTTTCCAGGGACACCCTACTCAACACCGTCTACAGACAGCAGCCAGATCTCTGTCCCTCAGATGTGGTCAAATAAAAGGCCACTTCCTGCGACCCATGACAAAGCTAAGTGGTTGACTCTATCCCTCTGTAAGCTGTTGGCTACCGAAATGCTGCCTTTACGCCTAGTGGACACACAGGATTTTACAGACCTTATGTCTGTCGCTGTGCCCCAGTACCAGATGCCCAATCACCACTGCTTCTCCAAGAAAAGCATGCCCGCGCTACACCAGCATGTCGCACACAACATCACCACTTCCTTGAGAAAATCTGTGTGCGACAGGGTGCATTTCAACACAGATACTTGGACCAGTAAGCATAGACAGGGTCATTACATGTCACTGACTGGGCACTGGCAAACTATGGTGAGAGATGGAGAAGGGTCTGCTGTACAAGTCTTGCCGTCCCCACGAGTTGTTTCAATCCTTCTTCTGTATGTAGAAGTTAATACACTGCTTCTGCCTCTTCAACCTCGTGTGGGTCCTCCACCTTCGCGCAAACCCTGTGTGGTCAGGCAACCCTTCCTTGCAACTGCGCACAAGGACTACCACACACCTCCTTACTATGCTGGCAGCAGAGCTCAATGCCATCAGGCGGTCAAAGTTTTACTTTGAAATGTATGGGAAATGTGAGTCACACCGCTATTCCAGAGAATAGTAGTCAGGCAGGGTCAAAACATTAATTGAGGAACAGGAACAGAATGGGACGGCCAGGACTTAATCAGAAAACAAGCAGAGGTGAAATGCGGATCGGCCAACAAGGTACATAAACAGCAAGCAGGAAAAGTAGTCAGGTAACAAGCACACAAAATCATAAAACTGAACTGGGGGTAAAAGTAACCAGAGGTTCATAGCTATGTCTGGCAGTGGTCTGCAGACAGGATGGGCATAAAAAAGGGTGTGGTGTCTTCCCATTGGTTGTAGCTGAATCATGGTACTTCATCTGTGAGATACCCAACAGCTACATTCAGCCAGAGATTCTGCATCTGTCAAGGTAATGCAGCCCAGTGGGTGAGCATAACCTGCGTCCACCTGCGCCGCTGGCATCGACTACTCTCCCATCATCAGCACTATTCATGAAAGGAACACGTTGTCACCTGGCGACCGGAGTACAAATTGACGGAGCGGACTCCGTTGGTGACTTAACAGCCGTGTGCGGCAATGATGCAAACCTGGCTGCGGGCCATCCTCAGGGCAATGTGACACACGTGCCTTGTATGGCTCACGTGTTGAACCGAATTCTCCAGCAATTTTTAAAACACCATCACGGCCTACATGGCCTTGTGCAGCGGGCACGCTCGCTATGTGCTCACTTCCATCGTGCGCACACAGCAGCTCAACAACTTTCATCACTCCGGAAGTCTTAGGGTCTGGCAGTTAAACGCCGGAAATGCGATGTTCCGACACGCAGGAATTGGAATCTGCACATGTTGCAGCGTGTGTGGCAGCACCGCAGAACCCTGCTGAAATACGGTATGACATATATCCTGGGATAACTTGATCAAGAGGTGGTGCAGATCACGCTGCTGGAGTGGTGTCAGATCAAGGACCTATGCACCCTGCTACACAGTTTACAAATGTCGACGAAGATGTTTAGCACTGGCAATGTCATTCTCAGCGTGACAATTCTGGTCATCTACATGATGGAGCACACTGTAATTATTATTCGGAGTCAGGTGTTGGGACAAGAGGAAGGTGAGGAAGTACAGGAGGAGTCATATGCGGAAGGGATAACAAGATCTACGAGGTCCAGATGGTCAGCGGCACCTATGCGGCAGTCATGGTGAGGTAGAGGGATTAACAAGGGCGCATAGTATCAGCAAAAAGTGTTGATGAAAGTGCAGGAGCCCATGAAGAAATGGAGGACGAACTGGCGATGGGCATGGAAGACTCAGCAGATGAGTGAGAGCTTGCTCACATTTCGGTTGTGCGAGGTTGTGGGGAGAGGGCAGAGGAAGGATGCACGATTCTCACCTCTCTGCCACCAACACACCAAGGACTTGGTCCTCCTGGATGCACAAGACACATGAGCGCCTTCTTGCTGCACTACCTACATGACCCTCGGATTGTATGAATTTGAAGTAATCCTGAATACTGGGTTGCCACACTGTTAGATCCCCGGTACAAGACAAAATTTGGCGAACTAATTCCTGCCATAGAAATGGACGCACGTATACAGGAGTATCTGCAGAATGTGGTACGCAATCTTAGATCTACTTTTCCACTAAACACCAGTGCTGCACAGAGTGAATCTCAACGCTTTGTCATGGATAGGAGGAAATGGTCTTTAACTTGTCCACATCGGAGGGACCGAGGGAGGGCTGCTGTGCTGAGATGGCGTTGAGTACGGTGTCCCTGCACAGTTGCACTTTTGGTCATATCCCAAAATTAGTTGAAAAAGGACAGATGCTGTTGGAAAGGGGAACAGGTGTGTTGGAAAGGGGAAAAAAGTTTTGGTCCGTGGATTTGGTGGTTAAGCAACTGTAACATTTGCTGAAGAAACACCATCTGTTACAGTGGGACTGGCAGATTTGGATAAAGTGTTATATAATCTGTGACCGCTATATAACGAAAATTAATAAGAAAAGAAAGAGAAAGGTATATATCCCCATCAGCAGTCAGTGTCCACCGTGCTCCCAGTTGGAAAAGGAGAGGTTGGCAACTGGAAGGTTTGGTGGAGGATACAGAGCTGTGTGGCTATGAAACTAATAGTAGCCTGAACCGAGTTAGACGCCATTCGGATCTGGAGACTGGGAGCCCTGTTAGCGTCACAGGGTCCACATGCCCACCCAGCCCAGGAACTCCCTGTTAACAACACAGGGGCCATTGAGTACGCTGACCGTGTGCATAGGGGCACACCTGTGGACAGCAGGCGCATCAGCAGCAGCAGGCATGTTAATGCCACTGGGCTGCACAAGCAGGACTGGTAGGACAGGAGCTGGTCTTAACCGTTCTGCGTTACCAACTGTGGTGGTGGCCTGCATCGACACCCTATCCCTGCCTACCTCTGGCCTAAAGCCGCAATGGGTTCAACACATGGAGGTGTGCTCTTTCGGAGCATAATAGAAGACTGCGCACCTCCTTGTTGGCTCCAGCCCCTTTTATAACCTGGGTCCGCCCCAAACCAGGGTGAACCACAATGCACCTCCTGGAGACAAAAGAAGAGTGACACGTCATGAGTGGCATAACTAGCGTCCTATTTGGAACCGCAACTTCAATGATGACCTCATGGCTGCCATGACCCAAACACCTCACCAGTCATCGTCTGACCATCAATAATGCGGTGACAAGTCATAGGGGTGGGCCTCTGCAAGCCATTTGGGAGGACACCTGATGCCCTGTGGTCTATATGGGACCCCCACATCAGGGGCAGGGCCAAAGAGTTCATTACCGGACCTAGTCTCTGATGCAGGAAGTGCCTGAGCATGCTCAGTAGCATGAAATACAGTCTCTGAAAAAAGACTATCAGCTTTAGCATGGTGTCTAGGCACAAAACAGGACTTAGACCCGGCACGGAATGCAAGCACCTGTGCAAAGAGGCTTTTCACACTTAGTGTGGGAGCATGCGCTGTATCCCGAAAAGAAGACTTAGCGTCAGGAATAACACAGTCAGGCTGAGCATACTCACTACGCGAAACACTGTAATTATGCTGCAGCTGGGGTACATCGGCACACGCATGCGCACTAGCTGCCTCTCCACACTTAGACGTGGAGGGGAAATTGCTCTTGGAGATGCTGTCTATGAACAGAAGGAAAAGCTAAAGGAAGCCTGACTTTCTATCCCTCCGAATTATGAAATGCAGCAATGAATTCCATGAGTTTGCTATAACATTAGCGTAGCAAAATGTGCATGAGGGTGTGATGTAGAGGTGCTAGAAATAGCTTGTCACCAGTGGGGCACTAATGGAATACAACAGCCAGTTCTATGATGCCACTAAATGGCAGTATTTTGTGCTATCATTATAGCTTATTAAAAACAGAGCAGGAGGGTGTCATGCAGAGGTGCTGCACATAGATTTGCAGTAGTGTGAATAGACAAAAGTACAATAGCCACGTTTAGGATGCCACTAGGTACACTGAGTGTTTGCTAGTATAATGGCTGAGTTAAAAAAAGGTGGAGTGTGCAATGCAGGCAGACGTGCTGCAAATATGTTTACAATAGTGTGAATAGACAAAAGTACAATAGCCACGTTTAGGATGCCACTAGGTACACTGAGTGTTTGCTAGTATAATGGCTGAGTTAAAAAAGGTGGAGTGTGCAATGCAGGCAGACGTGCTCCAAATATCTTTACAATAGTGTGAATAGACAAAAGTACAATAGCCACGTTTAGGATGCCACTAGGTACACTGAGTGTTTGCTAGTATAATGGCTTATTTTTAAAAAGTTTGAGTGTGCAATGCAGGCAGACGTGCTGCAAATATCTTTACAATAGTGTGAATAGACAAAAGTACAATAGCCACGTTTAGGATGCCACTAGGTACACTGAGTGTTTGCTAGTATAATGGCTGAGTTTAAAAAAGTTTGAGTGTGCAATACAGGCAGACATGCTGCAAATATCTTTACAATAGTGTGAATAGACAAAAGTACAATAGCCACGTTTAGGATGCCACTAGGTACACTGAGTGTTTGCTAGTATAATGGCTTAGTTTAAAAAAGTTTGAGTGTGCAATGCAGGCAGACGTGCTGCAAATATCTTTACAATAGTGTGAATAGACAAAAGTACAATAGCCACGTTTAGGATGCCACTAGGTACACTGAGTGTTTGCTAGTATAATGGCTTAGTTTAAAAAAGTTTGAGTGTGCAATGCAGGCAGACGTGCTGCAAATATCTTTACAATAGTGTGAATAGACAAAAGTACAATAGCCACGTTTAGGATGCCACTAGGTACACTGAGTGTTTGCTAGTATAATGGCTTAGTTTAAAAAAGTTTGAGTGTGCAATGCAGGCAGACGTGCTGCAAATATCTTTACAATAGTGTGAATAGACAAAAGTACAATAGCCACGTTTAGGATGCCACTAGGTACACTGAGTGTTTGCTAGTATAATGGCTGAGTTAAAAAAAGGTGGAGTGTGCAATGCAGGCAGACGTGCTGCAAATATCTTTACAATAGTGTGAATAGACAAAAGTACAATAGCCACGTTTAGGATGCCACTAGGTACACTGAGTGTTTGCTAGTATAATGGCTTAGTTTAAAAAAGTTTGAGTGTGCAATGCAGGCAGACGTGCTGCAAATATCTTTACAATAGTGTGAATAGACAAAAGTACAATAGCCACGTTTAGGATGCCACTAGGTACACTGAGTGTTTGCTAGTATAATGGCTGAGTTAAAAAAAGGTGGAGTGTGCAATGCAGGCAGACGTGCTGCAAATATCTTTACAATAGTGTGAATAGACAAAAGTACAATAGCCACGTTTAGGATGCCACTAGGTACACTGAGTGTTTGCTAGTATAATGGCTGAGTTTAAAAAAGTTTGAGTGTGCAATGCAGGCAGACGTGCTGCAAATATCATTACAATAGTGTGAATAGACAAAAGTACAATAGCCACGTTTAGGATGCCACTAGGTACACTGAGTGTTTGCTAGTATAATGGCTTAGTTTAAAAAAGTTTGAGTGTGCAATGCAGGCAGACGTGCTGCAAATATCTTTACAATAGTGTGAATAGACAAAAGTACAATAGCCACGTTTAGGATGCCACTAGGTACACTGAGTGTTTGCTAGTATAATGTCTGAGTTAAAAAAAGGTGGAGTGTGCAATGCAGGCAGACGTGCTGCAAATATCTTTACAATAGTGTGAATAGACAAAAGTACAATAGCCACGTTTAGGATGCCACTAGGTACACTGAGTGTTTGCTAGTATAATGGCTGAGTTTAAAAAAGTTTGAGTGTGCAATGCAGGCAGACGTGCTGCAAATATCTTTACAATAGTGTGAATAGACAAAAGTACAATAGCCACGTTTAGGATGCCACTAGGTACACTGAGTGTTTGCTAGTATAATGGCTTAGTTTAAAAAAGTTGGAGTGTGCAATGCAGGCAGACGTGCTCTGCAAATGTCTTTGCACTAGTGGGACTATAGCAAAGTCCAATAGCCACGTTTAGGATGCCACTAGGTACACTGACTGTTTGCTAGTATAATGGCTTAGTTATAATGAGTTGGAGTGTGCAGAGGACAGGAGGGTACAGTGGCAGGATTGTGGTGCTCTGGGTAGAGGAATGGAAGCCTGCCTTTCTATTCCCTCCTAATGGTGAAATGCAGGGAGGAAATCCCTTGACGTATCTATAAGGGATAAGCAGGTTACCATGCTAACCCCCCCATACCAATCTACCTAAATAAAGACGAGAACCACGACTTTATTGCAGGAATGGCCACAGTTTTATTTAAACGTATATATGTATACCAAAAACTCGTGGCCCAACATGCCACTCAATTGTTAAACTTAACCTTATACATATATACCCGTATAACCAGAAACCCCGATAGATCCTTCCGAGAGGCCAACCATCATTCCTAACCCCCCGGCCGTAACCTCCAAACCGGCCCAGAGGACCACCTCGGCCGTGACCACCCGGCCCAAGGTGAGGGGTAACAACGTTCCATCGTTGATTACCCCTACCCAGAACCTGCGGGACCTCCGCCCACAAGTTCCCATCCAGTCCGAAGCCACTCCCCTTGAGCGACTTCGTACCAACAAACCGACTGTCGGTACTCCCAACCTCTCAGACGGACCTATCACCCCGCTGTGACAACAACAAAATTGGCAAATCAACCTTGCATTCTCATGTATTCCTCTTTTCTTTGTTCTTTTTTTTTTTTTTTTTTAATTTTTTTTTTTTTTTTTTTTTTGAAAAACCATCACTTTTCATTATTATTTATTTTTTTTTTTTTTTATAAACATATACATATACATATATCAGGGCGGGCGGGTGGGACACAACTTTCCGGCGACAAAAGGGGAGGTAAACAGTACACCCCCTCTCTTATACCTCCCCAAACTCCCCACCCCTTCCTTGCTCCCCTCCCAATCCCCTTACAGCTCCCTTCCACCAATCCTATAGCCCCATATATCCCCTATCCATGTAAACCAAATTAACCCCTTCCTAACCTGGCACCCTCCCGATCGTCATGGGGTCCGTTCACCCCTATGGGGCTCACTGCCCTTCTGACCTTGGCTACACAGACGCTGTTGCTGTTTTCAGGACATGTCACCTTAACTCTGACCCTGCCGGTTTGAGCCCTTAAAAGGACTGCTAGAAAGTGCTCTCCCTAAGCTGTCTAACGCTGTGTATGCAGCGCATACAGCTGTATCGGCTATAGGACTCAGGAAGACGGAGCTGCGACAGTGATGTCTGACACCAAAGACGCAGAAGGCAGATAATGGCGTACTGGGAGGAAAATGTCCGTTTTTATAATGCAGGGACATGTGACATGGACATCCTATCACACATGCCGTTGCTTCTCTGGCTCAAAGTCCACTTAGCTGTGTGTGTCTGGGATTGGCTGACATGCTGGCCCGCCCCACTACACGCGCGCGCTTAGGGAAGGAAGACAAGAAAAAAAAAAAAATGGCGATCGCCATTATAGAAACAGCAGTGATCTGAAGGCGCTGTTCACGCACACTATACACTGAAATGTCATAATAGTGTGATTCACAGAGTGACTTACACTATTACAGCAGAAACCAAGCTAGGATTTAGCTGGTGTTTTGCTGCTAGAACCGTTCTCGAACGTTTCTAGAACTATCGAGCTTTTGCAAAAAAGCTCGAGTTCTAGTTCGATCTAGAACATGCCCCAAAATCACTCGAGCCTAGAACTGGAGAACCACGAACCACGAACTGCGCTCAACTCTAGCCCTGACTCCCCTTCCAGACCCCAAAAATAACTTAATAAAACTTGGCTGTTAGGGTACTTTCACACTTGCGTTGCTTTCCTTCCATTACAATCTGCCCTTTTGGAAAACAGCGGAATCCGTTAACGGATTCCGCTGTTTCCCATAGACTTGTATGGGGGACGGATTGTACCAAAAGGACCTGCGTTGCTTCCGCTGGGCGACGCTCTGTTGCTTCTGCCCAGCGGGAGGAACACAGCATGTAACATTGTTTTGAGCAGCGGAATCCTCTGGATTTCACTGCGCATGCTCTTTTTTTTTTTTTTAAATCACAAACTTTATTTTGGCTCGCGGTGGCCGAACGTTCAGCTGAGCGCCCGCTGGCATGCCCGGGTGCCGGCAAGTGACAGCGCTCAGCTGATCACCCGGCGGTCGGCTGCAGCGAGCGATCAGCTAATCAACCGGCGGCCGGCAAGTGACAGCGCTCAGCTGATCACCCGGCGGCCGGCTGCAGGGAGCGATCAGCTGATCACCTGGCAGCCGGCAAGTGACAGCGCTCAGCTGATCATCCAGCGGCCAGCTGCAGGGAGCGATCAGCTGATCACCCGGCGGCCGGCTCCAGGGAGCGCTCAGCTGATCACCCGGCGGCTGGCAAGTGACAGCGCTCAGCTGATCACCCGGCTGCAGGGAGCGATCAGCTGATCACCCGGCGGCCGGCTGCAGGGAGCAATCAGCTGATCACCCAGCGGCCGGCTGCAGGGAGCAATCAGCTGATCACCCAGCGGCCGGCTGCAGGGAGCGATCAGCTGATCACCCGGCGGCCGGCTGCAGGGAGCAATCAGCTGATCACCCAGCGGCCGGCTACTGGGAGCGCTCAGCTGATCACCCGGCGGCCGGCTGCAGGGAGCGATCAGCTGATCACCCGGCGGCCGGCTCCAGGGAGCGATCAGCTGATCACCGAGCGGCCGGCTACTGGGAGCGATCAGCTGATCGTTCACTATAGTCTGCCGCCGGTAAAACTGTAAAAAAAAAAAAATCAAAACGGATTCCGTTGTTTTGCAGCATCCGTTGCATCCGTTGTGCCACTATATGCAACACAACCGTTGCATCCGTTACACAACGCAATGCAACGGATGCCGTTCAACGCAAGTGTGAAACTAGCCTTAGGTAGTCTAATTACCTTGGTTGACCAGATGGGCGGGCTCATTTTCTGCTCCTTTATCCTCTCCTGCCGCTGATCACCGTTCTCCTTCCTTGATTGACGGGATGACGCCCTCCATCATTTTCCTCGTCTCATTTTCAAATCTCGCGCCTGTGCAGTTAGGTCTGCTCACGCAGGCGCAGTTCGCTCTGCCATATTGCAGCCAGAACAGAAAACAGCTGCCCTCGCTCGTGCCGGTGAGTTAAATGCGTAGGCGTGAGATTATGGGCGGGTATGAGCATGGCACTGGTGAGGTCATGCACAGCGTCGACCTCACCAGCGCCATGCTTGTACCCGCCCATAATCTCGCGCCTGCGCATTTAACTCACCGGCGCAAGCTAGGGCAGCTACGTTTTCTGCTCTGGCCGCGATATGGCAGAGCGAACTGCGCCTGCGCGAGCCGACATAACTGCACAGGCGCGAGATTTGAAAATGTGTTGAGGAGGATGACGGATGGCATCATCCCGTCAATCAAGGAAGGAGGACGGTGATCAGCGCTAGGAGGGGGATAAAGGAGCAGAAAATGAGCCCACCCACCTGGTCAACCAAGGTAATTAGCATACCTAACGGCCAAGTTTTATAAAGTTATTTTTGAGGTCTGGAGGGGGAGTCAGGGCCGAGGTGCACCTTCATAGAATGCAGCCCAGGAGCTGCAGAAGGTGATTCTTTTAGTTTAATAGGGAAAAATCTGGTGACCGGTTCCCTTTAAAGACCACCTGATCAGGATATTTGCTAAAGTAGTAAGTGCAGTGTCAGAGATATCACTTTTGGGGGTCTTACAGGTCTTGTCCATAGGGTGCTATGTGTCGAGGCAGTTTGCTATAGGTATATGCACATAGGACTTCATTAAACTTTATTTTTGCTCCAGCTGAAAGAAAGTCTAAGTACATGTTTATGTTTTGTTTTGTGATTTATGTTTTGGCTTTCTTTTTTTTACATTTTTTTATATTTTACAGCTGCTCAGTGTTTTTTCATTATTGGTGGTCCAGGCCACACACCCTTTTTCATTAGCTGTTAGTTTTGGTGACAGTATAGCTGTGTTCCAAATGTAGTGGCCATATCACCTAAAGCACATTGAAGGAAATCCTCCAAAAGGTTTTTTGCCACCTAGTCTGAGAGCAGCACAAGGTAAAGACAGAGACCCAGATTCCAGAGATGTGTCACTTAATGGGCAACTTACTGTACTTTTGATAACATCCCTGTTTTATCAGCATGATATAATCACTAGAGGACTAGTAAAGCTGATGCCAGGTAATCCACCATATTCATGAATTCTGTATAACATTGATTAATAGATTTCTGCCTATGCACAGTATACACCGAAAGCTGCCAATTGGTGATGTGGGTGGGGCTATACAGAGCTGTGCAGAGCTGAAGCAGAGAAAACAGTAATGTTATTAAAACTGCAGGGACCAGTAAAGTGAGTGATACATCACTAGAATCAGAGCCTCTGTCCCTACATTATACGTCTCTCAGATTGGGTAGCTAAAATCTGGTGACAGATTCTCTTTAAATGCAGCTGTGCTCTTAACCTCCATTCAGTTAGGGAAATTTATTAAAAATGGCATTTTTTATGCTGAACTTCATAAAATGCATAAAAAACCAAGTCTGACAGAAACAGATCTACTCTTTGCAGCTGCTCTATGTTATGCCTAATGCTGCTTTTTCACACCTATATGTCACGAATCATGATCCAAGTACAGATTATGAATAATGCACAGACACCAATCTCCTGACCCGATTGTGAAAGCCTTGTATGAGGCAGCTGCTCTGTGCTCTGCCTAAGGCCTGTTTCAGACATCAGTGATTCTGGTACGTATGTGACAGTTTTTATATGTACCAGAATCACGGACATACACAGACCCATTATAATCAATGGGTCTGCGCACACATCAGTGATTTCTCACTGACTGTGTCTCCGTGCGGCGTACACGAGTGTCCGTGATTGCCACACGGAGATATGTCCATTTTTTCCTGGCATCACTGATGTCCCACGGACCACACCATGGTGTGGTCCATGAATCAAGTACCAGAAAAAAAGTACATTGAAAATAAAAAGCATTTTCAACTCACCCATCTCCAGCAAAGCTGTGTTCAGCAGCTGCTCTCTGCTGCTTCCTGGCCAGCTCATTATTTCATGCATATGCATTTATGCATCCAGAGCCAACCCGGAAGTAGCTGCAGAGGTGAGAGACAATCATGGAGTACGGATCACGTTTGCACATGAAAAACCCACGTGTGCCATAGACGTTTTTAACACATCAGCGAAAAAGTCTGTGTTTTTCACTGATGTGTGACTCAGGCCTAAGTCTGCATTCTAACATCCATGTGTCACAGTCCAAGCACAGACTATAATGCACAGACAATCTCCTGACCACCAAACTTGACAGCCTTGTGTGAGGCAGCTGCTCTGTGCTTTGCCTAATTCTGCATTCTCCTTACCCAAACTAGACAACCTTATGTGGAGCAGTTGCTCTGTGTTCCTCCTAATTCTGCATTCTACCATCCATGTGTCACAGTCCAAGCACAGACCATAATCAACAGACGTTCATCAAATCTCCTGACTTCTGCATTCTCACAACAGTCCAAGCACAGAGCGTGATGCACGTCTGTCTACGGGTCTCTTGACCCAAACTAGACAGCCTTATATGAAGTAGATACTCTGTGCTATTCCTAATTCTGCATTCTCACATCCATGTGTCATGGTCTGGACACAGAGCATGATGCATGGACTGTCCATAAGCCTACTGGCCCAAACTAGACAGCCTCATATGAGGCAGCTGTTCTGTGCTTTGCCTAATTCTGCATACCCATATCCATGTCTCATGGTCCAACCACAGAGCATACTGCAAGGACTGTACATGGGTCTTTTCACCCAAACTTGACAGCCTCATATGAGGCAGCTGCTCTGTACTATGCCAAATACAGCCTTCTCACATCCATGAGTCGCAGTCCAAACACAGACCATAATGCACAGATTTTCATCAATTCTCCTGACTTGAAATCGACAGCTTCATACGAGACATTTGCTCTATGCTCTACCTAATTCTGCATTCTCACAACAATCCAAGGACAGAGTGTGATGCACAGACTGTACACAGGTCTCTTGACGTATCTATAGGGATAAGCGGGTCTCCAGTGACAAACTTCCCCTTACTACTATATTTAAATTAACGACACAGACTACGACTTTATTGCCGAATGGCCACAGCTTTATTAAACTATATATGTACCAAACTTGTGGCTCAACATGCCACCCCATTAACACCTGAACCTGTACATATATACATATTCTCCACAAAATGACACCTGATAGGTCCATCTGAGAGGGCAACCATCATTCCTATCCCCCGGCCGTAACCTCCAACCGGCCCAGGGGACCCCCTCGTCCGTGACCAACCGACCCGAGGTGTAGGGTAATTCACGTTCCATCGTTAATTACCCCTCCCCAGAACCCTGGTGCAGGGTTCTTTTTTGTGCAGAAGAAGGAAGGGGATCTGCGCCCCTGTATCGATTACAAGGGATTAAATACAATCATGATCAAGAACAAATACCCTTTGCCCCTCATTACTGAGCTATTTGATCGATTCCGCGGGGCAAAGGTCTTCACAAAGCTGGATCTACGCGGGGCGTATAATCTAGTGCGAGTCCGAAAGGGCGATGAGTGGAAAACCGCCTTTAACACCAGGGACGGTCACTACGAGTATCTAGTAATGCCCTTCGGACTCTGCAATGCCCCCGCCGTATTTCAAGACTTTGTGAATGACATTTTCCGGGATTTGTATCTTTCCATGGTTGCATACCTGGATGACATTCTTATCTTCTCCCCCGATCTTACCACCCATCGGAGGGATGTTGGAGACAGTGATGAACTGGCCTGAGCCCCGCTCGCTGAAGGGGATCCAGCGATTCTTGGGGTTTATCAATTATCGCCAGTTCATTCCCAACTTCTCGACGGTGGCAGCACCCATCATTGCCCTTACCCGCAAGGGCGCTAATCCCAAAGCATGGACACGAGAAACGGTAGAGGCATTTCACACTCTCAAAACTCACTTCTCCAGAGCTCCCATCCTTCATCGTCCAGACATCTCCAAACCCTTCCTACTGGAGGTAGACGCCTCTTCGGTCGGTGCAGGTGCAGTCCTGTACCAGAAAAACGAACGAGGAAGGAAGCATCCTTGTTTCTTTTTCTCCAAGACCTTTTCTCCGGCCGAGAGGAACTACTCCATAGGGGATAGGAAGTTACTGGCGATGAAACTAGCATTCCAGGAATGGCGGCATCTCCTGGAGGGTGCGAAGCATCCATTTGAGGTATTTTCTGACCACAAAAACCTCACATACCTCCAGACAGCACAACGCCTGAACCCAAGGCAGGCCCGTTGGTCTTTATTCTTCTCCCGGTTCCGCTTTATTATCCGCCACCTGGCCGGTGAGAAGAACGTACAGGCCGATGCCTTGTCACGTTGTATGGTTGTGTTGGAGGAGGACGAGGAGGAGCCTCGTCTTATACTACCCCCGGACAGCTTGAGGATGGTCACTCCCACTTCTTTGGACCAGGTGCCACCTGGCAAGACCCTCGTTCCCCCTGAACTACGGAACGAGGTGCTATCGTGGGCCCATGCCTCCAAGGTTGGGGGTCACTTCGGGGTCAAAAGGACCAGAGACCTGGTGACCAGGCATTATTGGTGGCCGAGACTACCCCAGGACATACAGGAGTATGTGGGAGCCTGTATGTCGTGTGCTCGCAATAATCCGTCCCGGCAGAGACCGGCAGGTCTTCTTCACCCACTGCCAGTGCCGGATCGTCCCTGGGAAGTGGTAGGGATGGACTTCCTGGGAGATCTGCCCAAGTCAGCAGGGCACAGGGTCGTATGGGTCATCACAGACCACTTCTCTAAAATGGTCCACTTGGTGCCTCTCCCACGACTCCCGACGTCACGTGCTCTCGCCACCTTGTTCATTCGGCATGTATTTAGGTTGCATGGCATGCCTGACAAGGTGGTGAGCGACCGGGGTCCCCAGTTCGCGTCTCGCTTCTGGAGAGAGCTCTGTAAGCTCCTGCAGATAGAGCTGAACATCTCCTCCGCATACCATCCCGAGACCAATGGACTAGTGGAGAGGACTAATCAGACCTTGGTAACTTACCTCCGCCATTTTATCTCTGCGCACCACGACAACTGGGCTAACCTCCTTCCTTGGGCCGAATTTGCCATTAACAATTCGGTCCATGAATCCTCTGGCCAGACTCCGTTCCTACTCAATAACGGACAACATCCCAGAATCCCGGTTCCGATGCCCATTACGTCACCCGATACTAGAGTGGAGGATTGGGCGACCAAGGCCCGGGAGATCTGGGATGACACCCAAGAAGCTCTTAAGAGGGCTAAAGACCGGATGGTGACAACGGCTGATGTTCGCCGCCGCCCTGCACCATCCTTCGCCCCTGGTGACCTAGTATGGCTGTCCTCTAAGAATGTTAACCTACGGGTACAGGCAGCCAAATTCGCCCCTAGGTATCTGGGTCCGTTTAAAATACTACAGCATGTAAACCCAGTGGCATATCGACTCCAGCTCCCTCCACGCTGGGCTATAGCCAACACCTTTCACGTGTCCCTCCTGAAACCCGTACGACTTAATAAATTCTCGGGGTCCCTGCCGGCTCAAACCGACTCCCCGTCCGACGACCCTGAGGTGGCAAAACTTGTGGAGACAAAAGTCATACAGGGCAAGAGGTACTACCTCGTGGAGTGGGCCGGCCGTGGTCCAGAGCATAGATCCTGGGAGTTGGAGGATCATATCCGCACCCCGGGTTTGATGGCGGACTTCGAGCACGGACAGGGGGGGGGGGCCTAGACGAGGGGGGGTAATGTTACATCTCGTGGCTCTCCTGAGGCAAGGACTGAGGCAGTCTCCCATTCCTTGCCTGCCACGAGCACTCCTGCTCAGCAGCGCCGAAGGTCTGCCAGACTGCGCAGTGTGCAGGAGATACCTTCTCAGAGAGGCAGCAGAAGGGTGACACCTAGTGGTTCTCCTGTTACAAGGAGTGAAGCGGTCTCCCATTCCTGGCCTGCCGCAGACTCTCCTGCTCAGCGGCCCCGAAGGTCTGCGAGGCTACGCAATGTGCAGAGGTTTACTGCTCAGGGAAGCAGTGAGATTCCCGTTATCTCTGCACATTGTGAGACCGAGGATCCCGCCTCTATTTCCCAGAGGCAGGAGGGTGAGCATGTGCAATGCGTGGTGGGTTCTGATTCGCTCACTGACGTCACACGGCTTGATGACAAGGCTGGTGACGTGGTGAATCCTGACTGGCCAGGCTGGGACGTCGTGGACCCTGATTGGGTCAAGTCCGTCATCTCTGCCTCGCGCCCGCCCTCGGGTGGAGCTGCACCTCCTTAAAAGCTCCCCCTGCCATCATGGCGGCGCGCGACTGTCCTTCTATGTTTGGATGTCTGGCAGCGTGCTTCCACGCCACTGCTCAGGCATTACTGTCTCTTGTGGGCTTGGCCCTTGCTGCTCCGGCAGTACCTCGTTTGCAGGCTGTGTTCCTGCCTTGCTGCTCCGGCAGTATCCCCTTCAACAGGCCGTGTTCCTGTCCCAGGTGAGCTCCTCGAGTCTCCATCGGACTCACCTGGTTATTGAAAGCACACGTGCGTGGGCACCTCTGTGCTACCCTCGTGCCATATTCTCGTGACTTCCACTGGCACACGTGCGTGGGCACCTCTGTGCTTCCCCGTGCAACAGGTACACCGAGCCGTGAGATCCGTGCCATACAACCCTCACGGGTTAGGGCAGATCGGTGTACATAGATCGTCTGTGACATTCCAGACGATCGCTAGCAGCAACCCGCTCACTCTTCACCCACCATAGCGGCGGTCCCTTACACCGCACAGTGGACCTTGACCGGCGGAAGCTGTCCATTTCCCATCTTGGCACGCTTCCCCGGGTCCCCCTCATAACAAGTGAGTACCTCCGTGCCGTGTGGCACAGCGCTGCCCCTGCGCCCCTGCACCTCCACAGGCCCCATACCCGCCTGTCCACCCTCCAACACCACATCACTGGGCCCCGGGATCACCAACCCCTACCCACGGAGGGGCAAAACAACAACTGGCTGCTCCATACCATCACTCCCGGGTTCCCCAGCCAGAGCAGTGGTGGTGTACACTCAATCACCACAACCGTGGGTGGCGTCACGGACAATAAACCATCCTCACACCCAAACCCCTTTCACTCACGGGCGAGGAGCGCCGCTAGAGTCCCCGGGATCCGGCCCATCGCTCGAGCCACCGAGCAGCAGCAGACCGCAGCAGCTGCGGCAGCCGGACCCGAGCAGTGGGAGAGCGCGGCGTCCCCTCCTCCGCCCGTGACAACTTGGCGTCACGAACAGGATCTTACCGCTCTGCCGTCTGGTAGAGGTGCGCCTTGTTACCGCCGGAGGTGTCCGGCCGAAAAATTTCAGAAGCCGCCATCTTTGGCGCGAAGAGTTCCCACTCGAACGTCTTCTCGAGTAGCAGAGGCGCAAAGGCCAAAACCCCGCCCCGATAGAGGAGGGGCCGGAAAGAAGCTAAGGGGGATGGAAACAAGATGTCTGCGCCCGACGGAGCCGCTGGAGGAGCGGTGGTCCCAGCCGCGGTGGCACCCGTGGATTGGCCGCGCTGGCGGGAGGTGCCGTGGCCCCTGCTCTCGCTCAGGTGATGCCGTTCTCCTTGCCCTATGCGCCCAGAGCTACCTGGCTACCGCAGTATGACGGGAAACCTGATGCTTTACAGGTCTTCCGGAAAAAGCTTAATCCGCTTTTGGAATTGTACCCCCTGACTGATAAGCAACGTGCAGCGGTAGTGCTGGGCCAGCTAACCGGCGCGGCTGAGCAGGAAGCGGAGACCTGGGCCGAGGGGGACCGGCTCTCTGTAGCCACCATATTCGAGAAGTTACAGACTGCCTTTGAGACCCGTACTGAAGCTGAGCTGAGGATGCAGTTTTACCAGTGCCGGGAACGGCCTGGAGATAGCATTCGGGACTACGCTTTACGCCTGCAAACCGCTCTTCGCACCCTAAAGCGGGTAGACACTATCAATGAGGCGGATAGCAACAAGATGCTAGTAGAGCAATTCGTGCAGGGGATGAGGTCCTCTGAGGATCGCAAGCAGCTCCGGCTGTGGGCCCTGGAACACCCTGATGTGGACTTTGCTGTACTAAAGGAACGGGCCATTAAAGCACTGCAACCCCCAGCTTCGGAAATCTCGGAGCCAGCCTCGTGGCCCATTGAGACAGCCCCCGTCGTGGTGGCCCCTGCTCCACCAGCCTCTTCAAGACCTGCAGCTTCCAGCAGCACAATGGAAGAACTAGCAGCCCAGGTCCGCCGCATGGACGGAGACCTCGCCAAGATTCTTGCTGCACTCCAACCTTTGACCAGATCCCAGTCTCCACCCAGGATACAGCTAGCTGACAGCCCTGAGGATGTTCCCTGGATGCAGCGGAGGAGTGCTAACAACTCACGGAACAGGCCTTCAACCTGCTACAAGTGCAACAAGCCTGGCCATTACTTCCGACAGTGCCCGTTAAACGAGCAACCCCTGGGGCCATGGGCCAATCCTCAGGAGTAGAACCCCGTGGCCATCCAGACTGGCGGGACCGGTATATCAGTGCCCGTCCCATCATTCCCGTGGCTGTGGACGGCATTCCGGTGATGGCTCTCTTGGACACTGGATCACAGGTAACCACCATACCATACACCTTATACCAGCGGTATTGGGGGACAGACGAGCTGGCACCCCCAGATACTAGTATAACACTGATTGCCGCTGATGGACTCCCATTGACCCAAGTGGGGTATAAACAAGTGGCTATGACTGTGGTACGAGCTGAACTGCAACACCAGGGTATGATCGTGATTATGAACGAATCCAGTGACCATAACTCGAAGATAGTGCTAGGAACCAATGTGATGGAGCACTGCATGGGTGATGTGTTGGCCCTACTGCAGCAGTTGGCCGCCACGGCGGCGGGAAGCCGGCAGAGAGCTGTGCAGCGTGAGATCCGAGCCCTGATGTACCGCCAACATGTGAACTCAACAGTAGGAGAGATTGGTGGAGTGAGAGTGATGGATGCTGCTCCATTGATTGTACCACCTAGGAGTGAAATGATGATTTGGTGTAGAGCGGCAGTAGGGCCTCAGGGGCGTGACTACCCTGCCATGATAGAGCCCATGCCCTCTGAACACTGGCCCACCGTAATGGCCGCCCGAGGGGTGGTAGATGTAAAGAAGGGGAGAGTGCCCGTGAGGGTGCTGAATTGTGGGGAGGAAGAAGTCAGTCTTCCCCGGTATGCCACCCTTGCCAAACTGCTCACCCTAGATCCCCACACGATTCACGAGGCAGCTTCCCCGGTCTCTCCACCTACTGCCAGCACTCACCCGCCTCAAGGGGAGTTAAATGAGTGGCACCAACAGCCAACAGCTACATGTGGGCACTGACGATACCCCTACACATCACAAAGAAGGGGTGTACAGGGTGGTGCGGGAGTATGAGCAAGTTTTCAGCAAACATCCCTTAGACTTTGGGCAGATTAAAGGGGTCCAACACCACATCCCCACCGGTGAGCACCCCCCTATCAAAGAGAGGTACAGGCCTATTCCCCCTGCACATTATCAGTGCGCCAAAGATATGTTGAGGAACATGAAGGAGGCAGGGGTTATTCGGGACAGCTGTAGTCCCTGGGCTGCCCCGTTGGTGCTGGTCAAGAAGAAGGATGGCACCATGCGGATGTGTGTGGACTACCGGAAGATTAACCAGATAACGCATAAAGATGCTTATCCGCTGCCCCGTATTGAAGAGTCTTTGGCCGCACTGAGGACTGCAAATTACTTCTCTACCCTTGACCTTACCAGTGGATACTGGCAAGTGGCAGTGGCACTGGAGGACCGGGAGAAAACCGCCTTCACCACTCCAATGGGGCTCTGTGAATTCAATAGTATGCCGTTCGGGCTGTGCAATGCCCCAGGAACCTTCCAACGGCTGATGGAGTGCTGTCTGGGACATCTAAACTTCGAGACCGTCCTATTATACTTGGATGACGTGATTGTGTACTCCCAGACGTATGAAGCTCATCTGGAGCACCTGGCCGAGGTGTTTGCGTCCCTTGCCAAATACGGGATGAAGTTGAAGCCCTCCAAGTGTCACCTGCTGAAGCCCAGAGTGCAGTACCTGGGGCACGTGGTAAGTGCAGAAGGTGTCGCCCCCGACCCTGAGAAGATCACTGCCATCCAAGGCTGGCCGAGACCAACCACAGTGAGGGAAGTAAGGCAGGGTCTGGGTCTGGTGGGGTACTACCGGCGCTTTATCAAAGGTTACACGAAGATGACTGCCCCCATGCAAGATCTTCTCGTGGGACAGACCAAAGGTGGTAGACCCATCTGAGCACCACTGGTGTGGGAAGAAAGGCATGAGGAATCCTTCTGCCAGCTGAAAGCGGCCTTGACCGGGGAAGAGGTCCTAGCGTATCCTGACTATGGCTGCCCATTCATCCTCTACACCGACGCCAGCAATGTGGGATTGGGGGCAGTCCTGTCCCAGGTCCAGGATGGGAAGGAGAAAGTGATTGCTTATGCTAGCCGGAAGCTTCGACCAACTGAAAGGAACCATGAGAACTACAGCTCCTTCAAGCTCGAGCTCCTGGCATTGGTATGGGCTATCACCGAGCGGTTTCGCCACTACTTGGCCGCAGCAAAATTCACCGCTTTCACGGACAACAATCCGTTGACTCACCTGGACACGGCCAAGTTGGGCGCGTTGGAGCAGCGGTGGGTGGCCCGGCTAGCCAACTATGACTTCACTATCAAGTATAGAGCTGGTCGTGTCAACATTTAATGCTGATGCACTCTCTCGGATGCCCCATTTGTCAGAAGAAGGGTGCGAGGATGACGACCTCGAAGAGATCGAGTTGCCTGCATTTCACCAGCCCCCAACGGAGAAGGTACAGGTCCACCAACAATGGGTGAACCTGGATCCACTGCCCAGTCAGGAGTGGCAGGAACCTCAAAACCAGGCGCCGGCTGTCCGCCTCGTCAAGACCCTGGTGGAACAAGGCGCTGTTGGATGGACCCTGCCGCCCCAGCTGAAGCTCAACGCTTGTGGAAGGAACGGAAACGGCTGTATCTACATCAAGGGAAGCTGTACCATGAGCTGATCAACCCGAAGACTCATGAGAAAATCTGCCAGTTGGTTATTCCCCAGGCTGATGTGGCCACTGTTTTGCGGGCATACCATGATGGTGCCGGACACTTCGGATGGAAGGAGTTGGAGATGCTGTTGAGAGAGCGGTTCTATTGGAGTGGGATGCGGGAGTTGGTAGAAGCCTGGTGCCGAGAGTGTGGTCCTTGCATGCTGAGGAGGAAGGACGAGGCCAGCCAAAGGGCGCCCCTACAACCGATCATCACACATCAGCCGCTGGAGCTGGTCGCCCTGGACCATGTCAAGCTCACCCCCAGCCGAAGTGGGTACGCCTACGCGTTGACCATAGTAGACCACTATTCAAGATTCATGGTGGTTGTCCCAGTTAAAGACCTAACTGGTCGAACTGCCGCTAGAGCGTTCCAGGCTTATTTCTGCCGACCACATGGATATCCAGAAAAGGTGCTTACTGACCAAGGCCCGGCTTTTGAAGCAGAGGTGTTCCACGAGTTCTGAGAGTTTTACGGCTGTAAGAAGATCCAGACCACCCCTTACCATGCCCAGACCAACGGCATGTGTGAGAAAATAAATCACTTGGTCCTGGGCTCCTCAAGACGTTACCGCTGGAAGAGCGGAACCTGTGGCCGGAAAAGCTACCCGACTTGGTCGATATGTACAACAATATCCCGTCCGGCTCAACAAAGTGCACCCCAGCATATCTGATGAGGGCTCGCCCCGGCCGCCTGCTGGTGGACCTGGAAATGGGATTGGAGCCCCCAGAAGCACTCCCTTCGACAGCTGAATGGGAAACTCGGCAGAGAGCACAATACCGGCAGATTCAAGAATGTCGAGAAGAACTTAAGTCGGAGTCGGGAACTGCAGGAGCAGCGCTTTAATCAAAAGGCGTCTGCTGGCCCTTTTCAGCCCGGAGATGTCGTACTGAAGCAGAAGAGGAGAACCCACAAGCTGGATGATCAATGGGAACAAAACCCGTACGTCATACAGCCCACAGGATGGGAAGATGGGAAGGCCTACCAAATCAGTCGTGACCAAGGAGGCACTTTGGCCACAGTTTCCCGGGACCATCTGAAAAGGTGCCCACCAGCCTTAAGAGCGGTGGCAGAAGTACCGGTTCCCCTACCAGCAGAGAAGGCGAAAGAGGTGATCCACACTGCGATGGGCGACTTCCCAGCAGACTGGCCTACACAGAACGGCGCGGTGATTCTTCCAGTGATACTGTTCCCACAACCCGTGGATGAAGAAGTGATGGGAGAGGTCAACCGTGAGTCAGTGCCAGTGCCCAGGGATGAACCTGTACCCAGCTCCCCTATGCCTCTGCCTGCCCCACACGAAAGCAGGGAGGAGGAACTGATTGTTCCCTCTGCCCCACTGCCTAGCCTTACTTACACCGGACCCCGGAGGTCCACCCGTCCCAACCTAGGTAGACCCCCACATAGGTACAGGGAGACCGTCCTTTAAAGAAGGGGGGGAAGGTGTTTGTCTGTGTTTGAAAAAGTTTGAAAAGTATTAAGAATGATGATAAGCAAGATGATTACCGAACAGTTACCTGATTAACCGTGATTGGAAAAACCGGCCGTAGCCAGCACCGTTGTCCCCGTGGGGACCGTTTAAAAAGTTGCATAAGGGACTCCTTATGGACAAGCCCGTGAACTTGCAGGGCAACCACAAACGTTAAGTGGGCTGTAAATAAAAATCTGTTGTTGCCGCTACCGTTACCGCCTCCGGAGAGGCAGGTTGGAGGGAGGGCCCGCAGTAGAGCCGGCTGGGGCCCAGCCACCACAGGAACCGGTGGCTACCCTCTGGAGGGGAAGGACAGATCCCGCTCGGGTAACTTGTGCTGGACTGGGGTCAAGGGGTGCTGCCTGGGTTTTAGGGGCAGCATCAAGGCCAGGTTACTTGGGTGGGAGAGAGCGGAGCCTCAACCGTTAAAATGTTTGCAACGTTTAAGTACCGAACCTCCCGATGTGGGATGATGTCATAAGTTGTATTATGTTTACCTTTTTACATATTTTCCAGAAAAATAAAAGGAAAATAAAACCGGTGTTGGACGGGCAGCCCGAGGACGGTCTGCATTTTGCTAAGGGGGAATGTGACGCCCTGGGCAAGCCAGGGGTCACAGGTCATAACACCACACGCACCCCACATTCCCTGCAGGTACACACAAAGTCAAAACTAAAATCCTTGTTGCCTTCCTCCAGGAGCTGGTGTCCACACCAGGGGGTGGGCCAGGAGGTTGGCTCCACCCACCGAGGAGTTCACAGCTCTGGAGGCGGGAAAACCAAGCAGTTAAGCTAGGGAAGTGAAGGAGTAAACAGGGAGAGTAAGAGGAGAGTGGAAAGTGACAGAGAAAGTGACAGAAAGAAGCCTGAAGTTAGTCCGGGTGTGTGCCCCGGACTGAGACAGCAAGGTTGGCAGACGGCGGTGACCGTCTGCAGGCGAGACTGATTGGAGGTTGCTGAAAGGACCGTGGACGGGTGGTGATCCGGCGGTACCGGAGCGGTATACGAAGATTAGTCAGCACCAGGGCAGGGGCCTTTCGGATCTCGGCAAGGCTAGGAGTCGCCATAATTTGCCAAATCTGTCAGTGAAGGGGACGACTGTCTCCCAACAACCAAGTCCCGTTTGAAGGCAACAGTCCAACCGTTAAGGGGAGACACCGCCACCGCCAAGGCACCAGTTTCCCAGGGCCAGCGCCTGCAGGCAAGAGTGGAGCTCCTCCGGCTCATATCCAGGCTGGGGAGCGGGTTACCGGTGGGAACCCATCGCTACCAAACAACAACACATAGGTGCAGGGAAGAGACCGTCACCGTCAACTGCAAGGGAAATCGGCACCGTAACCGTCCGAGGGACCCGTCCAACCAGCCGTTTGTTTACCGAGAACTGTGTCGTGTTTACTGGCTGAGTGAGTACCTCCGTGCCGTGCGGCACAGCGCTGCCCCTGCATCTCCACAGGCCCCATACCCGCCTGTCCACCCTCCAACACCACATCACTGGGCCCCGGGATCACCAACCCCTACCCACGGAGGGGCAAAACAACAACTGGCTGCTCCATACCATCACTCCCGGGTTCCCCAGCCAGAGCAGCGGTGGTGTACACTCAATCACCACAACCGTGGGTGGCGTCACGGACAATAAACCATCCCCACACCCAAACTCCTTTCACTCACGGGCGAGGAGTGCCGCTAGAGTCCCCGGGATCCGGCCCATCGCTCGAGCCACCGAGCAGCAGCAGGCCGCAGCAGCCGCGGCAGCCGGACCCGACCAGTGGGAAAGCGCGGCGCCCCCTCCTCCGCCCGCGACACAACCATCATTCCTATCCCCCGGCCGTAACCTCCAACCGGCCCAGGGGACCACCTCAGCCGTGACCAACCAACCCGAGGTGTAGGGTAATTAACGTTCCATAGTTAATTACCCCTCGCCAGAACCTGCAGGACCTCCGCCTACAAGTTCCCATCCAACTCGAAGCCACTCCCCCTGAGTGGCATCATACCAACAAACCTACTGTCGGTACACCAAACCTCTCTGAACGGACCTATCACCCCGCCACAGACCGGCCAAGTGACACCTTACTTGGCCCAGGCCCTCCACACCCCCAATGCTTGTTCCAATCCATCCCTCAAACCCAACATCCACAAATCCAAACCGACATCCGTGAGATGGACCCCATCACGCCTCAAATACTGCTCGGTGGACTCCTCCAACTCCTTATGTCGAACCACCAAACCTCCGTTCCGCGCTACAAACCTGCCAATCGCCCGGTTCAATTTTACCCGGGCCCTGTTAATCCGATCCACCGCCCTCCCAAAACGCCACTGCATCTGGGCTACGATATCGGACCACACAATCACGATGCCAGGGAACGCCCTCCACAAATGAAGTAAGTCCAACTTGATATCCCTTTTTAACTCTCTCGCCGTCCTCACTCCAAGGTCATTCCCCCCCACATGCAGCATTAAAACATCAGGTTCCCTGTCAATCCGGCTATAATACGCCACTTCAGGGCGAACTCTACTCCAAGTCATGCCCCGAATTCCGAGCCATTTCACACGGGCTTCCTACATCGCCGCTCCGAGCTGTCGACCGTCCCGGCGAACATCCGCCAGCAAAGCTCCCCAAAACACAAAGGAATGCCCGAGAATCCACACGAGGCATGGTCCTACAAAATATAAAGACCCTGAATACAACAACAATTGTCCACGAAGAAACTGCCCACCAAACCATACTCAATAAAGTACCCCCCTGTCACCAAACATCACCTAATCAGATGTGGTCTAATATACAAACGAAACCTGGAGGATTACCATCTCCCAATCCGCCGGATCCAATCCTCACTCAGCCCCACCTAGCCGCTTTGGTCGCTGCCCCAATCCGAAAGGAGTGGGACCCGTAATCCCTTGGCTCCTCCCCCGCCCGTACTAAAGCTGTCTTCAGCACTGCAATAAACTGGAATCGCGATAAGGCAGATCCATCCACATGCCTAAGGAAAACACCGGGGTAGCCACCCCACACCTTCAAGAACTCTGTCACCTGAACCACTGGGCATAGGTGGTGCCCTGGCAATTCAAACAATATCACCAAACGTCCCCGACCTATTTGATCTGTCTTTGAAAACCGTAGCCGGCACTCGCTCTATCCCTTCCAAGCGTAACATCCTCCAATAACAGCCCGCCTACTGCATGCCTGGCAGGGCTACCCAATTCTCCGATGCGGAAAGCCCCAAAAAATGCCAATACGAAGGCAACCGTAAACAAGGCTCGTTCATAATCGGACGAGCATATATCCCCCAAACACCTCACCAAACGAACCAACAACGGAAACGATATTGGCTGTCTCCTGTCTCGCGACCGCGCGCCCTTTCGAAAACCTTCATCACCTGCCGCACCAGAAAATCCTTTGTCACGTCCCGAACCCCTTGCATTTTAAACAAGAAGGCCAACACCGCCAACTTGTAATCATCCCGAAACAGACCGGCCTGCTGAAAAATCCCAGCTAATCAATGACAAAAACCCCAGCACTCGGCCTGTCTAACCAAGCTCCATAAAATCTGCCTTCTCCAATTCCTCCCATTCCTGCCACACAGCCTGGTATCGGCACTAAGTAGCCTCAGCCACCAGTCTCCTAATTCCCTCAAATGCTACACCGACGCCAGGTCCCACAGCCATGCCGGGCATAGTTCTCCATCCTTGTCCGCTCCTGGCACCAGTCGCCTGAACCTGTGGAACTGAAACCGAGAGAGCGCATCAGCCACTTCATTTTGCACTCCGGGCACATGCTGCGCCACCACGCACATGTTGAGTTCTAAGCAACGCAACACCAGATGTCTCAAGTACCACACTACCGGGGGCGATTTTGCCGACAATGAATTGATCGAATGCACCACTGCCATGTCATCACAATGCACGCAAACCTTCTTGCCCGCAAATTCTGGGCCCCACAACTCCACCGCCACTATGATGGGGAACAGTTCCAGCAGCGCCAAATTCGTCACCAACCCCTTTTCCACCCAAAGCCGTGGCCATTTGCCAACACACCAATGCATCCGAAAAATTGCCCCAAAACCTGATGCCCCCGCCGCATCAATAAACAGTTCCAGCTGGCTATTTGATACTGCCTTGCTCATCCATAACGTCCGTCCGTTATATCGTTCAAGGAATGCAGCCCCACACCAGCAAATCTCCTTTCATCATCATTGTCACTCTGACAAAATGATTTGTAGCAATCACCCCTGCCGTCGCGCTCGCCAGACGCCTGTTAAATATTCGCCCCATCGGCCTAATGCGACAGGCAAAATTCAACTTCCCAAGCACCGACTGCAAATCCCGTAACCGCACCTTCTTAGCCCTGTGCAACAACTGCACCAACGCCTTCAAATCACGCAGCTCGTCCTCCGGCAATCAGTATTCCATAGCCACCGTGTCAATTTCAATGCCCAGGAAACACAGGGACGTCACTGGCCCTTCTGTTTTCTCCTGTGCCAACGGAATGCCCAGGCTTCCTGCAATGCGTTCTAATGTAAATAACAGCAAGGAACAAACCGAGGAGCCCGCTGGGCCCACGCAAAAGAAATCATCCAAATAGTGTATTACTGAGTGGACACCCGCCACATCCCTGACTACCCATTCCACAAACGAACTAAACGCTTCAAAATAAGCGCACGAAATAGAACAACCCATGGGCAGGCACCGATCCACATAGTATTCCCCATCCCACATGCACCCCAAAAGGTGAAAACTCTCCGGGTGCACCGGAAGTAACCGGAAAGCTGCTTCCACGTCCGCCTTGGTCATCAGGGCCCCTTGCCCGGCTACCCGCACTAACTCCAACGCCTTGTCAAACGATACATAACAGACCGCCGACAACTCGGGTGAAATCCCGCCGTTCACCAACAACCCAGCCGGGTAAGAGAGATGATGAATGAGACGAAACTTGTTCGGCTCCTTCTTGGGTACCACTCCCAGCGGCGAAAACCTCAAGTTGGGGAGTGGCGGGTCCTTGACCGGACCCGCCATCCTCCCCACTCCACCTCCTTCTGCAGCTTTTCTGTCACCACCTCCGGATGTTCTTTCGCGGACCTCGAATTACCCGGGCGAAACACTGGCGCCCCAAATTCAAACAGAATCCGGAAACCTTCCGTAAAACCCGTCGCAAACAGCTCCGCCGCCCGATCATCCGGATATCTATTTAAATAGGGAAGCATCGCCTCGATCTTCACTGGCGTCCTCCCTTTTTCCAAAACCTTCCCCCGACTTTTCTTTCCCCTTTTTGAAACACCTGGCCAAAGAGTGGGAACCTCCACAACCGGAACACTCGTGTTTGAACTGACACGCTGCCCCAAACTTACATTGCCCCTCATTAAATTGCCAACACGCCCCTTTCTTTTGTCCAGCCGAAGACCCGCCACTCGCACCCGGGCTCCTGGCACCCCCTCGAAAGGGCTGCACCGGAGCCGTCATCAAACGCATCCACAGAGAAATATCTTTGTGGTCCCACCGGATGCCAGGCCGCATAGCCTTCCGTTGCCGGAACTGCTCGTCATATCGCAGCCAGCCTAAACCACCGTACACCCTGTATGCCTCGCCGATCGAGTCCATATACCCGAAAAAGGCGGAACAATGCTCCGGCTCCTTTTCCCCAACCACGCTGGCTAATATCGCAAAGGCCTGCAGCCAGTTAGTAAAAGTCCTCGGGATCAACCTACACCTCCTTTTTTCCTCATCCTCCTTTTCTTTTTTAGAGTCACTTGGCTTCACTTTATCCAAGTTAAACTTTTCCAAGGGAAGCAGGGAAAAAATTTCCACATACTCCCCTTTCCATATCTTCTCCCTCACCTCCTTTTTCAAATGCACCCCTAACGGACTCTCAAAGCACACGTAACTTCGCTCCGTGCCCTATCATCCAAACGCACAACCTCATCCTCCTTTTCCTTTTCCACGTCCTTTCTAACCAACGCCACGGCCGCCGCGCCGTCCGCCTGACCCGCAACGACCGCCGGCACAACCTCCTGAGCCTCTACCTCGCGCACCAGTACCACCGGCAGCACCCTGACCGTGGGACCCACCCACGCCCCCGCCGGGGACCCAGGCCCGCTTCGACCTGACCGCTCAGCCGACAACCCCTGCAACACACCTAGCAGCTGCCCCCAAAACTCCGCCCCAGGTAACCCCGACTGACCGACCGCACTAACCCCCGGCAAACCACTCCCCGCGGTGGAACCCCCGCCCCCGCTAACACTACCCACAACATTAAACATATTGGTTGTCCTCTCACCGGGCTGCCTCTGAACCGAATCCGGAGCAGCCGTACCGCGAACATCCTGCTGCCGTTCCATCCGTCCTGCCGCCTCCTCCGGTCCTTCTTCCTCGCCCGAATAAGAAGAGCTGCTGGAGTCCGCTGGGGGGACCAGCGAGGGGACAGCCCGCACCTGGCGGCCGTTAACCCCCACAGTCACCACACCCTGCTCCTCCGTGCGCCTCCTGCTTGTCCTCTTTCTCTTGCCGCGACGCGGCGTCCTGCCGCCGTCCTTCTTTGCTGCCCCCTCCTGCTGCACCGCTGTAAGCTCCGTAGCTCCCGGTGGTCCCACTCCCTGCCGACTGCAGGAAGGCCGTGCCTCTCCCTCCGGATGCCGGGAACACCCCCCAGCCTGATCCCTGCTGGGAGGTACCGTGACAACGGACCACAGCAAGGGGCCCTGCGGACTGCAGGACCCTGCCACCATCCCTCTCCGACTACCGCTCCGATCCGCGCCGCCCCTCCATCCATGCTCTCTCCCCTCCCGACTGCAGGGAGTCTCCACGTCCGCTCCGTGGTGCCGGGCACCACCCCCAGCCCGCGCCTCACTGGGGGCTGCCGCTGCTCTGGTCCATGGCCGTGCAGGCCGCGGACCGGAAGTAGGCCTCACAGAAGCTCCGCCCACCCCCGGCCCGCGGGATCTCCGGCGAGGATTCCTCCCGGCGGCCGGAGACACGTCTGAAAGGTGAGGTGGGCTTCGCTGCCCCGAGGGGGCTCCGAAATCTGTTTACTCCCCCCCCGCCGGGGGAGTAGCACTCCGGCGGTCGCGCCTGCCGAGCGCGCAGCGCAGGTCTGGGTGCAGGAGCAGAGATAGCCGCTCCAGCCCCGCAGACCGCCTCCAGCTGCTCCCCCAGCGCGTCCACGCCGATGGCCTCAGATGCCCCCCGCACCAGCTCCAGCAGCGCTGCGAAGTCCGCCATTATTCAGTCAGGGATGCAGCAGCGCAGTGGGGGACACGCTGTCTATAGGTCTAAGGGGCAGTGACCTCTGCACAGCCCCCTTTATACCCACCACACCAACCCTCCCATATCTTGTCCCTCACCCAATCCCTTTTCCCAACTCTCCCACCAATCAGGCAGCCCCTATGTACCTCCAACCTTAGAACTTAACTCTTTCCTACCCTAACCCTCCCGATCGTCATGGGCCTGTTCACCCCTATGGGGCTCACTGCCCATCTTAACCCAAGCTCAACAGCCTCATATGAAGCAGCTGCTCTGTGCTCTGCCGAATTCAGCCTTGTCACATCCATGTGTAACAGTCCAAGCACAGACCATGATGCACAGGCTTTCTGCCAATCTCCTGAACCAAGCTCAATAGCCTCGTATGAGGCACATAGTCAGTGCTCTGCAGAATTCTGTATTCTCGCATCCATGTGTCACAGTCCAATCACAGAACGTGACATGACACACGGACTGTCCACGGGTCTCCTGACCCAAACTATACAGCCTCATGTGGATAATTCATGCACATAGCCCATACTTGGTCCTTGACAGACAGATGTTAGAATGTGGCATTATTGAGGGTAGCCACTATATGACTTATGAAATTATCATTTTAGGGCTATGTTTTTTATAAGTGTAAGAAAGTTGGGTATGGCTGGATATATGAGGCTGATGGAATTATTGTTACTCCAAATCAAGCTACCTTGTGTAACACCACATATCAAGCCATATTTTTTTTCATTATTTATATGGCATTCAACTGAAAAAACTCAGTATAGCTTAATGTGAAATAACAAGCACATTATTGCATAGCTTAGCCCCGTAAAACTTTGGGTACAGAGGCCATAGAGTTTATACGGGCATTTATATAAGGACTAACAGGTAAGGACAGGCTTAAATTTAAATTAGTAACGCAATGCTTCCATTTTCCCATTACAGTACAATATTCTTACCATTATGTGTAACTAATAGACATAGGCTTTTTTTCTTCCAGCCCCATTCATTTCGTGTAGGCTTTCATTTGATGGTATATCTGGAAAGTTTCCATTAGAATTCTTCTGTACAAAGTTTCCATCCTTGTAAATGTGTTTATGTTTTATTATATCAGAATCCTCGTGCGATCACTTCTAATGTTCTACTGGAAACAAAACACTAAGAGGAGCCAGTGTGTTTTGTCTCAAATTCTCACCAAATCCATTAAACATTGTTCCTTTGTGGCTAACACTATAAGAAACTTCATAACCTATATGGCATGCAACGAAAATTAAAGCTCAATAAGAGGTTAAATAACTACAAAAATTTCTAAAACTAATCGCTGCCTTAGCTCTACAACGGCTGTTGTTGAATAGCTGCGGTGCTGTACTAGTCTTTCTCTCATTTATTGTGTGGATGTCCAGACTGACATATTGTCCAATATGGAAGCCTTTCATTGTAGTTCATCGAGGCCTACGTTTGAGACATAACAACAGAATGCTTACACATGCCTGAGTTCAAGAGGTTTTAAAAAAAATTATTGTTTTTTGCACAATTGTGCAACGCCTGTCTACAGGTTGTGTGTAGTATTGCAGCTTGGTTGCAATTGAGCTGCTCTAAGGCGGGCTTTGCACATTACATCGCAAGCCGATGTTGCGATGTCGAGTGCGATAGTCCCCGCCCCGTCGCAGGTACGATATCTTGTGATAGCTGGCGTAGTGAAAATTATCGCTACGCCAGCTTCACACGCACTTACCTGCCCTGCGACCATCGCTATGGCCGGCGTCCCACCTCCTTCCTAAGGGGGCGGATCGTTCGGCGTCTTAGCGACGTCACACGGCAGGTGGTCAATCAAAGCGGAGGGGCGAAGATGAGCAGGATGTAAACATCCCACCCACTTTTTTCCTTCTCATTGCTGCCGGGAGGCAGGTAGGAGATGTTCCTCGCTCCTGCAGCTTCATACACAGAGATGTGTGCTGCCGCAGGAACGAGGAACAACATCGTACCTGTCGCTGCATCGGCATTATGGAAATGTCGGAGAATGCACCGATGATACGATAAAGACGCTTTTGTGCTCGTTAATCGTATCATCTAGGATTTACACACTACGACATCGCAAGTGACGCCGGATGTGCGTCACTTTCGATTTGACCCCACCGACATCGCACCTGCAATGTCGTAGTGTGCAAAGCCGCCCCAAGGGTCGCACAAGCAAAGATGATCTGTCACGAACCTAGGCACCAGTGACATGGGATCTTCTGGTTGTATGTTCAATGTTACTACCTCATCCTATAGGATAAGTTTGTTCATACACTCGAGTTCCATGAGTATGTAACTGGGTGGCAGTGGACGCTGTCGTCATGGTTTGTGCCATGTCTAAGTGCAGTCTCCTGGCCCTGCTGCAGGCAGGTTGTAGGGCCTGAGGACATTTGGGGTTCGTCCACTTACTGGCCACTCTGAAGCCTTTATTTCCTTCTCTTCTCTGTGAGCAGATTCAAGCAAGGAGACGCCAAAATCAGGGTTTCTTTTTCTAAACACAACTTCACTTGTTCTTCATATAGATTAAGGAATTTTAAATCCTTCCTTCCTCTTCCGTTCATCTCTTTTTGTATATTTCTGTACTCTACTGCTGTTTCTTCTACCGGCTGCGTTCTCTCCCAGCAGACTGGTCCAACCCTGACCGTTACCTCGGGTCCCAGCTCTGCTCTGTTTCATTCCTCAGGGTCCCGCGTACCCCTATGTTCTCCCAGTAGTCCCGTCAACAGGGGACTGGTCTGACCCCGGCACACCTCACACCTTCCTCCTTACGCAGCGATCTTCTTCTACCCTAATTTTACCCTTTCCCGGGGACTGACTTACCAAGTTCTTCCCAGAGCCTAATCCTATTCTTTATGGGGAGATAAGGTATGCACTCCAGTGACTATGTAAGGGGAATACATGTAATAGCAGAAACTGCTGTGTGAATACTGACTTGAAAAATCCAATAGCTATATGCAAGAGTGAAAATGTGAAAAATGGAATCTGCATTACTGCCATGAACATATGAATCAAGAGAAATTTAGCTACTGAATTGATCAATGCAACAGAGCCCCAACATTACGCCAAAGTTCTCTACGTTGGGGTCCCTAGCTTGTGTGTGTGTCCTCTCATGCAGTTAAAAAACTTACCCTGTATGGGAAGCTGAGACCCAGGCTATTTATGCGTATGATATGAATTTCTCTTGATTCATATGTTCATGGTAGTAATGCAGATTCCATTTTTCCCATTTTCACTCTTACATATAGGTATTGGATTTTTCAAGTCAGTATTCACACAGCAGTTTCTGCTATTTCATATATTCGCCTTACATAGTCACTGGTGTGCATACCTTATCTCCCCATAGTGATGTTTTTTTAGGTTTTTGCACCCAGTTCAGACTTAGAATGGTGTTCCAAACGTTATTCCTTATTTGTTAGTAGTTTTTCGTTTGTGAACCCTCCCCAACCACACGTATTGCCAATCCATATCATACGCATAAATAGCCTGGGTCTCAGCGTCCCATACACGGTAAGTTTTTTAACTGCATGAGAGGACACACACAAGCTAGGGACCCCAACGTAGAGAAATACTTTGGCGTAGTGTTGGGGCTCTGTTGCATTGATCAATTCAGTAGCTAAATTTCTCTTGATTCATATGTTCATGGCAGTAATGCAGATTCCATTTTTCACATTTTCACTCTTGCATATAGCTATTGAATTTTTCAAGTCAGTATTCACACAGCAGTTTCTGCTATTTCATGTATTCCCCATACATAGTCACTGGTGTGCATACCTTATCTCCCCATAGTGATGTTTTTTTAGGTTTTTGCACCCAGTTCAGACTTAGAATGGTGTTCCAAACGTTATTCCTTATTTTTTAATCCTATTCTTTAACCCCTGGTCCACTTGCTGTGGGATGTGGCCGAGGTACCCAGCTCTTGCATCCTAACCAGCAGATTCTATTTACTACCTATTTAACCCTCCTCCTGCTCACTTGTCCCTACGTTGCACTAAACCTTATCTAAAACATTCATATTACTATTCTTATCCTTTACACAGTATACATTGCTTTAACACACACATTAGCAATAAACTTAGGATTCAATAAAACATCATACCCTATCGGCCACTAGATGGTGCCGCTTACAACATACACCAGCATTAAATATAGTAAAACATTATGATTGGTCTTCGAGGGGGGGGGGAATCTTCGTACGCCGACCACCTTCTTACAGATATTATTATTATTATTATTTATTATTATAGCGCCATTTATTCCATGGCACTTTACAAGTGAAAGAGGGTATACGTACAACAATCATTAACAGTACAATGTTCACCAACCACTTTGTGTCTGAACCCAGTGAGTTACCCCCCTTTTTTTGGGTTCTAGTATCGCATTAAACACTTACTCACGTCTGTCATCATATTAACGCGCTTTGAAAAAATCAAACAGTTTATATATATTCTTTATTCTAATTTTATTTTTATTTGTATTTTTATTTTCACATTTTTATTTTCACATTTATTTCATTTTAAAAGCTTTGATGCTCTGCATGTTTTTTGCTAGTAGATAGTACTCCTCCTCTGCAGTTTGCACGTGTTCATGAGTCACTCCGTTACCATGAGAGCATTGACGTCATAGATGTCAGCATGGCGAAATGGACTCCTATATAACCAACTGGTCTGCATACTGTGTGTACATTTTCTCTTTTTCCCTGAAGAAGGAGACGGCTTATGTCTCTGAAATGCGTTGGAATACTGTAATAAAAGAGATTCTGAATTAATACCCTGGTAACAGTGGTTTTTAGCGCGGCTAAAACCCGTTTCTCATATATGTATGCACATATATACAAGTTTTTCACTATTAACAGTACAAGACAGACTGGTATAGGAGGAGAGAGGACCCTGCCCGCGAGGGCTCACAGTCCACAGGGAATGGGTGATGGTACAATAGGTGAGGACAGAGCTGGTTGCGCAGTGGCCTACTGGACTGAGGGCTATTGTAGGTTGTAGGCTTGTTGGAAGAGGTGGGTCTTGAGGTTCCTCTTGAAGCTTTCCACGGTAGTGGAGAGTCTGATGTGCTGAGGTAGAGCGTTCCAGAGTATGGAGGATGCACGGGAGAAATCTTGTACGCGATTGTGGGAAGAGGAGATAAGAGAGGAGCAGAGAAGGAGATCTTGTGAGGATCTGAGGTTGCGTGCAGGTAGGTACCTGGAGACTAGGTCACAGATGTAGGGAGGAGACAGGTTGTGTATGGCTTTGTATGTCATGGTTAATGTTTTGAACTGGAGTCGTTGGGCGATGGGAAGCCAGTGGAGGGATTGGCAGAGTGGCGAGGCTGGGGAGTAGCAAGGGGAGAGGTGGATTAAGCAGGCCGCAGAGTTTAGGATAGATTGGAGGGGTGCAAGAGTGCTGGAAGGGAGGCCAGAGAGCAGGAGGTTGCAGTAGTCGAGGCGGGAGATGATGAGGGCATGCACTAATGTTTTTGCAGATTCATGGTTAAGGAAAGCACGGATCCGGGAGATATTTTTGAGTTGTAATCGGCATGAGTTGAAGAGGGCTTGGATGTGTGGCTTGAAGGATAGAGCAGAGTCGAGGGTTACTCCAAGGCAACGAGCTTGTGAGACTGGGGTGAGTGAGCAACCATCAAGTTTGATGGAAAGGCTTGTTGGAGGAGATGAGTGAGGAGGAGGAAAGACAATGAACGATATGAAAAGGGCGACATAGTGTTCCAGCGGGACAACGATCCAAAGCATACACAGAGATTGGCAAAGAAATGTTTTAATAACAATGAATTAGAGGTGCTGGATTGGCCCCACAGTCCCCAAACCTCAACCCAACTGAACTCTTGTGGGTAGAGATGAAGATAAAGCTGCATACATACCCAAGTAAGTTGACCAGTATACACCAACATTGGGAGCATTTATAAGAGACCTGGGGTCAGATTGAAAGCCAAAGTTGGATTTACTAAATTCTACAAATTGAAATTTAGGTTTTTAGGAGCAAAACTGTAACAATACAGTACTATGACAAGAATCTGCATAACTAATCATATGCTAAATAGTTGCAAGCCAAATTTTTGTATGGGTTAGCCAAGATGATTGTCTTTTAAAATGAAGGTTGTCTCACACTCAAAGTTGTAGAGGATGGTGAGATATGGAGCCTGAAAGTCAAAAGTTCAAACATTGTTACCCTTTTGCTCATCAGTGTACTTCTATCTTTAGATATGATATGCAATCAATGTGTTGTACAAGATGGGGGAACCTTTATACTATTATATACAGTATATTAAATATACACTACTCAAGATTGAAATTGCAACATTTAAAAGCAAAAGTCACAGAATTATGGAAATCAAAAGATCTATAAACATGGTAATGATATGCAAATGTTGAGAAAAGAAAAACAAATTTTTCAAAAAATCTTGGTTCTTGATTTGTTTATCATTGAATATCAGCATCATACGCAGAAATCCCCAAATTTACAGCCTTAGCATGTATAAGGTTATTATTGGTTGCTTGAAGAATGTTCTGAATGCACTCAGGAAAAACATCAAGATCCACGCCCCGTGGACCAGGATTAACTCCCCCTTATTCTGAACACCAACTGGTATGTATGATCGCATCTGACTGCCTTTACGCTGTTTAAACAGCAATAGGATTACTTTATGGAGCAGTAGAATGATCAAATGAGGTTTACTCTTGGGGTATCAGAATACTGGGGACTTCTTTCCAATTTTTTGTTGCACTCTGCAGGTATGAATGGTGGGAAGGTTTCCCTTTATACATTAATGACCGTATTTTCCTGCCAATATTGAGTGCATTATATTGTTACTTTAATCCTGATCCCCACATTGTGAGGTTACTTAATTGTATGCCTATACTTAATGTTACATCTGGGATAGACATAGTGTTTGTGATGTATTGTCCCTTTTATTATGTTTAATAAAAACTGTGTATTAAAATAAACTCCACTGTGTGGTGCACACATTTTGTAATGACGTCCAAGATGTGTTCAATTGGAGACAAGTCCAGAAAAGCTGCAGGCCATGGTGGCACATTTAGGTCATGCAGACTGCTCACAGTAGTACAAGCAACATACGGACTGGCATTGTTATGTTGAAAAATTGCTCCTGGGACACTTGATCAAATAAAAAAATGATCAAATCAATGTAATGGTGAGCTGTTAATGGGGTATTCACCAATTTTCATTACTGGCCACATTCTGTAGGGAAACTATTTCTCTCAAATACCTTGTGTTGCCAATAGTGCATGTAAGCGGCGCTATTGCAGTCTCTTCACCCCATTCGTGTAACCCCCGGGTTCCATGACCTCTGATGTCCTTTGATGTCACATCAACTGAGGCAGGCCACAGTCTTCCTGAGTGACTGGGCTCTAGGCAGCGTTTCATCACTCATCACAGCCCAGCGTCACAGCCCACATCTCCCTGCTCCCTCCTCCTTCAATGCAGAGCACGGAAGCAGGAGAGCCGCTGGGCTTTGACAAGCAGTGAAACTCCACCAACAGCCCATCACTCACGGAGACTGGGGCCGGCCGCGGTGATGTCAGGTCAACAGGAAGTTGACATGACATCACCAGAAATCAGAGGTCCTGCAGCCCGGGTGTCATTCGATGTGGATGAGTGGTCCGCAATAGCGCCACTCACAGTCAGAATTGGCAACACAAGGCATTTGAGAGAAACCTTGCTTCTCAACATATTATCAATGTGGCCAATAATTAAAACGGGTGAACCACCTCTTTATTGTATATGGAATAAAGGCAAGAGGGGTCCTGCTACCCTACATTATGCCACCCTACACTATAATCCTGGGAGTTAGACCGATGTGATGTTCCCTCATGAAGGACTCTTCACCGCATTGCCCATGTGTAATCTATATATATATATATATATATATATATATATATATATGTGTCGCCCTGGGCAAGCCAGGGGACACGGGTCACACCACCACCACACCCCACACTCCAGGTAGGCACATCACAGCTAACCTACAAATCCTTGTTGCCTTCCTCCAGGAGTTTGATGATGCACACCAGGGGGTGGGCCAGGCGGTTGGCTCCGCCCACCGAGGAGCTCACAACTCTGGAGGCAGGAAGAAACCAGGCAGATGAGCTGAGGGGAGAAGCCCAGGCAGGGCAAGTGTGAGGAGCAAAAGTGAGAGTCAACAAGCAGTGAAAGTAGTGAAAGTGGAAAAGGAGGAAAGCAAGCCAAGTGACAGCAGAGAAAGAAAGCCTGAAGGGTCCAGCTTTGTGAGGGCCAGAACAGCAAGGTCAGCAACGGCGGTGACTGTCTGGAGGGGGACCGTTTGGAAGTTCCTGGAAGGACCCCGTTGGCTGTGTGCCCGGTGGTCTGGAGCAGTGTTCCGAAGGACAGTCAGCACCAGGGCAGGGGCCTCTCGGACCCCGGCAAGGCTAGGAGTCGCCGAATTTGCCGAATCCGTCAGTGACGGGGACGCAGATCCCCCAACAACCAAGTCCCGATTGAAGGCAACAGCCCAACCTGAACCGGGGAGACACCGCCACCGCCAGGGCACCAGTTTCCCCAGGGCCAGCGCCTGCGGGCAAAGTGTAGAGCTCCTCCGGCCCAGATTGCAGTCGGGGAGCGGGTAACCGGAGGGAATCCACCGCTACCACAAGTCAACATAGGTGCAAGGAAGAGGGACATCACCGTCACCTACCGGGAGTGCAGGTGCAGCCGTCTGTGGGACCGTCCTACCAGCCGTTTGGTTTACCGTACAAACTGTGTCCACGTCTCAGGCTGAGTGAGTACCACAGTGCCGCAAGGCACAGCGCTGCCCCCGCGTCCCTGCGCCCTCCAGGCCCTACACTTCACATCTCATCACCGGGCCCCGGGATCACCACCCCTACCCACGGAGGGGCAACACAACACCTGGCTGCTCCGCATCACCATCCCCGGGAGCCCCGTACAGAGCAGCGGTGGTGAAATCACCACAACCGTGGGTGGCGTCACGAACTACAACAATCCCCACACCCAACAAACACCCCCTTTCACTCACGGGCGAGGAGTGTCGCTCGAGAAACCCCGGGATCCGGCCTACAGCTCGAGCCACCAGGAGCAGCTGCCGGACCCGAGCAGAAGTGTTGAGCGCGGTGTGCTGACACCCTCCTCCCCGCCCGCGACAACTTGGCGTCACGAACAGGATCTTACCGCTCTGCCGTCTGGTAGAGGTGCGCCTTGTTACCGCCGGAGGTATCCGGCAGAAAAATTTCAGAAGCCGCCATCTTTGGCGCGAAAAGTTCCCGCTCGAGCGTCTTCTCGAGCAGTAGAGGCGCGAAGGCCAAAACCCCGCCCCGAGAGAGGAGGGGCCGGAAAGAGCTAAGGGGGACGCGATGGCGGCTGGACGCATGTAGCTGCGGCTATAAAAGCAGGGACGCCAGGACTCTGCAGCAACACTGGGTTCCTGGAAGGCATGATTGCCAAGATGTACAACCCAACTCCCAACGAGGAAGCCCCCGTGCCCGGCACGGCGACGTGGTTGAGGGACCGGACTGTCCCGCTGAGTAATCGTCTGCAGGCCCATATGCAACTCCTCCTGGAGGAGTGGGAGACCGACATGGCGGATGTGGTGGCTGCTATGTGGAGACGCGAGGCAGAAGAGGATTTGGAGGAGCGGGTAAGCGACCCACGCCCCTGTATTCCTGAGGGATCGGCCATTGGAGCTGAGGGGCCCGGCCGGCTTCCGCTCACCCTGCCTCTCTCCCTGCTACCCGTAGTAGCTGCTGCCGCCCCGCCATTAAGCCCGCTACCTGTCCACCCGGTAGCGATACCCTGCCCGGCCGCTCCGGCGGACCAGCCGTCTGCAGACGTCCGGGACGTCCCTGAAGAAAACCAGGGGGAACCGCTGGAACCGCGACCCCTTTACAGCGTGGTGCCAGAAGTCCCAATAGAGACTGTGCCAGACCCTGAGCCCAAGACCGTGGCCTGGATGAAGGCCCGGGTGATGCAATTCCACCAGCGTCAGCAGGATCAGATCTTCCGGATGATGGAGCAGTGGACCAACGAGGTGGAGGAGCTGCTTACAACTGCCCCGAGGTACGGAGGGGGAATGGATGTAGCAGAACCGACTGGTGACCCACGTCCCTATGTCCTACCAGGACCGGCCGCTGCGGCTGAGGGGCCCGGCCTAGTCTCGGCCTATGCATCGCCCTTGCCGTTACTTATGAGGCGCCTTAAGGTCAGCTCGCCTAACCTGCTGCTCCGTGCTACCGCAGAAGGGGCTGAAGTGCTGGATGTTGGAGGCCAGGAGGCTGCGACAGCTGGCGGCAACCCGCCTGACGCAGAAGCACGAGATGACGACTCCGGCCCTAGTCCCGGGTCTGCTGCTGAGTTTGAAGAGGCAAGTGAGCGTTCCCGCTATGTAGGAGACCCCGTGGCTGTCCATACCCCGCGTGCCGGTGGAAATGGGTACCGGGTGCCCCTGTCACCGCAGGCATGTCAGTGCATGTTTGATATGCCGGTGGCAGAGGATGGGTCCGCCTCAGCAGAGAAGTACGAGTAGGGCAGTGGATGCCCGCTGCAGCAGTCCCCGTTGGGACCACCAGTGAGTTCAAGTTTGTTTAAAAGTAAGAAAATGATGAAAAATGATTACCGAACAGTAACCAGATTTGCTTTGTGATTAGAACCGGCAGGAGCCGGCACCGTTGTCCCCGTGGGGACCGTTTAAGTTTTGCATGGAGGACGATCCATGGACAAGCCCGTGAACTTGCAGGGCACCACAAACGTTAAGTGGCTTGTAAATATGTTGGTTACCGTTACCGTTTCCGCCATACCGCCTCCGGAGAGGCAGGTTGGAGGGAGGGCCCTGAGCAGAGCAGGCTAGGGCCCAGCCACCAAAGGAACCGGTGGCCACCCTCTGGAGGGGAAGGACAGATCCCGCTCGGGTAACTTGTGCTGGACTGTGGGTCAAGGGGTGCTGCCTGGGTTTTAGGGGCAGCATCAGGGCCAGGTTGCTTGGGTGGGAGAGAGCGGAAACCGTGACCGTATACCGTTGCAACGTTTAAGTAAATGTGCCTCCCGTCTTGGGAAGAGTTTTGATTAAAAATGTTATTTATGTTTTCTTAACCTTGTTACCCCTTTTTACAGAAAAATAAAACCAGTGTTGGACGGCAGCCCGCGGACGGTCTGCATTTTGCTAAGGGGGAATGTGTCGCAATGGTCAAGCCAGGGGACACTGGTCACACCACCACCACACCCCACACTCCAGGTAGGCACATCACAGCTAACCTACAAATCCTTGTTGCCTTCCTCCAGGAGTTTGATGATGCACACCAGGGGGTGGGCCAGGCGGTTGGCTCCGCCCACCGAGGAGCTCACAACTCTGGAGGCAGGAAGAAACCAGGCAGATGAGCTGAGGGGAGAAGCCTGGGCAGGGCAAGTGTGAGGAGCAAAAGTGAGAGTCAACAAGCAGTGAAAGTAGTGAAAGTGGAAAAGGAGGAAAGCAAGCGAAGTGACAGCAGAGAAAGAAAGCCTGAAGGGTCCAGCTTTGTGAGGGCCAGAACAGCAAGGTCAGCAACGGCGGTGACTGTCTGGAGGGGGACCGTTTGGAAGTTCCTGGAAGGACCCCGTTGGCTGTGTGCCCGGTGGTCTGGAGCAGTGTTCCGAAGGACAGTCAGCACCAGGGCAGGGGCCTCTCGGACCCCGGCAAGGCTAGGAGTCGCCGAATTTGCCGAATCCGTCAGTGACGGGGACGCAGATCCCCCAACAACCAAGTCCCGATTGAAGGCAACAGCCCAACCTGAACCGGGGAGACACCGCCACCGCCAGGGCACCAGTTTCCCCAGGGCCAGCGCCTGCGGGCAAAGTGTAGAGCTCCTCCGGCCCAGATTGCAGTCGGGGAGCGGGTAACCGGAGGGAATCCACCGCTACCACAAGTCAACATAGGTGCAAGGAAGAGGGACATCACCGTCACCTACCGGGAGTGCAGGTGCAGCCGTCTGTGGGACCGTCCTACCAGCCGTTTGGTTTACCGTACAAACTGTGTCCACGTCTCAGGCTGAGTGAGTACCACAGTGCCGCAAGGCACAGCGCTGCCCCCGCGTCCCTGCGCCCTCCAGGCCCTACACTTCACATCTCATCACCGGGCCCCGGGATCACCACCCCTACCCACGGAGGGGCAACACAACACCTGGCTGCTCCGCATCACCATCCCCGGGAGCCCCGTACAGAGCAGCGGTGGTGAAATCACCACAACCGTGGGTGGCGTCACGAACTACAACAATCCCCACACCCAACAAACACCCCCTTTCACTCACGGGCGAGGAGTGTCGCTCGAGAAACCCCGGGATCCGGCCTACAGCTCGAGCCACCAGGAGCAGCTGCCGGACCCGAGCAGAAGGGGTGAGCGCGGTGTGCTGACACCCTCCTCCCCGCCCGCGACATATATATATATATATAATTTATTTTTTTTTCATTTTATACATCAGCCTATTCCTTTTAAGAAGTGAAAGGGTTAACCATACAAGATGAAAAAAAATAATCAATAAACCCTACAGCCATAACATGAATAAAGTTAACGAATTTCTACAATCACATTTTGATAGTGTAAGCAAAAATAGATATACGATAGTGCGAGCATATCCAACCTATAAAATGACTTATAGAAAATCTATAATTTAAAATAAGCCAGTTATCAAGATTGGCATGAAAGTGATTGCCTGTGGACCTCATAGAATGACCTCATGTGTGCAGCCTGTTATAATTGTCAGCTTTTCTAGATAAACTATAGTTATTGAACTCATTTAAATGGTAAACAGAATCATCGGGGATCTTCTAACTCTCATGGAAGTAAGACAGTTAGTGGAACCTCTAGGGAACCATGAATCCATCCTTCATATAGAGTTATAGTGGTGGCCATAATGGAAGAAATGCATCAGATTTGGTTAGATTTGGCTAGCCTAAGTTATCAAAATGTGTTCCAGTATTGTATCAATGCAAGACATAAATAATAAAAAAATTATATATATTATATATACTGTGTATATATACATACATATATATATATATATATATATATATATATATATATATATAAACCGTGGGTACAGAAAGTATTCAGACCCCTTTAAATTTTTCACTCCGTTTCATTGCAGCCATTTGGTAAATTCAAAAAAGTTCCTTTCTTCCTCATTAATGTACACTCTGCACCCACATCTAGACAGAAAAACCCAGAAGTGTAGAAATTCTTGCAAATTTATTAGACAAGAAACACTGAAATATCACATGGTCATAAGTATTCAGACCCTTTGATCAGTATTGAGTAGGCGCACCCTTTTGAGCTAGTACAGCCATGAGTCTTCTTGGGAATGATTCAACAAGTTCCCCCCCCCCTGGATTTGGGGATCCTCTGCCATTCTTTCTTGCAGATCCTCTCCAGTTCCGTCAGGTTGGATGGTGAATGTTGGTGGACGCCATTTTCGGGTCTCTCCAGAGATGCTCAATTGGGTTTAGGTCAAGGCTTTGGCTGTGCCGATCAAGAATGGTCACAGAGTTGTTTTGAAGCCACTCCTTTGTTATTTTAGCTGTGTGCTTAGGGTCATTGTCTTGTTGGAAGGTGAATCTTTGGCCAAGTCTGAGGTTCAGAGCACTCTGGAAGAGGTTTTCTTCCAGGATATTTCTGTACTTGGCCGCATTTATCTTTCTTTCAATTGCAACCAGTCGTCCTGTCCCTGCAGCTGAAAAACACTGTTTGGGATTGTATTGGGCAGGTGATGAGCAGTGCCTGGTTTTCTCCACACATACGGCTCTGAATTATCACCAAAAAGTTCTATCTTCGTCTTATCAGACCACAAAATCTTATTTCTCATATTCTGGGAGTCCTTCATGTGTTTTTTTCAAACTCTATGCGGGCTTTCATATGTCTTGCACTGAGTAGAGGCTTCCGTTGGGCCACTGTACCATAAAAACCTGACTGGTGGAGGGCTGCAGTGATAGTTGACTTTGTGGAACTTTCTCCAATCTCCCTACTGCATCTCTGGAGCTCAACCATAGTGATTGTGGGGTCCTTCTTTACCTCTCTCACCAAGGCTCTTCTTCTACGATTGCTCAGTTTGGCTGGACGGCCAGGTCTAGGAAGAGTTCTGGTGGTCCCAAACTTCTTCCATTTAAGGATTATGGAGGACATTGTGCTCTTAGGAACCTTGAGTACGACAGTAATTCTTTTGTAGCCTTGGCCTGTCGCGGGAAGAGGAGGGGACGCCGCGCTCTCCCTCTGCTCGGGTCCGGCTGCCGCTGCTGCTGCGGCCTGCTGCTGCTCGGTAGCTCGAGCGATGGGCCTGATCCCGGGGACTCGAGCGGCGCTCCTCGCCCGTGAGTGAAAGGTGATTGGTTTTTGGGATTGTTTATTGTCCGTGACGCCACCCACGGTTGTGGTGATTATGTGGACACCACCGCTGCTCTGTATGGGGATCCCGGGAGCGATGACAGGGAGCAGCAAAGTTGTTGGTTCTCCCCTCCGTGGGTAGGGGGTAGTTGTCCCGGGGCCTAGTGATGAGATGGGTGATGAGGGATGGCGGGGCCGGTGGAGGGCTTGGTGGGGTGCAGGGACGGGGGGGCAGCGCTGTGCCTCACGGCACTGTGGTACTCACTCAGCATGAGACGGGGACACAGTTCTTGGTAAAACACACGGCTGGAAAGACGGTTCCCACGGACGGCTGCAGTTGCTTTTCCCCAGTAGTTGACGGTGACGGTCCCTTTTTCTGCACCTAAGATGATGATGGTAGCGATGGGTTCCCACCGGTAACCCGCTCCCCGACTTGGTTATGGGTCAGAGGAGCCCTACTTTGCCACAGGCGCTGGCCCTGAGAAACTGGTGCCTTGGCGGTGGCGGTGTCTCTCTCTAACGGTTGGACTGTTGCCTTCAATCGGGACTTGGTTGTTGGGAGACCCAGAGGTCCCCTTCACTGATGGATTTGGCAAATTCACGGTGACTCCTAGCCTTGCCGGGATCCGAAAGGCCCCTGCCAATGGTGCTGACTGCTCTTCGTATACCGCTCCGGTACCGCCGGGCCACCACCCGTCCACGGTCCTTCCGGCAACCTCCAAGCAGCCTCTCCTGCAGACAGTCACCGCCGTCTGCTGACCTTGCTGTCTCAGTCCGGGGCACACACCCGGACCAACTTCAGGCTTCCTTAACTGTCACTGTCTCTTCCACTTTTCTCCTCTCTCTTGCTCCTCTACCACTTCACTCTAACTCCTCAACTCATCTCTCTTCCTCCTCCAAACTCTAACTGCCTGGTTTTCCCGCCTCCAGGGCTGTGAACTCCTCGGTGGGCGGAGCCAACCGCCTGGCCCACCCCCTGGTGTGGACATCAGCCCCTGGAGCAAGGCAACAAGGATTTTTGTGTAGCTTTGGTGTACCTATCTGGGGTGTAGGGTGTGGTGGTGTTATGACCTGTGACCCCTGGCTTGCCCAGGGCATCACATTCGCCCTTAGCAAAATGCAGACCGTCTGCGGGCTGCCCATCCAAGACCGGTTTTATTTTCTGAAAAGATATAAAAACATGACATACAAATAAAATAACTTCATCCCACATCGGGAGGTTCATTTCTTAAACGTTACGTAACATTTCAAATGTTTGCGGCTGCCGCTCTCTCCCACCCAAGTAACCTGGCCCTGATGCTGCCCCTAAAACCCAGGCAGCACCCCTTGACCCCAGTGCTGAACCAGTTACCCGACCGTGATTTTTCCTTCCCTTCCAGAGGGTAGCCACCGGTTCCGGTGGTGGCTGGGCCCCAGCCTGCTCCACTGCGGGCCCTCCCTCCAACCTGCCTCTCCGGAGGCGGTAACGGTTAGCTGCAACAAAACATTTTTATTTACATGCCACTAATGTTTGTGGTTGCCCTGCAAGTTCACGGGCTTGTCCGTAGAAGTTCCTATGCAGCTAGATGGTCCCCACGGGGACAACGGTGCCGGCAACGACCGGTTTCAATCACATGGCTAATCAGGTCAATCTTCGGTAATTATTCTCATTCTTTGGCAAAACTTTTCAAACTTTCAAACACACACAGTTTGGTGGTCCCAACGGGGACAACTGCAGCGGGCCTCCGCTGACCTTGAGGCGGCTACCACCGCAGGGGGTCGGCCCACTCAGGGACCGAACGATACATGGGGTTCTCCTTCCATCGGCAGTTCAACCCCGAACCACTGACAGCCGTTAGGAACGGCAGCGGAGGCAACATACTTGGGACCTCTTCCTCCATCAATGGCATTCTCTCCGGACCCCCGGCCGTGGCGCTGATGTCCGTCTCCCACTCAATCAGGGCTGGTTCTGGGGTTTGGGTGGACTGATCGCGACGCGGCACAGCCGCAGCGGCCCCTTGCTCACGGGCCCCCACTACGGCAACCATTCTGCGCATCTCCGCCTTCCAATCCATCAACTGCTGCAGGCTCTGCGCCCTCACCTTCAAGCAGAACCGAGCCAATTCCTGCTCCAGCCACTCAGCGGTCCCGGCGGGGAGCTCACCCGGGCCGCAGTCTTCAAAGGCTACTCCTCCTCTTTTTCCCCAGAGCTTGGATGCCCCGGTAGCGGGTATTCCCGTGCTCCAGTTCGAGGACGCCGCCATTCCTCCATCCGTGTCCCCCTTAGCCTCTTTTCGGCCCCTCCTCTATCGGGGCAGGGTTTTGGCCTTCGCGCCTCCGCTACTCGAGAAGACGCTCGAGCGGGAACTCTTCGCGCCAAAGATGGCGACTTCTGAAATTTTCCAGCCGGACACCTCCGGCGGTCACAAGGCGCACCTCTACCCAACGGCAGAGCGGTAAGATCCTGTTCGTGACGCCAAGTTGTCGCGGGCGGAGGAGGGGACGCCGCGCTCTCCCTCTGCTCGGGTGTTACGAGGGGGACCCGGGGAAGCGTGCCAAGATGGGAAATGGACTGCTTCCGCCGGTCAAGGTCCACTGTGCGGTGTAAGGGACCGCCGCTATGGTGGGTGAAGAGTGAGCGGGTTGCTGCTAGCGATCGTCTGGAATGTCACAGACGATCTATGTACACCGATCTGCCCTAACCCGTGAGGGTTGTATGGCACAGATCTCACGGCTCGGTGTACCTGTTGCACGGGGAAGCACAGAGGTGCCCACGCACGTGTGCCAGTGGAAGTCACGAGAATATGGCACGAGGGTAGCACAGAGGTGCCCACGCACGTGTGCTTTCAATAACCAGGTGAGTCCAATGGAGACTTGAGGAGCTCACCTGGGACAGGAACACGGCCTGTTGACGGGGGTACTGCCGGAGCAGCAAGGCAGGAACACGGCCTGCAAACGAGGTACTGCCGGAGCAGCAAGGGCCAAGCCCACAAGAGACAGTAATGCCTGAGCAGTGGCGTGGCAGCACGCTGCCAGACATCCAAACATAGAAGGACGGTCGCGCGCCGCCATGATGGCAGGGGGAGCTTTTAAGCAGGTACAGCTCCACCCGAGGGCGGGCGCGAGGCGGAGATGACGGACTTGACCCAATCAGGGTCCACGACGTCCCAGCCTGGCCAGTCAGGATTCACCACGTCACCAGCCTTGTCATCAAGCCGTGTGACGTCAGTGAGCGAATCAGGACCCACCACGCATTGCACATGCTCACCCTCCTGCCTCTGGGAAATAGAGGCGGGATCCTCGGTCTCACAATGTGGAGAGATAACGGGAATCTCACTGCTTCCCTGAGCAGTAAACCTCTGCACATTGCGCAACCTCACAGACCTTTGAGGCTGCTGAGCAGGAGGAGCTGTGGCAGGCAAGGAATGGGAGACCGCCTCATTTCTTGCAACAGGAGTACCACTAGGTGTCACCCTTGTGCTGCCTCTCTGAGGAGGTTTCTCCTGCACTCTGCGCAGTCTGGCAGACCTTCGGCGCTGCGGAGCAGGAGCGCTCGTGGCAGGCAAGGAGACTGTCTCATTCCTTGCCACAGGAGAGCCACGAGGTGTAACACTCGGGTCCGGCTGCCGCTGCTGCTGCGGCCTGCTGCTGCTCGGTGGCTCGAGCGATGGGCCTGATCCCGGGGACTCGAGCGGCGTTCCTCGCCCGTGAATGAAAGGGGATTGGTTTTTGGGATTGTTTATTGTCCATGACGCCACCCACGGTTGTGGTGATTATGTGGACACCACCGCTGCTCTGTATGGGGATCCCGGGAGCGATGACAGGGAGCAGCAAAGTTGTTGGTTCTCCCCTCCGTGGGTAGGGGGTAGTTGTCCCGGGGCCTAGTGATGAGATGGGTGATGAGGGATGGCGGGGCCGGTGCAGGGCTTGGTGGGGTGCAGGGACGCGCGGGCAGCGCTGTGCCTCACGGCACTGTGGTACTCACTCAGCCTGAGACGGGGACACAGTTCTCGGTAAAACACACGGCTGGAAAGACGGTTCCCACGGACGGCTGCAGGTGCTTTTCCCCAGTAGTTGACGGTGACGGTCCCTTTTCCTGCACCTAAGATGATTATGGAAGCGATAGGTTCCCACCGGTAACCCGCTCCCCGACTTGGTTATGGGCCAGAGGAGCCCTACTTTGCCCGCAGGCGCTGGCCCTGAGAAACTGGTGCCTTGGCGGTGGCGGTGTCTCTCTCTAACGCTTGGACTGTTGCCTTCAATCGGGACTTGGTTGTTGGGAGACCCAGAGGTCCCCTTCACTGACAGATTTGACAAATTCACGGCGACTCCTAGCCTTGCCGGGATCCGAAAGGCCCCTGCCAATGGTGCTGACTGCTCTTCGTATACCGCTCCGGTACCGCCGGGCCACCACCCGTCCACGGTCCTTCCGGCAACCTCCAAGCAGCCTCTCCGGCAGACAATCACCGCCGTCTGCTGACCTTGCTGACTCAGTCCCGGGCACACACCCGGACCAACTTTAGGCTTCCTTAACTGTCACTGTCTCTTCCACTTTACTCCTCTCTCTTGCTTCTCTACCACTTCACTCTAACTCCTCAACTCATCTCTCTTCCTCCTCCAAACTCTAACTGCCTGGTTTTCCCGCCTCCAGGGCTGTGAACTCCTCAGTGGGCGGAGCCAACCGCCTGGCCCACCCCCTGGTGTGGACATCAGCCCCTGGAGGAAGGCAACAAGGATTTTTGTGTAGCTTTGGTGTACCTATCTGGGGTGTAGGGTGTGGTGGTGTTATGACCTGTGACCCCTGGCTTGCCCAGGGCATCACATTCGCCCTTAGCAAAATGCAGACCGTCTGCGGGCTGCCCGTCCAACACCGGTTTTATTTTCTGAAAAGATATAAAAACATGACATACAAATAAAATAACTTCATCCCACATCGGGAGGTTCATTTCTTAAACGTTACGTAACATTTCAAATGGTTGCGGCTGCCGCTCTCTCCCACCCAAGTAACCTGGCCCTGATGCTGCCCCTAAAACCCAGGCAGCACCCCTTGACCCCAGTCCTGAACCAGTTACCCGACCGTGATTTTTCCTTCCCTTCCAGAGGGTAGCCACCGGTTCCGGTGGTGGCTGGGCCCCAGCCTGCTCCACTGCGGGCCCTCCCTCCAACCTGCCTCTCCGGAGGCGGTAACGGTTAGCTGCAACAAAACATTTTTATTTACATGCCACTAATGTTTGTGGTTGCCCTGCAAGTTCACGGGCTTGTCCGTAGAAGTTCCTATGCAGCTAGATGGTCCCCACGGGGACAACGGTGCCGGCAACGACCGGTTTCAATCACATGGCTAATCAGGTCAATCTTCGGTAATTATTCTCATTCTTTGGCAAAACTTTTCAAACTTTCAAACACACACAGTTTGGTGGTCCCAACGGGGACAACTGCAGCGGGCCTCCGCTGACCTTGAGGCGGCTACCACCGCAGGGGGTCGGCCCACTCAGGGACCGAACGATACATGGGGTTCTCCTTACATCGGCAGTTCAACCCCGAACCACTGACAGCCGTTAGGAACGGCGGCGGAGGCAACATACTTGGGACCTCTTCCTCCATCAATGGCATTCTCTCCGGACCCCCGGCCGTGGCGCTGATGTCCGTCTCCCACTCAATCAGGGCTGGTTCTGGGGTTTGGGTGGACTGATCGCGACGCGGCACAGCCGCAGCGGCCCCTTGCTCACGGGCCCCCACTACGGCAACCATTCTGCGCATCTCCGCCTTCCAATCCATCAACTGCTGCAGGCTCTGCGCCCTCACCTTCAAGCAGAACCGACCCAATTCCCACTCCAGCCACTCAGCGGTCCCGGCGGGGAGCTCACCCGGGCCGCAGTCTTCAAAGGCTACTCCTCCTCCTTTTCCCCAGAGCTTGGATGCCCCGGTAGCGGGTATTCCCGTGCTCCAGTTCGAGGACGCCGCCATTCCTCCATCCGTGTCCCCCTTAGCCTCTTTTCGGCCCCTCCTCTATCGGGGCGGGGTTTTGGCCTTCGCGCCTCCGCTACTCGAGAAGACGCTCGAGCGGGAACTCTTCGCGCCAAAGATGGCGACTTCTGAAATTTTCCAGCCGGACACCTCCGGCGGTCACAAGGCGCACCTCTACCCAACGGCAGAGCGGTAAGATCCTGTTCGTGACGCCAAGTTGTCGCGGGCGGAGGAGGGGACGCCGCGCTCTCCCTCTGCTCGGGTCTGGCTGCCGCTGCTGCTGCGGCCTGCTGCTGCTCGGTGGCTCGAGCGATGGGCCTGATCCCGGGGACTCGAGCGGCGCTCCTCGCCCGTGAATGAAAGGGGATTGGTTTTTGGGATTGTTTATTGTCCGTGACGCCACCCACGGTTGTGGTGATTATGTGGACACCACCGCTGCTCTGTATGGGGATCCCGGGAGTGATGACAGGGAGCAGCAAAGTTGTTGGTTCTCCCCTCCGTGGGTAGGGGGTAGTTGTCCCGGGGCCTAGTGATGAGATGGGTGATGAGGGATGGCGGGGCCGGTGCAGGGCTTGGTGGGGTGCAGGGACGCGCGGGCAGCGCTGTGCCTCACGGCACTGTGGTACTCACTCAGCCTGAGACGGGGACACAGTTCTCGGTAAAACACACGGCTGGAAAGACGGTTCCCACGGACGGCTGCAGGTGCTTTTCCCCAGTAGTTGACGGTGACGGTCCCTTTTCCTGCACCTAAGATGATTATGGTAGCGATGGGTTCCCACCGGTAACCCGCTCCCCGACTTGGTTATGGGCCGGATGAGCCCTACTTTGCCCGCAGGCGCTGGCCCTGAGAAACTGGTGCCTTGGCGGTGGCGGTGTCTCTCTCTAACGCTTGGACTGTTGCCTTCAATAGGGACTTTGTTGTTGGGAGACCCAGAGGTCCCCTTCACTGACGGATTTGACAAATTCACGGCGACTCCTAGCCTTGCCGGGATCCGAATGGCCCCTGCCAATGGTGCTGACTGCTCTTCGTATACCGCTCCGGTACCGCCGGGCCACCACCCGTCCACGGTCCTTCCGGCAACCTCCAAGCAGCCTCTCCGGCAGACAATCACCGCCGTCTGCTGACCTTGCTGTCTCAGTCCGGGGCACACACCCGGACCAACTTCAGGCTTCCTTAACTGTCACTGTCTCTTCCACTTTACTCCTCTCTCTTGCTTCTCTACCACTTCACTCTAACTCCTCAACTCATCTCTCTTCCTCCTCCAAACTCTAACTGCCTGGTTTTCCCGCCTCCAGGGCTGTGAACTCCTCGGTGGGCGGAGCCAACCGCCTGGCCCACCCCCTGGTGTGGACATCAGCCCCTGGAGGAAGGCAACAAGGATTTTTGTGTAGCTTTGGTGTACCTATCTGGGGTGTAGGGTGTGGTGGTGTTATGACCTGTGACCCCTGGCTTGCCCAGGGCGTCACAGGCCAAATCTGTGCCTTGCCACAATTGTGTCTCTGAGCTCCTTGGGCAGTTCCTTTGACCTCATGATTCTCATTTGGTGACATGCACTGTGAGCTGTGAGATCTTATATAGACAGGTGTGCGCCTTTCCAAATCAAGTCCTATCAGTTTAATTACACACAGCTGGACTCCAATGAAGGAGTAGAACCATCTCAAGGAGGATCACAAGGAAATGGACAGCATGTGACTTAAATATGAGTGTCTGAGCAAAGGGTCTGAATACTTATGACCAGGTGATATTTCAGTTTTTCATGTTTAATAAATTTGGAAAAATTTCTACATTTCTGTTTTTTTCTGACAAGATGGGGGATGGGGTGCAGAGTGTACATTAATGAGAAAAAAAATGAACTTTATTGAATTTACCAAATGACGGCAAACAAAGAGTGAAAAATTTAAAGGGGTCTGAATACTTTCCGTAGCAGCTGTATTTGGTATTTTTTGCATTCATAAGCTTCAAGTCTGCTATCAAAATATAAACTAAAGTAACCTAAACTTTTTTTCACCAATTAAATTTAAAAAAATATACACGTTTGGTACCTACATAATCACATTAACCTGGGGAATCTTATTCCCAGATCAGTTTTACCGTATAATAAACTTGTTAAATTTAAACCTCCCAAAGCCAATTTTTTTTTTTTTGCTAATTCAACGCACGTGGAATATTTTCCCTGTTATGACAAAATGAATGGTGTCATTCAAAAGCACAACTTGTCCTGCAAAAAATCAAGCTCTCATATGGTTATGTGACGCCCTGGCCTATCAGGTCGTCGCAGGGTATTGTGCAATCTGCCCCTCTGTACTGTATCCACATCCTCCTTGGTTAGGCGTCCCTGAACTTTGGTGTTGCCAAGAACAAGCTAATCAAAATCCTAGGAACACTCTGCACCACACCCACCAGACACACCAGTGGACGGCCTGAGTGGAATAGGGTCGCCCACTTGAGGGGTTGGGTAAGGGGAGGTCAGGAGTGTTAGGAGACAGTTAGTTGAGAAGTGACTCTCGAGAGGAGAGGTCAGGAGCTGGGCTCCTTGAGGCTACTAGGTGGCAGATGCTGGTCTGGGCCTGGTAGGAGCTGGACCCCGGTCACAGGGGATCGTGACAAGGGGCACGGACTGTTGAGGAGGACAGCCAAAGGCCTTGTGCCATCACCGGGCAGGGGCCAGGGCACAACAGGGTACGTGGACCCTAGGTCAGGAAGAAGCTTCAGGCGTCCTGACAATTTACCCGACGAGAATGAAGCCTTCAAGATCCGTTCTCCACCCTCTCCAAAATCGGGGTACTAGCGCAACGAGGGAGATAGGACTTTCCCACTACACGGTCCAAAAAATTGCAAGCCTGAACCCTGAGAGCAAGCTCACCCAGTTAGCCATACTGGTGAGCGGGACCCGATTACGTTTACACTAGAGGTACCAACCAGAAGGAAAAAGAAAAAAAGTAGTTCTTGGAAGAAAGCTAGAAAAAAATAAAACAGAAAAACATGAAATAGCCGGTCATGAAAGGGTTAAACTCTTTTATGTATCAGTATGCAACCCAATTCTGAACCCTATTTGTAAAGCCTTTGAAAGCATGTGGATAGTTATTACACTGGAATCACAGCTTTTCCTCCTTTTCATCAATCCTAAAATCATGTCTGCTTTGGCAGTTGCTGCTGGACACGGAGCGCTGCTGTTTAGTTTGCAGGTGAACATTACACCCAAGTCCTTGTTTTTCTCTGGTATCCCCGGTTGCATTATTGCCCGAGCTGCCTGTTTGTAAAGGTCTTTGTAATTTTTTACAATCATGCTAAGTTGTAAACATTTTTTGCATAATGTTATGAACAAAATCAAACACTATTCCATCCTTAAGGTCATTAATATAAAAAAAGTATGTAAAAAGTACATTTATTACTAGTGGCATAACTAGAGTTTACTGAGTCCCAATGCAAAGTTTGCACCTTGCATTCTGAATCCTATAAAGACATACGAGTTGCGTCTCTTCATTGTGTAGTAATGACCTCCATCCTGAGCCACTTCCTGCTAAATATGTCCTTCCATGCTGGTCATGTCCCCATCATAGCCCCACCCTGGTATATGTCCCCATCATGAACCCATTCTGGTGTATGACCTCTTCATGGCTAAATCCTTGTATATATGTCCCTATCATGGCCCCATTCCATTATATACAGTGCCTACAAGTAGTATTCAACCCCCTGCAGATTTAGCAGGTTTGATAAGATGCAAATAAGTTAGAGCCTGCAAACTTCAAACAAGAGCAGGATTTATTAACAGATGCATAAATCTTACAAACCAACAAGTTATGTTGCTCAGTTAAATTTTAATAAATTTTCAACATAAAAGTGTGGGTCAATTATTATTCAACCCCTAGGTTTAATATTTTGTGGAATAACCCTTGTTTGCAATTACAGCTAATAATCGTCTTTTATAAGACCTGATCAGGCCGGCACAGGTCTCTGGAGTTATCTTGGCCCACTCCTCCATGCAGATCTTCTCCAAGTTATCTAGGTTCTTTGGGTGTCTCATGTGGACTTTAATCTTGAGCTCCTTCCACAAGTTTTCTATTGGGTTAAGGTCAGGAGACTGACTAGGCCACTGCAACACCTTGAGTTTTTCCCTCTTGAACCAGGCCTTGGTTTTCTTGGCTGTGTGCTTTGGGTCGTTGTCTTGTTGGAAGATGAAATGACGACCCATCTTAAGATCCTTGATGGAGGAGCGGAGGTTCTTGGCCAAAATCTCCAGGTAGGCCGTGCTATCCATCTTCCCATGGATGCGGACCAGATGGCCAGGCCCCTTGGCTGAGAAACAGCCCCACAGCATGATGCTGCCACCACCATGCTTGACTGTAGGGATGGTATTCTTGGGGTCGTATGCAGTGCCATCCAGTCTCCAAACATCACGTGTGTGGTTGGCACCAAAGATCTCGATCTTGGTCTCATCAGACCAGAGAACCTTGAACCAGTCTGTCTCAGAGTTCTCCAAGTGATCATGAGCAAACCGTAGACGAGTCTTGACATGACGCTTTGAAAGTAAAGGTACCTTATGGGCTCGTCTGGAACGGAGACCATTGCGGTGGAGTACGTTACTTATGGTATTGACTGAAACCAATGTCCCCACTGCCATGAGATCTTCCCGGAGCTCCTTCCTTGTTGTCCTTGGGTTAACCTTGACTCTTCGGACAAGCCTGGCCTCGGCACGGGTGGAAACTTTCAAAGGCTGTCCAGGCCGTGGAAGGCTAACAGTAGTTCCATAAGCCTTCCACTTCCGGATGATGCTCCCAACAGTGGAGACAGGTAGGCCCAACTCCTTGGAAAGGGTTTTGTACCCCTTGCCAGCCTTGTGACCCTCCACGATCTTGTCTCTGATGGCCTTGGAATGCTCCTTTGTCTTTCCCATGTTGACCAAGTATGAGTGCTGTTCACAAGTTTGGTGAGGGTCTTAATTAGTCAGAAAAGGCTGGAAAAAGAGATAATTAATCCAAACATGTGAAGCTCATTGTTCTTTGTGCCTGAAATACTTCTTAATACTTTAGGGGAACCAAACAGAATTCTGGTGGTTTGAGGGGTTGAATAATAAATGACCCTCTGAATAAACTTTTCACAATTTAAGAAAAAAAAAAAAAAGAAATAACATTCTTTTTTGCTGCAGTGCATTTCACACTTCCAGGCTGATCTACAGTCCAAATGTCACAATGCCAAGTTAATTCCGAATGTGTAAACCTGCTAAATCTGCGGGGGGTTGAATACTACTTGTAGGCACTGTATGTTCCCATCATGACTCCATCCTGGTATATGTCACCATCATGGCTCCTTTATGCCTATAAACATCACCCCCATCATGGCTATATCCTGATATATATCACCCTATCATTGTATATATGTCCCTATCATGGCCCCATCCTTGTTTATATGTCCCCATCATGGCCCCATTCTGACATACAGTATATGTTTCCATCATGGCCCCATCCTAGTATATATGTCCACATACTGACCCCATCATGTCTGTATCCTGGTATATATGGCCCTATCCTTGTATATATATGTCCCCATTATGGCCCCATGCTGGTATGTATGTATGTCCATGGCTCCTTCCTGCCTATAGTCATGACCCTCATCGTGGCTATATCCTGGTATATATCGCTGCATCATGGTATATATGTCCCCATTATGGCCCCATCCTGGTATATAGAGGAAAAAAAAGAGGCTGGTCCGGCGCTTGAGAAGTGAAATCAGCTACCCAGGTAAGATGACCAGCTTGTTTATTGTAGGTCTTCAATAAAATATGGAACCCTTCATGGGTAAGGCATATCCAAAGTGACAAGTATATGACAACCACAACATGTTTTGGCTACATATTGTAGCCTTTGTCCTAGTATATATCTCCACATCATGGCCCCATCATGGCTATATCATGGTACATATGGCCCAACCTGGTATATATATATCCTCATCATGGCCCCAGTCTGGTATATATTTCCCCATCATTGCCCCATGATGGTATATATGTCTCCATTAGAGCCCCATCCTAGTTTTTATGTCCACATCATATCCCCATCTTGGTATATGTCCCCATCATGGCCCCATCCTGGCATATGTCCCATCCTGGCCGCATCCTGGTACATACAGTATGATCCCCATAAAAAAATTATACTCAACCTTCCTTCATCTCTCCCAGTGTCCTCCTCCAATGCTGTCATTATGGCAAATGGCCTCAGCGTGTAAGCGGCACAGTGCATGATGTAACTGTCATGCGCACCCACCACTACTACTACTGTCATATGCTAGCATATTCACTGTGCCGCATGCCTGGCATTATGTGCATGGGCAACAATGAATATCCAAATTGTTTAATAGCGCCCAGCCGCTGTAGCCACCCAGTTGCTGCAGGAAGCCAGCTGTTGGGAGGTCACGTGTGCGGCTATTAAAGAACATGAATATTCACTGCTCCTCACACCCATAATCCAGCCCACCTCTCAGCACTTGTTTCAGTGCAAAGAGGTGGGCAGGAATATGGGCATGGGGTGCAGTAAATATTCATATTCTTAATTAGTGGCCAGCACATTACAGTGCAGAAACCAGAAGGGTCTGTGTGCTGCAATGCATTTCAGCAGGATGTACACTCTCGGATGCACATCCAGCTGAAGCAAGCTCTGGGCCCCCTGTACCCCCTTACCCGGTTTTGGGCTCAATCCCTGAGACCGCAATTGTTATGCCTCTCTCTATTGCTTAAAAATACTTTACCCTCACAAGGTTATACACTGTCAAAAGAGTTTAAAATCCAGACGCATTTATCACATAAGTACAGTATATATATATATATATATATATATATATATATATATATATATATATGTGTGTGTGTGTGTGTAGGGGAAAAAGTGTCAGAAAGGACAAAAGGGCACAGAAATTAGTACAAAAACTTGATTAAGAGTTTTTTTCTGATAAATAATGAGTCCATTTTCCTCAGCTGATATGGTTGCCCCACACAGCGTTAAATCGAGAATTATATTGCAGCTATCTTAGTGCATTTCGAAGTATACAGACTGTGTAACAATCTGTTTTCTCTTTTGCTTACATAAACATTCTAACTCTTTGACTTCATCAATCTGTTATACACAGATACCAAATGCTAACACTTAATAAACATAAGGGGCTTAGGATATTGCACCATTTGTAGGACAATTACTTATATGCAAATATACAGAACATTCCTTCAATATTTACTCTAAAACTTATCTACACCAACTCAAAGTCCTGTATTACTTGCACTCTCTAGCTCTGTACTTGAAGGATAATTATTGGGGGGATTGTATTTTGGAGAATTGGCTATACAGCACTATATATATATATATATATATATATATATATATATATATATATATATATATATATATATATATTGCTTTCTTGGCCTTTTTTAAGAGAATATGAATGGTAACACAATTTTTTTTTACCCATTCAAGATTAGTGGTTGGGTGAAGCCATTTATTTTCATACTACTGCTTTCTCTTTTTAAATGATAATGACAATCAAAAACCTCCAAATGACCCTGATGAGAAGTTCACATGTGGCGCCCCAGCGGTCTGGTTGCCACAGCAGTGTTGCCCTCCTCAAAAGGGTAAATGCTGAGCCTGGAGGTAGTTGGGGAAATCCATTGGCCAGTAAGTACCATCATTCAACACAGTTTCTCTCCCAGGCCAGCAGAGGGAGCTCTAAACCTGGAGTTCCAGAGAGAATCCTTAAGCTCTGACCTGGGGGAGGAGTTAGTTAGTCTGTGAGGAGAGTTCAGAGAGACAAGGACTCAAGTAGTGTGGTGTGTGAGCTGGGAGCTAAGAGAGATCGTTCGGCCCAGGAAAACACATCCACAAAGAGGCAAAGAGGAGAAGAACACTGGGAGTGGAGCGCAGCCAGCTCGCCCCGATGTCGTAGCTAAAGAAACTGAATACCGGAGTTCAGGGCCACTCGAGTACTCGAGTACCGGTGGTTGCATCCGGAGGATGAGAGGACTGCAGGTTTCTGTCCACCCCGCACCTGGAGGTGCAGCTGTAGAGCCAGGACTAAGGGCCCGGATATAAAGAACGGCACCTGTGATAGTCCACGCAGCACGCCATACGGGAGAGGTAATAAATTACCTCAGACAGCAACAGAACGGGTCTCAGCATACTGAAACAGTGGGACCCCGTTTACTCAGACAGAGCGTAGGGAGCAGGCCTCATTACTCACCTGGCCAGTGCGAGTTCCCTGACTGCTTCCAGGCTACCGGACCGCCATTACAACCTGTAACCGGCTCCCAGGACTTCACTGGTTGCTAAGGACAAGTAAAGGAGAAGGTAAAGAGAATCATTGTCTGTCTGTTCCTTTATACCGCCCTGTCGGCCCTGCACCTCATTAGCAAACACCATAGACTTTACCAAGCACCAAAGGTTGCCCTGGGGTACCTGCTCTACCTGTGGAGAGTAAGGAACACCTCAGCTGCCATAACATCGGCCCCGGAGGTCCCTTCCAGCAACTGCGGCTCCATAGCTGCAAATTACCACAGGTGGCGTCACGAATCTTAAATAAACATTATCATCACCTCCCCAATATCGCCGGCATTTTAATTGACTCCACCAGGGAACCCCGGACTAGTCCGGCCCGACACCGAGTCACCTAAGGCCCTGGGGTGGGCGAGTCACACATACCCCAGTTCAGTTCTTAATACCATGTATTGCCCCCTATAACATCAATAACAGCTTGGAAGTCTTTTGTGGTAGTTGTGGACGAGGTTCTTTATTTTCTCAGATGGTAGAGCTGCCCATTCTCCTTGGCAAAAAGCCTCCAGTTCCTCTAAATTCCTGGGCTGTCTTGCAGGAAGTGCACACTTGAGTCCTCCCCAGAGTGGCTGGCTGTAGGGCGCTGTTCTGGCTGTGGTGGAGGCTGTGCTGGCTGCAGTGGGGGCTGTGTGGTGGGTGAGATGCTCTGTCGGCGGTGCGAGCTTCAAATAATGGCACCTGGAGTCGGCACATGTGCAGATGGAGCTCTCAGCTCAAGATCTCATCTGCAAATGCGCCGCCTCCGGTCCATTGATCTCTCAGCAGTGGACTTAAGAAAATGGCGTCCAGAGGTGGTGCACACAGATGAGATCTCGGCTTGTCTTTGAGCCAAGAGCTCAATCAGCACAAGCGCCAACTTGGGGCGCCATTTCTTTGAAGTCCAGACTGCCGACAGAGCCTCTGTGACACTCACCACACCACCCTGCTCTACACAGCCAGCACGGTGCCCACAGCTAGCACAGCCCTCACTGCAGCCAGCACAGCCCTCACCGCACCAACTGCAGCATCGCCCTACTCCAGCACCGCCCCTGCCTCCTGTGACCCCGCTCCACCACCGCTGCCGCCTCCACCTCTAGTAAGACACCACCAGAGTATAAGGCTGACCCCTTTTTTTTACCTTTTTTATCCCAAAATTTGGGGTGCATTTTATAATCCAGTGCGACTTATAAAACAAAAAATATGGCAAAAATGTATCTTAGTTGTTCTTTGAGACATTTGTTTAGCAGTTTTTCCTATAGATAGATGGACAGATAAAATAGAATAAAAATAAACACTAAATACCTCAAAAATGCAATATGGATTAAAAATAAATGTATGAAAATACCTATTATTGCATTCAAAAATTCATGTATAAAGAAAACAACAAATAAATATAACACAAACACGGATGTGCCTGGTTTTGAACTGATTAATGTTATTTTTTTATTAAATTATTTTTTTTTACGTTCTCTTTCTTAAAAGATATAATAGGAGTTTTCCAAGTACACAGTGTGCATCTCTTTTTATATTATATTGCCCTAGATACAAAAAGTGAGCAAAAATAACAAAAAATCAATCACCATCGCCAAGATCCCGTGACCTCAGCTGGGTTTCACATTATGACTTTCATATATTTGAAGTTATGAAGAATATACTCAATATGACAGGTGCTGTGCTTGGAAAAAAAATACAGCCATTTTAAAACTAACTATCTAGGCAATTTGAGCTACAAGACAATGTCAGCAGTTGTCTGAGACTCATGTGTAAGGACGTGAATCGGTAGATGATCTTGTTTTCACGCTGTAAAGCTGCTGTACCGCAGTGTCACACACCTACTGCAATAATTACAAATCTGCTTGTGTGAGTACATGATCTACTCGGCTTATTTAAGTATAAATTGCTCTAAAATGTATTCGCCCCTGACCAGATTTTTCTATTTTTGCTTTTTCCCATTTAAGTTTTTCACACCATCCGGCTTATTTTTATATAAGACAAAGACAACATGCGAAAATATAAAATTAATCTTTTAAATTATCATTCTGTTTATTGAATTCAAAATGTTTTTCAAAACTAACAAATTGTTTGAAATTTGAATTTGACAGTACCCCGACAGATAAACCTCATGGTCCATCATGTCAATATTTTAATAATTAGTGCTACTGTGACGCCCTGGCAAAACCAGGTAGTCACACAGTTTAGGGCCCCACACAACACCGCTCCCACACAGGGTTAAAGCAGCCGACAAAACCCTAGTCACCCCCCCAAGGAAGGACAGACACACCAGTGGGCGGGACCAGGCAGAAAGAAAATGCCCACCTAGGGGTCTGGAGAGCCCGGGGCAGGAAAAGTAGTAGTTCAAGTTTAGAGCTCAAGTTGAGAGGAGTGAGGAGAAGTAGCTGACAGGTGTCAGGGTCGGAGCCCTGACACATTGGCTAGGTGGCAGACTGTGGTCACCGCCAGTAGGAGACGGAAAGACGGCTCGGCAGATCTGAGGAGGGCCGGGGCAGGGTTGTAGCCCGCTGGTACCGACACCGGAGAACCAACCCGGAAACCGTGCACACAAGGGGGTACTCGGACCCTGAAGCCAGGACCAGCACTGACAGCCTAGCTAATCAACCGATTGAGGGTAGGATTCCAGGTCCTGTCCCAACCTAAGTCCCAAAAAGGGGCCAACCACCCACAGAGAGGGATAGGGCATTCGCCAGGGCCCGGTAGATCCCACGGGTCAGCGTCTGACGGGCACGGCTCCCAACCAGAGGACCGGGTGCAGACTCCTGCGTTACACACCGGGAAGTCTACACTAGAGAACACAAAGTGCAGAGGAAAGGGGTAGTGACCATCAGCCCAGGTATGGGACCAGATACACCCGTCTGCGGCAGCCGGTCACAATCACCTTGGTTTACCAAAAGACTTGTGTAATTGATTCCACAGTGAGTAACTTTCCCGGCCTGATCGGGCGCGCCGGCCCCTGCCATTATCATCTCCTGCACAGAGACATTGGGCCCCGGGGTATCCATCCCTGCCCACGGAGGGGTTAACATCAAGCTGCCAGTCCATCGCCCCCGGGAGCCCCACAACAGCAGCGGTGGTGCTACATCTCACCACCCACCGTGGGTGGCGTCACAGACAGTTTTCAACAACCCCCGTACAAATACGTCCCCCTTTTATTCGGAGTGTCCACGCGACCCCCAGGTCCGGAGAACCCCTCGAGCCGCACCGTAGATCCGGATCCGAGCAGCACCGGCTGCTGGCACGGGGGCGGCACAGTAGTGCCTTAGTGTCTTGTAAAATTGTTAAGTTTGTAAAAGAAAATTTCAATTCCGGAATTTGTGATTTTAAATTTTAAACCATTTAGCCCTTTCTCACAATTGTTCCCTTTCTGAAACAGTCTGCACAACTTTTTTGCCAACGGATTGATTATGGATTCATTATAACTAAATGAGGTAAAAGTGGGCCACTGGTCCATGGTACCATTCACTGACCCAGAGGTCCTGCAGTGGCCCAGATCTTAACCCCCATAGAAAACCTTTGGAGGCAGTTGAAAGTTCATGTTGCTCAGTGACAGGCCAAAAACATCACTGCTCTAGAGGATATCTGCATGGAGGGCCAACATACAACCAACAGTGTGTGCCAACCTTGTGAAGACTTAAAGGATATATAACAAAATATTGAGATGAACTTTTGTTATTGACCAAATACTTATTTTCCACCATAATGTTCAAAAATAATCTTGCCAAATCAGATGTGGTGATTTTCTGGATTTGTTTTCTCATTTTGTCTCTACCTATGATGTCAATTACAAGCCGACCTCATCTTTTTACTTGGGAGAACTTGCACAATTGGTGGCCGACTAAATACTTTTTTCCACCACTGTTACCTTTTCCAGAGATGATAGAATAAGACACAGATTTTTCTTCAGATGATGTTTTAGCCACCCATGACCTGTGATGTGTATGACTGAGGCCAACAACCTCCTTTGATGATGATATCACCTGCTCAACATTCTTGTCTATTTTCTAGGTCTTGTCCATGACAGAATCATGATTATTATCATATCTTGTATGGATGACAGTTACATCTATTTGGAAAATGGCCTGAGCCCCCATCCCACTTGCCTGAATCCCACCTCCAGTCCCATGTCATCCAAGTACAAAAGTGAACTGGACTTTCCAATAAAGCAACTGGAAGATTTTCTGGTGTAGCTATCCTTGAAGGTGCTGTCGGTTTAGGGGACTATGGAATAGGTGTCATTGATGGAATAGAATTTCTGCTATGTAGAATATAAAGTATCAGCATACTTACTCCAGCTTATGATGATGTCGCTGACAGAGGCTATATCATTTTATGGTGATTGAGATAAGTTATATGGTAGATATTCCATTTTGCCTTGCATTTCTTTCCCACTAATATGCTTACCAAAAGCAAAGGAGGTCAAGTGGGCTCTATGTTTATTACTTTGTACCTACTATGTGTCTCCAATTTGACAATTAGCAAAACAGACCTCCAGAGTTAAATATTTTCATTTACTGTAATAATTTGTTTGCTAATTTTGTTTTAAAATACATTATCTTCCATTGGTCAAAAAGAGCCACGTAAAAAAAATAAATGGCAGTAGGTAAGAACATTGTCTAAAAACATTGCAATAGACCACAGTATAGTTGTATGGTATATCATTGCCAAAGTGGAATAATAAAATAGGTATGCGAAAAGTAAGAAGTATATAACAGTGTATGAGCACAATATATTCCTTTTATGCCGCTGCAATTCCAAATTGATAAGATTTGTTTTACAAGCGCTTGGGAAATCAATACAGCACACACGCTTTGTAGTGTACTGAAAGTTTCTGCTTTATTACATCATGTGACCAGTTTATATAGCGTCATATAGACAAAGGAAAAATGGATTCCAACTTATGAGCCAATAGGAACAAAAGTGGCGTGAACAGAAATGTGAAAGTTCCCATGAGTGCTAACTGAACCCTATGGCATCATTAGCTATAAGACATGATGGACATTATCGAATCAAAATGGATTCTATTCTCTCACACAGTGTATCATTTTTTTTATTTTTTTGTGGGGGGTATTTTTTTTTAAATCTTCTAAATGTAGAGTTCACTACTTAGGTTCATGCATAGAAAAAGTAACTTGCCACTATAGTTAGAAGCATTGTGATGCCTACGATTCTTAAATGGAACCAGTAAAACAGTTACAAAAACTTAACCTTTTTAATTTTTTATTATTTCTTTTAAATTTATTTAAGTCTTAACTATCCCCTACTTCAACAGTATGGTTGTGGTGTGTACAACTGATAAATTGGATTATTAAAACAGGCATTCACAAACTAAAATGTGACCTTTCTTTAAGAGGTTGAACCCCCCCGCCCCCAAAACCACGACCTTTTGCCTTTAGAAATTAGGATGGGACAAGTAATGCTAGATAGACTCACATCCCAAAAGAAAGCATTTTCACCAGGTTTCTGTATTTAGGTGGCGTGTAAGTGTTTAATATTGCATTATTACAACACGAAAGTGCAAAAAATATTTATTTTTACAACATATATACTTTCTGAGGTTGACAGTTGTGTTTAAACTTCTGGGTTATGTAGATTTTTCTTAAGGATGTTAAAATAAAAATATGATTTGCCTGTCTTATAATACAGGAAGCACACCTTCTGTGACACACAAGCCTTGGATTCAGGATTTGGATTTAAAGCAAAAACAGCACTAAGGGGTTTAATACTGCCTTTCTAGTTTGTACTGCGTAAAGAATACATTTAAAAAAGCTATTATTAAGGTGCTGTTACTGAAGTGTATCACTGATTAATCAATTCATAGTCACACTGAGGGACTATGCAGTTACAGCAATTCCCTATAGATCACATGAACCGAGACTAGCACTCCCAATTCCAACCTGCTTTAGTAAAGATGTAGTACACCACTATCAGATTAGGCCTTTCTCTATCACTAGGTGGAATAATCGGACCTCCTATCCTTACACTGTACCCTTACATTGTGCAAGCATAAAATGCCACTTCATGGCTGTCCCCATCTTTTGGCTGGCCTAGAACTTTTGATGTAAATGCTGCAGACCATTATAAGGTCGAAGCATGTATGGCCATGCCTGACAACATTAGCCTGCTTTTTGAGTCTTCAGAAAAGTGTGAAATAACTGGCAATATTCTTAGGCTGGGTCGATGGTTGCAAATCGAATCGCTCAATGTTCAAATTCGCACAGACCAGCAACCTCGATAAGTCTTTCAATTCGCTGTCAATGAACTTTGTCTAAAGGCCTCTTTACACGCTGCGATATTGTTACCGATATCGCTTGCGTGCGTACCCGCCCCCATCGGTTGTGCAACATGGGCAAATCGCTGCCCGTGGCGCACAACATCGCTCAGACCCGTCCCACTACTTACCTGCCTAGCGACGTCGCTGTGACTGGCAAACAGCCTCCTTTCTAAGGGGGTGGTTCGTTTGGCGTCACAGTGACATCACTAAGCGGGCGCCCAATAGAAGCGGAGGGGTGGAGATGAGTGGGACGTAACATCCCGCCCACCTCCTTCCTTCCGCATTGTGGGCGGCTGCAGGTAAGGTGAGGTTCCTCGTTCCTGTGTTGTCACACACAGCGATGTTTGCTGCCACAAGAATGACGAACTACATCATACACGCAGCAGCAACGATAATTGAGAATAGGGGGGCATGTCACCGATTAGAGATTTTGCAAGTTTTTGCGACGATGCAAAATCGCTCATAGGTATTACATGCAACGACATCGCTAAAGCGGCCGGATGTGCGTCACAAATTCCGTGACCCCAACGAGATCGCTTGAGCGATGTCGTAGCGTGTAAAGCGGCCTTAACTCCTTTTTGTAAAATTATTTATATTTGGAAACAGATGTAGTCAAATCTATATATATAAATAATGCACCTATTTATGTTCTTGTCACAGTTTATCAATGGAATTCAATTCAGGACCTTTGACAAGGCAAGACTTTCGGTCAACCCAAAAAAAACTTAAATTCTTTTCTCTTGACCAACTCAGAGGTGGATTTGCTTGTGTGCTTTGGATCTTTGTCTTGTTTGAACTGAGAAGCAGACATTCTCCTTTAAAATATTTTTATAGAAGCAGGGTCCATTATTCCAACAATGATGTACTGGTCCTGCTGGAACAAAACAGCACACCATCAAATTACCACTACTATGGTTGACATTTGATATGATGTTCCTACGGAAGAATTCAGTGCTTGAGCTTTATTCCAGTTGTAATGGGACCTGTGCCTTTCAAAAATTGACACCTTTGACAAAATACTACATTAAAAAGCTTGGGGTTCATTGAGATGTTTATTGGCAAATACAAGATGAGCCATTGTGTTATTTTCTTTTTGTCAGCAGTGCTTTGCTCCTTGTAACGCCCAGACCGGCGTCCCCATGCTGTCAGTTCTCTCACCTGCCTGGCATCCCTGAGATGTCCACCCCATCCTTGCATCATGCTGCTGTCTCCTGGGGTCTGTACACATCTCACAGGCCTACTGGGAATGCACGAAGGGTGCACACATGGCCCCTTTTCTTAAAGGGCCAGCCTGTCCTGACTTGGAAGTTCCTCTCAGGTTAGCTGAGAGGTTTCAGGTAGTTAAGGCACCTTCCCCTTAAGGGAGGTGCCTGGCAAATGTGTTAGTTATGTTGCTAGTTCTCAGATCCTTAAAGCTGCTGTCGATGCTGCTGTTATTGTGCTACATTCTGCTGCTGACTCGTGTCTATGTTTCAGTGCTATCTTAATCTGCTGCTGCTACAATCATCAACGCCGGTCGCTGCTGCTATATCCATCCATCCATACCGGACGGATCTACGACTTTGCCTGCTGCCACTGTCGCTTCAATCAGAAACTGTACTGTATCCATGGTGCCAGCTGCTGAGTTACCGTAAAACCTCTGGGTCTGCCCTCTGCCGGCTGCTTACCAGCGCTACTAATGAAGTTCCAGGCCAGGTAATCAAAAGAGGAGGTGCAATTCTCAGAGCTCTCGTTCAGCGGTCACAGATTGATGTGGCTGATGGATCAGATCCTGAAAATGAAATCACACCATTTCTATTCACTTCTGTTTCTAGTTTTCTCTATTTGTGCATAATGTCAATATCACCTAATATTTGCATAGCGCAAACTTAGATTAGACAGTCTTAAAATGTGCTATATTTATCAAAGGTGTCTATGCTTTTTAATAAATCTGGTGCATTTTTAGACTGTCTAGTCTAATTTAACTAGACTAGACACTTTGGACAGAATAGACAGATGGATTACATGGTGCCAAAAATTTGTGCTGCAATTTTTGCACACTTGTGCATGTTAGGCCAAGCCCATTTTCAAAAAGTCATACCCCTAGCAGCCGAATGTGCAAAAAGAATTTAAAAAACAAAATAAATATGGTGAAAGTCAGAAAAGTCACGACGTTTTTGCGCAAACCACCAAATTTTGGGCACATTTTCCTTTTTTAAATTTCCCCAACTTGCTTTCATTGTGACTTTTTCGGAGCCTTTGCAATAGCTTTGCAACTCTTTCTAGACTGTTGAATATCTAGGACTTTTGCATCAGTATTGGAATATATTGTATATTTTGAATTTTACACTCTTTGCTGCTGTTTGAGACCATCTAGCTGCTTCATATTGCTGAAGAGATTAAATTTTAGCAATGTTTAGGTTCAACAGGTCTATAAGGAATTACGGTTGAGTGTGACCAGTTAAAATAATCCAATTGGTTTACTGGTTGATTTTTTTTATTATTTTTTTTTAAATACAGGATTTTTGTCTTTTTTTATTTTTGCTTATATGGTTGGTAATGGGGAATGGGGGTCTCATAGATGCCTCTCCATTGCCAACCCAGGGCTTGTTGGCAGCTGTGATTTTTGACAAGTCACAGTTGACATCAACCCCATATATTGTTCAGATTGCTACCACATCAGGGCAATCAGGATGAGCCAGGTAAAAGTGTTACAATTTTTCGCATCTATTACATGTACCAATTGTAGGGCAGCTGTGAGCTGCTATTTGTAGGCTGGCAAGGGCCCAATAACCATGGATCTTCACAGCCTGAAAATACCAGTCCCTAGCTGTCTGCTTTATCTGCAATGGTTATCAAAAATGGGCAGGAGCCCAAGTCGTTTATTTATTATTAATTTGATAATTAAAAAAAACATTGTAGGGAGACTCTTTTTTTGATAACAAGCCAAGATAAAGTACACAGCTGGGGCTGAAGCCCCCTGCTGTCTACTTTACCTGCTCTGGTTTCACAAATAGGTGGGGGACTACACATCAAAGTGGCGTAAAACTCTGACAACATTGTTCCTAGAAGCAACCTGAGTTTCAGAGATGCATGCAGGCATCTTCTCCATGCTGTTCCCATTCAATTTCAGCACTTTTGCATATTTTTACAGTTCCACTAGACATCCTGGGAGGGTTCACTGGAAAATTATTTTAGTTTCCCGTTTGACTTGCATTAAATTCGTTATTTGTGACGAATACATGAATAGTACGAAATATTTAATGTGAATAATCTAAACTCGAAGTATTCACCATCACTAATAAGGACATGTTTATTAATAATGGATTTGCTGTACAAAATTTCTGCAATAAATAGACAAAAAAATGTAAGGTATTTTATAGCATATCTACACCAAATCATGCTGCTGCAGATTAACTAAAATAAAAAAAAAAGTCTATAGATATATTCCTCTCCATTGGCACTGACATTAAAACCACATCCTGGTTTCTCACTGGTCTCTGTATCCTGGTTTCCATCAACCACGGGTCAATTTCTGTGCTGAAAATTTGCGCATACATTGATTATATTTTTTAAAAGGAATTCACCAGCAGTTTTTTGAGAGTAGCATGATGGAAAGATGGAGACCCTGGTTTCAGCTACAGTATATATCACTTACTTCGTGCTTAATGTAACTTCAATAAAAACAGTATTTTATCAGCAGGAGATTATCAATAAAGGACTGGTTGTCTCATGCCATGTAGTCCTCCTGAGTCCTGATCTGATTAACCCCGCCCTCACCACTGATTGGCTGATTTCTTCGAATGTACAGTATGCGCAGAAAACTGTCAATCAGTGATGTGGGCGTGAATACAGAGAGATCAGCATTTAGAGAAATAGTAGATCTGAAGCAGAGAAAGCGGGGATTTTTTCAAAACTGAAGAACTGTAACTCACATGTTGCGAGCGGGGGCCGCTGCCGCCTCTGCTGGTTGATTAACAAGGGGCATGCAAACTTCATCGTCCTAGGGTCCAGGCACCCCGTCTGTGCATGGCCTCCGGACTGGATTCCCACTGTCGGCACCGGCGGGCTACAACCCTGCCTCGGTCCACTTTAGGTCTCCCATGACCGGATCTCCGTCGCCTGTGGCCCTGTTCACTGTCTGCCACCTAGTCGGGTAGTCCAAGGGCCCCTACCCCTGACTACACTTTGCTGTCAGCTCCGACTACTACACAACTTCACTTCACTCCAAGTCAAACTTGAACTGCTAGCTGAACTGAACTGACTTAGACTTAGACTAGACTTAGGGCTACTTTGCACACTATGACATCGCAAGCCGATGGTAGCGATGCCGAGCGCGATAGTCCCTGCCCCTGTCGCAGCTGCGATATCTTGCGATAGCTGCCACAGCAAACATTATCACTACGGCAGCTTCACATGCACTTACCTGCCCTGCGACGTCGCTCTGGCCGGCGAACCGCCTCCTTCCTAAGGGGGCGGGTCGTGCGGCGTCACAGCGACGTCACACGGCAGGCGGCCAATAGAAGCAGGGGGGCGGAGATGAGCGGGACGTAAACATCCCGCCCACCTCCTTCCTTCCTCATTCCAGCTGGGGCACAGGTAAGGCAATGTTCCTCGCTCCTGCGGCTTCATACACAGCAATGTGTGCTGCCACAGGAACGAGGAACAACATCGTAACATCGGTCCTTCCGAAATTATGGAAATGACCGATGCTACACCGATGATACGATTTCGACGCTTTTGCGCTCGTTAATCGTAGTAAAAAGGATTCACATATTCCGATGTTGACAGCGACGCCGGATGTGCGTCACTTTCGATTTGACCCCACCGACATCGCACCTGCGATGTCGTAGTGTGCAAAGTACCCCTTAGACTTCGACTGAACTGACGTGCTCCTGCCCCTGACACCTCAGGACCCCTAGGTGGGCCTTCTCATCCGCCTGATCCCGCCCACTGGTGTGTCCTTATTATCATGAAGGGGTGGCTAGGCTTTTATGGCTGTGTGTTGTACCTGAGTGTGGGTTTTTGGTGGTTACAAGGAGGATGGACTCTTTTGTGACTGCTTGGTTTTGCCAGGGCGTCACACACATATCACTGCAATCAGGATCTGTGTGCCTACATCGTGGTGCTCTCAGATTACATGGCAAAAACATGGTGACAGATTCCCATTAAATTCATTTTTCTGGTACTGTTACACTGCTGATTTTCCATTAGAAGTTTCATATGGAAATTTCACAGCATTTCTGCTAGGCTGACTGTACTAAAGCAGGCTTCAAACTTCCACTGTTGCCTGTCAATTAGTTTCATAGGCATTTTGTTACAAATCATCTATCTGTAATAACATTAACTGCTGTTTTTAATGCACATATTCATTTATAGTTGTATTATGATACCTTCATTTCCATGTCCTAACCATTTATCAATCATTGTTTTCATTTATTTATACTCAATCAATCTTTCCATTGTACGTGATCCTTGACTTCAATATCTGGCCCTGACATTTAGGCGGGCTTTGCACACTACGACATCGCAGGCCGATGCTGCGATGTCGAGTGCGATAGTCCCCGCCCCCGTCGCAGCAGCTATATGTGGTGATAGCTGGCGTAGCGAAAGTTATCGCTACACCAGCTTCACACACACACTCACCTGCCGTGCGACGTCCCTGTGGCCGGCGACCCGCCTCCTTGTTAAGGGGGCGGGTCGTGTGGCGTCACTGCGACGTCACACGGTAGGCGGCCAATCAGAGCGGAGGGGCGGAGATGAGCAGGATGTAAACATCCCACCCACCTCCTTCCTTCCGCATATCCTACGGACGCCGCAGTGAGGCCGGTAGGAGATGTTCCTCGCTCCTGCGACTTCACACACAGCGATGTGTGTTGCCGCAGGAGCGAGGAACAACATCGGACCATTGCGTCAGCGTAATTATGGATTACGCCGACGCTGTACCGATGATACGATTACGACGCTTTTGCGCTCGTTAATCGTATCATCCAGGCTTTACACACTGCGATGTCGCATGCGATGCCGGATGTGCGTCACTTTCAATTTGACCCCACCGACATCGCACCTGCGATGTCGCAGTGTGCAAAGTGCCCCTTACCCGTAAACGAGATAATGACATGTTATAGTCGAAGCAATCAATGGAATGAACAGTCGCTGTTCCCGCCTTAAAGAGGAATGTATACACTATATGGACAAAAGTATTCTGTCCATATAGTGTATGTAAATAAAAATAAATCTTTATTTTTATATAGCGCTAACATATTCCGCAGCACTTTACATACATCAGGAACACTGTCCCCATCAGGGTTCACAATCTAAATTCTCTATCTGAATGTCTCTGGAGTATGGGAGGAAACCGGAGTGCCTCGAGGAAACCCACAAAAACACGTGGAGAACATACAAACTCCTTTGCAGATGGTGTCCTTGGTGGGATTCGAACCCAGGACCCCAGCGCTGCAAGACTGCAGTGCTAACCACTGAGCCACCGTGCCGCGGATGGTTCTGACTGGTTTTTGACAAAGCTGGGTATAGATGAGAGGACCCATGGAAGTTTGGTTTGATGGGTGCAACCGGATATTTGGAAAAGTTCGGCTTTGGACCCAAACTTGACCTGAACTCCAATGAAAGTCACTAATTGGGCAGTTTGGGTCTCCACCCACATGCAGCCGGTCATACACAGATCCCTTCCGGGGTCGGATGAGTGGGGTTTTTTGGCTGAGCACCAAGTGTACCCGAGCACAGCAATGCTCGCGCGAATAGTTTGCATATGTAAAGCACTCGAACTCTGTTTCTTTGTAAAGTCTGTGTTTGGCACAAACCGCGAACACCAAACTTGGGGTTTGCTCATCTCTAGCTCTGTGCAAAAGATTAAAATTGGGCCCTAATTGCTCCCATATTGCACCATCAAACCCAGACATTTAGGTTATATTTACATGCACTGAGTTCAGACCATTAAGCGAGCGCGATCAACAATATTGAAGTTGTTCAGCACTTGTTTCCAGGACTCTTTACACAGGATGACGAAGAATGATGGGCACAGAATGATTACTAGTAGATCAACCTGTCCCCTATAGTATCATGTTATCAGCTGCATTTCTGTAGTTTGCACCGGGCGATGTGATACTGAGAACAAAATTTTTTGTTCTGCTACAAACAATCCAATCACCCAATGAGTGAGCAGTATTTCACTCATTCATTAGACAATTGCCGACTTCTTTACACCTATCAGCTTTTATCTGTTCATCCAGGATTTCCAAGTGGATTTATTTTTTAACACAGTTACATGACCAATCACATGATTGTGATATCACCAAAGGTCCCCAAGCAATTTCCACATCAGAAATCAGTGTAGCTCCTGCTGTAGATGCTAGAGGCTCTCAGGGGAATGGAGTCCTGGGCCGTTACCCAGTTTGCCCCATCCTAACAGCGGCCTTACTGATGCTTACACATTACACCTACAGGAAGTCATTTCATTTTAAAAAAAATGGCAATTTATATGGGGTTGGTCCCTCTCTGCAGGTATAACAGCTTCCTCTCTTCTGGGAAGGTTTCTACAAGATTTGGGAATTGTTGTTCTGTTCCCACTTAAAGGCGATGGAAGGTGCGTAGTTGTGAGAGGTTGTGAGAATCTTACCTTCGTTTTTCCTATAGGTGGGGCAGACAGGACCAGAGCGCTCCAGAGTGAAACATGCACATGCTGAGATGAAACAATGGTGGTTTATTTTCTCCAAAGGTTAAGGACATGCAGAGTGCAGTAATCCAAGTACTTGGCATTTTGATTCTCCAGTGATGTTTGTCTCTGAAGCTACTATGTGGTCAGAAGACTTTGCTCCTAGTAGCTCCAATCCAATAAGGGATGTTGTTCTCAAAAATTCTGGTTTGGAATGAACATACCAGGATGTGATGCAAGAGGATCATCAGACACTCCCATGGGCTGGACAAAAGAAACAGAGGAGCTGAAAGGTCTGACCAGTAGATGACAGCAGAGACAAGCATGAAAAACATTAAATAACAGTTTTAACTAAGACAAATAGAAACAGCACACTCCCCGTCTGAAATTCACTTTGGGGATTTCACTATTGAGTCCATAATACAACCTGAAAGGAAAGGCATGTTAAATGCAAAAACAAGCTCAATTGAGTCCAAAACAAGAAGGATGGCTCAAAGTTCAGGTCCGGTAGCGTTCATCCTGTAGGGACACTCTCTATGGGCAAAAGCATAACAAGTTCGTGGATTGGCCTTGCAAGGGTCTTCGTCTCACCTTTCCTGATGACCTTTAGCTCCACCTTCCGAACATTGCCGTCCTGACTAGGCAGTATCCTAGTAATCAGTCCCATAGGCCAGTCAGTCCTTTCTGTGGTCTGATCTTTCATGAGGACTAGGTCTCCTTCCTTGAGGTTCGGCTTGGGATGTCGCCACTTCTTTCTTCCTTGAAGAATGGTGAGGTATTCCTTCCTCCATCGGTTCCAGAAGTAGTCAGCCAAGTATTGAACCCGTTTCCAGTGTTTTTGATAAGTGTTCGCGTGGGTGAACTCTCCGCTGGGCATTACCGCGTTGTCAGTTTTTTGGGTAATGAGAATAGTAGGAGTTAATATGGTTGGTGTTTCTGGATCCGTGGTCACCGGCACAAGGGGTCTTGAATTGATAATGGCTGAGACTTCAGCTAAAAGAGTGACTAGAGTCTCATGTGTGAGTCTTGAGGAATTGACGTCCATTAGAATGGAGTTCAAGATGTTGCGTGAAATCCCGATCATCCTCTCCCAGGAGCCTCCCATGTGAGAACTGTAAGGGGGATTGAAGATCCAGGTGCAACCTTTCTCTGCCAGCTGATCTTGGATAGGTTTGGTGTCGATGTTCAGTTCTCTACATGCACCGACGAAGTTGCTTCCACGGTCAGACCTCAGCTGTTTCACTGGTCCTCTGATGGCAAGGAACCTTCTCAAGGCATTGATTAGGCTGGAGGTATCCATGGACTCTAACACCTCAATGTGAACGGCTCGAACACTCATGCAGGTGAATAACACAGCCCACCGCTTGCTGTTTGCTTGGCCTCCGCGAGTTCTGCGTGTGGACACCATCCATGGTCCGAAAACGTCTAGGCCCACGTAGGTGAAAGGTGGCTCTGTAGAAAGTCTGTCTGTAGGCAAGTCAGCCATTTGCTGGTACAGTTGTTTACCTCTCGCTTTACGACAGTGCACACAATCGTGTAGTATTTGTGCTACACGTCTCTTCATTCCAATAATCCAGAGGCCTGCAGACCGTAAAGCACCTTCTGTAATTTGCCTGCCTTGGTGTTCAGTCTTTTCATGGTGGTGTCGGATCAGCAAGACTGTAACATGGTGTTTGTTAGGAATGATGAGAGGATTTTGTTCTGCAACTCCAAGATGAGCCTGATTTAAACGACCACCAACTCTCAGTAAGCCGAAACTGTCGATGACTGGGTTTAAATTGGCGAGAGGACTTCTTAATGGAATCTGCTGTTTGTTGTATAAACACTTCCATTCTATGGCGAATTCACTCTGTTGGAGGTGGCGTATTATGAGGGACTCGCTATGGGAGATGTCCTCAGCAGAAAGGGCTTTGTGGCAGACATGCCAGCGATGACCGTCTTTGTTTTTAAGGTCCGTATGATAACATCTGGCGATGTGCACTAACCTAGCGACAGTCCTGACGAGCCTCATCCAGCTGGAGAAACATTCAAAACGTTGGCAACTGAAGTTGGAAGTTTTTTCTGCACTGGTGGCCAGGGCATTGACTAGAGTTGAGCGCGGTTCGCGGTTCTCCAGTTCGCGGTTCGAGTGATTTTGGGGGCTGTTCTAGATCGAACAAGAACTCGAGCTTTTTGCTAAAGCTCGATAGTTCTAGTTACATTCGAGAACGGTTCTAGCAGCAAAAAGCAGGGCTTTTTACAGCTACAGTGTGCAGGAGCCATCGCTGGCAGCCTGCCAGAAGCTGGTAACCAAGATGAACATTGGGTATCCAAGCAAAGTGCTTTGGTTAGTAACCCGATGTTTATCCTAGTTACGTGCAGGAAGCCCACACTTCCCCGCTCAGCTCACTCCACCCCCTCCTGCACACGGCATGTACACATACATACATACATACACACACACACACACACACTCACCTGTCCTCAGCCAAGCAGTCCACGACACTGACGTCCTCAGCGCCACATGACCCCGCTAGGCTCCACCCACTTCGCACTCTGCCGCCAGCACACATGGCTCCGCCCACCTGGCACTCTGCACACATGGTCCCGCTAGGCTCCGCCCACCTGTCACTCTGCACACATGGTCACGCTAGGCTCTGCCCACCTGTCACTCTGCACATATGGTCCCGCTGGGCTCCGCCCACCTGGCACTCTGCACACATTGTCCCGTTAGGCTCCGCCCACCAGTCACTCTGCACACATGGTCCCGCTAGGCTCCGCCAACCTGTCACTCTGCACACATGGTCCCGGTATGCTCCACCCACCTGGCACTCTGCACACATTGCCCCGCTAGTCTCCGCCCACCTGGCACTCTGCACACATGGTCCCGCTCGGCTTACCTGCGGTGATGAAGTCCCGACCTCAGCGCTGTCACTGTCCTCCATGGCCGCCGCTTGTCACATCACCTTCTCTCCCTTCCGACCCGAGACTGACTAGCGGTGACATCATGGGCCGCTCGCGATACTTGGCTGTGAATGCGGCGGTCATTGAACTCAGTGACAGGTGCTGTCAGCAGTGCAGGAGATCAGCGCAGGTAATGTACCTCGCTGACAGCAGCACTTGTCATGCCCTGCAGTGACCTGGGCTGACCCATTGATGTTAGCTCAGGTCACTGCATTGCTCTCCCAGCCAATGGGGAACATCCTGCTCTTCATTGACTGGGACAGTGTGGATCGTCATGGCAACCCCTTGGATTACACCAGACCTGGATTTGTTTTTCTTTGTAATAAATTGGTTAAAGAGGGAATGTATTGGGGAGTGTTTTTTCAAATAAAAATGTGTTTGTCGTCTATTTTTTTTTATTACTGACTGGGTTAGTGATGTCGGGTATCTGATAGACGCCTGACCTCACCAACCCCAGGGCTTGATGCCAGGTGACATTACACATCTGGTATTGACCCCATATATTACCCCGTTTGCCACAGCACCTGGGCGCGGGATGAGCTGGGGCGAAGCACAAGGATTGGCACATCTAATGGATGTGCTACTTCTGGGGCGGCTGCGGCCTGCTATTTTTAGGCTGGGGAGAGTCCAATAACCATGGACCTCCCTAGTCTGAGAATATCAGACCCCAGCTGTCTGCTTTAGCTTGGCTGGTGATCCAATTTTGGGGGGACCCCTACGTGGGTTTTTTTTTTAATTATTTATTTAATTTACTGCGTGGGGTGCCCTCAGTTTTGGATTACCAGCCAAGGTGAGGTTGCCAGCTGTGGTCTGCAGGCTGCAGCCGTCTGCTTTACCCTAGCTGGCTACAAAAATAGGGGGAACCCTACGTCATTTTTTTTTTCATTTTTTTGGCTAAATACAAAGCTAAGCACCCCTTAGTGCCACATGAAAGGCACCAAAGGGTGCAAAATTACAAAATGCAGGAGAGTGGGACATTATGTGTCTTTCTGCCATTATAATGACAGAAAAGACTGATATGAAGTGCACAAGCACAGGAAAATCACCAGAGCGCTCTACGCTGTGAAAAGCAGTAGAAAATGGCACTGGAGTGAACATGTGACCGCCTCATGTACGATGAAGCTATGGATCCTGGGTAAATTTATGCATTTACCCTCCTTCAGTTTTTTTGCAGTACACAAAAAAAACGGAAGGCACACGGATGACAAACGCATGACATACGGACTGTCTAAGGAACGGAAACGGATGCCACACGGATGCACCCGTGAAAAAAAACGGACTGTTTTTTGCAGACCGCAAAAATGTATCGGTCGTGTTAATGTAGCCTTATTCTGATCTGCCGTTTATAAACAGCAGGCAGAAATAAGTGAATAACGCCCCCCAGCGTCAGAAAATCTCCGGGGTTTCAGGGGGTAGCTGAGACCCTGGAGATCATGATTCAGGACGGTTTTTCCGGTCCCCGCTCACGTGATCACAGGTATACACCGTACACTGATGATCACGTTACAGTAAATGACAGCGCCGGTAAAAAATTATTTATCTCCCATCTGGCATGAACAAACATGATAAATCTCCTCCCCGGTCCCCTCCGGTCCCCCGGTGTTGCCAAATTTCCCCCCCTGATGCCCTCCCAGAAATCCAAGATGGCCGCGCGCACAGCAGCGCGCTGGCCGCATTCACCCTACTCCTCTGATTTCTGTCGCATGTGCCATGTACCAAACTCCTCCCCAGGCCCTGCCAGGTCACCCCCTATAACCCCACCGGTGTTCCCCGGTGTCCCACGGTACCTGTGCAGCGTTGATCCCCCCAGGGCCATCTGCCTCACAATAGACGCTGCCGCATGCACAGAGCGACTGTCAGCTCAGCTTCCTGTGTTCAGACACAGTGAGTGATGGTTATGCATCTGTAAGCTGAATGGGCGGCACGGTGGCTCAGTGGTTAGCACTGCAGTCTTGCAGCGCTGAGGTCCTGGGTTCAATTCACACCATCTGCAAGGAGTTTGCGTGGGTTTCCTCTGGGTACTCCGGTTTCCTCCCACACTCCAAAGACATACAGCGCTATGGAATTAATAACGCTATATAAATGAATAAATTATTATTATTACTGCAATGCCCTGCTCATGAGGTAAGGAACATAATTGATCAGGAGAGCTATATACTACATTTCCAAATGGAGGGATTTGCTTTTATAGTTGCCCTGCTGAATGACTACCAAACATGAAAGTCCGTTATACGCCACAAGAAAACACATCTAAATAGCGAGCTCTGTCGTTAAGTATTCATTCAGCTGGATAACTGGACTTAAAGGGGTATTTCATCTCCAAGATACTATCCCCAATATATAGTAGGTGGAATAGCAATAATATCAGCAAATACCAATATTTGGAAATGTAGAATAGTTCTCCTGATTAGGCATGCCCTTACCTCATGAGCAGGGCATTGCAGCTTTGGTAGCAACCATTACGACATGGACTCTGCTGCTGTGGACCCGGGGAGAGTGAGTGCAGATTCATTGCACCCACACTCCTCACATAAATGGTCCGCACTCCTAGAAAATGGGGAATACGTTCCCTGAGTGTCTCCCCCCCATATTCTAGACGGTCCAGAGTCGTCGTGGGACCCCTTTATCTTTTTTCTTACAATAAATTGGTGAAAGAGGAAATGTTTTGGGGACTGTTTTTTCAAATAAATTTCTTTTGTCGATTTTGGGCTTCCCTGTATTTTGATTGCCAACCAAGGTAACGGCAGGCAGATGGGGGTGGCAACCCATAGCTGTCTGCTTTATCTGCGCTGAGAATCAAAAATACCGCGGAGCGCTACGTCATTTTTTTTAAAGATTTATTTTTACAGCACTGTGATGTCCAGCAATCAAAATACAGGGAAGCCCATTTTGTTTTTAGTTATTTAAATAAATAATTAAAAAAAATATATATGGGCTCCCGCTGCATTTTTTGTATTGCTAGCTAAGGGTAATCCAAGCAGCTACTGGCTGCTAACCCCGACTGCTTGGTGTTACCTTCACTGGCAATGGAAAATCCAGGGAAGCATTTTTTATTTTTTTTGCCAAAAAACTACAAAAAAAGGACGTGAGCTTCGCCATATTTTTGTATGATAGCCAGGTATAGCAGGCAGGTGCTGGAAGAGTTGGATACAGCGCCAGAAGATGGCGCTTCTATGAAAGTGCCATTTTCTGAGGCGGCTGCAGACTGCAATTCGCAGCACTGGGGCCCAGAAAGCTCAGGCCAACCTGTGCTGCGGATTCCAATCCCCAGCTGCCTAGTTGTACCTGGCTGGACACAAAAATGGGGCGAAGTCTACGTCATTTGTTTTCTAATTATTTCATGAAATTCATGAAATAATAAAAAAGGGCTTCCCTTTATTTTTGGTTCCCAGCCGGGTACAAATAGGCAACTGGGGGTTGGGGGCAGCCGTACCTGCCTGCTGTACCTGGCTAGCATACAAAAATATGGCGAAGCCCACATAATTTTTTCAGGGGGCAAAAAACTTCTGCATACAGTCCTGGATGGAGTATGCTGAGCCTTGTAGTTCTGCAGCTGCTGTCTGTCTGTATGGAGAAGAGCAGACAGCAGCTGCAGAACTACAAGGCTCAGCATACTCCATCCAGGACTGTATGCAGAAGTTTTTTGCCCACCAAAAAAATGACGTGGGCTTCGCCATATTTTTGTATGCTAGCCAGGTACAGCAGGCAGCCACGGGCTGCCTCCAACCCCCAGTTGCCTATTTGTACCCAGCTGGGAACCAAAAATATAGGGAAGCCCATTTTTTTAATTATTTCACTTATTTTATGAAATAATTAAAAAACAAATGACGTGGGCTTCGCCCCATTTTTGTGTCCAGCCAGGTACAACTAGGCAGCTGGGGATTGGAATCCGCAGCACAGGTTAGCCCGAGGTTTCTGGGCGCCTCTGCTGCGAATTTCAGTCCGTAGCCGCCCCAGAAAATGGCGCTCTCATAGAAGCGCCATCATCTGGCGCTGTATCCAACTCTTCCAACAGCCCTGGAGCCGGGTGGCTTGTTGGGTAATCATGAGTTAATACTGGCTTTGTTTTACTAGCCAGTATTAAGCCAGAGATTCTTAATGTCAGGCACGTTTGACCCGGCCATTAAGAATCTCCAATAAAGGGTTAAAAAAAAGACACCACACAGAGAAAAAATACTTTAATAGAAATAAATACACAGACACATTAGAGACTCCATCTTTATTACCCCCTGACAGCCCTCCACGATCCATGGTCTTCTGTCTTTCTCGTTCAACAAATGCAACTCTGCTCCATCACTGCTGCATGGGGGAAGACGCTGCTTCCCGTGCAGCCTTCACTCCGTGAAGGCTGCACGGGAAGCAGCGTGCAGCCTTCACTCCGTGAGAGATCAGTGCTGCTAGCAGTAACAGCGGTAACGCTGACAGACGCGTTACCATAGCAACGGTGCTCCCGGAGCCGCGGTTAGCGGTGACGTCACCGCTAACTGCGTTGCTATGGCAACGGTGATCTCCATTAATGACTGGCTGTGTCAGCCGGTCCCTAATGGAATGGGGAGTCGACCGTGTGCTAGAGCATGTCGCCGGTACACGGCGATACACAAATGTGCACCGTGTACCAGAGAGTGCAATGACAGGTCCTACATGACGCGTCATAGTCATGTGACCAGTCTGTAGCCAATGAGATAATAGCCACGTGACTGGTCACATGGCTATTTTGACGTCACGATAGGTCCTGCATCACTGCTGGCAGTGCTGGTTACCGGGAGGATTCAGCGATCATCGGATGGAATAGCGGCAGGAGACAGAGTGCAGGAGGGATCGCGGGGATCGGTCAGTGTTATGGCAATGTTTATTAACTGTATGTGTACATTTATAATGCGTTTTTATGTGTTTGTGATTGCCTCCCATTATATCCTATTGGTTCGAGTTCGGTTCGTCGAACTGAACTCAAACGAGACCTCCGTTCGACGAACCGAACTCGAGCCGAACCACGGCTGGTTCGCTCATCTCTAGTATTGACTTCAGCTCGGACATCTGGATCGTTGTCTGGATCTAGGATGCTGAAGGCTTCCTGGACACCCTCTTCTGACTGTCTCAGCAGGAACTCTGGACCTGTGAGCCAAGAAGAGTTAGCAAAAGAACTTATAGACATAGGTCTAGTTGCGTGATCTGCTGGATTCAGTTCAGATGGTACATAACGCCATTGTTCTGGTTTGGAGGATATCCTGATCCTTTCAATGCGGTTACTGATGTACACATAAAATCATCTTGATTGATTGTAGATGTAACCTAAAACGACCTTACTGTCATTGTAGTATTGGACCTCATCTATTTCGACGCACAGTTCTTGTCGTATGAAGTCGGCAATTTCCACTGCCAAAACGGTGCCACAGAGTTCCAGTCTGGGAATGGTATGGTCGGGCCTCGGGGCCAGCGTCGCCTTGCCAAATACAAATCCAACATAGTTTTGTCCATTGGGGTCTGTCACTTTCAGGTATGCAACCGCTGCTATGGCTTCTGTGGAGGGGTCTGAGAACATGTGCAGTTCCTTCTTTATGCTAGAGGTGAGGGAGATTTTGAGATAACATCTTGGGATCTGGATGTTGTTCAACCCACACAACGACTGTTTCCAAGCTTCCCATTTTTGCTGTTTGTCGGAAGGGAGTGGGGTATCCCAGTCCTTGACGGTTTCAGAGAATTGTCTCAGCAAGGATTTGCCTTGTATAGTGATAGGCGCCACAAATCCCAGTGGGTCGAACAAGCTGTTCACTATAGAGAGGACACCACGTTTTGTGAATGGCTTGTCTGAGCAACTTACTTGAAATCCGAAGGAGTCGGCTGCAAGATCCCATCTGATGCCCAGGCTCCTCTGCACGGGTTGACTGTCTAGCCCCAAGTCAATGTCCTTGAACCCAGGGGCGTGATCACCCGACTCAAAGGCTCTCATTACGGTCAGGCTATTGGAAGCAATTTTGTGTAACCTGAGTTTTGCCTGGGACTGCATGCCTTGAGTCCTTTTGAGCAAATCAATGGCTTCTTCCTCGGTGGGTAGTGATTTGAGCCTATCATCTACATAAAAGTCTTTCTCAACAAAGTCTCTGGTGTCTGTTCCATACTCAGACTCTCCCTCTAATGCGGTTCTCCGGAGACCATAGGTTGCAACTGCGGGTGAAGGGCTGTTTCCAAATACGTGGACCCTCATACGATATTCCACCATCTCTTTATTAGTGTCATTATCCTTGTACCACAGAAATCTGAGGAAGTTCCGGTGGTCCTCTCTGACTAGGAAACAGTGGAACATCTGTTCAATATCGGCAGTGATGGCGACAAGCTCTTTTCTGAACCTCAGCAATACTCCTACCAAGTTGTTTGTTAGGTTAGGACCTGTGAGGAGAACATCGTTAAGGGATACGCCTTCATGTTTGGCACTGGAGTTGAAGACAACCCTGATTTGTTTGGGAGTCTTACCCTGGTAGATCTGAAGGGTAATGGAGAAACCCAATGGTTGGTTTTGTCTTTAGAAAACTCACAGTCCATTATTCCGATGAATTCTCTGTCCTCTACTGACAAGGCTACTTTATCGTCGTCCTTGGTTGTGAGAAAGACTGATCTTCCCAAGTTGTCGATATGCAGAAAAGAAGCGATGTCAGGTAGCTGTATTGTGTCTGGAGACTTCTCTTTCACTCCATAGTGATGAGGACATGGCTTTAAGCAGGTTGTGCGTCCATCTCCATGCACGTAAGTCTTGAAGGAATCAATTCCTGATCGGTCAACGCACACATTTCCTATGACTACCCATCCCAAGTCCAGTCTCTGGGCGTATGGTGCATAGTCAGGCCCATTACACTGCTGTCGCACCTTGTGTACCCTTAGATTGTCTCTGCCGAGCAGGAGTAGAATCTCTGCATTATTGTCCAGAGGTAGGATAACACTAGCGAGGTGTCTTAGGTGTGGTTGATGAAATGCAGCTTCTGGGGTAGGAATTTCATTCCTGTGGCTGGGTATTTGGTCACATTCAACGAGCGTTGGTAGAGGTATTTCAGTCTTCCCATTGATAGGAGAAGCAATGAATCCCTGGGCTCTTCTGTCGCTAGTCTCTATGCGACCCGAGCAGGTGTTCAAGGTGTAGGGTTCTGGTGGTCCATTAATTCCGAAGGCTTCAAAGAATTTGGTTCCTGCCAGGGACCGGTTGCTTTGGTCGTCTATGATGGCATACACCTTCATTGCCTTTTCTGGATGTCCCTCGGGATAAACCTTGATGAGGCATATTCGGGCACAACATTTCTGCATTTGGCCCTCTCCACATACCTCTGAGCATGAGCAGGAGATGGCTGTGGTGGTGTCAGTCTGATTCTTGGACTCCCCGCCATGACTTGGAGTGGGAGTGGTGGTGACTGCAGCCGGTGTGTCTCTAGCTAGCTTGGTTGGGTGCATGGCTGAAACGTGTTTTTCACTATGACACTCCTCACACTTGACGATGGATTTACAGTCCTTGGCCATGTGCTCAAGTGATGGGCAGCATTTGAAACAGATCCCAAGCTCTGTGAGGACTTTCTTGCGCTCCTGTAGGGTTTTGGATCTAAACCCTCTGCACTTGTTCAGTGAATGCGGTTTTTTATGGATGGGACATTCTTGATTGAAAGACTTATCTCGTGATGAGATGGTGTTCTGTTTATCTGTGCGTGCTGCAGGTGATGGTAGCTCAGTCTTCCTGACACTCACAGTGTTCTTAATGTCTCTGCGTTTGTGTATGGCACCTTCATACCTTGATGATGATGTTGCAGCTGCCGAAGTGTTGAACTCTAGGAAGTCGAGGCTGGGGTCGTTCCTCATCTGGGCCTGCTCGTCGATGAACTTGCAGAACTGAATAAATGGGGGAAAGGTGACGTCATGCATTCTTTTGTACCTTGAGACTGACGTTGCCCATTTCTCCTGCAGACTGTATGGCAGCTTCACCACGATTGGGTTCACTCCATGGGCTGTATCCAGGTAGCACAGCCCAGACAGACAAGGATCTCTTTTGGCGAGCTCCAGCTCCATGAGCAGATCACTTAGGTCTTGAAGCTTGTGGACTTCTTTAAGGTTGATCTTTGGGATGTCCTGCAGTCTCTTGAATAGGGCTTTCTCTATTGCTTCTGCGCTGCCAAAGGTGCGTTCCAGTCTCTGCCATGCAGCAGCGAGACCTGCTTCTGCTTGTCCCACATAGACGGTTCTGAGGCTCTTGATACGGTTTGTAGAGCCTGGGCCCAACCACTTGATCAGCAGGTCGAGCTCCTGTTCTGCAGTGAAGTTGAGATTGGCGATGGCTGCCTTGAAAGTTGCTTTCCAGGCCCTGTAGCTCTCTGCACGATCATCAAATTTGTGAGACTAGTGTTGATTAGCTCTCTGCTCACCATGAACCTGGCAAACTCAGACATATCTGAATTCTCACTACGTGATGCCCCTGGGGCATATGGGCTGCCTGGCATGAATGGATGAGATGTTCCCGGGTAAAATGACGTTGCTGCAGGGTTGAGCTGTGGTTTAGCCTCTGTAGATTCTGATGGCCGCTGCTTGAGCTGTGGAAGTGGGTCAGGAAACACTTGGTTGCCATCTTGCCGTGGTGACTGTGTTTGAGAGGGCACCTCTTGGTGACTGTTATTAATTTGCTCGGGTGCTTTAGGTGGCACTGGCACTGGTAGAGGTAAGTTGGAGGTTTCGGTGTTGTTGGCTTGGACGGTACTGCAAACCGGGGTTGCTACAGGTAACTGATTCAGTACATAGTCTCTTGTGCGATCAACTGGATTGTCTGCCTCCAGTGGTGGCGAGTGAGCTGGATCAGGACCTTGGATCAATGCTTGCTCAAGTAGTCTCACTTTAGCTAGCGCAACTTCCTCTTCCATCTGTGACCGAAGAATCTTTATCCGAGCCTCCGCTTCTGCCCTTTTGGCTTCCACTTTAGCAGCTGCTGCTTTTGCAAGGGCTTCTGCTTTAGCGGCTTCTGCTCTTGCAAGGGCTTCTGCTTCTGTCCTTTTGGCTTCTTCCTCTACTTCTCTTTCTGTGAAGGAACGTCTCACCTTGGATTCCTCTGCTCTTATGCGGGCCTCTAGTATCCTGTCGCTCAGGGCTGAGCTTCTTGAGGATGATGACCCGGATGACCGAGAGGAACGTCTAGATGAGGTTGATCGGTGTGATCTGGTTTCTTGCTGGTGAGAGATACGGTGTTCGGCCTTGTCTATGGCATCTTGCACCTTGGCATCTCTTTCCTTGTCTACCTCTTCTGCCTTGCTCAGGTCTGAAAGAGCTTCATCAATTTTAGAGTCTTTTAGAAAGGTAATGTACCTTGTTGACAGTCTCTTGTATCTTTCATGAGCTGTGTTCAGCCGTTCCAGAGCGGATTGTAAGCATGCGGCATCACCTGATGAGGATTCAAGTCTTGACATGTAATAGGTGACTCGTTCCCACTGTTCTTCCAGGTGTTCACATAGCTCATCTTTCATAGTGTGATAGTTTTCAGTGGCCTTTATCGTGGGTTTGGAAGAGCGCTTCGGTCGGACAACTTGGTCTGCTGAAAGCGTGGGCTCTGCCTCCTGGGCTCCATAATGGACAGTATCAGATTGTATTTGCTCTGTTTCAGCAGTGGGGAACTGTCCAAGGTCTTTTTCAGCCATTTTGATTTAAGGTGTACTGTCTCTTTAAGAAACTTGACTTTTGAAAAGGGGTCCAAAAATTGTTGTGCAGCTCTGCAAGGACTCCCTGATGAGATTCTCAAGGTGTCTTTAGAAAAACTTGGTGTTCGCAGTGCAGCGATGTGCAGTAATGAGGTATAATGTACTGCAAGTCTATAGAAGTGGTATGGCTAGAGGGAAACAGCAGGTGCATAAACTGTCCCTTTACAATGCAAGCAGAGGTGACACAGGACGTGGCAGATGGGAGAGCTTCCCCTTAGGCTTGTCCAGGCATGCACTGTGCAGGCAGACTAGTGCACAAGGCTTGTTGCTAGGCAGATTACATGGGAAGTTACAGGGCTCTTAGGGATCTGTAGCCGGGGTATTGAGCTCTTAAGCAGTATTCTGACTGTTCTGTTCCCACTTAAAGGCCATGAAAGGTGCGTAGTTGTGAGAGGTTGTGAGAATCTTACCTTCGTTTTTCCTATAGGTGGGGCAGACAGGACCAGAGCGCTCCAGAGTGAAACATGCACATGCTAAGATGAAACAATGGTGGTTTATTTTCTCCAAAGGTTAAGGACATGCAGAGTACAGTAATCCAAGTACTTGGCATTGTAATTCTCCAGCGATGCTTGCCTCTGAAGCTACTACGTGGTCAGAAGACTTTGCTCCTAGTAGCTCCAATCCAATAAGGGATGTTGATCTCACAAACTCTGGTTTGGAATGAACATACCAGGATGTGATGCAAGAGGGTCATCAGACACTCCCATGGGCTGGACAAAAGAAACAGAGGAGCCGAAAGGTCTGACCAGTAGATGGCAGCAGAGACAAGCATGAAAAACATTAAATAACAGTTTTAACTAAGACAAATAGAAACAGCACAATTGTCTGTGGGAATTTGGGAATTGTCTGTGGCATCATCACACTGTGCAAGTAACTCAAATTCTTCCACACCAAATTGACAAATCCGTGCCTTTATGCTCCTTGCTTGGTGCTCTGGGGTACTGTCATTGTCACAGAAGAGGGTCTTTTCCAAACTATTCTGATAATGTTGAAAGCTTATAATTGTGAAAAATCTCTATAATATTCATTGTTATAGAACGAAGGGGCCTAGGCCAATGACTAAGAAGCAACCCCATTGCATTTTCCTTCCTTCGCTAGACTTTACAGTTGACTCAATGTACAGTCCCTGACAGAGGTTTGTCACTTATCCATGTTATGTAAATACAAGCTTATAACTAGAGATGAGCGAACCGGTCGCGGTTCAGCTCGAGGTCGGTTCGCCGAACGGAGCTCCCGTTCGAGTTCGGTTCGTCGAACGTTCGACGAACCGAACTCGAACCAATAGGCTACAATGGGAGGCAATCACAAACACATAAAAATGCATTATAAATGTACACATACAGTTAATAAACATTGCCATAACACTTAACGGTCCCCGCGATCCCTCCTGCACTCTGTCTCCTGCCGCTATTCCATCCGATGATCGCTGATTCTTCCCGGTGACCGTCACTGCCAGCAGAGATGCAGGACCTATCGTGACGTCAAAATAGCCATGTGACCAGTCACGTGGCTATTATCTCATTGGCTACAGACTGGTCACATGACTATGACGCGTCATGTAGGACCTGCGAGTGCATCTCTCCGGTACACGGTGCACATTTGTGTATCGCCATGTACCGGCGACATGCTCTAGCACACGGTTGACTCCCCGTTCCGTTAGGGACCGGCTGACACAGCCGGTCATTAACGGAGCTCACCGTTGCCATAGCAACGCAGTTAGCGGTGACGTCACCGCTAACCGCGGCTCTGGGAGCACCGTTGCTATGGTAACGCGTCTGTCAGCGTTACCGCTGTTACCGCTAGCAGCACTGATCACTCACGGAGTGAAGGCTGCACGCTGCTTCTCGTGCAGCTTTCACGGAGTGAATACTCCACGGGAAGCAGCGTCTTCCCCCATGCAGCAGTGATGGAGCAGAGCTGCATTTGTTGAACGAGAAAGACAGAAGACCATGGATCGTGGAGGGCTGACAGGGGGTAATAAAGATGGAGTCTCTAATGTGTCTGTGTATTTATTTCTATTAAAGTATTTTTTCTCTGTGTGGTGTCTTTTTTTTAACCCTTTATTGGAGATTCTTAATGGCCGGGTCAAACGTGCCTGACATTAAGAATCTCTGGCTTAATACTGGCTAGTAAAACAAAGCCAGTATTAACTCATGATTACCCAACAAGCCACCCGGCTTCAGGGCTGTTGGAAAAGTTGGATACAGCGCCAGATGATGGCGCTTCTATGAGAGCGTCATTTTCTGGGGCGGCTGCGGACTGAAATTCACAGCAGAGGCGCCCAGAAACCTCGGGCTAACCTGTGCTGCGGATTCCAATCCCCAGCTGCCTAGTTGTACCTGGCTGGACACAAAAATGGGGCAAAGCTCACGTCGTTTGTTTTTTAATTATTTCATAAAATAAGTGAAATAATTAAAAAAAACGGGCTTCCCTATATTTTTGGTTCCCAGCTGGGTACAAATAGGCAACTGGGGGTTGGAGGCAGCCCGTGGCTGCCTGCTGTACCTGGCTAGCATACAAAAATATGGCGAAGCCCACGTCATTTTTTTGGTGGGCAAAAAACTTCTGCATACAGTCCTGGATGGAGTATGCTGAGCCTTGTAGTTCTGCAGCTGCTGTCTGCTCTTTTCCATACAGACACACAGCAGCTGCAGAACTACAAGGCTCAGCATACTCCATCCAGGACTGTATGCAGAAGTTTTTTGCCCCCTGAAAAAATTATGTGGCCTTCGCCATATTTTTGTATGCTAGCCAGATACAGCAGGCAGGTACGGCTGCCCACAATCCCCAGTTGCCTATTTGTACCCGGCTGGGAACCAAAAATAAAGGGAAGCCCTTTTTTATTATTTCATGAATTTCATGAAATAATTAGAAAACAAATGACGTAGGCTTCGCCCCATTTTTGTGTCCAGCCAGGTACAACTAGGCAGCTGGGGATTGGAATCCGCAGCACAGGTTGGCCTGAGCTTTCTGGGCCCCACTGCTGCGAATTGCAGATGGCAGCCGCCCCAGAAAATGGCACTTTCATAGAAGCGCCATCTTCTGGCGCTGTATCCAACTCTTCCAGCACCTGCCTGCTATACCTGGCTATTATACAAAAATATGGCGAAGCTCACGTCCTTTTTTTGAAGGTTTTTTGGCAAAAAAAATAAGAAATGCTTCCCTGGATTTTCCATTGCCAGTGAAGGTAACACTAAGCAGTGGGGGTTAGCAGCCAGTAGCTGCTTGGATTACCCTTAGCTAGCAATGCAAAAAATGCAGCGGGAGCCCATATATATTTTTTTTAATTATTTATTTAAATAACTAAAAACAAAATGGGCTTCCCTGTATTTTGATTGCTGAACATCACAGTGCTGTAAAAATAAATCTTTAAAAAAATGACGTAGCGCTCCGCGGTATTTTTGACTCTCAGCGCAGATAAAGCAGACAGCTATGGGTTGCCACCCCCATCTGCCTGCCGTTACCTTGGTTGGCAATCAAAATACAGGGAAGCCCATTAATTTTTTCTATTTAAAAAATAGTTAAAAAAAAAATGACGTTGGGTCCCCCCATTTTTGATAGCCAGCTAGGGTAAAGCATACGGCTGTAGCCTGAAAACCACAGCTGGCAGCTTTACCGTGATTGGGGATCCAATGTGGAGGTCCCCTCAGGCTCTTTTTTATAATTATTTTATAAATATTAATAATTACACAATAAAAGTAGGGTCCCCCCAAATTGGATCACCAGCCAAGGTAAAGCGGACAGCTGTGGTCTGGTATTCTCAGGGTGGGAAGGTCCATAGTTATCGGGCCTTCACAGCCTAAAAATAGCAGGCCGCAGGCACCCCAGACGTGGCGCATCCACTAGATGCGCCAATCCTGGCGCTTCACCCCAGCTCATCCCGTGCCCTGGTGCAGTGGCAAACGGGGTAATAAATCGGTTTGATACTAGCTGTAAAGTCACCTGAGATCAAGCCCAGCAGTTTGTGATGTCATGGCGTCTATTAGATACCCAACATCATAAACTGTCAGTACTAACAAAAACAAAAAAATCGACAAAAGAAATTTATTTGAAAAAACAGTCCCCAAAACATTTCCTCTTTCACCAATTTATTGTAAGAAAAAAAATAAAGGGGTCCCACGACGACTCTGGACCGTCTAGAATATGGGGGGGAGACACTCAGGGAACGTATCCCCCATTTTCTAGGAGTGCGGACCCTTCATGTGAGGAGTGTGGGTGCAATGAATCTGCACTCACTCTCCCCGGGTCCACAGCAGCAGAGTCCATGTCGTAATGGTTGCTACCAAAGCTGCAATGCCCTGCTCATGAGGTAAGGGCATGCCTAATCAGGAGAACTACTGTAGAGGAAGCTCTGCTCACTGGTATATAGGTGCTCAGAGGTAATAATAGATAAAATTAGTGAGTAACCTCGGCACTCTAAATCTCCCAGACTAAGTCAGTAAGTCACAATGGATAGTAATGCAAAATCACTCTTTATTGGTCCGTATTAAGAAAAAAAAATTTTTCATAAGCATATATGTTTTTGTCCAAAACAAGTTACAAATGACGTTTCGGCCTGAGCCTTCGTCAGATTGGACTTATCTGCATGTAATCATGAAAAATGACAATAATCAGTATCACATAAGAGTGAGAGAACAATAACATAAACTCGAACAATGTAGAGGTACAATTGGGATGCAGCAAAAAAATTGCAACACAGCAAGAAATGAAACACGATACAAATGTCATAATACAGTATAAGGACAATATAGTAATGACAAATATGGGGTCAGAGTAGGCTTAGACAGCTCTGGTATGAAAGAGATGTCAATCATAAAGTAACATGTGCAGTAGGTGTAGAGCTACACTATGCATGGCGGAGCTAATGGGTAGACCGACCATAGAAAAAGAACGGAGAAAAAGTGGAGAAGAAGTGGAGAAAAAGTGGAGAAAAAATGGAGAAAAAGTGGAGAAAAGGTGAAGAAAAAGTGGAGAAGAAGTGGAGAAGAAGTGGAGAAAAAGTAGAGAAAAAATGGAGAAAAAGTGGAGAAAAAGTGGAGAAAAAGTGGAGAAAAAATGGAGAAAAAGTGGAGAAAAAGTGGAGAAGAAGTGGAGAAGAAGTGGAGAAGAAGTGGAGAAAAAGTGGAGAAAAAGTGGAGAAAAAGTGGAGAAAAAGTGGAGAAAAAAAGTAGAAAAAGTGGAGAAAAAGTGGAGAAAAAGTGGAGAAAAAGTGGAGAAAAAGTGGAGAAAAAGTGGAGAAAAAGTGGAGAAAAAGTAGAGAAAAAGTGGAGAAAAAGTGGAGAAAAAATGGAGAAAAAGTGGAGAAAAAGTGGAGAAAAAGTGGAGAAAAAGTGGAGAATAAGTGGAGAAAAAGTGGAGAAAAAGTGGAGAAAAAGTGGAGAAAAAGTGGAGAAAAAGTGGAGAAAAAAATGGAGAATAAGTGGAGAATAAGTGGAGAATAAGTGGAGAAAAAAATGGAGAAAAAGTGGAGAACAAGTGGAGAAAAAAATGGAGAAAAAGTGGAGAAAAAGTGGAGAATAAATGGAGAAAAAGTGGAGAAAAAGTGGAGAAAAAGTGGAGAAAAAGTGGAGAAAATGTGGAGAAAAAGTGGAGAAAAAGTGGAGAAAAAGTGGAGAAAATGTGGAGAAAAAGTGGAGAAAAAGTGGAGAAAAAGTGGAGAAAAAGTGGAGAAAAAATGGAGAAAAAGTGGAGAAAAAGTGGAGAAGAAGTGGAGAAAAAAAGGAGAAAAAGTGGAGAAAAAGTGGAGAAAAAGTGGAGAAAAAATGTAGAAAAAATGTAGAAAAACTGGAGAAAAAGTGGAGAAAAAATGGAGAAAAAGTGGAGAAAAAGTGGAGAAAAAGTGGAGAAAAAGTGGAGAAAAAATATAGAAAAAGTGGAGAAAAAGTGGAGAAAAAGTGGAGAAGTGTTTGTTCATGCCAGATGGGAGATAAATAATTTTTTACCGGCGCTGTCATTTACTGTAACGTGATCATCGGTGTACGGTGTATACCTGTGATCACGTGAGCGGGGACCAGAAAAACCGTCCTGAATCATGATCTCCAGGGTCTCAGCTAGCCCTGAAACCCCGGAGATTTTCTGACGCCGGGGGGCGCTATTCACTTATTTCTGCCTGCTTTTTATAAACAGCAGATCAGAATAAGGCTACATTAACACGACCGATCCATTTTTGCGGTCTGCAAAAAACAGTCCGTTTTTTTTCACGGGTGCATCCGTGTGGCATCCGTTTCCGTTCCGTAGCCGGTCCGTATGTCATCTGTTTGGCATCCGTGTGCCTTCCATTTTTTTTGTGTACTACAAAAAAACTGAAGGAGGGTAAATGCATAAATTTACCCAGGATCCATAGCTTCATCCTACATGAGGCGGTCACATGTTCACTCCAGTGCCATTTTGTACTGCTTTTTACAGCATAGAGCGCTCTGGTGATTTTCTTGTGCTTGTACACTTCATATCAGTCTTTTCTGTCATTATAATGGCAGAAAGACACATAATGTCCCACTCTCCTGCATTTTGTAATTTTGCACCCTTTGGTGCCTTTCATGTGGCACTAAGGGGTGCTTAGCTTTGTATTTAGCCAAAAAAATGAAAAAAAAAATGACGTAGGGTTCCCCCTAGTTTTGTAGCCAGCTAGGGTAAAGCAGACGGCTGCAGCCTGCAGACCACAGCTGGCAACCTCACCTTGGCTGGTAATCCAAAACTGAGGGCACCCCATGCTGTTATTTTAAATTAAATAAATAATTAAAAAAAAAACCACGTAGGGGTCCGCCCAAAATTGGATCACCAGCCAAGGTAAAGCAGACAGCTGGGGTCTGATATTCTCAGACGAGGGAGGTCCATGGTTATTGGACTCTCCCCAGCCTAAAAATAGCAGGCCGCAGCCGCCCCAGAAGTGGCGCATCCATTAGATGCGCCAATCCTGGTGCTTCGCCCCAGCTCATCCCGCGCCCTGGTGCGGTGGCAAACGGGGTAATATATGGGGTTAATACAAGATGTGTAATCTCAGCTGGCATCAAGCCCTGGGGTTGGTGAGGTCAGGCGTCTATCAGATACCCGACATCACCAACCCAGTCAGTAATAAAAAAAAATAGACGACAAACACATTTTTATTTGAAAAAACACTCCCAAATACATTCCCTCTTTAATCAATTTATTAGAAAGAAAAACAAATCCAGGTCTGGTGTAATCCAAGGGGTTGCCATGACGATCCACACTGTCCCAGTCAATGAAGAGCAGAATGTTCCCCATTGGCTATGAGAGCAATGCAGTGACCTGAGCTAACATCAATGGGTCAGCCCAGGTCACTGCAGGGCATGACAAGTGCTGCTGTCAGCGAGGTACATTACCTGCGCTGATCTCCAGCACACTGACAGCACCTGTCACTGAGTTCAATGACCGCCGCCTTCACAGCCAAGTATCGCGAGAGGCCCGTGACGTCACCGCTAGTCAGTCTCGGGTCGGAAGCGAGAGAAGGTGATGTGACAAGCGGCGGCCATGGAGGCCAGTGACAGCGCTGAGGTTGGGATGGCGGGACTTCATCACCACAGGTAAGCCGAGCGGGACCATGTGTGCAGAGTGTGTGTACAGAGTGTGTGTGTGTGTGTGTGTACGTGTGTACATGCCGCGGGCAGGAGGGGGCGGAGCGAGCTGAGCGGGGAAGTGTGGGCTTCCTGCACGTAACTAGGATAAACATCGGGTTACTAACCAAAGCGCTTTGCTTGGATACCCGATGTTTATCTTGGTTACCAGCTTCTGGCAGGCTGCCAGCGATGGCTCCTGCACACTGTAGCTGTAAAAAGCCCTGCTTTTTGCTGCTAGAACCGTTATCGAACGTATCTAGAACTATCGAGCTTTTAGCAAAAAGCTCGAGTTCTAGTTCGATCTAGAACAGCCCCCAAAATCACTCGAACCGCGAACTGGAGAACCGCGAACCGCGCTCAACTCTACTTATAACCTGACTTTAAATTCATCCATTGGTTTCATAAATTACTCTTTTGAAAGCTGAAACCCTCCCAAATTTGGTTTAGGTTATTGTGCCGCCCCGTGCCAGCAGCCGCCGCTGCTCGGATCCGGACCTTCTAAGGGGGGTGGCTCGAAGGTCTCCGGACCCGGCGGTCTCGTGGGCACGCAGAATAAAAAGGGCGATGTAGATGTACGGACTAGGCTGTATTAAGTTCGTGATGCCACCACAGTGTGTGGTGAGATGGGACACCACCTCTGCTGTTATGGGGCACCCGGGGGAGGTGTAGTGGCAGCTGGATATTAACCCCTTCGTGGGTAGGGATGGTTGCCCCGGGGCCCAGTGTCCTTGTGCAGGGTATAGCAACAACAGGGGAACGTTTTGGTTACTCACAGTAAATGACACACACGAGTCTTTGGTAAACCAAGGTGCTGGTGGCAGGCCGCCGCGGCCGGTTGCATTCGGGGTCCCCCCCACTCAGGCTGGTGATCTTTGTCCTTTTCCTCTGCACTGACTTTGTGTATGGTGGACTGCCTGGTCTGGAACTCAGGAGTCCGTTCCCGGCTGGATGTGGCCTAAGTATCCATGCCCGCAGACGCTGGCCCGTGGGATCTATGGGCCCTGGCGGTGACTTCCTATCCCTATCGGTGGGCTGTTGTCTTCTATGAGGGACTTTGGGTGGGACAGGACCTCTAGTCCTGGCCTCAATCGGTTAATTAACCAGGCCGCTTATTTCCAGTCCTGGCTTCAGGGTCCGAGTACCCCACTTTGTGCTCCGGTTTCCGGGTCGGTTCCCCGTGTCAGTACCAGCGGGCTACAACCCTGTCCTGGCCACCTCAGTTCTGTCGAGCCGTCTTCCCGTCTCCTGCTGACGGAGACCACCGTCTGCCACCTAGCCAGAGGCACCAGGGCTCCTACCCTTGCACCGTTCAACTTTAACCTCCTCTGCTGTAGCTACACCTAGTTCCAGCCCACACTCCTTTCAACTTGAACTCCAAACTGAACTGAACTGCTTGTTTTCCCGCCCTGGGCTGTCTAGACCCCTGGGTGGGAGTGTCCAACCACCTGGTCCCGCCCACTGGTGTGTCTATCTTTCCCTAAGGTGGGGTGACTAGGCTTTCAGGTCGGCTGTGTGTTTCCTAAGTGAGGGAAGGGTATTGTGTGGGGGCCTATCTGTGACTACCTGGCTTTGCCAGAGCGTCACATTATGAAAAATAAAGTTGCTCAAAGCTGAAATATTGATCATTTAATGAACACAGAAAGGTCAGATTTTGGCAAGACAAAAGTTTTGTCGCCCACAGAAAGTAATGTGAAATTCAAACAAATAATTATCTTCTAATACAAAGATATGTTGCATAACATTGGTGAATGAAGTTGTGGTGCTATTAGAGCCATATTTAATATTTTGTGTGACTTCCATGAGCTTGAAGGACTGCAACCATGTGGTTCAACAATGATGCATACAATTTATTGATGAAGTCATCAGGAATAGCAAAGAATGCAGTCTTACATGCCTCCCAGAGTTCATCTAGATTCTTTGGTTTTGTCTTCCAAGTTTCCTCTTTCATCCTACCCCAAACATGCTCAATGATGTTCATGTCTGGTGACTGGGCTGGCCAGTCCTTGAGCACCTTGATCTTCTTTGCCAGAGTTAACTTTGTTGTAGAGATGGATGTATGAGATGGAGCACCATCCTGCTGCAGAATTTGACCCCTTTTATGATGGGGAATGTAAGAGGCAGCTAATACTTCTTGATATTATAGGCTATTGATATTGCCTTCCAACTTGCAAATGTTTTGCACACCCCCATACTGAATGTAACCCCAGACCATGATCTTTCCCCCACCAAAATTAACTGTTTTCTGGATCCACACGGGCTCCAGTAGATCTCCTGCAGTATTTGCGGTGGCTGTGGTGTAATTCAACTGAAGATTCATCAAAGAAATCCACCTTCTGCCATTTTGCCAGCGTCAATCTGTTTAGCAGGCTGTGGGACTTGGCAAATGCCACATGGTTTTTTAATTGTCTTTTGTTTAGTGCTGGCTTCTGGGCACTGATTCGACCATGGAGGCCATTTCAAGACAGAATCCTGCAAACTATTCTAGTTGACACAGGGACTTGAGGTGACTTGGCCTGTTGGAGCTCTGCTGCAGTGGAAGAGGGGCTGTCTTTGGATTTCTAACCAACAAACGTTTCTCCTGAGCAGTTGTCTTGCAGGGTCTGCTGGACCTGGGCTTGTCAAACACATCTCCAGTCTCTTCAACTCTTTTTTTAATTCTTGTACTTGGCTCTTAGACACATTAAAGATGCCAGCCACCTCTGCAGTGGATTTGGTCTTCCGCCTCTTGATAATCAAGGCTTTGGTCGCAGGGTGGATTTTTGGCATGTTGTCAGAGGTCAAGTTGCAGTTCAACTGAAGGTCTGGGGTGCTGGGTTTCTTTATATACACACCCACTAATTAACCAATCATTTGGTGAGCACAGGGGAGGATGTAAAGTAGGATTGGGTGCATTATATGACAAATTGACAAAACTTTTGTCTTACCAAAATCTGACCTTTCTGTGGTCATTAAATGATCAATATTTCAGCTTTGCAGCAACTTTATTTTCATAACCTAAACCAATTTTGTTAAATATTTATTAAAAACATAATGCAAAATGTTCCATTTACTGTGCATGGTATCCAATAGAATCACATGTTCCAGTTGATGAGTTCTAACTCAACCCAATATATCACAAACTTATGTGAAATTTAATACCCCTTCTAAAAATGATGCCCCCTATCAGATGATGAATTAATAAATTGAGTATGGTGCTGTCAAACATCAATTTCAATTTGGAAATTCTTAACATGTTTGTCATAGTTATACAATGTGACCTTGTATGTTCACTAAACAGAGTGTTGTATGTCAGACTGTCAGCTGGAGAAGCGCAATTCATCACTCCACAGAATGTGTTTCCTCTGCTTCAGAGTACACCAGTTGTGTGCTTTACGCAACCCAATTGAGACTTTGCATTCTGCTTGAATGCAGCTTTAATGGGGTGTAAGGCTCGGCCACCCCAATCCTGCAAACCACCATGTAGTCATATAAGACCCCTTTCACACATAATTATTTTGCCATAAGTCACAATCCCTCGAATTTTGAAAAAAAAAAGGGTCCAGCGACTGATGCCGTTGGTTCCGTTTTTTTCTCATTGACTTGTATTGACGACGAATTTCGACGGATGGCCTCATGTTTTATCCGTCGTCCGACGGATCTGTCGAAAAGTGTTTGTCTGTCGGACGGAGACGATGTCCACAGTAACGTTTTTTGTGTACATCGAAAAAACAGACGGCGCAGGATCCATCGTCATCCATCAAATGACGGAATTCGGGGACGGATTCCATTTTTTTTAACTGAGCATGCTCCAAGTATTAGTTAGCCGCTAGCTAGTCAGATCCATCGAAAAACATATCCATCGCAACGGATTGTGACTGATGGCAAAAAAACCTATGTGTGAAAGGGGCCTAAAGTGTAATGTTGAAGTTGATGTTATGGCGTAGTGTGTTTAAATGGCCACTATGTGGCCACATTATGCAAGCTGGTTCCCTACACAATGTTAATGCAAGGAGGAGTCTAGCTAGTAAAAAGGGTGGATAGACAGGAGACGACAGGAGACTCTGTGGGAGATGTGAAGAGAGAAAAACCCCATTAACTATAATTTGGTTGACCCTCAGCGTCGAATCCCGGTGCCAGACAACTGTGTGCCTAGTGTGGAGAGGTCTGTTTTAACTGTGTCCCAAAGTGTGGGTGAAGCCCGTGCAGCCTGGATGTTGGCCAGTCCCTCGCGCATACCCATCTAAGCCCCTCAATCGAACAGAAGGTCAGTGGGCTCTTAAGTGAAGCGTAGGTCCTGATAAAACTGAGCAGAGAAGTTCTGTCACAGATGGCCTCGTCAATAGCTTCCAGCTAAATCCCTATGAGTGGAACGAGGGGTGATCAGAAGGACTTTTTGATTCTGCCTTGGAAATGAAGCTGAGTGAGGGGATGAGATGAGCAGAAGCTCTACCAGCACCCTGAGTACAATGGAATATGAAGAGAAAGTATGCATATAGCTGTGTTGTACTAAAGAGGTGACCGTGGTGCAGGAGAATGCCACAGGGTCATGCTACGGTTGAACAGTAGTCTTCGCTGCGACTACCACGGCACCCGACCCCCCTTTAACACAGCTTGACCAGATAAAGCCTTACCCCAAATTTTCAGCACACAGCTTTTATTAATACAAGAGGTCAAATGTACTCTTCATGTATTAAGTCAGGAGAGCATTAGTGAGTAGAGATAAGCGAATCAGATAAAATTTAAATTCGCTTGTTCACGAGTTTTTCCTAGGAAACCAATTTGCAGAAAAGTAATTCTCTATGCGTTTAATACATCTTATTATGCTCTTGGGTCTCTCTAGACCACAGAGCTTAATAAAAGTAAAATATAAAATATTAAAAAAAATAATTAAAATGATAACAGGAGATTTATGGTGTCATGACATCACACCCTGTACTGGAAATTCTTGTGCACCCGTTCAAAACCCACCACGATTACACCCAGAAGAACACCACAGCGCAAGTGGCCTAAAGATTCCATTATGTCAAGCAGGGGATCGGATGGGTGGCATTGACTAGTGGAGGGTCCAAAGAGGTGAGTGGGGAGGGGAATTGAGTTTAAGGATCTTCTCATATTTTTAACCTTTAGATGGCCCTTTATTGCTCAGAAAAATTGTGGCCAGCAGCTATCATTCTGCTGAATACATGCAGATACTGTATATGTATTTTGGCAAATGCAGATATTTGTCAAATTCAAGTAGATTTCAATTCCACTCAAATTTATACTCTCTTCTATGTTGGTGAGTTTTATACACTATTATTATTATTATTTATTAGGATAGCGCCATTTATTCCATGGCGCTTTACATGTGAAAGGGGTATACATAATAGGGACAAGTACAATAATCATAATACAAGGCACTGACAGGTTCAGGAGGAGAGAGGACCCTGCCCGCGAGGGCTCACAGTCTACAGGAGGATAGAGGACCCTTCCCGCGAGGGCTCACAGTCTACAGGAGGATAGAGGTCCCTGCCCGCGAGGGCTCACAGTTTACAGGAGGATAGAGGTCCCTGCTCGCAAGGGCTCACAGTCTACAAGAGGAAAGAGGTCCCTGCCCGCGAGGTCTCACAGTCTACAGGAGGATAGAGGTGCCTGCCCGCGAGGGCTCACAGTCTACAGGAGGATAGAGGTCCCTGCTCGCAAGGGCTCACAGTCTACAAGAGGAAAGAGGTCCCTGCCCGCGAGGGCTCACAGTTTACAGGGGATAGGTGAGGATACAGTAGGTTAGGGTGTGTACCTCAACAATGGGACTAAATGAAAAACTTGGGTTCAAATATTAACCCCTTTACGACCAAGGATGTACCGCTATCTCCTGTTACCACAGGCTCCAGTGGTAAGCAAGAGGTAATTCCGGCATATGTCTGCTGATCTGATCAGCAAACATGTGGGATTAACATACGCAGATCGATCGGAGATCTGCCCGCACTTCTTAACCTTTTAGATTATGCTGTCAAACACTGAAAGCGATTTACATGGCCATAGCGAGGATCACACTGTTCCCTGCCACCATCTCCGGCCCCCTGATGCGACCATGGGGTGCCAATGTGTTGCCATCGTAGCACGGGGTCAGCTAATGACTGCCATAACTCACTTCCTGTGAGACCAAACAGAGCACCAGCACTCACAGGAGATGAGCATTTCTGCTGATCAGAGCGATCCTGCAATGCAATAACAGGAGATAAAAACGTAGCATCTTCACAAAGATAGTATCGTGAAAAAGATCAGCTCAAGATGCAAAAAATAAGCCATTATTGAGCCTCAGATCCTGAAAAATGAGAACACTACGGGTCTCGGAAAATGGCGGCAAAACCACAATTCTTTTTCTGGACAAATTTCTGAATTATTTTCAACCCTTAGATAAAAGTAAAAGTATACATGTTTGGTATCTACAAACTCATAGTGACATTAGGCATTATACTGACACATCCGTGTTACCATATAGTGAACACGGTAAATAAAATACACCAAAAACAATCGTGCCATTGCACTTTTTTTTGCAATTTTTCAGCACACTTGGAATTTTTTTCCCGTTTTTCAGTACACTATATGGTAAAACTAATGGTGTTATTCAAAAGTACAACTCGACCCGCAAAAAACAAGACCTCATATGGTAAATTTGATGGAAAAATAAATAAGATATGGCGCTCGAAAGTAGGGCAGGAAAAAACGAAAATGAAAAACGGAAAATCGCCTGGGGGTGAACAGGTTAAAAAGTATCAATCACAGAAAAAAAATGATAAAGATTCTGCTATATTCCATCAGACATCTTAGAATGCAGGTCCATATAGAGATATGGGGCACAGATTTCTTACCATTTAGCTCCAACATATCCATGCTTTTTACAGTATCATTTATCTCATTCCTACCCTCTAATTTTGTACTGGTAGAAGTTTCTGCACTTTTTTATGTTACTTTTTTCATCTTGTGATTTTTTTTTTGCCTTTTTTTACATCAAATTATTCATAATGTTATTCACGGTTCCCAAATTTTTTGTAAAACCTCAAAAATTGGCTTTATTTCCGATTTCAACACTTTTTTTGCTACCAAACGGTCGCAAGTTATGCAAAATGGATTCAAAGTTGCAACTTTTCAAAACGATTTATGACTTGATGAATAGGAGCCGTTGTTTTGCATTTTTTTAAAAAAAAATTGTACACAAGCCTGATTCTGTGTGAAGATCATTGTCACATTTTAGATTAAATTGATCTCTTTTGTATCCAACCAATTACAAAGCCAACTATACAATAAAACGAGTTCATCTCACTTGTCTTTTTATGAAATTTTATAACTTAGTGTTCCAGAAAACTCTTCGAGTGATGAACGTCCATCAGTTTCTCTTTACTTATTGGTGTATATTCATATATTGATTTCTATCAAGCTAACAATGTAGAACAAGTGAGAACTAAAATTCTTTTTCAAGGACTTCTTAGTTAACTTTAACACTTAGAAAAGAATAGATGATTTCAAAGAAAACACTATAATTTACTGTAACACTTCAACTTTTGCCGTATGCTCACACCTCAGTCTTGACTTGGAGACATATTTTTTAGCTTCCCCTTATTGACGCATTTTAATTTGGAGTTTAGATCCTGTGACCGGATAGCTGTAAGTACTGGCAGAAGATAATAACTTCCTGACAAACTAAACTAGCACGTATCATTATTACAGCATCTAATATATATCATAAAATCATAACTTGCATTTTGTTATCACTGCTAGAGTTTACATCCACAAAATCCATCAAACCTAAAGCAACAGAGTATGTATACTGAATCAATTTCTTTGTGTAATGCCACTGCAGTCTATAAGTTGATGGTTTCATAGGCAAGGAATATGCACTTACAAGCGCTTTGCTGTAGAGCTTGCAAGCGCTGCTCTGGAGCTGGTTGGATCACTAGATCTAGTCAACTTAAAGGTTTTGTCCACTTTCAGACAAAGTTTAACCATGGCTGCTGGTTGATAAAAAATGAACAGCGGTATACTCACCTTCCTCAGATTCAGCAGCCCTGTCTGTGTAGACAGAGTGCCCCCTTTAGAGCCACTGAATTCAATAATTGGCTGCCACTCTGTCTATGTAACGTCAGCACTAGAGATGAGCAATCCTGACTGGCAAAGATCAGAAATGTTAAAATCGCACAATCATTGGCTGCATTGGATCGGGATCGGACTTCTGAACATTTACGGCAATAGTCTGCAATCTTGCCAAGGATTGGTGTTCAGATGGCAAAACCATCCTCTCCCTAAACATCACAGCCATGTCAAGCATTGCCATAGCTGTGATTGACCACTGTAGAAAAGAAAAGGAAACAAAAGGGCTAAAGAAGTACATACTTACTGAGTTGAGTCTCCCCGCGGCTGCAGCGCTGCTTTCGGGGCTGATAATTATCCCTCATACACATTCACTGCTTTCTCCGGCCACTGGCATCTTTATTGGCTGCAGATTGGTTGGAATTACAGATACCGTCTACGGGTCTCCATCATGGTATAAAATAAGAGTGATCTTAAAATTGCTGTTGGGAGAAGGCGCCTTCAAATATGAGAAACTTGGAGCAATTTGCAAAAAAAGTATCCACAATTTGAAGTGAGAGGAGTAAGAAGCTTGTAGATGGTTACAGAAAGCGATTGCAGTTATTAAATTCAAAAGGTAAAGGGTGTGCAACCAAATATTAGGTTGAGAATGCAAATAATTTTGTCCAGACCACTTTTTCTGGTTTTTGTGTGAAATTATATCCAATTTGTCTTTTTTTTCAATTTTTGTTGTGATATTCCAATACACACAAAGGAATTAATCATGTGTATAACAAAACATTTAGTCAACCAATAATCCTGTATAGCATTTCAGCATAATCTTTCACTTTAAGATTAACACACAAACCCAAGATTAAACATATATCAATGGGTAATAAAGACATAAATGCAAAAAATTGTTCAAAAATGTAATCTTAAGTATAACAAAACATGTGTAATTGCGAACACTTTATGGGAGAAATACCGTATTTTTTTGTTTTATAAGACGCACCGGATTATAAGACACACCCCAAATTTAGAGAGAAAAAAGGTAAAAAAAAATATGGGGTCCATTTTATAATTCAGTGGTATCTTACCGGGGAAGGAGGCAGTGGTGGTGGAGCGTGGGTCACTGGAGGCAGAGGTAGTGCTGGAGTATTGCAATGATGTGGGCGGTGATGAGGGGGGACCAGATGATCTCTGTGGGCAGTGGCGCTGCTCTGTGCTTGGGCGGCGTGTTCTGTGCTGAAGCTGTATGGCGCTTCTCTGTATGGGGACTGCTCTGTGCAGGGGTTGCTCTGTGCCTGGGCTGTGCGGTATGGCTCTGCTCTGTGCGGCGCTGTTCTGTGCGGAACTACTTTGTGCTGGGGCTATGTGGGCTGCTCTGTACCGGGGGTGCTCTGTACTGGGGTTGCTCTGTGCAGAAAGCGATGAGGCATGAGCCATTCTCATGATGTCAACGGTGTGAGCTTCAAATAAATGTCGGCCGGAGTCGGCATGTGCGCAGATGAAAGCTTGAGCTGAGCATTCCATCTGCGCACCTGTCGAACTCCAACCGCCATTATTTGAAGCCCTCACTGTTGACATCTTCAGAATGGCCTGTGCCTCACAGCCCGCTGCACAGAGCAGCCCCACACAGAGCAGCCCCGCAGAGATGTGCCGCACTGAGCAGAGCTGCACCGCACAGAGCAGAGCTGCGCTGCCCAGCCCCAGCACAGAGCAGCGCCACCAGCCGCAACAGCATTGCCCCTGCCTCCTGTGACCCCTCTTCACCACCTCCCGGTAAGTTACTTAAGATGCACCCCCTCATTTTCCTCCCAAATTTTTGGGAGGAAAAGTGCGTCTTATAATCCGAAAAATACGGTACTTCATTTTCTGGAACAATTTTACTGTAAGGGTGCCAACACTTTTGGCCATGACTGGACTTTGCATCATGAAATTAATTTTACATCCCCCACACCCTTTATTCCATTTCTATTCTACATTGAAGCTTGAAAGGATTTTCAATTCTAAAATATCTGCTTGTACCGTCAAAGGCATGAGAGGTAAAAAGAAAAACCGACCCTGGCCTAATTAGCACTAAAATAACACACAAATTCAACAGTTTGAAAAGGGCAGACGTGAAGGTAAAATATCATTATGTGACACAATTAAAAAGCCATAATAACTTTAAGGACATTTAGTAAAAAATATGAACACATTTGCCGTACTTAGCACTAAGCAATTAAACAGGTGATTGCACCAACCATCAGGAACGGGATGCCATAAACCGGGATATATTTTTTTTTCAGCCATTATAAATTAATTACTTAATTTAGGCCATCACAAAATATAAACCTAATGATGTCTGCCTAATTTATTTCTTAAAAAAAAATGTTGGCAATTAAGCTCTTGCATTGGATTTCGGAATCGTTGATGACAATGTGTTCCCTGCAAATTTTATCCTAAAAAATCCTTCCCTCCGATCTAATAAGAGCCCAATTGAATTAGTCTTTCAAATTAGCAATACATACATAGAAAGAGTCATGAATCTAAATGACAGGCAAAGACCTACAGCTTAAACACGCGGCTCGTGGTTAGAACATCCTTTCATATATTTTTAATAAAACTGCTGATACAAATTCAAAATCGACTTCATAAATCAAACATGATTTAATGTATGAAGCTCCAAGGTTTCCCCGGGACCAGCTGCGTAAGTCCCTGTCTTCGGAAGACACAAGCTTTGCAGTTCAGTGCTTGAGGTTTTATGAAAGGTTTATTGGATTTCAAAGTCCCTTAAGGGGAAACCCTTTAAATGTCTTTGCAATTATAAGACTAATAACACTTTCAGTTTCTGGACGGTGCCGTGACTTGACAAAGATAAGGAACTTCAAGTTGCTCAGTCAATACAAAGCTATTAATCTCTGTCACCTCCTTGTCACTGTGGCTCAGGAAAACAATGTCGCTCCATGACCTAGGGGGAAGTCATGTAGTGATTTTATTCAGTATGTCAGAATTCATCAAACCAGATTTTGTCACTCCTTTCAACTCCCTTGAAACCCTCCCAATACTTTATCTTGACTACGTTGGCACCCTTCACATAGTTTGTTGCGGGCCCTGCTTTTGAATAATATTTAGCCCTAAGGGGACTGGGAAAAGGTTCCATGAAACCACCGAGATGCCTTATGAAACTCATTTTCTTCACTTCAAGGTGAATTAGTGCCGTAAGAAGATCATCGCGTAATCAGATTTGCCATCTTCACATAAACAAAGGTTAATTTCTTATCTTAAAATTAACAATTGAATTACCCGTTCCTTCCCCTGAGTATTTTGTTTTGATTTGTTTTTGTTTTTTTAACTTTCTTTGACATTGTACTTTTTTAATAAAATATTGCAGAAAGGTTTTACACATGACTTAAAGTGCCCGAACCCATTAGATAATAATTGGCCAAATGCTTATACATTCGATAGCTATTAGGGATGATCGAATACTTCGATTAATCGGCTTCGCAAATATTTTCTGAATACCTCGCCGCTATTCGATTATTCGCGAATATTCGTTGCGCAATGTAAGTCTATGGGAAACCCGAATAACAACTATTCAGAACTATTCGGGCTTTCCATAGACTTTCATTGCACATCGAATAGTTGAATAGCGGCAAGGTATTCGGAAAATATTCGCGAAACCGAATAATCAAAGTATTCGATCATCCCTAATAGCTATCTCTCCCAACTTCTTTATGCATGTGGACACTCAGGTGAGACATGCGTTCATTTGTTTTTAATGGGGCAAGTCACTTTTTAATGAAAGTCTGTGAGAAACTAAATTTGAGTTTGATTGACGCACTGAGAAAAGTGACTTCCGCTGCACATAAAAGACGCTGTTTGAGACAGTCAAAACTTTGGGAAGAATAAGGAGAAGAAGGTAAAGAAGGAGAATGAAAAGAAGTAGAAGGAGAAGAAAGAGACGAGAAGAAGTAGAAAGAGAAGGAAAAGAAGGAAAATGTCAGGCTGCCAGCAGGGGGAGCTGGAGTCCTGCAGGGAAAGACACTACACGGAGCTGAATGAGCAAGGAGGGGAACTCCCAGTGTGTGCTGATGTAGTGTCTGCCAGCATCGGCTGGACAGCTGAAGCTGTGGGGCATTCGGGGGATGGTCAGACGGGTCCAAGTCATACACAGTACGGGCAGGAGGAAGACCGGAGGAACTAGCAGAGGAGGAGTCGAGATCAGGCCAAGGTCAGTACCAGAAGAAACAACTGAGTGGGGAGGTAGGACAGGGAGAACAACTGGGGCTATTGTGGGAAGGAAGGAGGTGGGACAGAGGAATGGCAGAACGACTAGGGGACAGAACACAGACAGAGGCTTAGGGCACAGAGAGGGAACGGATCAGTATCACACTTATAGGGACAAGCACTCACAGGCAAAGCAGCACTAAGCTTATAGCCAGTGCAGGTTCACCGGAGATGACAGTATTTAAAGCATCCCAGCTCCGAAAGTTGGGCCCAGGACAAGGCTCCACCCCCTAGCCATGTGGACGGGGAGGGGAAACTGTGACAGAAAAGAAGAAGATGAAATAAAAAGAGAAGGAAAAGATGAAGGAGAAGGAGGAGGAGGAGGAAGAGGAGGAAAAGAAGAATGAGAAGGAGACGATGAAGAAGACGAAGAAAAAGGAGAAGAAAAAGAAGGAAAAGGCCAAGTAGACGAAGAAAAGAAAGAGATGAAGGAGAAGACGAAGGAGAAGGAGTAGAAGGAGAATGAGAAGGAGAAGAATAAGGAGAGGGAGAAGGAGAAGAAAAAGGAAAAGGCGCATCAGTATGCTTGGATTTTCTTGGTGCTCAGCCCACTGAGAGCCTCTTACAGTGTTTGATTGTCTCACACTGGGGGTAAGATCAGTGATATTGGTTGTACTGTGCACAAGAAAAAAAAAAAAACGATCCTCCCTCCCCAAAATACTCTGTTTATGGCTGGATGTATGTTCGTGGGGAGCCGAACTGCTCAATCCAATGGGGTTCAGGTCAACTCCAGGTCCTAATCCGAACTTTATCTAAAGTCCAGCTGAACCCGCCAAACCAAACTTCAACGGGTCTGCTCATCTCTAGACAAGAGTAACAGTACGCATGTGCAACCAACCACTGCTCTATTCAAATGGGAGCCTCAGTATCCCAGTTGTTATAAGTTATAAGTTTGGTTGCCAGTGATGGGACCTCAATGAACAACAAGTTATCCTGAGGATTGTTGGCCAACTTTGTTCGCTATTTTAACTAATCAGACAACCAGTCAACTACACTTTGTCATGGTCATCTCCCTGCCATTTTGAGACTATTGATAGCCTTAGGACTGGAGCCTCCCATCTCCATCTTGACTCCTCATTTAAATGAGGTGTCCTTTCGTTTGGTGTCTCATATTCATTTAGGTTAAATACTGGAGCCTCCCAGCAAACCTTTCTGCTTTTAGAATAATTTCTACTCTGGCCAGCCTGGTGGAAAGAACTACTGAGGATTTGTCTTGTGAAGTTTGGTGTTTCGTATCCTTCTGTTTATTCCCCCTGTCTGTCTTTCCTTTCCCTCCCTGTTCATTAGTGTAGTGGTAACTAAGTCTAGTGTACTCGTCGGCATACTCACTAGACAGGGTGAGTATAGGGCCAGCTGAGGGACCCAGGTATCCTGCTTGCCGACAGGTTGAAAGAACCTGTATAGAGACACTACGGAGCTCAGGAGTCAGCTTGAGGTGAGTGCAGAAGGTTCCCCCTCACCCCTCTCCCTAGTGGTATGAACTTCCATTGTATTGTGACCCCGGTGTGTCCTTCTTTTTGTGGTGTTTTTTGGTAATGTGTCAGATGCCCGTTGCTCTGATCGCATGTGTCATGTGTAATATATGGATATCTCCAAATCTGTGCATGACACACTTTTAGCATATTTTTTATACTAGCCAATGATGTATTTTTATTGAAGGCTTATGAATTGCAATTTTTCAGAAAGGCAAAATATTATTTGTTGGGGATTTTGTCAGCCCATCAATTATGCCTCTTATTCACAGCACCTTACGAAAATGCCTCATTTGCCTACCCCTCCTTTCTGCCCTGTTCGGAATATACGTTCCATATTAGTTATACTGGCCAAACTATATCCGTTATGCTTTTGATACCAGGACCTTTCACCATTCCGTGCAATAATTGCAAGAAATCAGATTTAGCGATAATGTCTATATATACTATCATTAGAAAGAGCAGCAATTATTGTATTTCAGATTTCATTGCTTTTCCAGTAGAAGCTCAGATTATTTCCTTTACTAGTTTTTGGATTAATAAACAAATTTAGTTTTTTAACACAAGACTAATAACTCACTTTTTAACAATATAATAAAATTTACATGCCAGTAAAATATATATTTTTTTGTTCCTTTTGTTGAGGGAAGATGTTCTACATTAAGCAGGCCTTGTTATAACTCACAGCATCTTGCAAAACCCAAGGAAGTAAAAGCTATACATCTCCTTCAGACTTTCACCAGAAGAAATAGCTCCATCTGTTCCCTTCCGAGGAATATATCAAGAATAAATGCGCTAAGCGTGAAATGTAAAAAGGGGTAAAAAAAAACTAAACAGGAAAACAAATGTTCTGTAAATCATGCCCATAACTGTAGAGAAGGAAAAATGTTAGACGATCGTACGTGCAAAGCTGCTTTATTTATGTAAATGCTAATTTCATCCGAGTCTTGTATTTCATAAATTTCGTCTGGCGTCTTTACTGCCGTTGGAATGGTAAACATTTTCTGAAGATATCAACTAAATGGTAAATGTTAGTTAATGGCATTTTACAACATTGCATAATACATCTATATTGGCCTTCTATACTAGGGTGTCTGTCTCGGTGGGGTGCACTAATATAGTGCTGGGCAGCCGGCCTAATCTAATAGTATGGACATCACTATTAGGCTTTAAGTCAGACACTGTGCACTACTTGTGTGTGACCGGCGTCCTATACAAGCCTTATCTGTATGCAATTCCAATACTAAGCCATCACCCCCTCCATGTATTGGTAGGTTCTGAGTAGAGATCAGCGAACCCAAGGTTTAGTTTTTCGAACTGAACACCAACTTAAAAAACCTAGCTCGGGTTCGGAGTTCGGATGCTTTACTCACGAACTTAACTTGCGCGAGCAACGTTTACTCAAGTACGCTTGGTGCTCAACCCTTTGTGAGCTCCTTGCAGTGTTTGATGACGCAAACTGGGGGTAACAACTGCATGATTAGATATAGTGCGCAACAAAAACATTTTTTGAAAAAGCCCTCCCACCCTCCCCCGGAAGTGATCTTCTTATGGCTGGCTGTATGTGGGCCGAGGCTCAGGTGACAAGCAGTAATTCCGAACTTCCTTGGGCCAAGATCAGACCAGTGGAGGTTCGGTTTGTTTGCTGCTAGCAAACTGAACCTCCAAAGGTTTGCTCTTCTCTAGTTGTGAGTAGAGATGAGCGGACCTTTTGAAGTTCAGGTTCGCCAGGTTCAGCCAGACTTTACATAAAGTTCGATTCAGGACTTGACTTGAACCTGAGCCTGAACCCTATTGGAAGTCAATGATTGGGCAGTCCTGTTTTCTATACACATACAGCCAGCCATAAACAGAGTACTTCCGGGGGAGAGAGGGTGGGTTTTGAGAATTTTTTGGACACACTACATCCAAAAACATTCTTTGTACCCCCATTGGAAGCCATTCAGAGACTGCAATTGGCTTGCACTGGGCCAAGCAGAGAGCGTACTTGAGCACTATGATGTTCAATCGAGTGGTTAGCATCACCCAAACTCCAAACTTGGATACTGATTTTTATTTAAAGTCTATGTTCGGTATGAATGCTGAACTATATTGTGAAACAAGGATCCCGCTGGCTCGTTGCGTTGTTATATATGCCACCATCAATCAGATGCCGGCAGCTGACATCGATGTGCCCATGACTAGGGGCACATGGCAATGACATCATGCGCGATGGCACCTCTTGAGTCAACTGTAGAAAAGGACACCACATGGCGGGGGATTGGAAGAAAGTTAATAGAACGGGGGTTTTTTCTTAGTGTTCTGAGAAGAACATGACCTTATCCCAGAATGTGGTACTTTAACCAAAAAAGGGGCCAAGATGCGGGGAACTTGATTAATTTATATTTATTGCGCAGCAGAGATTATTGTTATTGGAGGGCACAGTGCAGCCTTATCCAATTATATTTTAAATGGTGTGTAGCTAATAATATATTAATGATGGGTTACGTATTTGTACTTAGGGGTGCAGTGCAAGGTATTTTTTTTATTTAGGAGACAAATGTATAGATGCAATATATGTGACCTTTTTATTTTTGGGGCTATGGTGATCAGTGACAATATGAGTCATGGCAGACAGATGGCGGCTTGAAGGTCTGACGAGGTGGAGAAGAAACAACAGAAAACTAATCAGATGTAACTATTACGGTAATTCTTTATACTATATGACTTGGAATAATTATGTTATTTGTAAAACAACCTTCCTTGGGTCACATTCTCATATTCGGGATGTATTCGCTTATCTTTAATTGTTACAGTTAAAATTAATTAAGTGGTAACGGACCCCTTTACTACAAAACAGAAAGGCACTTCCACCCTTAATCTCATTTTTTTAACCTTTTTTGCCTCATTTCATCTGAAAAATCTAAACAATTATTCTCTGTGTGTCTAGATAGGTAAATCATGTCCATATCCTTCTTGTTTTGTGTGTGATTGTAAGACAATTGTCTGCAGCCGGAGCCTCCCCCCACTGTTCTATTTTTAGTAGGAGAAAAAGCTGCTAAGCTCCACCCTTCTTGATGGTAGGGCTTGGCTTCTTCTCATGCAATTTGAAGATGGAACTTAGGGGTACTTTGCACACTGCCCCCATTGCAGGTGCGATATCTTGTGATTGCTGCCGTAGCGAATATTATCGCTACGGCAGCTTCACATGCACTCACCTGCCCTGCGACGTCGCTCTGGCCGGCGACCCGTCTCCTTCCTAAGGGGGCGGGTCATGCAGAGTCACAGCGACGTCACACGGCAGGCGGCCAATAGAAGCGGAGGGGCAGAGATGAGCGGGACGTAAACATCCCGCCCACCTCCGTCCTTCTGCATTGCAGCCGGGACACAGGTAGGAGATGTTCCTCGCTCCTACAGCTTCACACACAGCGATGTGTGCTGCCTGCTGGAACGAGGAACAACATCGTACCATCGCGGCTGCAAAATTATGGAAATGTCGGACCCTACACCGATCATACGATAACGATGCTTTTGCGCTCGTTAATCGTATGTAAAAGGATTTACACACTACGATATCGACAGCGACGCCGGATGTGCGTCACTTTTCGGTCCGAAACGAGTAAAGTTTTGCCTATACGCCTATTGTAAATATGTTCCCTACTCCCGGTCTCTGATGATCTTTTAAATTTTTGAAATAAAGGATGGTTTCTTACTTTTAACCACGAGGATTTGTGCTGGATCCCTCCTTCCTTCGTTCCATTTCCCATTACCTTGGCTGGCCTGGACCTTCCAGCGGATCCGTGCACCCAGGAGATCACAGCAGTGGAGTCGGCAGGTGAGCTGAAATATCTTCATTTTACGTCTAGTTCACTACCTGGTTCTGCCAGGTATTATTATTATTATTATTTATTATTATAGCGCCATATATTCTATGGCGCTTTACATGTGAAAGGGGTGTACATAATAGGGACAAGTACGATAATCAAAAACAATACAAGGTACAGACTGGTACAGGAGGAGAGAGGTCCCTGCCCGTGAGAGCTCACAGTCTACAAGGAATAGGTGAGGATACAGTAGGTTATGGTAGAGCTGGTTGTTCGGCGTTATATCAGACTAAGGGTTACGGCAGGTTGTAGGCTTGACGGAAGAGGTGGGTCTTCAGGTTCCTTTTGAAGCTTGTCAAGGTAGGCAAGAGTCTGATATGTTGTGGCAGAGCATTCCAGAGTATGGGGGAGGCACAGGAGAAATCTTGGATGCGATGATGGGAAGAGGAGATGAGAGGGGAGCAGAGGAGGAGATCTTGTGAGGATCGAAGGTTACGTGCAGGTAAGTACCGGGAGACTAGGTCAGAGATATAGGGAGTAGACAGGTTGTGGAAGACTTTGTATTTCATGGTTAGTGTTTTGAACTGGAGTCGTTGGGCAAAGGGAAGCCAATGAAGGGATTGGCAGAGAGGAGAGGTCAGGGAGTAGCGGGGGGACAAGTGGATAGCCGGACAGCAAAGTTTAGAATAGATTGTAGGTTTGCGAAACTGTTAGAAGGGAGGCCACAGAGCAGGAGGTTGCAATAATCTAGGCGCGAGATAATAAGGGCATGTACTAGGGTTTTTGTAGCTTCTTGGGAAAGGTACATGGGAACCCTCGGCGAGCGCCGCAACACACAGGGTACAATGGTTGGCCCTGGTGCTAGGGAAAGGGGAGCCTCACCTGAGGCTGAGACCTGCACTCTCTAACTGCCTGTATGGATCCTTTCCCCCGTCATGGATCATGTGCCTATTCCTGTCTTTCCATGGAATAAGCCCTGTATAGTGCGCAGGACAGCTGGAACGCTAGTCTCACTCTAGATTAAAGACACAGAGAGCATAAGACAGACAGGGGTAAAATAAACAGCAATCATACAAAGCACTCCAAACAACTAGAGGTAATAATGAGGAATGGACCAGAGGGGAAAAAACCAACAGGACTAAGGAAGGGAACTATCCCCATTGTGACAGGTGTGGCAGTGCTTTAAAAATGTTTTTCAAAATTAAACAGGTAACAAACGAAAGAAAAAAAAAAAAAGATGAAACAATTCCCCAGCAATTTTTGAAAACTCGGTGTATTGTATATTTTATGTATTTGTGAAATAGTGTCATAGACTAATATGCTGGTGCTATAGAAATAAAAATTATTATTACAGACTCAAACAAATATATCTCTTGGCAAAATAGACCGACCTAATACAAAAAGAATTAAACAAAGATTTCTTCTCTTCAGTGTTCTCACCCAGGAGCAAAGAAATCTTTAAAGACTAGAGAAAGAAGAATGGCACCTATTCTCGGCATTATTATGCAATAAAAGAGCTGTAACTTAGCGGTTTGTTGTTTTCTAGGATTACACCAACTGCTGCCATTGATTCCATGTCTCGTATGGAGATTTCATGGCTTTCAATAGTCTTTTTGTGTATTAATCTCAACAAATAATAAATGAACTTTTCCTCATAGGTGGTCTGTACGGTTTGAGCTCCTTGTCCAGTCGGTTGCATTTACTATACCTACTCAATCAATGGAAAAGAAGACATTATGGCATCGTGCACAAAATAGTCATTATATTCTTGAAAATAATGATTTAAAAAAATGCAAAATAGAACTAAATTGCAGAACCTCCTTCTGTCTCTGTCCTTTCTCTCTCTGCTGTCCTTTCCTGACAGCCCACCTCCTCACTCCTTCTCTCTCACTGCCTGACATGCTGACTGAACTTGAACTCCCTAGTTCCCTTTGTCTACTCTCTCTTTCTGACTCCTCCCACACACCCACTGACTAGGCCCCACCCACACCATTGGGACCAGAAATGGGACTTACGGCCCCATGACTACATCTATGGGGGTTACTGCCACTATCCCTGACCCGGTGTATGCCTACCAATTGGTGTGTGCAAGTTTTGTCTGTACATTGGCAGTTGGCCCCATTCCTACCCTGGATGGGATACCACGCCTCTGGCTGAGGTGCAATATCTCCTGTGGTGACGGCAGCCTCAGGGGCGCCACACTTGATTACTTGAAATTATATGATATGTTTCTATACAGTGTGTCCACCCATATCCTGTCCACCGCCATTAACTTGAGAACGGCGACAGCTATAGGCATAGAAGTGGTGTCTAGGTATAGTAAAATAGCCATGCGCTACGCAATGAAACCACCTATAGCGCCACCTGGTGGAAAATAATGGAGTTAGCCTTTTTATCTCGAAAACAGAATGAGAGAGAAAAAAAGTGAATTAAAAAATTGTAGGGCATCATCAATTCAATACGAATCGACACCTTGCATACAGAAATGCTATGATATGAAACCCATGACCCCCTCAAAACATTGAATGCTGGTCACTCATATGGCGCTCATTTAACTTTGATGCTCAAAGTGGCCACCGTCAGCTGCAATGCACATCTGGACTCTGGACAGCATACTGTGTTTTGCTGTATATTGTACAATATGGTAGGTGACACGTTTGCACAAGCATCTGTGATACGTCATCGTAGGTCCTGCAATGTTGGTGGAGAGGTTGCATACACCTGCTGTTTGATGTGACCTCCCAGAAAGAAGTCCAATGGAGTCAGGTCATGTGAGCGTGGAGGCCACTCCATGCAGCCACCATACCCAATGACTTGTAGGAAGGTCTCCATGAGGTATCGCTTCACGTCCGCAGCCTTGTGAGTTTTACACGTTCTAATCATAGCATTTCTGTATGCAAGGTGTCGATTCGTATTGAATTGATGATGCCCTACAACTTTGTAATTCACTTTTTTTCTGTATCTCGTTCCGTTTCGAGATAAAAATGCTAACTCCGTTGTTTTCCACCAGGTGGCGCTATAGGTGGTTTAATTGCGTAGCGCATGGATACTTTACTATACCTAGACACCACTTCTATGCCTACAGCTGCCGCCATTCTCAAGTTAATAGCGGTAAACAGGATATGGGTGGACACACTGTATAGTCGGTATATACGTCTTTTTGTTTATGTGGCACCCCAGTGGTCTGGTTGTCACAGTAGTGTTGCCCCCACAGAGGGGTTAAGCCTGGAAGCAAGCGAAGGGTCCATTGGTCAGTAAGTATCTACATTCATCACAGTTCCTACTCCGGGCCAGCAGAGGGAGCTCTAAACTTGGTGTTCTACGGGTGCTTCCCAGAAGCTCTGACCTGGGTGATGAGTTAGAGGAGTAACAGTTGGGAGTTGACCGATGGAGAGAGAGGAGTTCAAGACAGGAGTTTGAGTAGAGCAGACTGTTTTTTCCTGAGGTCAGGGAGCTAAGAGAAGCTCGGCCTTGGGGAACGGAGTCTGACAAAGAGGCAAAAAGGAGGAAGACTCTGGGGAATGGAGCTAAGCCGGCTCAGCCCAGAAGGGCACGCTAGAAACCGGACACCGGAGTCTGTGGCTGCTCGGGTACTCGATCCCCGGAAGCTAAATCCAGGGGCAGGAGATTACAAGTCTCCTGGCCCCACAGACCACCTGTCAGCAAAGTGGTACCTGCAATGGCACGAACAGCCTGCCATATGGGTGAGAGAATTACTACAAGTGACAGAGGAGAGGGCCTTAGCCTAGCTAACGCAGTGGGGGCCCTGAAAACCAGGAAGGAGCGTAGTCGGGGAAGCCTCACACCCACATGGCCAGGGAGGCTTCCCCGACTGTTTCCAGGCTATTCGGACCACCATTATCACCACCTGTACTAGTCTCCCTGGCTTCCCGGGAAAGTGAAAGGTAATGAAACTGCAGTTCTTGTCCGTTATTGTCCACATTCCTGGCCTTGCACCCTGAAGCCTACCAGTTGCCCAAAAATAGACTCTCCAACGGTTGCCCCGGGGTCCTGCTCCACCTGTGGGGAGCAATATCACTTCAGCTGCACCATCATCATCTGCCCTGGGGAATACACAGAGCAGTAGCGGGCCACATAGCCGAAGTACCACAGGTGGCGTCACGAACCTTTACTTTAAACTACAACTCCCATTATCATAATCATCATCCCTTGATTATTGAAAGATACCGCCAGGGTCACGGAACCGTTCCACGCCGCCGTGACATCACCGGACTAGTCCAACCCCGGTAATGAATACCCCCGACCCTGGAGCTCCTGAAGAACCTCTTACTTAGAGGGGAAATGCGTCAAGTGTTTTTTATGCACTTACTGATTTTTTTTAGTGTCTTTTTTTTAATATGTTTTGACACTGATTTCAACTACAGTGCCTATTATAAATTTGACTATAGGTTATTTTCAGGCTTTACATGTTACGGAGGACAATTTGTCCCAATATATGCACTACCCTTTGTGAAAATGATTTTCCCACTATCTGCAGGTTGTTCTCACTATCTGACATGAAATCAGAATACACCTTCCCCATTTTAGGTCGATTAGGAACCAAAAAGATTTATATTTGCCAAATTCCAGAATAATTAGAAAGAGAATGTTTTAAGGCATTTTTATTAGTTTCTGCAAAGTCAAAAGTTTACATACACTAAAGCGGGCTTTACACGCTACGATATCGTTAATGAATTATCGTCGGGGTCACGTTGTTTGTGACGCACATCCAGTGTCATTAACGATATCGCAGCGTGTAAAACTTAAGAGCGATCTGAAACGATCGCAAAAGAGGGCAAAATCGTTTGCCGTGGAGAGGTCGTCCTGAAATAAAAAATCATTTTCTGCTTTTTAGTGATGTTGTTTGTCGTTCCTGCGGCACCACACATCGCTATGTGTGACACCGCAGGAGTGACAAACATCTCCTTACCTGCCTCCGCCAGAAATGTGGAAGGAAGGAGGTGGGCGGGATGTTTACGTTCCGCTCATCTCTGCCCCTCCGCTTCAATTAGACAGCTGCCGTGTGACGTCGCTGTGACGCCGCACGACCGGCCCCCTCAGAAAGGAGGCGGTTTGCCGTCCAGAGCGACATTGCAGAGCAGGTATGTGCGTGTGATGCTACCATAGCAATAATGTTCGCTACGGCAGCGATCACCACATATCGGCCGTATGACAGGGGCGGGTGTTATCGCGCTCAACATCGCTAGCAATTGCTAGCGATGTCGCAGCGTGTAAAGCCCGCTTTAGAGTTCTATGCCTTTAAACAATATGGAAGGTATAATGCCTCAAGCATATTGAAAAATATTGAAACATACAATGAAAAATGCCACTTGCTAACTTGAAAGTGTGAATAATGAAATGCATACCTGCCATGAATATTAGGAAAAAGGAGATATTTAGCAATCGCATTGATCAATGTAACTGAGTCCCAAACCTCGCCAAGGTATATCTCTATATCTATATATCTATATCTCTCCACACACAGCAGTTTTTAATTGCAATGAGATAACACACAGTTAGGGTCACAGAGCTAGGGACCCCAATATAGAGATATACCTTGGCGAGGTTTTGGCGCTCAGTTACATTGATCAATGCGATTGATAAATATCTCCTTTTTCCTAATATTCATGGCAGGCATGCATTTCATTATTCACACTTTCAAGTTAGCAAGTAGCATTTTTCATTGTATGTTTCAATATTTTTCAATATTCTCGAGGCATTATACTATTATCAAAGTTTGATGGGCAGCCTTTATCCTTATGTATTATGTATTTTTTTTGGCTTGCACTCATAATATATATATATATATATATATATATATATATATATTAGTGCTCACTTCAGTTATCCTATTCTTTAAATAATATGGGACAGCCCATATGATGATTTCATGTCTTTGGAAGATTCTGATAGGGTTATTGGCAACATCTGAGTTAATTAGAGACACACCTGTGGATGTATTTTAATGCATAAATGAAACACACTGCTTCTTTGTTTATCATCATGGGAAAGTCAAAAGAAATCAGCCAAGATCTCAGGAAGGGAATTGTGGACTTGCACAAGTCTGTTTCATCCTTGGGTGCAATTTCCAGATACCTGAAGGTGCCTCGTTCTCTGTACAAATAATTATATGCAAGTACAAACAAGATGGGAATGTCCAGCCATCATACTGCTCAGGAAGGAGACAGGTTCTGTCTACCAGAGATGAACGTGCTTTGGTAAGACATGTGCATATCAACCCAAGAGCAAAAGCAAAATACCTTGTGAAGATGCTGGTGGAAGCTGGTAATACACACTATTTTAAAATTTGGCAAATATCAACAATTATGGTAATCCTAATAGACCTAAAAAGGGAAAGGGTTTTTTTGTGATTTCATTGCACCTGCCTATCATTACAAATCTGTAAAAGCCAGTGTTTAGCTGTCATTCATAAAAGATCATGATTTTAGCTATACAGAACATTGCCCTTGCACTGCTATGTATAGCATAAGCAATGGTTCTAATCCCTTAAGGAGACTATTAAATACAGTAAAAACAGAGAAAATTTTAAGAAAAAAAAATAAAACACAAGTTCAAATCATCCTTCTTGTGCAATATAAAAATTAAAACATTTAAAAAAAAAATAAAATAAATGTTTGGTATGGTATCGCGGCATTCTCTGATGTATGAAAATATAAATATGAAAATATAAAATAAATGAATTAAATTAGTTAACAACATAACAAGAGAAAAAAAATCAAAGAGCCAGTTAATTTTTTTGGGCCTTTGCCACATTGCAATAAGAGGCGATCAAAACATCATATCTTCCTCAAAGTGGTATCATTAGAAACGTTAGATCAGGAGGCAAAAAATTCTTCATTCCACCCCATATCCCAAAAAATTTAAACATTATAGGTCTAGGAAAATGGCGACCAAAGCAAAATAGTTTTTTTTTTTTTACTAATTTTGGAAAAAAAATTACCACTTAAATAAGAAAAACTACCGTATATATGTTTGGTATCTGCGTACTCGAACTGATCTTGAGAATCATATTGTCAGGTCAATGTAAGTGTATAGTGAACATTGTAAATAAAAAAAACAAAAAATCTATTGTGAAATCCACATATTTTGCAATTTCTTTCCTGTTTCAAGCACACTGTGGTAGAATGAATAGTGTCATTCAAAGTATAACTCATCTTGCAGAAAACAAGCCAAGCCAAAAACGGCTATGTGGATGGAAAAATAAAAAAATAATAGTGCTTGAAAGATGGGAAGAAAAGAGAAGAAAACTGCACAGCTATGAAGGAGTTAAGCTATATTTCTATCATTATGTCTCTAATTTTTAAAAGAAAAACTATATATGTTGTATATTTCTCAAATACGTTCATGCAAAATATTTTTGAAGATATCTTGATTAATGTTTTGGTTTCAGGACAAATAAAAACTTTATTTATTTACAAAAATTGCTATTTAGTTTATTAAAATTGTTAAAATAATGTACTGTTGGCTGAAAACCAAATTGTATCTGATGGATTTGGCAAATTGTCAGCAGATCCAATTTTTAATGGTTTGTTTATTGCAGAGCAATAGATATGGGGGGGGGGAATGAAGATGCGCATGTTCCATAAATGACCAATGGTAGATGGGGACTCCTTTAAAGCGCACCAATCACCAGGATTTTCCTATACAACCTAAAGCCAGTGCTATACTGGCACTATCAGGCTGATTCTACACATACCTCTAGTTGTCAGCTTGTATGTATAGGTTTTGAAACACAAGCAAATAAAGTTTGTAAAATGAGCAGCTTTTTGATTGACAGCAGCTGCCGATCAGCTGATAACTGGGGTGGGTTTTGATAGTGATTCCTGCCCCCCTGCCTGTCCATCCTCCCCCTATCTGTTATTTATGCTAATTCAATTATATAAGCATTTTACTGGCTAGAAGGACCTATGCTAATGTCATACTCATGTGACCAGAATTGGCAGGGCCTCAGCCAACATAGCTGATACCAGGAAGCAACATTTTTCTGTTGGTTGAGGCCCCGCCCCTTCTGGTCACATGGGTATGACATGAGCACAGTGCCCACCCGGAAACCACCGCAAGATAGAGGAGTGGACTGCACCACAATGGAATAAATATAGAATAATGCGTATTATAGGGTGCTAGTTAGTGCAATGGGAGGAACTAGAAAACAAGGAGAGGAAGACATTGCACAAGAAAACAGCACAACCTAGATGGGAATTTATATATATGACAACCTTTATTCAAGTTACAATTGACAATTAAAAACATGTATCCCACTGTAGAACACCCAACATCACCACATGATGTGTCTCCATGAAAAACAATGAATTATAGTACATCAACAACCATCATTGCAAATTGTAGTCCTGAATTATTAATAGAAATGGAGGACCCACTATGAAAAAGGTTAACACTGTAAAATTTTCAAATGAGAAACAATACTATCGTAGAAAAATATTTGTATATGGAAAGAGACAAGGGGTTAATAACATCCACTCATGATAAAGCAATCAAGGTTGGAGGGTCCCAAAACCATGAGGACAATATTTAGACACCTATAGACTGTGGACAATACAGTCAGGTGAGTAGAATTTGTATTTCAAACCCGAAATGGTACTGACACGGGGTTGTCTGTTCTACAGTGGGATACATGTTTTTAATTGTTTTTAATTGTCAATTGTAGTTTGAATAAAGGTTGTCATATATATACATTCCCATCTAGGTTGTGCTGTTTTCTTGTGCAATGTCTTCCTCTCCTCATTCTCCCAGTAACCACCGGTGACGAAAGGACCTTCCGTGACATCATAGCCATGTGACCAGTCATGTGTGAATGTTGTATTACCTCGTTGGTTACAGACTGGTCACATGGCTATGACGTCATGCAAGGTCCTGTAGTGTCAGTGGATAGGGATGAGTGAGCATGCTCGACGGTACTTGGTACTCATCCGAACATCTCAGTTCTCGGTATTCTCGGTGAGTGCCGAGTAGCGGCAAGATGCTCAGGCACATGCTCGGCTCCCCCTTCCTGCATGTTGGCGCTCTTTACAGAGTCAGCCCACATGCAAGGATTGGCTGCCACACATTGTAATGCCACAGCCGGTGAATAGCAGCGCCGGGAATCAGGTGATCGGAGATCACCATTGCTATAGTAACCAGCTAATTCGGTTACTATGGCAATGGTGGCAGCGGTGACGTCACCGCTATCCAGCCAGCAGCCTCTTCCTCCCCCCGTGCTTTCTGATATAGCAGAGCCAAATCAGTTGAAAAGGACAGAAGACCAGGATCGTGGAGATGTGAAAGGGAGTAATAAAGATGGAGTCCCTAAGTGGGTCTGTGTATTTATTTCTAAAAAAAAAAATTTTCTCTGTGTGATGGTTTTTTCTTTAACCCTTTATTGGAGATTCTTAATGGTTGGGTCAAACTTGACCTGACATTAAGATTCTGGGGCTTAATATCAGCTGCTAAAACAAACCTGGTATTACCCCTTATTAACCCAGCATGCCACTCAGCACCAGGGCCGCTGGAAGAGTTGGATACAGTGCCAGAAAATGGTGCCTCTATGAAAGCGCCATTTTCTGGGGTGGCTGTGGACTGCAATTCACAGCAGTGGGAGGGAGGGGCAAAAAGCTTGGCCCACCCTGCGCTGCGGATTCCAATCCCCATCTGCCTAGTTGTACCTGGCTAGACACAATTCATGAAATTCATGAAATAATAAAAAAAGGCTTCCCTATATTTTTGGTTCCCAGCCGGGTACAAATAGGCAGCTGGTGGTTGGGGGCAACCCGTACCTGCCTGCTGTACCTGGCTAGAATAAAAAAATATGGCAAAAAACTTAAAAAAAGAGCTTCCCTGGATTTTCCATTGCCAGTGATTCTCAGCACAGATAAAGCAGACTACTACGGGCTGCCAGACCCACCTGCCTGATTTACCTTGGCTGGCGATCAAATACGGGGCAGCGCATTAATGTTTATTTAAAAATATAAATAAAAAATAAATCTGTGGGCTCCAGCCGTATTTTGATCTCCAGTCAGGTAAAGCCAGGCAGCTGTGGGCTGAGATTCTATGCAGCCGCCCCTGGAAATGGCGCATTGTTTCTTAGCACCATTTCCAGGCACTTTACCCAGCTCGTTCAGCAGCCCTGGTGGTGGTGGCATGCTGGGTGATAAAGGGGTTAATACTAGCTTTGTATTCTCAGATGGTACTAAGCCCGAAATTCATCGTGTCACACCAAATTAGACATGGCCACCATGAATTTCTAGGAAACAGTATAAAAAAACACAACACAGAGAAAAAAATCTTTATTAGAAATTAAACACAAAAAACATTTAGAGACTTCATCTTTTTTATAAAAAAAATCCTTAGTCCGACATAATCCACAGGGACAGCAATGTCAACTCTGCTTCATCACTGTGCACAGACAGTGTCTATACAGAGTGAGAAGCAAAGAGACCCATGTCATCTCTGCTACATCGCTCTGTACCAAGCGAGAGGCAGGCTGACAGTGAGTGTATGATTGTACTTGCGCCTCGCATTGCATCACCCCACTCTCAGGACAGGAGCACCTCAGCTGCATGGAAATAAACGCAGCTGATCCACTGAAGATTGTGCTCCTTGATGTGATGTGACATCAGAACTTTTGATGACGTGATAGTGACGGGACCAGTCTGTAGTCAATGAGGTACTACAACATGAACACCCGATTGATCACATGGCCATGACATCACAGATGGTCCTTTAGTCATTTTGGTTACAGGGAGGACACAGCAATGATCGGACGGATGTGGAAGCGGCCGGGAGACAGAGTCTGCAGGACACGTCACGGGACCTGTAAGTATGATCATAATGTTTTTTTAATAATGTGCTTTTTTTTTTTACAGCCCCTGGACCCGAACTGTAACACGAGCTTCCCAGGAAAGTTCGTGATTGGGATCGTGTACACGAACAATATTTTTTCAGTATGGACCCCAAACTTTATAGTTTGGGTTCGCCCATCCCTACTCTGGTTCTTGAATACTTTTGAATGAAATAGCATATGTGATGCCCTGGACTATTCGGGTCGTCACAGGGTTCTGCACAATCTGCCCTTCCCGTGCAGGACTCAACCCCCCATGGTTCTGGGAACCTAACCTGCAGTACTGCCTCCACCAGCATTCACAAATCCTAGATACACTTTGCACCACACCTGTCAGGCATACCAGTGGGCTGCTTAATACTAGAACTACTGGACTTGTGACACCTATATAGAAATACATAGTGCAAAGTAGTCAAAATGACTACCTCAGTAGTTCTAGTGTTAAGCAGGAATAGGGCCGCCCACCCAGGGGTCAGGCAGGGAAGTAGGAGGTGTCAAATGAGTCAAGTAGGAACCCTCAAGCTGTGAAGAGCTCTGAGGAAGCTGGGAGTTGTAGCTCCCAGGGGAGAAACAGACTAGGTCGCAGACGGTGATCTGGACCTAGAGGAGTCGGACCCCCGGTCGCAGGGGATTGAGGCTAGGTGCCTGGAACCCATCAAGGAGGACGGTCAGCAGCCTGGTCCTATCACCGATCTGGGACCGAAGGCACAGCGGGGTACACGGACCCTAGGTCGGGGAGAAGCTTCAGGCGACCCGGCAATTAACCTGCAGAGGACAGGGCCTTTATGGACTGTTCCCACGAAGCTCAGAAATTGGGGGCACTAGCACAACGAGGGGGATAGGGCTTTCCTAGCAAGCGGCCCACTGAAATCCCAAGCGTGAGCTCCTGAGAGCAGGCTCCTTCACTTAGCCACAGTGGGGAGCGGGGCCCGGAAAGCTCTCTACCTGGCCACAACAGACAATTTAAATTGGTGCCAGGAGGCAGGTTATGGACCACCAGACAGTGCTGCAGGGAACGGGACCTGGACGAGCTCCCCTCAGGAGACAGCGGCAGTCAGAGACTTGGTTTACCTTGGTGTCAGTGTCTGCTTCATTGCTGAGTGAGTACCTGATTGACCCCTGCACTGCACCCCCGCATCACCATCCAGAGTCCCGGGGCCTACCCCTGCCCGTGGAGGGTAACGTCATCTTGCTGCCCTACTCCATCACCCCGGGTACTCCCAACGGCAGCGGCGGTACTCCCAATTACTGTACACCACGGGTAGCGTCACAAGCTATACATATCCCCTGTAAATAACCCTCTTCTACATTTGAGTGTGGCCCCTAGCCCCTGAGTCCGGAGGCCCTCGAGCCACGAACAATCACCACCCCCAGATCCAAGCGGTTCGATCCGCTGCAGGGGCGGCACACATACATTACAAGTATCTGTTTCTTCCTATGCCCGATTTCAATGCTGTCTGGTTTTCATACAAACATAAAATATATGTGGAAAAATACAAACAAAATACAATGACCCGCTTTATAGAATAATGTTCCGGCTTCTATTAATATTGGAAAAGTTAAAGCAGTGGTGGTTATGGCGGTCCGAAACATGACATTAATTCATAGAATGTCTAAAATTCCACGCACTTAAAGGGCATAATTTCCATAGCTAGCAGTTTGGCGAGCTTAACATTTAGAAGTGAAGCCTTGGCATGTGCTTGGACTAACTTATTTTTTATCCTTTTGAATACTTTATGTATTGTTGCTTTATAGATTTTAAGTAAAAAAAAAAAGAAGTTAGAAAGCGTTTTTCTGGTTATTCACATAAAAATATTCTGCATATTTAGATTAGGACTTATTTTAATATTTAGACTAGGACATTTTTTAATACTATGTGACTGCACAGTGCCAAATCGTGTCAGTGTACAATGCGCATGCCGATACTTTTCCTCTGCATTCCCATGTGATTTGCATATTTGCGGACATGTGCAAACTAATCTCATCCTCACAGCTCTCAATAAAAGATATTGTAGAAATGCAGGAATCTAGGCTCATGTATGTGGTTGTTACCGATCACCTGTACAAGGTATACAGGGGAATTGTGACAGTATGTACTTAATGCCTTGCAGAAATCACATCATATGGTATGGTGCAGCCAATCAGGAGGGGCTATATAAAAGCCAAGGCAGGTTATGCAGCAGCCACTTTAGTGTGATTTGGAATACTGAGATTATATCAGCGCTCAGAGCTCAGAAAAAAAATATAGGTAAAAAATGCCATAAACATTGGATAAAAACTCAAGAATATAATGTATTATACAACTGCAGCAATGAAGATGAGTGCAGATGCCTGAAAATAACACCAATTCAATTGATATGGGTAACAACAGTGTCACAATGAGACTGTGTGATAGTGATCCTATACTGTCCCTCACGCCAGGAGACCCTATATTATCCCTATGCTCTGGATTATTCTTGATGGTGGAGATGCCAGAGTCTCAAGCCTTCCTTTATTCCTGAGTAAAGCTAATGTGTTCTATCCCTAAGGGAAGGAAGGGGCAGGAGTGTGATGGAAGCACAGATAAGACAGATAGAAATAACAAACTTAGATACACTGCACACTCTCAGGAATAAACAATAAGAAACTGAAAAGAAAAATGAAATAATGCAGCAACAAAAGGACAAGGGTTAACACCACAACTGCTCATGTAGCGCCCAGGGAAGGGGGTACTCAGTCCCGGGCAGTAACAAATGGGAATGTCACTCTGGTGGCCGTTGCCCGGTTCCGTGCCCTGGGTCCCTTTTTGTAAGGGGGTATATTTACAGGGGAGAATAGAGTTAATGTCATGTGACGCCACCGGCGGGTTGCAGTTAAGGATAGAGAACTGCCGCTGCTAAATGTGGGTACTCTCAGAACTGGTGGTGATTGCAGCAATGGTGTTAGGCCCTCCGCAGGTAGGGCTGTGCCTGGGTGATGAGAAGGGATAATAACGGAGACCACACCAGGTTGCCTTTAACAGTCTCTACTCACTCAGGCCCTTGGATTACTGGTTCAGGTCCCTTGGAGTATCACTGCCAATTTAGTGACCCAGGTTGCTCTGTCCCTGACACTCTCTGTTGGTTGGGTCCCCGTAGCGTGGAGCGTTTGGGGCCCGACTGTCCCTTTTGGGTGTACAGTCTCCTTCTCCGTACGACAGGCAGTGCGGACCCTGTGGGGAGGTAAGTGTCCGAACCCCAATCCTAGTTTATTGCTTATGCCCCCAGATTATTTGATACGGTGAAGTCCGTGAAGGTGTCCTCACCGGGCAGGTATTTATCAAACCGTGTAGAACTGGCACCTGATCTAGGGCCCTGTGCCCCGTGCATGCTCCGGTCCCAGCAGTATCTCCGGTACCCGACCTGGCGACCTCTCTCCTGTGCCCCCGGGTCACCGCTGCACGGACCTAGCTCAGGCACATACGCACACCTCTCCTGTGTGCTACACTCTCTAGACTCTCTACTGACTGCTGACCCCTCCCAGTAGGCTGGCTAATCCCAGGGACTCGTTCCTTTCCATGGCGACCATCCCCTTACATGGTAACCCTCTATGCCCGGTGTGGAGTGGAGAACTAGGATTTTGGTTGTGCTTTGGTGGTATCAGCACTAATACTCCAGGCCCCAGGGGGTAGGTCCTGCATCCCCAAGAGGATGCAGTTCACTGTAGTGCCCTGAGGGTCTCAGGGACGCTACACTCACAACAATAATATAACAACCACCAGTAAGCCTGGATAAATCCACCTCTCCAGGTCAGTATAGTCAAGCTATAGCTGGATCTAATACAATCCAGCCAGAATATATAGTAGGGGATTGAATATGATTGGCTCTCCCATAGCATGTGATTAAAGAAGATTAACAAGCAGTCCAGCAGAGATTAACTCTTGCTAGCCTGCCAATAAACTACAAGTCTGTAAATCGATTCCTTTGTCACCCTGCGCTGATCACAGACATTAGAGAAGTTTAACAGGCAGAGTGCAAGAATCTGGAGTTTCCCCAGATCCTGATGCCACCATGATAGTCACCGATGCCTGCAATTACCTCCTTGTGATAAAGGGATAAAAGAGTTGCTAGCAGTGATTCCAGACTCAGTGTGATTGATAAATGATATGGTGCAGCTGGCATCTGTTCTGCAGGATTTAAAGTATATTTTCACATTTTTCCCTACATTATTAAAGCATTGCCATGCAGCACAATATATTTTACAGAGAGAATAGTTAAATCAGTATCAGTCAGAGATGTATTTGTGATTTTACACACGAATACAGCACCCAGTTGCCGGTATTGACTTATTGGACATGTACCGTCCTAGCATTTCTTAGAACATCCTTTCGAAAGACGGAGATAAAATTGGGGTTGAAAAGACTTAAATTGTTCTAGCGTCATAGAAAATGTATAATAAAAGGAAATGTGGCAATGATAATTTACAAGTTACTGTTGAAAAAAAAATATATCATGCTATGACTAAGAATGTAGAAGCCATAAACCACATCTGAAGTGCTATTTGTATCACTGTAATCAGCTGTCTAGGCATTAATACTAGTATTAAATACAGGTTGTAGTAGGCCTCCTTTGCCTGCAATAAGTATATTAATGATGAATTAGCAGAGGCCTCTATGGAATGTATCACTTGTCTCAGTCATAGCAGTATTATATTACCTCTGACAGTGACGTCATCAGTTTGAGTCAGCATTCTGCACAGATTGGTATGTCTGATCACAAATGGCTAAGAACAATAATTTTTGGATTTTTAAAACATGTACAATGTAACTGTTTGGTGTATAATTAAATGGTCTGTTGGTTATTACCAAGTTACCATCTGGTTCTACGGTGAGGCCAGTGCCATTACTAAGGTTGTTTGTAGTAAAGCGGTAAGGGATTGGATAGTCCAGTGATAATTTTATACACATCTTTTGGGGCAAAATTTCAATTTAATTTTGTTTCTTCTTTGTGTGAACTGTTGACTAACCATTTATGACAATAACAGTATTCAGGTGATGCTTTTTCATGTTTTAGTCAACAGTTTCACACTCTTCCTCATTTGTGTGTTCACTCAATCAATTGGATGTGTCTTGTTTTAGCTGATTTCTCTATTTAAATTTTGACTATCATATTGTATTCCTGCCATGACTAAGGAGTAAGGACAGTTCCTTGTCCAAAACGCACTGTTTTATGCCTTGATGCAACATTGTTTGATTATGTACCTGGAATATTTTAAGCTGTACTAATAAATTGGTGAAGTTTTATATCCAAACAGCTGGAAACCTTTGTTTGCTTTTCTGCATCTCAAGTCAAGCAGAGGTTTTTACCTACAGTGCTGAAGATCTTCACAATCCAATCTGTGGTACTTGGTGGACTTTATCTACAGTGCTGAAGATCTTCATGGCCAATCTGTGGTAGCTGGTGGCATTTACCTACAGTGCTGTAATTCTTTACAGCCAATCTGTGGTACATGGTGCACTTTACCTACAGTGCTGAAGATCTTCACGGCCAATCAGTAGTACATGGTGGACTTTATCTGCAGTGCTGAAGATCTTCACGACCAATTTGTGGTAGCTGGTGGACTTTGTACTTTGTGCTTTACACGTACAATGAGACAAGTTCCTTTTAAAGAGCAACCACAAAATGTAGTATTAAACAGAAGTCCTTATTTTCTATACAAGAAGGCATTAACACTTAACGGTTGCAAACACAAAAACACAATAAGCTTTATGGTTATAGAATTCACTTTTTGGCAATTAAAGGATTGTCAGGGACTAAACTATTGACTTGCTAAACTAATATTGTTGGACCCCCATCATTCTCATTTGAACGGGAGATAAAACAGTACAAAATAATTGTAATATACAGTGTTCTGCTCTTAATATTGTTTAGATCGAGCTGTTACCAGCAAAACAGCTGATCGGGGGAGCTTCCCGATGTTGAATATCCACCATCTCAATTGAGAAGCTATTCTTGGGATCTATGATACATAGTTTAGTCCCGGACAGCTCTTTGTGGTTGAAAACATCACTTGTATGTGATTTTTTAATTTGTAAAATGTAACAGCAATACAATAGTACACATATTAATACGCCACACAAATTACATTTAACATCTCAAAGGTGATTGTTAACTGACCAACTGTAGTTTGTCACAGATTAGTTTAAAGTGAACCTGTCAACTTGTAAAATGCTATTTACCTACAGATATTGGATTAATCTGCAGGTAAATAGAATTACAATGCTGTCTAGCCACCTTACTTAAAGTGCAGTAACTGGGAGAAAATTAACTTTTTTCCTCAAAGGAGCTGCCGGCTTTCAGTCAAAAAGGTGGTGCAGAGACTCCAGTCACTGCTCACAGAATAGTGAGTGGTGGCGCTAGACATATCCCGGGCACTTTGACAAAATAGTCTATGCTGTAGAGCCGGCTGTCAAAGTGCCAGGGTGAGCTTACAGAATAGGGAGCAGTGCTGTGAGTGGGGATTGTAGCCACTCCCTGCACCAACCCTTTTACTAAAAGCCAATTGAGCCTAGAAAAAAAAGCTTATTTTCTGCCAGTAACCACACTTTCAGTAAAGGCCCAGTCACACTAAACAACTTACCAGCGATCCCAACAACGATACAACCTGATAGGGATCGCTGGTAAGTTGCTAGGAGGTCGCTGTTGAGATGTCACACTAAGCGACGCTCCAGCGATCCCACCAGCAACCTGACCTGGCAGGAATCGCTGGAGCGTCACTACACGGGTTGCTGGTGAGCTGTCACACAGGCAGATCTCACCAGCAACCAGTGACCAGCCCCCAGCCAGCAGCGCCGCGTGGAAGCGATGCTGCGCTTGGTAACTAAGGTAAATATCAGGTAACCAACCCGATATTTACCTTGGTTACCAGCGCACACTGCTTAGCGCTGGCTCCCTGCACACCTAGCCACAGTACACATAGGGTTAATTACCCGATGTGTACTCTGCTACGTTTACAGGCAGCAGGAGCCGGCTTCTGCGGATGCTGGTAACCACGGTAAACATCGGGTAACCAAGAAGCCCTTACCTTGGTTACCCGATATTTACCTTCAATACCAGTGGCCGCCGCTCTCACACTGCCAGTGCCGGCTCCCTGTTCCCTGCACACATAGCCAGACTACACATTGGGTTAATTACCCAATGTGTACTGTGGCTACGTGTGCACAGAGCAGGGAGCCGGCACTGACAGCTGAGAGCGGCGGACGCTGGTAACGAAGATAAATATCTGGTAACCAAGGTAAGGGCTTCTTGGTGACCCAATGTTTACCGTGGTTACCAGCGTCCGTAGAAGCCGGCTCCTGCTGCCTGCACATTTAGTTGATGCTCTGTCGCTGTCACACACAGCGATGTGTGCTTCACAGCGGGAGAGCAACAACTAAAAAATGGTCCAGGACATTCAGCAACAACCAGCGACCTCACAGCCGGGGCCAGGTTGTTGCTGGATGTCACACACAGCAACATCGCTAGCAACATCGCTGCTATGTCACAAAAGTTGTTCCTAAGCAGCGATGTTGCTAGTGATGTTGCTAGCGATGTTGCTTAATGTGACGTGGCCTTAAGGCAGCCGGACATTGTAATGATATTTACCTGCAGATTACCATAGATTATATCTGCAGGTAATTATTATTTTTTGTAACGTTGTAACGTTAACATTGTAACGTTTGACATACCGGTTGTATCTTCATTATATTCTGGTCTCTTCTCAAACCTATTTTGATTTATAGGGAACTTTCAGCCAGTCCTCTTTTTTTAAACCACTCAGGGCGCTTCTAAAGCTAAAGAGAATCTAATCTTCCATAATGGACGGGATGTTTGCACACTTTCAGGACTGGGGCTCGCACAATGTCCTTCCTGACGTTCACGTGTCTTCCCAGAGGTCTACAGATTTCATACAAGTCATAACATTTTTCCAACTCAATTTCTTTTAGGGCTGAAGTTCTCACACAAACCACAGTCTGTCAGAGTTGGCCTACATCAAAGTCGAAAATCAAGACAACCAAGACCACATTATCATTTGAGCATTAGACACCACTGCCCTTTTGGCTCAGGGTTGCAACTAGTGGTTGCCTATTTCTTGAGGGCTGTGGTTACTCAAATTCAACTGAAGCTGAAGTGGTGAACTTCATTGACCTATGTAAATTTACTTAAAAGCATTGTCCACTAATGGACAACCCTTTGTTATAATGATCAGTGCCACACTCACCCCAAGTATAGCTATCATGATACATGGAGGAAGCAGCTACATTAGATGAACAGTTTGTATTATAAAGATACCAATGAGAACAATGAAGTAGAATGAATAAGAAAAGAAATGCTTGAGTACAAGAGCCGAGTATGTGATTCAACGTCCTTGCAATAAATGTACTTGGGTTGCACAATTAGACCATTGAAATAACAGTTATGAGAAAATGTTAGCAAAAGGCATTGAAGGACACTCTCTAGCAAAATGCTGCGAGGAGCAACATCACTGTAAACAAAAGTGTAAGAAGGAGGCATTGCATAAGTGTTGGCAGGAAAGTAATTTCATATGTCATAATTAAGAATTTGGCCAAACCACAATGGGACATGATTAAGAACCAAAAAACATGGGGCAGTTTTGTCTGCGAAGACCAATGCAGCATGTGGCTACAACCTAAGGGTGTGTTTACACTGATTCTTTGAGTTTTTAAAGCAGAGACTCTCCAAATCTTCAAGCAAACTTATGGTTTTTGAACGTTTCTTCTCCAAAGACTCAGCAAAAAACTCCAACAAAAACTCTGGTAAAACATTCCAAAAGAAGCTCAGGCACCTTTTGGCATTCCCATTGACTTGTATGGTCAAGAATAGAGCATCTTCTGAGTGGAAAATGCCAGAAGGATGGTCAGATCACTTCTTTTAACTTCTTGGCAGCTTTAGAAACATGAGGCAGTTAAAAAATGATCAAAAGACTGAACAAACATACAGCAAGTTGTTTCTACATAGGAATGTATATGTTTAGTTGATCATCTTCTGATTTGTCCTTGCCTGACAGCAGAGGTTGGCACCTTAAGGTCACATAATGGCATCCCAACTAATTGACAGCTGACCCTGAGTGTCCTTAACTGCACCCTAAGTTATAAACAAAGTGTAACACAAAACAAAAACAATAAACATAAATGAAGTGGACACAGGCAGAGGGTGAGACACAGGACAAGGAACGTGCAATCACAGTCATACAGGAATGATAGAATACAAGAAAACTAGAAAGAATTCTATGTGGAAACCCCACCAAACCTAAAGAAAACAAAATAGGAGATAACTAGGAAAGAATTTGAACAAAAAAACTGCAGAGAACAGCAATAGCAATGTCTCAGTAAGAAAATCTTAACCATCCAGAAATATAGCCAGCACTGAGGCATGTGAGTATTGAGTATTCATAGTCCCTCAAAAATGTGATTGTGCATGACCCTGAGTAGAAGTGAAAGAACAAGGCACAACATAAGAAACAGACAAGAGTTATTTCAACAGTTGGACCAACACAAGAAGTCCAATTTAGGCCCTGTGCGCACGCTGCGGATTTACTGCGGATTTTGCCGCAGATTTGCCGCAGAATTGCTGCAGAAAATGTGTCTAACATTGCTGCAGTCATTCCCCAGAAAATCCTATAGGTTTTAAAAACTGCTGTGCGCAAACTGCGATTTTTTTTATACCGGTGGATTTACCCGCGGATTTTCAGCTGCGGAATTAATGAGCATGTCACTTCTTTTCCCCAGATACCTGCGGTTTTTGCCATAGATAATGGTAATAATGTGCAGGGACCAACTTGCAGAAAATCAGCGGTAAATCCGCAGCAAATCCGCACAAAATCCGCTGCAATCCACGGTAAAACCACATGAGGATTTCGTTGCAGTTTTGGTGCCTTTTTTTACGACGGGTGTGGGATTCTTTAAGAGGGTCCATTTTTTTCTTAAGAACTAGTCACTTTCTAGTGCGCACATAGCCTAAAGGCTGCTTTACACGCAGCGACATCGCTAGCGATGTCGCTAGCGATAGCACCCGTCCCCATCGTTTGTGCGTCACGGGCAAATCGCTGCCCGTGGAGAACAATATCGCCGGTATGCATCACACCAACTTACCTTCCTAACAAAGGCGCTGTGGCCGGCGAACAACCTCTTTTTTAAGGGGGCGGTTCGTGCGGCGTCACAACGACGTCACACAGAAGGCCACCAATAGAAACGGAGGGGTGGAGAGCAGCTGCATGAACGTCACTCCCACCTCGTTGCCGGAGGACCCAGGAACACTGTTGTTCGTCGTTCCCGGGGTGTCACACGCAGCGATGTGTGCTGCCTCAGGAACGACGAACAACCTGCGTCCCAAATGAGCAAAGATATTATGAAAATGAACGACATGTCAACAATCAACGATTTGGTGAGTATTTGGTATCATTAGCGGTCGCTCGTAAGTGTCACACGCAACGACGTTGTTAACGAGGCCGGGTGTGCGTCACGAATTCCGTGACCCCAGCGATATCTCGTTAGCAATGTCGTTGCATGTAACGGGGCCTTAAGAGAAAAACCAATAACCAGAGATCAACAGTTCAAACCCTGGAGTGGAGCCATGATATGTACAAAGCATATTCTGATAGAATTCTTTCCAAACTAAACAATTTGAACATCAACTTTGCAAAAAACACTTCCAAAAGCTCACCAAAGAAGGCAGAGCTTCCTCTATAAAGCTACTTCAAGAAAAAAATCTCCACCAAAAACCTTGTTGGTTTTTTTTATAGCCACAAATTAAACTTTGTGCACATAGCCTTAAGGCCCCATTATACGCAACGACATCGCTAACGAGATGTCGCTGGGGTCACGGAATTTGTGATGCACATCCGGCATCGTTAGCGACGTCGTTGCATGTGACACGTACGAGCGACCGGTAACGATCCCAAATACTCACCAAATCGTTGGTTGTTGACACGTCGTTCATTTTCAAAATATCGTTGCTCATTTTGGACGCAGGTTGCTCATCGTTCCTGAGGCAGCACACATCGATATGTGTGACACCCCGGGAATGACGAACAACAGCATTCCTGCATCCTCCGGCAATGAGGTGGGAGTGACGTTCATGCGGCTGCTCTCCACCCCTCCGCTTCTATTGGTGGCCTGCTGTGGTGGCGTCGCTGTGACGCCGCACGAACCGCCCCCTTAAAAAAGAGGTCAGTGACGTCGTTAGGAAGGTAAGTACGTGTGACGCGTACCGGCGATGTTGTTCGCGACGGGGGCGGGTGCTATCGCTAGGTACATTGCTAGCGATGTCGCTGCGTGTAAAGCAGACTTTACACAACTCTTTCAGATATTGTAAATGGTTACGATTAGGAATGATCCCACTCTTGTAGAAGGTGATTACCAATTTAGGGTAAGTTCACACATTGAGTTTTTTTAACGTTGCGTTTTTCTGCATTTGTTCCTGCAAAAAACACATAAAAAACGCAGCATCCAAAAAAAAAACGCATGCGTTTTTGGCTGCGTTTTGCTACGTTTTTGATCTTTGCGCTATTCTGCGTTTTTCCAATGCATTGCATGGGGGAAAACGCAGAAAAAAGCAGGAAAGGATTTTTAAGCTCAAAAACCCAGCTTAAAAAAAAGTTGTATGCGGACAGCAAAAATGAAAACTCATAGACTTTGCTGGGGAAGCAAAGTCATGCAGTTTTGAGCCCAAAAGCCGTGAAAAATGCACTGTGCGCACATAGCCTCACAGTTGCTACATTTGACTGTTAGAAGGGTTTTACATTTATCTGTTTAATTTTGATACCTGCTGTATTGTATTCAGTCCTTTATGTATTGAGTTCACAATGTGTGGACTTCAGTTTACTCTAGTTTTGCTCCCATCAATCATACAATATTTTTTTTTCTGGGATGATCATTTGTTGCAGAATGTGACATCTGCCCAGGAACACAGACTCAGGATGGCTGTCACAGACAGACTAGACGTAAGCCACCCACTCAGCAGGATCCCGAGTATCCCGAAACCCTTTAACCCCTGTACAGGGATCTGAAATTACAGCAAGGTCCAGGAAGTCGCTGCTTATGGAAGGCTGCAATCCAGAGAAGAGTAGCCGTCAGGCAGGGTCAAAAACAGAAGGTACAAAAAAGGGACAAAATCGGCAGGCAAGAGCATAGTCAGGAAATCAGGCTAAAGTCGAACCGGAGCTGGCAGCGAAGTACAAAACACGGGAGGCAGGAGAGTAGTCAGTGAAGAGGCAGAGGTCTAATACACAGGAAACTAAATAAAGTTCAAGAGCAGGGTGTGAACCAGAAGCACAGCAGTATACTGTAAAGCTGGGTTTACACACTGCAACATCTCAAACGACATCGCTGTAACGTCACCGGTTTTGTGACGCAATAGCGATGTTGTTTGCGATTTTGCAGTGTGTGAAACCTATCAGCGACCCGGCCCCTGCTGTGAAGTTGTAATCGTTACAAATCGTTCAGGACCATTCCTAGGTCCTTTGTTTCCCGCTGTGCAGCATGAAGTTTCAGTGTGTGAAGACTTTGAAGAGACTTTGTTAGCAACTTCCCTTTCAAAAGGCTGCTTATCAACGTCCCCAACAACCAGCTAGGTCGCTCTGCAGGTCCGGATCGCTGTTGCGTTGTTGGCCAGGTTTGCCTGTTTGACAGCTCACCAGCGACTTAGCAGAGACTAAGGGAGGTCGCTGTTACGTCACAAAACCGGTGACGTTACAGCGATGTCCTTTGCGATGTTGCAGTGTGTAAACCCAGCTTTAGACTATATCTGGTGGCAACCAGCATACAGGAGGAGGAATAAGAAGGGTGTGGTGCCTTCCCATTGGCCGTGGCTTAAAGGTGGTAACTTCAGCTGGAAGGCACATGCCACCACAGTCAGCCAGTGGTAGTGTAGGTCCCAGCAAAACCCAGCTTAGTGGTTGGGCAGAGGCTGCACCCACCAGAGCCACTGGTACTGACTCCTCCCTTGTTACAAGCACTGCCCATTGTGGGAATATGGCTATGTCTGGTGATCGAAGCAGAAGTCGCAGGAGTGGACTCTGGTGGAGACGTGACACGGGACCATAGTATTGTGTTAGAACTGATGTGCATTCCAACTCATCTATGGTCAACCCCATTAATAGGTCATATATACAAGCACTGCCCTTACAAGACACATGGGGCCAACTCATCAGCATTTCTAGAAAACTGTCATAAAATAATTTAAAAAGGCCCGAAATGTTGATTCAGTTTGGAGTTGTGCAAAACTTTTGCGACTCTGCTTTTGAACCAGCTATACAAAAAATGGGTAGAGTTGAAAAGGAGCCAAGAAGCAGCGTGGCTACACCTACCGGACACATTTGGTAAACGTAACAGCAGAAATACTGCTCCAGTCTATGGTAGCGTTTCTGGTGAAGGGTACAGAAGCAAACACTAGTGAGAACATATGTTGAATTCATTGTATCGTGTGCCCCTCAATGAATTTGGCACTTCGAACTCTAGCGAGCCCTTCATTGAGATCGGCATAAGTGGTCTCTGGTCTTTTGGGAGTTTTATACTTCTAAAATAAAAAAGACAAAAAAACATATCATGCTCAACACAGAATTTTATATTTTTTTTTTCCCAGCACTGGATCAATGCCGGCTGGATAAATGATCAAACGCGATTGTGAAGCAGGTGTTTTACATCCGACGCTGCCTGTTAAGTATTGAGTGGTGTATGTTATGTTGCAATACATAAAGTAAAATTCCATTGAGACTTGTCATCAACCCTACGGCTTAATCATTCTCTGTCAGCAAAGGAATTCATTTCTATTTTTCATCTTTCTATTTGTCTCACTTGAAAGGAAAAGCAAACAATTAATTAAGGGATTTATTAAAGACGTTTTGTCATGCAGAAAATATCCTGCGTTGCGATAAGTGTTTCAAAAGTGCTGATTTAGTGTTGAAGTGAATGAAAGGTGCCCAGACTGATTATGAAAACCTACCCCTACACGGCAACCTCCAGCCTAATTACACTAATTATCTGCTCGTACATACACTGCGTGATGAATACAAATGTGATGATTGTGGTATTTGTATAACATAACAGATTGGATGGAGATCAGCCAATATAAAAGCTGTATGTGTGAAGCCCCACAAGTGCAGTGTCGGTGCATTACCTTCAGGGACTCCACTCGGCTGGATCCTGTCACGGGTAGGAGATCTTCTATTTAGGATTGTCGTGACGCCACTCTCAGAATTGCGGCCAGTGGGGACCGCCACTGCAGATTAAGGGATGCCTGGGGCTGATGGTGGGTGCAGTCAGTTGTAATAGCCTCCTGAGAGTGAGGCAAGCCCCAGGGCCCTGTGTGAGTGTGTAGAACCACAAGGCGCAGAATAACTCAGCACAAGCAGAATGTCTTTCAGGGGTTTTACTCACAGAAGGTGGCAGAGTGAGTAACCCGGGCGTAGCTGGGATGAACCAGGCTGGAACCAGGTGTCCTTCAGGCTGACTGATGAGGGTGACTACCGACTCGCCTTCCTTAGCCCTTCTGTGGTTTGTGGTAACCCCGACTTTTAGTCCCTATGGGGGTCACCCAGGGAAGTAGCTGCTCCCCTCGTTTGTTTGCCGTTTGCTTGTCGCCTGGACCAGATCACTCCAGCTGCTTGCCTCCTGTGAACTATGGGCCCTAACTGTGGCTACGTGGCTGCGGCTTTTGGGTGTTGTGGCGTGGGCTTTGAGGGCCCCACACCGGCAGGTTTAGCAAGGAAAGGTGGATCTATCCCCGCACCGGGATCTGCCGCCCGTTTGGGCCTGGTACTCCCTGACAGTCTCCGTACTTTCCACTACGCGGCTCTCTCTCCAGCTGTGTGTGGGGTTCGGGCAGCACTACCAGGTGACCGTTCTCCCCCGTCGGTAGTCACTGCGCGGACGCTGTTAGACTGCAACAGCCCCAGGGGTCTGCTCCTGACGTCTGCTCTCCCTGGACTCCTGCACTAAACTGGCTCACTGCTCCTCCTCTCCTGTTCTTGCCTACGCCACCTAGCAACCAGGCTCTCTACCACACCCCTTGAGTGGAGATGGAGGCTTCGCCCCCTCCACTCCTCAAGTGGAGGTGAAGGCTTTGCCCCCTCCTGGGATCCCCAGGGGTCCTCTCAAAGGTACATGTGTGAGACCTGATCACTATGCGCCTGTGTAGTCACACCTCGGTCAGCCTTCTGGATTACCTGTATTGTACTGTCCCCAGCATGGGTGCAGTACTCAGTGGTGCCTGACCAGGTCAGGGGCGCCACATTCCCCCTTAGTTATCACCAGCACGTCCTCGGGCTGCAAGACAACATTTTAAAATGCATAAAACATTAAAACATGGTAAAACTTTTAAAACCACCAGGTACCATACATCACCACCCTCCACCCACAAGTCCGTTAACCCACCCTAAACCCTTTCAGGAGGCAGGTCACCGGTCCTGTTGGTAACCAGGCCTGGGCCATCCACTTCCCCAGACCTTTCCTCCAGTCTTCCTCTCCCGTTGGCCGCGCCTTCAGCCACTTCTGGCAGGATGTAGAGGCGGCTTTCATGGTCTAGTGGTCTTCAGGGTATACCTGGCCTGGTGGAGCCGCGCCTTCAGCCTCTTCTGGCAGGATGTAGAGGCGGCCTCCACAGTTGGTGCTGACCAGGTACCCTCTTTGTGGTGGAGAGCCAGGCCCCATAAACAGGCATGCTCCCTGGTTGCAGGCGAGCCAAGGCCCCATAAACGGACGTGCTCCCTGGTTGCAGGCGAGCCAAGCCCCTAAACAGGCTGGCTCTGGTGGTGGTACCTCTGGGGTAACTATTTACACTGCGAGAGTTTGTGGCTATAGCCAGTTCATAGCCTTAAGGTTTATGGGTTTCTCACATTAGTTCATGTGGGCACATGCTTAAACTTATAAACGTTGCAAACTGGTCAAAACTGTAACTTGCTGTACTTTACTGTTCTCTACATAGATTCCTCCTTACCAGGGCTTGGGCCTGTAGGGCTGCGGCACCTGTTGCTTTCTCCATCTCTGTCTTTTCCTTCTTCTTCTGTATCTGTTTCTTTTTCTGTTGAGACAGCAGGTTCACTGTAGGAATGTCTGGGACATGGCGTAACATCCAATGCATACGATCCTCTTTCTCCTTGGTGCATGGTGAATTCCACTGTATCTCCCATCTGTAAGTTCCTTCCCGGATGTCCTCTGGGCAAATGGGCTCTAACATCCCTTCTATTCACGAATATGCCTTCTTTCATACCAGGAGCTACTATGAAGCCATAACCTGATTTCAAGCTGAAGTCTTCCACAACTCCACGACAAAGTGGACCTCTAACCTGGGATTTGGCCCTTCTCAGGAACCGTTTCTCTTCCAAGTCTCTGGCCATGACTTCGTCTTTCTGCTCTGGAGACTGCGGTGCAGGGGAAAACTTTGTTCTGCTACGGCGCCGTGTCCTACGGGCTGGATTCTGCTGGGTTGCTGCTTCACTATTTGCAGGCTCCCAGGTGAGGTTTCTGGACAACTCTTCCTCTTCATCCCAGCGGGAGTATGGCAACATCTCTGGCTCTGGGCATGGATCCACTGCTGATGGCTCCGGGGTCAGCTCCTCAGCTTCCTGGCCTCCTCTCCCCCTTAGTTCTTCTGAGCACTCCTGTTGTGGCAGCGCTGGGGATGGGTGTTCATCAGCAGGCCCGGGCGGGGGACTCTTTGGCGTGGTTGCTGCAGTAGTCGCCTTGGGGGTGTGCGGAGGGAGCAGATACCGATCCACCATCTCCTGTGGGAACTGGGCCTCTAGGTCAGCCTTCAGCTTCCAGTATGCGGGGTCCTCTCCTATCAGGGACTTCCTAGCAGGGACTTCCTTAGACTGGGGAGCGGTGTCTGCTCTGGCCTTGCAGGCCGGGGTAAACAGTGGTACCTTCTTGTCTTGGCGGGCCGCGCCCTGCATGGCGGCGGCCTGGTCTTGGCGGGCCGCGCCTGACATGGCGGCGGCCTGGTCTTGGCGGGCCGCGCCTGACATGGCGGCGGCCTGGTCTTGGCGGGCCGCGCCTGACATGGCGGCGGCCTGGTCTTTGCGGGCCGCGCCTGACATGGCGGCGGCCTGGTCTTGGCGGGCCGCGCCTGACATGGCGGCGGCCTGGTCTTGGCGGGCCGTGCCGGGCATGGCGGCGGCCTGGATCAGCGTCGCTGTGTCAATCAGGGTCGCAGCTGGAGTCTTAGCGGGCATCGCTACTGTGGCCGGTTCTTGGCGGGCCGGGCAGGGCATCGCTGCGGCGGCCTGGATTGGCGTCGCAGCTGCGATGGGATCTGTGCAGGCTGGGCTGGGCGTCGCTGCTGCGGTGGGGTCTTGGCGGGCCGGGCCTAGCATGGCGGCGGCCTGGGTCAGCGTCACACCTGCGGCGTGGATGAGGGTCGCGGCGGCTGCCGGATCTTTGCGGGCCGGGCAGGGCATCTCTGCGGCGGCCTGGGCTTGGCGGGCCGAGCAGGGCATCTCTGCTGCGGCCTGGTTTAGCGTCGCCGCGCCGGGCGCCTCTTCAGGGACCGCGGGCGTGGCAGCAGGGGTCGGGGCACTCGCGCTGGCAGGGGCAACACTGGACTCACCCATCGGTGGCACCATCGGGGTCTGAGTCGTCGCCGCTCGGTCTGGCACTCGTCGCGTGGCTCTCCCCTCGTAGGCCTGAACCGCTGCAGCCATCTCCAGAAGCTCCATGCGTTCCTCTCTGATCTGCTCTACGACCCGGGTCTCCAGTCGGTCGCAGAACTGGGCAAGTTCCCGATACCACCAGGCAGCGGAGCCTGGCTCTGGGTCTCTGCGTTCAGACGCCATTTCCTCTGCGCCTTCTTCTGCACGATTTCCCAGCAATGGACTCGTCGCTGCCTCCAGTAGCAGGCTCTTCAGTTTCTGCTCTGCCTCTTCCAGCAGCAGGTTTCTGGCTCCCTTTCTGTCCCGACGTCTCTGAACGCCTCCGCTCTCATCACTTGCGAGGTCAGGACTCTGCAGGGGATATCTGGGTAGCCACACCTCTTCGTGGGCGGTAACTTCTCCCAGCGCGAGCTGCTGTTTTTCAGCGCGCTTTTCATGGTGGCAATATGGCGGCGCTTCCAATTTTCCAAGCGGACCGCCCAGGCACATGGTCACCTGTCTGAACAGGTCTAGTCCTTATCCTGTTCGTGACGCCAGATGTGAAGCCCCACAAGTGCAGTGTTGGTGCATTACCTTCAGGGACTCCACTCGGCTGGATCCTGTCACGGGTAGGAGATCTTCTATTTAGGATTGTCGTGACGCCACTCTCAGAATTGCGGCCAGTGGGGACCGCCACTGCAGATTAAGGGATGCCTGGGGCTGATGGTGGGTGCAGTCAGTTGTAATAGCCTCCTGAGAGTGAGGCAAGCCCCAGGGCCCTGTGTGAGTGTGTAGAACCACAAGGCGCAGAATAACTCAGCACAAGCAGAATGTCTTTCAGGGGTTTTACTCACAGAAGGTGGCAGAGTGAGTAACCCGGGCGTAGCTGGGATGAACCAGGCTGGAACCAGGTGTCCTTCAGGCTGACTGATGAGGGTGACTACCGACTCGCCTTCCTTAGCCCTTCTGTGGTTTGTGGTAACCCCGACTTTTAGTCCCTATGGGGGTCACCCAGGGAAGTAGCTGCTCCCCTCGTTTGTTTGCCGTTTGCTTGTCGCCTGGACCAGATCACTCCAGCTGCTTGCCTCCTGTGAACTATGGGCCCTAACTGTGGCTACGTGGCTGCGGCTTTTGGGTGTTGTGGCGTGGGCTTTGAGGGCCCCACACCGGCAGGTTTAGCAAGGAAAGGTGGATCTATCCCCGCACCGGGATCTGCCGCCCGTTTGGGCCTGGTACTCCCTGACAGTCTCCGTACTTTCCACTACGCGGCTCTCTCTCCAGCTGTGTGTGGGGTTCGGGCAGCACTACCAGGTGACCGTTCTCCCCCGTCGGTAGTCACTGCGCGGACGCTGTTAGACTGCAACAGCCCCAGGGGTCTGCTCCTGACGTCTGCTCTCCCTGGACTCCTGCACTAAACTGGCTCACTGCTCCTCCTCTCCTGTTCTTGCCTACGCCACCTAGCAACCAGGCTCTCTACCACACCCCTTGAGTGGAGATGGAGGCTTCGCCCCCTCCACTCCTCAAGTGGAGGTGAAGGCTTTGCCCCCTCCTGGGATCCCCAGGGGTCCTCTCAAAGGTACATGTGTGAGACCTGATCACTATGCGCCTGTGTAGTCACACCTCGGTCAGCCTTCTGGATTACCTGTATTGTACTGTCCCCAGCATGGGTGCAGTACTCAGTGGTGCCTGACCAGGTCAGGGGCGCCACATATGCTTCATGACATTACACATATGTGCTCAAGGAGGTATAAAACATGATTTGTCAGCAATACGCCTGCGCCCAAATGTTACAATGTACAACGTTTGACAAATATTGTAGATTTATTACTATTTTTACTGTATTCTTAGGGTGCTTTCACACATCTGGTTTTCGCCGTCAGGCACAATCCAGCGAATTGCGGACAAAACTAATCCGGCGGCGGTTGTTGCCGGATCATTTATTTCCACATTGACTTTTATTAGCGCCGGATTGTTCAGCATGGCATCGCATTTCATCTGGCACGCACCGGATCCGGCAAAATTTGCCGGTCCAGCTGCCGGAAAGGACGCACACTGGAACGTTTTTTGTCTCCAGCAGAAAAACGCACCGCTCCAGTGTGACATGTTGGATAATGGGCCTATGCCTATGGGCACCGGATTCGTCGGAATACGGCAAAAAAACGTATTCCAGTGACGGATCCGTTTTTTTAATCTGAGCATGCTCAGATGAGATGTAAATTCATTTCTGGCTTCTCTCTCTCTCTCTGTCGGTCTCTCTCTCTCTCTGTCTGTCGGTTTGTCTCTCTCTCTGTCGATGTCGCTCTCTCTCTGTCGATGTCTGTCTCTCTCTGTGTCGATGTCGGTCTCTCTCTGTCTGTCAGTCGGTCGGTCTCTCTGTTGATGTCGGTCTCTATCTCTCTCTGTTGGTCAGTCTCCCCCTCTCACCCCCTCTCTCATACTCACCAATCACCGATCACCGGCGCGGCGCTGCACGGCTGTCACACTGCTCTAGCAGCTTCTCCTGCTTTTGAAAATGCCGGCTGCTCATTATTCCATCTCGCATTCACTGCTTTCCCCACCCACCAGTGCCTATGATTGGTTGCAGTCAGATACGCCCCCACGCTGAGTGAAAGCTGATTCACTGTAACCAATCACAGCCATCGGTGGGCGGGTCTATATCGTGCAGTACAATAAATAAATAAATAATTTTAAAAAATGACACGTGGTCCCCCCAATTTTGATACCAGCTAAGGTAAAGCCACACGGCTGAAGGCTGGGATTCTCAGGATTGGGAACCCCACGTTATGGGGAGCCCCCCAGCCTAAAAATATCAGCCATCAGATGCCTATTAAATCCTTTATTTGAAATAAAAGACAAAAAACACCCTCTTTCACCACTTTATTAATCCTCAAATACTTCTCTAGGTCTGACATAATCCACATGAGGTCCCATAATGCTTTCAGCTCTGTTACATCAGAAGCTGATAGGAGCGGCCGTAGAACACTGCCACTCGCTGTGAGCTCCACAGAGCAACTGAAGTGAGTCGTGCTGTCAGCGGTGACGTCACTCAAGTTACCCGCGGCCACAGCTGGATTCTCAGTTTAAAACTGCTACAATAGATTCATTTTTTTTTACTGGATCCGTCGCATCAGTTTACCACAATCTACAATGGATCCGTTGCCTCCGGCATAACCCGGATTGTGCCTAATGGCAAAAAACGGATGTGTGAAAGCACCCTTAGAAATAATAAGTGTTAAAGGGTATATCCGAGACGTTAACTAAAAAAGTCCCATTACCTACCTGTATGTTGTGCTTGGTGCTGTTCTTTGTCAGCACAGAACTGTCACAGACTGCTCCTGTTGGAGTTACAGTGGCTTCATCAACAGAGTGGAGACTTCTTTTCCACTCTGGTCTTTAGACAGGACAGCCAACAATATTCTGATTGGTAGCTGGCTCCCCACTGCCTAACTGGGGGAGCTTGCTGCCTGTCATGCTTGCTGAATGTAGCAAGCATGGAGGGGTGCGTTCAGACCTACGTTTGTCTGATGCACAACAAAAAACACAAGAAACGGGAACACAAAAACAACGGGAGGCCCTGGAACTAGTGAGAGGGGTTAGTGGGGCACCTCCTACTCTCACCTGCAGCTGTTCTTCCTCTCCTAGTCAGTCCCTATACAGTCTTCGCAACTGTCGCCGAACAGGAACCTGAGACCTTTGGAAGACTCTATAGTAGTCATAAATAGTGAAGGGCAGGTGGGGTTCACTAGACCTCACCACTGTATGAACAACACACCAGGTAAATGAAGACAAACAGTGGGGGAAAAAAACAATATAGCCTGAGCACAGGAAACTTCAACTGCAGAACCTGCCTCCAAGGTGGCGAGAGACCAAATGACTTTGTATCTTCAGCAGCGATTGCTGGGATACACCATTATTTAAACCTGAAGGGCATAAGTACAAAGCAAGTGCAGCTGAAAACACTCAGCAAGGAACTGCTTGGAAAGGCTGCAAGAGAAAAATTGACACTCATCCACTTCAGTGTCAAGAGAAACAAAACCCATTTAATGTTGTCGCGGGTGGGGAGGACGCCGCCGCTGCTGCGCACTCGCTAACGCTGCGGTCCGGCACTGCTGTGGCTGCTGCTGCTCGGTGGCTCGAGCGGTGGGCCAGATCTGCGGACTCGAGCGGCGCTCCTCGCCCGTGAGTGAAAGGGGTGATTGGCTTGGGGAATTTAGTCCGTGACGCCACCCACGGGTCGTGGTGAAGATGGGCACCACCGCTACTGGTGACGGGGATACCGGGAGCGATGGTAGGGAGCAGCTGGGATGCTGTTTTCCGCCTCCGTGGGTAGGGGTCGGTGGTCCCGGGGCCCGGTGATGTGACGGGGAGGCTGAGTTGGTGAGGTGCAGGGTTGCAGGGACAGCGCGGTGCGGTGCCGGATGGCACGGGTGTACTCACTCAGTAAGAGATGCACAAAGTCCTCGGTAAACCAAACGGCTGGATGGACGGGTCCCGCAGCCAGCTGCAGTGTCTCTCCCCGGACAGGTGATGGCGGCTGTCTTTCCCTGCACCTTGATGTACTTAGTTGACTACTATGGATCCCCAACGGTAGTCCACTCCCCGGTGTATGGATGCCGGAGGAGCCCATTTGCCCGCAGGCGCTGGCCCTTGGGTCTCTAGCCTTAGGCGGTAGCTGTATACCCTCACGGTGTGGGCGGTTGCCTTCTATCGGGTCTTTGGCTGTTAGGAAACCCCTGGGGTTCCGGTCACACTCGGATTTGACTATTGTCGGCGGCTCCAAGCCTGCTCAGGGTCCGATGGCCCTGCCTGTGTGTGCTGGCTTCACTTCGCTCCCCGGTCGGTACCGGCGGGCCAACGCCCGACCCCGGTCCTACGGTTCCGTGTTGCTTCACCACTCCTGCAGACGGCCACCACCATCTGCCAACCTTGCTGTCAGGGCCTGGGCCACAAACCCAGACACCCAAGTGTTCACTCCTCACTCTTCAAACTCCAACACTGAACTGTCACTTTTCCCGCCTCCTGGCCGCTTGGCTCCTCCCCACCTGGTGTGGACATCAGACTCTGGAGGGAGGCAACAAGGGTTTTTGTTTGGCTGGTGTCACTGTCTAATGGGTTGGGGGTGTTTGAGTGTTATCTGTGATGACCTGGCTAGTCCAGGGCGCCACATTCCCCCTTGGTGAAATGCAGACCGTCCGCGGGCTGCCTGTCCATCACCGGTTTTATTTTTTTTTCAAAACTGTAAAAACATAAATGAACATGTAAATATTTCAAACATATAAGCATTTTTGTTAGGTCACTTAAACGTTGCACATATAAAAACATTTTTAATAATAACGGACGGACGGATGTCTTCCGCTCTCCCACCCAAGCAACCTAGCCCTGATGCTGCCCCTAAGAAGTGGGCAGCACCCCTTGACCCCAGTCTAGGTTCAGGCTGCTCGAGCGAGAACGGGTATGGTTACTCACACCCGGCTGTCACTTCAGGGGACCCCATGTCCAGGGAGACCCCTGACCCCCGGAGGATGGCCACCGGTCCTGGTGGTGGCCGGGCCCCAGCCTGCTCTGCTGCAGGCCCTTCCTCCAATCTGCCTCTCCGGAGGCGGCAACGGTTTCCATCCCATAAAACTATTTACAAGCCCACCAGTTCGTGGGTGGTCTGCCATTTCTCGGCCATGTCCATGAGTAGTTCCTCATGTGGGTGGTAAACACAGAAAGTCCCTCCGGGGACAACTTGCCGGCAACGGCCGGAATAATCACGTAGACAATCAGCTGAAGATCTCGGTTGATTTTTGTCATTCATTTGAACTGCTGAGGGTCCCAACGGGGACAACTTGCTTGCAACGGAGGACCGCTGCCACTACTTGAGGTCGTACTCCTCCAGGACCTCTTCCAGCTCCACATCCGGATGGCTTGGCGGAGGAGGAGGGGGCTGGGGCTGCATTGGCTCACCACGGCTTTTCCTCTGCTTAACGTCCAGGGCGAACCAGCCCCTCTCCCCGCAGTGGCGTGTGTAAGTCACCAGGTCGCCCGGCAATAGACCGTGACCTGGGTGGCCCGTTGGAAGATGCGAGTTGACATCGCGGCGGGCCACAAACACTTCGGCTTCCAGGACCGGCTCGTATATGAATCCGAACCCCCTCCGCGTGTCGAACTGTCGTACTTGGCCTTCGTACTGCGGGCCCGGCACCCGAGGTGGCATGGCGGAGTGCATCATTTTCTTTAATCACCCGCGCCATTACTTCGGCCCTCTGCTGCTCCCTCGAGGCAATCTCCCGGCCCAACGGGTTTGGTTCCCTGTCCCAATAAGGGGTGTTGGCAGACCCCTGCGCCCGGGTCGGGCCCAGCTGGACCGCGCCCACACCGTCCACTACCGGTACTCTTTCGTGGGGGTCCTGCGGTGACATGGCCTGTACTGCTGCTTTGCTGTGGCAGCCCGGCGCAGCCTCAGCCGAGGCGGGGGATTCAGGGACAGCTGGCCTCACCGGTTGGGCCTTCTGGCCGGCAGCGGCCGGGTGGACTGCCGGAGCCAGGACGGTCTCGGGTGCGGCCACTTCCGGGGCTGACGGCTTCTCATCGCGGACGGCTACTTCCCGCGGGGCCTTCCATGGTAGCGGGAGGGATACAGGCCATTCCCAAACAACGCCCCCAGGCCGGTCCTCTAGGTCGGACGGGTTGGATTCCGCTACCGGTGTTGGGGGTAGCGGACCGAGCGGAGGGGCAACAGCAACCGATACGGATGGCGGGGGAGGCAGGAGGGTGAGCGGGCGCAGGCCGGGCCCCCCAGCCGCAGCGGCCGGTCCTTCTCGGACACAGGGGCATGGGTCGCTTACCCGCTCCTCCAACTCTGCCTCCACCTCGCGTCTCCGCACGGCCGCCGCCACTTCCTACATCTCTGCCACCCAGCGCTCCATCAAGAACCGGACCTGGGCTTGAAGGCAGCAGCACATCTGTGCGGTCCGGGCTTCCACACACGCCGCTGTTCCTGGCGTGGGCTCGGGGATCTCCACGGTGCCAGACGGATGGGACATCGTACGTGGCCGTGTTCCAGGAACCGATTGTTTGCAGAGTCCTGGCGTCCCCGCTTTTATAGCCTCGGCTACATTAGGCAGACACAAACTCACCCACCTTGGTTCTCTTCAGCACTTCTGTTTGTTTGGGGCGGGGCTTCGCTTTCGCGCCTTCCCTGCTTGGAGAAGACGTTCGAGCGGGAGATTTTCGCGCCAAGATGGCGGCGCTTCAAAATTTTCGGCCGGACGCCGCCGGCGAAGATCACAAGGTGCACTTCTACTGGTAAGTAGAGGGGTTTAATCCTGTTCACAGCGCCAAGTTGTCGCGGGTGGGGAGGACGCCGCCACTGCTGCGCGCTTGCTAACGCTCGGGTCCGGCGCTGCTGTGGCTGCTGCTGCTCGGTGGCTCGAGCGGTGGGCCGGATCCGGGGACTCGAGCGGCGCTCCTCGCCCGTGAGTGAAAGGGGTGGTTGGTTTGGGGGATTTAGTCCGTGACGCCACCCACGGGTCGTGGTGAAGATGGGCACCACCGCTGCTGGTGACGGGGATCCCGGGAGCGATGGTAGGGAGCAGCTGGGATGTTGTTTTCCCCCTCCGTGGGTAGGGGTCGGTGGTCCCGGGGCCCGGTGATGTGACGGAGAGGCTGAGTTGGTGAGGTGCAGGGTTGCAGGGACAGCGTGGTGCGGTGCCAGATGGCACGGGTGTACTCACTCAGTAAGAGATGCACAAAGTCGTCGGTAAACCAAACGGCTGGATGGACGGGTCCCGCAGCCGGCTGCAGTGTCTCTCCCCGGACAGGTGATGGCGGCTGTCTTTCCCTGCACCTTCATGTACTTAGTTGACTACTATGGATCCCCAACGGTAGTCTGCTCCCCGGTGTATGGATGGCGGAGGAGCCCATTTGCCCGCAGGCGCTGGCCCTTGGGTCTCTATCCTTAGGCGGTAGCTGTATACCCTCACGGTGTGGGCGGTTGCCTTCTATCGGGTCTTTGGCTGTTAGGAAACCGCTGGGGTTCCGGTCACATTCGGATTTGACTATTGTCGGCGGATCCAAGCCTGGTCGGGGTCCGATGGCCCTGCCTGTGTGCTGGCTTCACTTTGCTCCCCGGTCGGTACCGGCGGGCCAACGCCCGACCCCGGTCCTACGGTTCCGCGTTGCTTCACCACTCCTGCAGACGGCCACCACCGTCTGCCATCCTTGCTGTCAGTGCCTGGGCTACAAACCCAGACACCCAAGTGTTCAATCCTCACTCTTCAAACTCCAACACTAAACTGTCACTTTTCCCGCCTCCAGGCCGGTGAACTCCTCGGTGGGTGGGGCCAACCGCTTGGCTCCGCCCCACCTGGTGTGGACATCAGACTCTGGAGGGAGGCAACAAGGGTTTTTGTTTGGCTGGTGTCACTGTCTAATGGGGGTGGGGGTGTTTGAGTGTTATCTGTGACGACCTGGCTATTCCAGGGCGCCACAATGTAGAGAGCCAGATGAGAGGCTCCAGTCCAAAGGCTGCCACTGGTCTCTACGAGAGGCCTCCGGACTCTCAAGATTGGTACTGGGGTCCACCTTAAATGTGAAGTCCCTCTAATTACCAGAAGGAGGCAACTTACACACTTCCGGAGCAGGGACATGTTGACTCCGTCATGGGTGTTTAGTGCTGGGGGTAACTCCAGCCGTACGGCCATAGTATTAAGAATGTTTACAACCCTAAAGGGACTGATAAACTTGAAGCCTATAACCCCAGACACACACTTCCACCTGATGTTCTTGCTGGACACCCATACACGGTTATTTTTACACAGGATCAGACTTGGACATTTATTCACAAGCATGCACCGACTGGTAGAGGAAAAACTCCTGGGAGAGCCAACAACAGACGAGACCCCTCGCCCATTCAACAACTTACACACCGGAACACTTAGAGGGACTGACTTCCCTCCACCGATCACTTCTACAAGGGCCGCACTGAGGCCTACTCTTCCCCTGAGATGGGAGTAGCGTACCTTTACTTTTATATGACACTTTAGTGGTCCCTACTGGCAAACAGGGTGGTGAGTGTTTAATAAGTAACAAAGCAATGGTAGTACACAGGGACTTAGGCGGGCTTTGCACACTACGACATCGCAGGTGCGATGTCGGTGGGGTCAAATTGAAAATGACGTACTTCCGGTATCGCATGCGACATCGTAGTGTGTAACGGCTTGATGATATGATTAATGAGCGCAAAAGCGTCGTAATCGTATCATCGGTGCAGCGTCGGCGTAATCCATAATTACGCTGACGCGAAGGTCCGATGTTGTTCCTCGCTCCTGTGGCAGCACACATCGCTGTGTGTGAAGCCGCAGGAGCGAGGAACATCTCCTACCGGCGTCACCGCAGCTTCCGTAGAATATGCGAAAGGAAGGAGGTGGGCGGGATGTTTACATCCCACTCATCTCCGCCCCTCCGCTCCGATTGGCCGCCTGCCGTGTGACGTCACAGTGACGCCGCACGACCCGCCCCCTTAATAAGGAGGCGGGTCGCCGGCCAGAGCGACGCTCGCAGGGCAGGTGAGTGCATGTGAAGCTGGCATAGCGATAATTTTCGCTACGCCAGCTTTCACAAGATATTGTACCTGCGACGGGGGCGGGGACTATCGCGTGCGACATTGCAGCATCGGCTTGCAATGTCGCAACGTGCAAAGCCCGCCTTAGTTTCACAGAAACTGCCCCAACTGACAACTTCCCCTGGTTGCCAGTCAGTCACAGGGTTATGTCTCCACAACCAGGGAACTCCAAGCACGATAGGAGTAGACAAACACTCCAAGACATAACAGGACAAGCGTTCATTATTTACCGAGCACAACTCGCAGGTTGATATTTGGCATGGTATGGGTGAACTCTCTGTGGCTGAGCAGAGCTGAGTCAATAGCCTGGATGGTAATGGATCTTGTCAGTGCACTACGCATCAGATCTGATTTCCACCAGCACAGAGATCATCTCAGTTTTTCCACCAATAATCACAACTGCTGTGATGGTAAACTGGGACGTGAAGATAGAGGAGCTGTACACGGCCTGGTCATTTCCCTCCACCCGACCAGGCAGACGCGGCTTATTGTCAGATTGACTTGGCTTAGGTCTTATAAGAGAAACCCCGATGTAATTGAAACGCCCACGCCGGGGCTTGCAGGGCTCGCAGGTCACCGGGCCGGTGGTATTCGGGGTCAGGCTGTGAGTGGCCCGACCCGGCTTCCGTGATCCCCGTTGGGTTTCAATAAAAGGAAAGTCCGACCGTCAGTCCGGTGTTACAAGGGGGATGGAAGGAGGGTAACGGGGTTCCTGGAGAGCTTGCCATCACTCTCCCCCCAGGAAACGGTACGGGACGGGGACGGGGGATCCTTGCAGCGCCACCCGTGGTTTGCGGCCAGGTGTTCAGCTGCACGGGTGGAGCGGGTTGGCCCCGGGAGGTTTATGAGACCCAGGGCAACAGTCCTCAGGGACATTAGGGGCACAGGGCGGCGGCATTACTCACAGCAGTCACGGAGTACGGTTCCAGTTGTTCTTTATTTAAAGTCCGTTCTACACTGCACCCGGGTGCTGGTCCTCGCCGCCTGTAGCCTTTCGTCGGTCCCGGGCAGGTAGGAGGAAGGGGCCGGTGGAGTGATCTGGGGGTCCCTCTCTCTTTTGGTGCAATAATGCTATCCCCGTGGCATGGAGCATCTTGGGAACCCACCGCCATTCTGTCTGTCTCTCTTCCAGTAGCAGACACACACCAACCGCCACCGGGTACAACTTTCTCCAGGGATCTCCAGTCCTCAGCTCCATTCCCTTCCTCTAGGTGTTATCAGCCCTGGTCTCGTGGCATCTCCTCAACAGGAGCTGTCCTGTGTAAGTCTGCACTCTGCTGCAGCCTCTGACGTTCTGACAAACTTTCTGTGTGTTCTGCACTAAACTCACTCCTATTCAGGCCCTCCTCCCCTTGGTTGTCATGGGGACCTGCCTTTGTCCAGCCACCTGCTCATTAACGAGACAGGGTGAGTCATGGACTTCATGCTGTAAAAGCTATTAACTCCTTCCTGCCAGTGTGATGTGAGTGTGTGTTGTGGGGACTCTTCTTCCTCCTGCCCGGGAAAAATGGGGTAACATTTAATACCCTGTAACAACCCGTTTACAGGGGCGTTACACAATGACCCTTGTTCCCACAGTAAAAGCAAGACCCAGACCCATGACCAATCACAAGTAGCCCAGACTGTGGGTAAGTAGAGAAGTACTCCGGCACTCATAAAACACCCCAATAAGAAAACCAGAGAAAAATAGATATGTTCTTGTTTTATTTTTATTCAATAATCATTGTAACAGAGTCCGAAAACTGTGGGTAGGCTCCTTCCAACTGCATAGGTTCGTCAGCTTGCACCAGTGGGAAATGTTCTCTGGGAAGAATGAGGGGGGACATAGTCTTAGAGGGTCTCTCCCTAAGATAATGATCCACTCATATGGCAATGGCCATGGTGGCCTCCAGTGACTCCAGGGCTTAGTATTGCACTAGAGAGTTCATAAGCCTACCTGACAGCCCCTGAGAGAAATAACTCCTTAGCACTGAGCCATTCCACTGGGTGTCAGTGGCCCATCTCCGGAACTCTGAGCAATGCTCCTCTACTGGCCATGCCCCCTGCTGGAGCTTTCAGAGTTTAAACTCCGCAAGCGTGATGCCATCAGGGTCTCCATACACCAAAGACAGAGCCCTGAAAATTAATCTACCGACCGCTATGCCTGGGAGTTAGTCAGCAGAGAAAAGGCCCAGGACTAAGGGGTACTTTACACGTTGCGACATCATTAACATCGGCTAGCGATGCCGAGCGCGATAGTACCCGCCCCCGTCGCACATGCGATATGTGGTGATTGCTGCCGCAGCAAACATTATCGCTACAGCAGCTTCACACGCACATACCTGCTCGGCAACGTCGCTGTGACTGCCGAACTATCCCTCCTTCAAGGAGGAAGTGCGATCGGCGTCACAGCGGTGTCACCGCAACGTCAGTAATCGGCTGGCCAATAGAAGCGGAGGGGCAGAGATGAGCGGGACATAACATCCCGCCCACCTTCTTCCTTCCGCATTGCCGTCAGGACGCAGGTAAGGTGATGTTTGTCGCTCCTGCGGGTTTACACACAGCGATGTGTGGAGCTGCAGGAACGACAAACAACATCGTACCTGTGGTCAACCCAACATTATGAAAACGAATGACGCTACACAGATCACCGATTTTCGACGTTCTTGCGATCGTTTATCGTCGCACCTAGGATTTACACGTTGCGATGTCGCTACCGACGGCGGATGTGCGTCACTAACGATGTGACTCTGACGATATTTCGGAAGCGATGTCGCAACGTGTAAAGCCCCCCTAAGGGTCTCTCTGCAGTAGAGAAACTACTATCCCCACCCACTGCTCCTCACTCCCAGAAGTTCGAGGGCAGAGCCTGAAGTACAACTTACAGGCTTCCCTAAAGGTGATAAACTTATCCCTCCCACCAGCAAATTTATCCAGGAGGAAAATGTTGGGTTTTGGTAGTGCCTCGGCATGCAGCGAGACCAGAAACCCAGCAATTCTGCAGTTGCTGCACAACCTGGGATCGTAGATGTGTGACCTCCTGAGAAAGGGTCTGGATCAGTTGTGCGAATGCAGCTGCCTGCGCCATAGAGGCACAGGGAAAAAATGTAAGGGGCTGAAGATAATGTCACGCTTGCCGGGTGAATCTGATGCACAGCAAAAAACACAAGAAAGGGGAGCATCGGGGACACAAAAACAACGGAGGCCCTGGAACTAGTGAGAGGGGTTGGTGGGGCACCTCCTATTCTCACCTGCAACTGTCCCTCCTCTCCTAGCCAGTCCCTATACAGTCTTCGCAACTGATGCCGGAGAGGAACCCAAGACCCTCGGAAGACCCTACTGTAGTCCTGAAAACTGAGGCGCAGGTGGGATTCACTAGACCTCACTGCTGCATGAACAACACACCATGGAAGTAAAGACAAACAGGGGGAAAAAACAAAAGGATATAGCCTGAGCAGAGGAAACTTCAACTGCAGAACCTTCCTCCAAGGCGGCCAGAGACCAAATTACTTTGTATCTTCAGCAGGGATTGCTGGGATACACCACTATTTAACCCTGAAGGACATGACTACAAAGTAAGCGCAGCTGAAAACACTCAGCAAGTAACTACTTGGAAAGGCTGCAAGATAAATGAAACCCATTTAATGTAGAAAGCCAGATGAGAGGCTCCAGTCCAAAGGCTGCCACTGGTCTCTACATGCAGGGAGATGACCTTGAAGGTTCCACTACCCGTACTCCCACATGTCTGGAAAACGGGGAGGTGTCTTTCTCCTGTAATCAGCACTTTATGCAAGAGGAGACCCTGCATGCCGGTTACTCTCTATATTCAAGATTTTAGGTGTTGGAATAGATGGCTGAATTTCATAATTTCTATAAGCTAGAAATCAATGGCTGCTTGCATGGGCTACTTCTGTTGTGTGCCTCTCTATACTAAACATGGGTAAAAAAAACCTTAGTCTCCTGATGTATGAGGGCCCAGATATCATAGAAAGTACTCTCTTTGTGCTTGTCCATTCCTGCGTTGACTACTGTACTCTCCCCTCCACCTTAAAAACTACTTTATGCAGAAGGCTAAAGGCCACAAAAAATGTCATAGTGAGCCATATGTCTGACCACTGGTTGTGCACCACTTCCTGAATACCTCGTTTTGTGTAGAGTAGGCCTGCAATAATGTTTTATGACTTACTCACTGCACTAAAAATGCATGTACTATATTTTTCTCCCTAGTAAACATTTTTTTTATTAAGAAAATTTGTGGTGGTGGGGAAGGAGATTAAGAGCATGTCCTTTTCTCATTCATTTTGTACATCAGCCTCGGCAATTAAAATCTTTCTACTTTACTATTCCATCCATGTTTCACCATTTATTTTTTTTTTATCCATTACTAAGAATTAAGCCTGCTTTACACGCTGCAATATATCTTACAATGTGTCGGCGGGGTCACGTCGTAAGTGACGCACATCCGGCATCGTAAGTTACATTGCAGTGTGTGACAGGTACGTGCGATTGCAATTGAACGTTAAAACGTTCATCGCATACACATCGTATCTGTCTCTAGAATTGCACATCAGATTGTTCATCGTACCTGGGGTAGCGCACATCGCAGTGTGTGACACCCCGGGAACGATGAACAGATCTTACCTATGTCCTGCGGCTCCCGGCCCACAATGCGGAAGGAAGGAGGTAGGCGGGATGTTTACGTCCTGCTCAGCTCCGCCCCTCCGCTTCTATTGGCCGGCTGCCGCGTGACGTCGATGTGACCCCGAACATCCCTCCTACTCCAGGAAGTGGACATTCGCCGCCCACATCAAGGTCGTATGGACGGGTAAGTACGTGTGACGGGGGGTTACTCGTATGTGCGGCACGTTCAACAAATTGAACGTGCCACACATACGATGGGGGCGTTACAAATCGCATACGAAATCGTATGCGAAATTGCAACGTGTAAAGCAGGCTTAAGAATAAAAGGATAAATAAATAAAAGTTCAGTCTATCTCCTTTATTTTTCATTCATTTTTAGAAACTAATCTGACAAACAAGAGAAAAATGGTAAGGAAAATTGGAAAATTGATGTCTAAAAAAAGAAGAAAAAAACATTATAGCGGCATTCACTATAGCGTATAAACCTATTATGTTATAGCATAAAACACAGCAGGTACAAATGAAGATGCAGTCCAAAAAGACAATGGCCTCTTTTGCCCAAAAGTGCCCAAAGGTGCTTCTACAGGAAAATTGATGTGTAAAATTGCAAATTAATGTAGCCCTTACACACTGGTCTTTTACCCATTTAAGAATGAAGCAGGAAAGTCAATGGATAAAACACATCATCGATTAACGACTGCAACACGGAGAAACAAAAGAAAGGAAAAATTGTGTTCTGAAAAGGCAGTTTGTCCTGCCGAAGCATTTTTGACTCACAGAAAAGAACTCCAAACTGAAGCCCTTTTTTTTAAAAAAAAAAAGCAGCGAGTTAAGGCACGAGAAACCTGCAGTAGAATAGAATAGTTTGTGAAGAATTAAAATGTTATAAAATAATATACCATATTTTTCAGCTTATAAGACGCACATTTCCGCCCAAAAATTTGGGAGGAAAATGAGAAGTGCGTCTTAAAATATGAATATAGCCTACTGTTGGGACTGTCTGTGCGGTGACCAGGTGCGTGCGGGAAACCGGGTGCCTGTGGGAGATCAGTGCCTATGGCTGTATGTGTGCGTGTGGCCGGATACCGGCTGCTTGTCGGTGCCGGCGGCCTCTCTGTCCCGGCGGCCAGCTGCTTCTCTGTGCAGGTGGGCGGGCGGCCTGCTGCTGCCACCCTGTGCGTGTGGCTGTGCGGACTGCGGTGGCTATGCAGCGGGTGTCCCAGTGTGTCCATGGTCCCAGTTTCAAATGATGGCGCCGGGTGTCAGCGTGTGCGCAGATGGAGCTCTTGGATGAGATCTCCATCTACACACACACCGCTCCGGGAGTCAGCACAGGCGCAGATGGAGACCTTGTATGAGAGCTCCATCTGTGCATGCGCCGCTCCGGGTGCCATCACTTGAACCGGGACCGCGGACACACTGGGACACACAGCACCAGCCTGCTCCACCACTGAGCCGTCACCGCCGCTGCCACTACTGAGCTGTCACCGCCGCTGCCACCACTGAGCTGTCACCGTCGCTGCCACAACAGAGCTGTCACCGCCACTGCCACCACTGAGCCATCACTGCAGCTGTCACCACTGACCGCCGCTGCCAGCACAACCTCTACCTCCTGTGACTCGCTTCACCACCACTGCTGCCTCCCTCTGGTAAGACAATACCAAAGTATAAGAAGGACCCCATTTTTTAAAAAAATTTTTTTACCTTTTTTTATCTCTAAATTTAGGGTGCGTCTTATAATCCAATATGTCTTGAAATACGGTATGTTATAAAATAATAAATGATCTAATGTAGGTAAATACAGAAAGCAAAAGGTAAATAAATAAATAATAAATTATCTAATATTTGTAAATACAGAAAGCAAAAGGCAAATAAATAAAAAAGTAAGTAAATACCGTATTTTCTGGTTTGTAAGACTCACTTTTTTTCCCTCCAAAACTGGGAGAAAAATGGGGGTGAATCTTACAAACCACATATGGCTTACCAGAGCGGCAGTGGTGGCGCAGGGTCGGCGATACAGAGGGATCAGAGGGGGTGTTGCTGCAGTGTAGCAGCTCAGGAGGGTGAGTGTGCAGCAGCAGAGGGTTGGTAATACTGCGGGATCGTGGGATGTTGTGGTGGCGGGCGCCATTGATCTGCCAGCAAACTGTGGGCTACTTTGAATCCCCGGCAGTTGACGCAATGGACTTCAAGAAAATGGCCGCGGAGGCCAATTTGTGCACACGTTGTCTCTACAGCCATTTTCTTGAAGTCCATCGCAGTCTGCCGGCTGATCAATAGCTCCCACCACCATGACACCCCACGTGCCAGCAGTATCGCCAACCCTCCGCTGCCACACACTGACCCTCTTGAGCCATGACACTCCTTCCTCCGAGCCTGCCGGCAGATTATTATTATTATTATTTATTATTATAGCGCCATTAATTACATGGTGCGTTACAAGTGAAAAAGGGTATATGTACAATACGAAACAGACCGGTACAGGAGGAGAAAGGACCCTGCCCGCGAGGGCTCACAGTCTACAGGGAATAGGTGATGGTACAATAGGCGAGGACAGAGCTGGTTGCGCAGTGGTATAGTGGACTGCGGGTTATTGTAGGTTGTAGGCTTGTTGGAAGAGGTAGGTCTTCAGGTTCCTCTAGAAGCTTTTCACAGTAGGAGAGAGTCTGATATGCTGGGTCAGAGCGTTCTAGAGTATGGGGGAGGCACGGGAGAAATCTTGTATGCGATTGTGGGAAGAAGAGATAAGAGAGGAGTAGATAAGGAGATCTTGTGAGGATCTGAGGTTGCGTGCAGGTAGGTACAAGGAGACTGCAGGCAGATCAATTGTGCTTTCTGCCATTACGCCAGATGAGTCCACAGTATCGCTGACCCTCAGCACACTGACCTTCTTAAGTCACGACAACCCTTCCTCCAAGCCCACAGCATCTCTGACCCTCCTGTGCCACGACACCCCCTCCTCCGAGCATGCAGCATCACCGACCCTGCCACATGTGACCTCCCTGAGCTACTCCACCACCACCGCTCCCCCCTGGTGAGCTAATATAAGAGGCACTAGGATTATAAGACGGACCCTCATTTTAACAGTAGTCATCATTTTTTTCATATTTTCCTTCTTCAAATTTGGGGTGCGTCTTATAAAATGAAAAATATGGGAAATAATATGTTATAAAATAATAAATGATCTAATGAATGTAAATACAAAAAGCAAAAAGTAAATAATAGTACATATACAAGAGGATTATGGATTATGGGAAACAACAAGAACACATCAGTATTGATACATTTGGATGGCCAAGGTTAGACTTGCTTTTTTGAATTAAGGCAAATCAATCTTCGATGCTGTGTAGAACTTGGTAGATTGGCGTATGAACATAATGCTCTCTGACACCTAACATGTTAAAGCCGCTTGTTAACTAAACGCATTTAAAGTCTAAATGAAATTGAGTTTATAGTCAGGAAAGCGGACTAATGATAAATGATTCATATCGATGTGTCAGTGACCGGAATCCTTAGAAATTGTTAAAAGACACAGGTAAATATACTTGTTTAAGAGCTGAACATTTACCCTTTTTAATAATTTATGAGAAAAATACAAACGTTGCGAAGAGTGAAAGATTTATATGCCTCCGAGACAAATCTTCTACAATAGTGAGTTTCGAGACCCGAACACGTACGCCCCAACCCCCACTTTTGCTTTCTTTCAGCTTATAAAATTCTCTCCACTTCAGAAGATGTGTTGTATATACATTAAAATCTATAACACCATCCAGGAAGGTTTTGACAAGCTAGACAGTCAGGAGACTCCAAGGTGATTGTCTGTTGTCATTTTTGACTGATTTTTCTTCCAAATCTCACACACTGGTGGTGGTTTGACCTTGTGGTGATGGTGATCTATCTTCATGGAAGACAACTGTCGGCAATGTCTCAATTTCGTTGCGGGGAAACTAGGTAGAGAAGCGTAAGAAAACCTTGGCTTTTCTTAAACAGGAAAAATGTGCTAAATATCCAGCGACCTTCTAACTTAAACCATTAAATAGGCAACATCTCGTAAATGTCAACTTTACAGGATAAAGCTGGCCGCATGTAAATGGTGTATGCATGTAAGATTCTGTGAGAAGAGGCCACAATGGAAGATTATATATATATTTATAGTTACAGAGTTTGTGCAGTTGACACATGTCCATCAGCAGAGATGTATCTAGGCTTTTCAGCACCCAGGGCAAGAATTCAGTTTGGCGCCCCCCCCCAGGCAGTTTGGGGGGTTGTCATGTGACCTAATCCTTCATAGGTGATTTGCACACTTACAGTCACGTGATGACGAGCTTCTCTTAACCATTCTCTCAATGTTCAATGAGAAACGTAGGAAGGATGTCACATGCAAGTATGAAAATCACACTCGGAATTAAGGGGGGATTATTTACAGGGGATTGTATGGACACTTCGTGACGCCACCCGTGGTGCGTGGTAAGGTGTAGTACAACCGCTGCAAAGGGGAGTACCAGGTGGCGATGGTGTGGGCAGCCAGATGTTTAACCCCTCCACGCGTAGGGGGAATGCTCCGGGACTCGGTGTTGGTGACAGGGAGGTGCCATTGGGACGGCCAGGGATCACTTTAGTACTCAGTCCAATAACGCTGACACCAACAACCGTGGTAAACCAAAGTCCTTAGTACCGCAGCAGCAGGGAGGGAGCACGCCTGGATCCCGTGGCCATTGGTGTTGCCTGTTAGCCTGTTGCCTTTTCCGTGGCACCTCACTTCTAACTGGTCCCTCTAGCATAGAACTATCGGGTCCCGCTCACCAGTATGGCTAACTGGCTGAGCTTGCTCTCAGGGTTCACACTTGGGATTTTCTGGACTATGTATTGGGAAAGTGCTATCTCCCTCGCTGCGCTAGTACCCCGATTTTGGAGCGGGTGGAGAACGGATCTTGAAGGCTCCATCTTCGTCAGGTAAATTGTCAAGACGCTTGAAGCTCCTTCTCGACCTACGGTCCAAGTACCCCGTCATGTCCTGGCCCCTGCCCGGTGATTGCACAAGGCTTCCGGCTGTCCTCTTTGACAGTCCGTGCCCCTTGTCACGATCTCCCTGCAACCGGGGTCCAGCTCCTACCAGAACCAGACCAACGTCTGCCACCTAGTAAACCAAGGAGCCCAGCTCCTGACCTCCTCTCACTTTCACCTCCAACACTCCACCGTTCTGCTCCTAACACTCCTGACCTCCCCTTAACCAACCCCCCAAGTGGGCAACCCTATTCCCTTCAGGTCAGCCACTGGTGTGTCTGGTGGGTGTGGTGCAGAGTGTTCCTAGGATTTTGATTAGCTTGTTCTTGGCAACACCAAAGGTCAGGGACCCGTAACCAAGGAGGAGGTGGATACTGTGCAGAAGGGCAGATTGCACAATACCCTGTGACGACTTCATACGCCAGGGCGTCACATTCCCCCTTGGTTAAATATAGCTCATCCCCGAGCTACAGGACACCAGAGGTTTATTTTTTTTTATTTTCTTTTTTAACTGTAGAAAAGGGTTAACATTTTTATTTACACATACATCTCGCATTCGGGAGGCTTATCACTTAAACGTTACTGAATTTTTAAAGAGTTCATCTCCTCAATGGTGGGATGCTACCAGTTTCAGTGGTAGCGGAGACTCAACCTGACCCGTTGCAGCCTCTACCCATGACAGTCCAGTCCCAATGTCCCAGATTCCATTAACCCACCACCCAAATAACTTGAACCCCTGCAAACCTATGGTGGGTCTGTGACCAGGTTAAGGTCCCGGGCGTTGTGTTAGATGACTCTGGTGGGCACAGGAGGTGCAACTATATACAATACACTAGTTTGTGTTGGTCACGCCAGTCCTGTGACCGCGGTCCATGTTTACTATATCTAAAACTTTAACGGAGTCCATGTACCGGGTGTACACATCTTTAGCAATTTCTAGCAAATCTGGTAATTTTTCACTCTGTTCATTAAAACCTGTAAATTAAGCACTTATTTACTAACATTTCTATAAGAAAAACAATAAACTGTGGAAAACAACAAACGAAAGCACCGATACCCAACAATCCTATGGCATCGTCAAACTACTGGCATTTTTAACATTTCTCAACACTACTGGTACCACTCACTGGGAGGCTGGGAGTCGACTGCGGCAGCTGGCATAACTTGCTCATGCACCATAGCGAGCCATTTCACATCTAGGGCATACCAGCCCCGCTCGCTCCAGTGCCGCGTGTAAGTGACCACCTCCCCTGGCTCCAGGTTACGGCCCAGGTGATCCCTCGGGAGATGCTGCTCGATATCCCTTCGAGCTACAAACACTTCATCAGGGAGACTTGCTTCCCAGAGGAAACCCCACCCCTTCTCAGGGTTGAGGAACCGACTGCTCCGCAGCCAGGGTTGCAGGGTCTGGGTGCTCCATCTCTGAGGACGGGCTCGGTGATGCGGCCGGGTCTGGTCTGTCTGGGGTCTGGATGACCACTGTCATGACAGGGATGAGGGACAGCACTGTAGTTTCTGCAGCTGGAGCTTGACTCAAAGACACCAAAGTTTCCGTTGCCGAGGTTGATGCGGGCAGCTCAGCGTCTGCCGAGGATGAGGTAGGTGACGGTGCAGGGCTCGCCGCGAGCGGGGGTGATCCAGATCCCTCAGTTGCTGTGGCCAGATTTGGGCAATCTGTAGGGACTGGGTAACCGCTTACCCTCTCTTCACGTGGGATTTCCATCTCACGGGCTCGCACCGCCATCGCCAGGCTCCTCATCTCTTCCCTCCAGGGGTTTAAGATAAACAGGAACTGCATCCGCATTCTTCTGCACAGCTGCTCTGTCTCTTCCTCTATCCAAGTCGCGGTCCCGGGAACGGTACGTTCTGGTGACCAGTCTCGCTCCGCCATCTTTCCTCTGCAACATCCAGGAACGTTATGGCAGAGTCCTGGCATCCCTACTTCTCTTCCGCTGTTGCTACATTCCGGCACACCCCCTTGGTTTTTGCTTCGCACTCTTTCGCGCACTGTGGCCCTCTGGGAACTTCCGGTTCCAGCCTCACACTCAGGACAAAGGGCGGGGCTTCTGCTTTACACGCTTTCACGGGGAAGATGGTGTTTTGACACGAAAAGATGGCGGAAGATGGCGGAATTGGCGGGAAAAGGGATCCTGACTTGCGGTTTTCGGTTCTAAGGTTCATGTCACCCAGGTAAGTGGGTCCTGCTCGAATCCTGTTCGTGACGCCAAACTTTCCAGAGTGTGCTGCCCCCGCGTCAGGATCCTGCCACTGCTGCTCGGATGCGGATGGTGGCTCGAGGGGTCTCTGGACCCGAGGGGTCGGGGTCGCGCGGCCACTCGGAATTAAGACAGGGATTATTTACAGGGGATTGTATGGACAGTTCGTGACACCACCAGTGGTGCGTGGTAAGGTGTAGTACCACCGCTGCAAAGGGGAGTACCCAGTGGCAATGGTTTGGGCAGCCAGATGTTTAACCCCTCCACGGGTAGGGTAAATGCCCCAGGACTCGGTGTTGGTGACAGGGAGGTGCCGTTGGGACGGTCAGGGATCACTTTAGTACTCACTCAGTCCAATAATGCTGACACCAACAACCGTGGTAAACCAAAGTTCTTAGTACCGCTGCAGCAGGGAGGGAGCATGCCTGGATCCCGTGCCCGTTGCTGTTGCCTGTTAGCCTGTGGCCTTTTCCGTGGCACCTCACTTCTAACTGGTCCCTCTAGCATAGAACTATCGGGTCCCGGTCACCAGTATGGCTAACTTGGTGAGCTTGCTTTCAGGGTTCACGCTTGGGATTTTCTGGACTATGTATTGGGAAAGTCCTATCCCCCTCGTTGTGCTAGTACCTCTATTTTGGAATAGGGGGAGAATGGATCTTAAAGGCTTCGTGCTCGTCGGGTAAATTGTCAAGACGCTTGAAGTTCCTTCTCTACTCAGGGTCCACGTACCCGTCGTGTCCTGTCCCCTGTCCGGTGATGGCACAAGGCCGCCGGCTGTCCTCCTCGACAGTCCGTGCCCCTTGTCACGATCCCCCTGCGACCGGGGTCCAGCTCCTACCAGGCCCAGACCAACATCTGCCACCTAGTAAACCAAGAAGCCCAGCTCCAAACCTCCTCTCACTTTCATCTCCAACACTCCACTGTTCCACTGTTCTGCTCCTAACACCTCCCCTTAACCAACCCCCAAGTGGGCGACCCTATTCCCTTCAGGTCAGCCACTGGTGTGTCTGGTGGGTGTGGTGCAGAGTGTTCCTAGAATTTTGATTAGCTTGTTCTTGGCAACACCAAAGGTCAGGGACCCGTAACCAAGGAGGAGGTGGATACTGTGCAGAAGGGCAGATTGCACAATAGCCTGTGATGACCTCATAGGCCAGGGCATCACATATACTTCTGGCCACATTCTGATTTGATGTGTCCAGCCTCAATCAATTCATTTTCATTGAGCAGGTCTGTTCAGCACGCGACCACATCTATGTAAATCGCATGCATGCACCTTCGTAACCTCCCACTCTCGCCGCTGGCACCAGAAAATCATGACAGTATGCAGTGTGCGCACTGTGAGAATTCAGAAGTCTGCAGTCACGTAGAGTGACACATGGAATGACTGCAGGCTCATCACAATCTTGGACAACTCCTTTAATGCTCCTAATAACATAAATCCAATCAGACCCTGCAAGCGACTCGCACCAGGCTGAGCACCGAGTGTACCCGAGCACAGTGATGCTCACGAAAGTGATTTGAATGCATAAAGCACAGGAACACAAAACACCAAACCTCAGCTTCGCTCATCTCTACCCAAGAGTTATAGGGCCAGAGAAACCAATGATAACAAGCAGTAATATGCAGTATAGTTATAGCCTGTACAGAGGTAATATAATAGGGTGAGACTGGACTCTAGTCACCCTTTTACCAAATTGGTAGCCATCTTGATTGGGCTGGTACATCCCCCTCCCCATTGTAAGTTTGTATATTTGCAATGTTATCCTCTGTTTGGCCACATTTCCTATGTATTATATACTATATTGGTTTATATTTTTATTGCACCCAAATTGTGTGTTGTGTATTAAAGGGAATTTGTCATTAGATTTTTCACCATCCGAGAACAACCTAATGTTGAGGTAGAGACCCTGATTCTAATGATGTCTCACTAATTACTGGGTGGCACAGTTTTGATCCTCTACTGAGGACCTACCAGTTTTCTGAATCCTGAACGCTGTATGACCCCGCCCACAGCACTGATTGGTGGCTTTCTCTGTACATTGTGCATAGGCAGAAAACTGCTAATTATTGGTGGGGCAGAGTTGGAATACATGACAGAAAGTTTACTAGTCCTCTAGTATTAAAATGAATGTCCTGCTAATAAAATTATTGTTTTATAACAACTACACTAACCAACCCAGTACTGTATGTGCATATCACTGGAATCAGGGTCAAAGTCTCTACAGAATGCTGGTCTCTGATTAGGAAGTAAAAACTTGCTGAGATTCTCCTTACGGAACATACAAGGAAAGCTAGGGTGAGTAGAGTGACAACCCAGGTCAGAAGTCCAGTTTTATACAACATGGACCTGTGTTGCTAGTGATGCCATATGTTTGCTACTTTATTATCTAGATGATCAGGATGTGTTTTGTGCATATGTGCAGGGCCGTATTTACCATTAGGCACCCGTGGTCCCGTGCCTGGGGCGGCAGGATGCGGGAGGGTGGCACCTTCTAGCAGTAAAGAAAAAAAATAATTTTATTTTTACATATCCATTAAATCCGCTGTATTTTCGGAGGGGGGGAGGCTGATGCTGGGGGAGGCTGGGAGGAGGGAGGCTGATGCTGGGGGAGGCTGATGCTGGGGGAGGCTGGGAGGGGGGAGGCTGATGCTGGGGGAGGCTGGGAGGAAGGAGGCTGATGCTGAGGGAGGCTGATGCTGGGGGAGGCTGGGAGGAAAGAGGCTGATGCTGGGGGAGGCTGGGAAGAGGGAGGCTGATGCTGGGGGAGGCTGGGAGGAGGGAGGCTGATGCTGGGGGAGGCTGATGCTGGGGGAGGCTGGGAGGAGGGAGGCTGATGCTGGGGGAGGCTGGGAGGAAGGAGGCTGATGCTGAGGGAGGCTGATGCTGGGGGAGGCTGGGAGGAAAGAGGCTGATGCTGGGGGAGGCTGGGAAGAGGGAGGCTGATGCTGGGGGAGGCTGGGAGGAGGGAGGCTGATGCTGAGGGAGGCTGATGCTGGGAGAGGCTGATGCTGCGGTAGGCTCAGAGGAGAGAGGCTGATGCTGAGGGAGGCTGATGCTGGGGGAGGCTGGGAGGAGAGAGGCTGATGCTGGGGGAGGCTAGGAGGGGGGAGGCTGATGCTGGGGGAGGCTGGGAGGAGAGAGGCTGATGCTGGGGGAGGCTGGGAGGAGGGAGGCTGATGCTGAGGGAGGCTTATGCTGGGGGAGGCTGGGAGGAGAGAGGCTGATGCTGGGGGAGGCTGATGCTGGGGGAGGCTGGGAGGGGGAAGCTGATGCTGAGGGAGGCTGGGAGGAGAGAGGCTGATGCTGGGGGAGGTTGGGAGAAGAGAGGCTGATGCTGGAGGAGGCTAATGTTGGGGGAGGCTGGGAGGACAGAGGCTGATGCTGGGGGAGGCTGATGCTGGGAGAGGCTGGGAGGGGGGAGGCTGATGCTGGGAGAGGCTGGGAGGGGGGAGGCTGATGCTGGGGGAGGCTGGGAGGGGGGAGGCTGGGAGGAGAGAGGCTGATGCTGGGGGAGGCTGGGAGAAGAGAGGCTGATGCTGGGGGCAGAGAGGCTGATGCTGGAGGCAGAGAGGCTGATGCTGGGGGAAGCTGGGGGAGAGAGGCTGATGCTGCGGGAAGCTGGGGGAGAGAGGCTGATGCTGGGGAAAGCTGGGGAGAGAGGCTGCTGCTGGGGGAATGGGAGAGAGGGGCCAATGCTAGAGACAGAGGACAAGGGTTGAGGGATAGTGCAATGACAAAATCGATGGGAGGAGTGTAAGGACTCTGAATGAGAGGGGGGCAGCATTGGGAGCTCATTATGGAGAAGGGGCAGCATGTGTGGGCTCAGTATGGAGTGGAGCAATGTAGGGGAGTCAATATCAAGAGTGGGGTAGTGTGTGAGTGGGGGGGTGTCTCAGCATAAGCGTTAGTGTGGTGGTCTTAGTATGATGAATGGGGCAGCATGGAGGTGTCATTACGGAAAAGAGGACGGCAGCATTAGGAGCTCATGGAGAGGGGCAGCATGCATGGGACATTGTGAGGAGGAGGCAGCATGCATGGGACATTGTGAGGAGGGGGCAGCATGCATGGGATATTGTGAGGAAGGGGCAGCATGCATGGGACACTGTGAGGAGGGGGCAGCATACACGGGCCATTGTGAGGAGGGGGAAGCATGCATGGGACATTGTGAGGGGAGGGCAGCATGCATGGGACATTGTGAGGAGGGGGCAGCATGCATGGGACACTGTGAGGAGGGGGCAGCATGCATGGGACACTGTGAGGAGGGGGCAGCATGAATGGGACATTGTGAGGAGGGAGCAGCATGCATGGGACATTGTGATGAGGGGGCAGCATGCATGGGACATTGTGAGGAGGGAGCAGCATGCATGGGACATTGTGAGGAGGGGGTGTGTCGCCCTGGGCAAGCCAGGGGTCACAGGTCACAACACCACCACACCCCACACTCCAGGTAGGCACATCACAGCTAACCACAAATCCTTGTTGCCTTCCTCCAGAGGTTGATGATGCACACCAGGGGGTGGGCCAGGCGGTTGGCTCCGCCCACCAAGGAGCTCACAGCTCTGGAGGCAGGAAGTAACCAGGCAGACAGCCCAGGCAGGGCAAGTGAGAAGAGCTCAGGGAGAGCCTGAGTGAGGAGTCTAGTCAGGGAGGAGGAAGTGGAAGGAGTGGAGGAGTAGTCGAGACAGGGCTAAAGTAAACAACTAAGTGGAAGTGAAGGAAGGAAAGTAGGAAAGGAGTAAAAGCAAGTAAAGTGACAGAAGAGAAAGACAGCCTGAAGGGTCCAGCTTTGTGAGGGCCAGAACAGCAAGGTCAGCAACGGCGGTGACTGTCTGGAGGGGGACCGTTTGGAAGTTCCTGGAAGGACCCCGTTGGCTGTGTGCCCGGTGGTCTGGAGCAGTGTTCCGAAGGACAGTCAGCACCAGGGCAGGGGCCTCTCGGACCCCGGCAAGGCTAGGAGTCGCCAGATTTGCCAAATCCGTCAGTGACGGGGACGCAGATCCCCCAACAACCAAGTCCCGATTGAAGGCAACAGCCCAACCCGTATTGGAGAGACACCGCCACCGCCACGGCACAAGTTTCTCAGGGCCAGCGCCTGCGGGCAAAGTGTAGAGCTCCTCCGGCCCAGATTGCAGCCGGGGAGCGGGTAACCGGAGGGAATCCACCGCTACCATCAGTCAACACAGGTGCAAGGAAGAGAGACATCACCGTCACCTACCGGGAGTGCAGGTGCAGCCGTCTGTGGGACCGTCCTACCAGCCGTTGGTTTACCGTACAAACTGTGTCCGTGTGTCAGGCTGAGTGAGTACCATAGTGCCGCAAGGCACAGCGCTGCCCCCGCGTCCCTGCGCCCTCCAGGCCCTACACTTCACATCTCATCACCGGGCCCCGGGATCACCAACCCCTACCCACGGAGGGGCAACACAACACCTGGCTGCTCCGCATCACCATCCCCGGGACCCCCACACTGAGCAGCGGTGGTGCAATCACCACAACCGTGGGTGGCGTCACGAACTATAACAATCCCCACACCCAACAAACAACCCCCTTTCACTCACGGGCGAGGAGTGTCGCTCGAGAAACCCCGGGATACGGCCCACAGCTCGAGCCCCCAGGAGCAGCTGCCGGACCCGAGCAGAAGGGGTGAGCGCGGTGTGCTGACACCCTCCTCCCCGCCCGCGACAACTTGGCGTCACGAACAGGATCTTACCGCTCTGCCGTCAGGTAGAGGTGTGCCTTGTTACCGCCGGAGGCATCCGGCAGAAAAATTTCAGAAGCCGCCATCTTTGGCGCGAAAAGTTCCCGCTCGAGCGTCTTCTCGAGCAGTAGAAGCGCGAAGGCCAAAACTCCGCCCCGAGAGAGGAGGGGCCGGAAAGAGCTAAGGGGGACGCGATGGCGGCTGAACGCATGTAGCTGCGGCTATCAAAGCAGGGACGCCAGGACCTTGCGAGAATACCGTTCCTGGAAGCAAACAGTGAAGACACCATGTGGATGCCGTCCCGCGACACCGTACCCCCCGCGCCTGGAACCGCGGCGTGGGTGGAGATCCGGACCGCGCAGCTCTATCAACGGCTGCAGGTCAAGATTTAGCTCCTCATGGGGGAGTGGGAGGCCGACATGGCGGACGTTGTAGCCACCGTGCGGAGACGCGAGGAGGAGGCGGAGAAAGGGAGGGTGAGTGACCCACGTCCCAATGCCCTTGCAGGGCCGGTCATCGCGGCTGTGGGGCCCGGTCCAAGCCCTCTCCCCCCGTTGCCTCCCTCGCCACCCGTCTCGGAGGCCGTGACCCCGCCACTAGGCCCACTACCACCGCAACCGGTAGCGATACCCAGCCCGTCCGCCCTAGCGGACCGACCTGTAGCCGGAGCCCGCAACAAACCGGAGGCATTACCATGGAAGGCCCCGAAGATTGTGCCAGAGACCGTCCCCGAGCAGTTTCCCGAGCCGGAGCCGACGACCCGCTCCGAGCCGAAGGCCCGGCTGCGGAAAGCCCCTGTGCCCATCCCCCACACCTCGGCTGAGGTGGCGCCGGGTTGTTGCTGCAAGGCAGCGCCCAAGGCCATGACAACGCGGGATACGCTACCCACCTTCCTGACAGTGGGTAACGTGCTGGATGTCCCGCGGGGCTCAACCCGTGCGCCGGAGCAGGTAGCAGCGCCATACTGGGACAGGGAGCCGACAAAGCTGGGCCTGGAGATCGCGGAGAGGGAGAGAAGGAAAGCCGAGCTGGTGGCCCGAGCCATTCGGGAAAAAGAAAACCTGCGGCAAGCGACCTTCCGTGTCCGGGGCCCGTTCTACGAGGGGCAGGTGAGGCGATTTGATATCCGCCGGGGCTACGGATTCATATACGAACCGGGCCTGGAGGCCGAGGTGTTTGTGGCCCGGCGGGACGTAAATGCCCATCTGCCCGAGGAGCATCCTGGCCGCAATCTCATACCAGGGGACATGGTGCGTTACACCCGGCACTGCGGAGAGAGGGGGTGGTTTGCCCTGGACGTAAAGCTGAGGGGCAGCCCGGAGAGCAAGGTGTGCTCTGCATCCCCTCCCTCGGATGAAGCAGAAAAAGGACCGGAGTAGGGCAGCGGATGCCCGTTGCACCGTCCCCGTTGGGACCACCACTGAGTTGCTTGTTGCTGTGTGTTGTTTGAAAAAGTTCTGCAAATGATAAGAAGAAAATGATTATACCGAGTTTTTCACCTGATTTGCTTTGTTGATTTGCAACCGGCAGGAGCCGGCACCGTTGTCCCCGTGGGGACCGTTTAAAGTTTAATTTGCATGGGAACTATCCATGGACAAGCCCGTGAACTTGCAGGGCACCACAAACGTTAAGTGGCTTGTAAATATGTTGGGTACCGTTACCGTTTCCACAATACCGCCTCCGGAGAGGCAGGTTGGAGGGAGGGCCCTGAGCAGAGCAGGCCAGGGCCCAGCCACCAAAGGAACCGGTGGCCACCCTCTGGAGGGGAAGGACAGATCCCGCTCGGGTGACTTGTGCTGGACTGTGGGTCAAGGGGTGCTGCCTGGGTTTTAGGGGCAGCATCAGGGCCAGGTTGCTTGGGTGGGAGAGAGCGGAAACCGTGACCGTACACCGTTGCAACGTTTAAGTAAATGTGCCTCCCGTCTTGGGAAGAGTTTTTGATTAAAAATGTATTTATGTTTGCTTAACCCTGTTACCCCTTTTTACAGAAAAATAAAACCGGTGTAGGACGGCAGCCCGCGGACGGTCTGCATTTTGCTAAGGGGGAATGTGTCGCCCTGGGCAAGCCAGGGGTCACAGGTCACAACACCACCACACCCCACACTCCAGGTAGGCACATCACAGCTAACCACAAATCCTTGTTGCCTTCCTCCAGAGGTTGATGATGCACACCAGGGGGTGGGCCAGGCGGTTGGCTCCGCCCACCAAGGAGCTCACAGCTCTGGAGGCAGGAAGTAACCAGGCAGACAGCCCAGGCAGGGCAAGTGAGAAGAGCTCAGGGAGAGCCTGAGTGAGGAGTCTAGTCAGGGAGGAGGAAGTGGAAGGAGTGGAGGAGTAGTCGAGACAGGGCTAAAGTAAACAACTAAGTGGAAGTGAAGGAAGGAAAGTAGGAAAGGAGGAAAAGCAAGTAAAGTGACAGAAGAGAAAGACAGCCTGAAGGGTCCAGCTTTGTGAGGGCCAGAACAGCAAGGTCAGCAACGGCGGTGACTGTCTGGAGGGGGACCGTTTGGAAGTTCCTGGAAGGACCCCGTTGGCTGTGTGCCCGGTGGTCTGGAGCAGTGTTCCGAAGGACAGTCAGCACCAGGGCAGGGCCTCTCGGACCCCGGCAAGGCTAGGAGTCGCCAGATTTGCCAAATCCGTCAGTGACGGGGACGCAGATCCCCCAACAACCAAGTCCCGATTGAAGGCAACAGCCCAACCCGTATTGGAGAGACACCGCCACCGCCACGGCACAAGTTTCTCAGGGCCAGCGCCTGCGGGCAAAGTGTAGAGCTCCTCCGGCCCAGATTGCAGCCGGGGAGCGGGTAACCGGAGGGAATCCACCGCTACCATCAGTCAACACAGGTGCAAGGAAGAGAGACATCACCGTCACCTACCGGGAGTGCAGGTGCAGCCGTCTGTGGGACCGTCCTACCAGCCGTTGGTTTACCGTACAAACTGTGTCCGTGTGTCAGGCTGAGTGAGTACCATAGTGCCGCAAGGCACAGCGCTGCCCCCGCGTCCCTGCGCCCTCCAGGCCCTACACTTCACATCTCATCACCGGGCCCCGGGATCACCAACCCCTACCCACGGAGGGGCAACACAACACCTGGCTGCTCCGCATCACCATCCCCGGGACCCCCACACTGAGCAGCGGTGGTGCAATCACCACAACCGTGGGTGGCGTCACGAACTATAACAATCCCCACACCCAACAAACAACCCCCTTTCACTCACGGGCGAGGAGTGTCGCTCGAGAAACCCCGGGATCCGGCCCACAGCTCGAGCCACCAGGAGCAGCTGCCGGACCCGAGCAGAAGGGGTGAGCGCGGTGTGCTGACACCCTCCTCCCCGCCCACGACAGGGGCAGCATGCATGGGAAACTGTGAGGAGGGGGCAGCATGCATGGGACATTGTGAGGAGGGAGCAGCATGCATGGGACACTGTGAGGAGGGGGAAGCATGCATGGGACATTGTGAGGAGGGGGCAGCATGCATGGGACATTGTGAGGAGGGAGCAGCATGCATGGGACACTGTGAGGAGGGGGAAGCATGCATGGGACATTGTGAGGAGGGGGCAGCATGCATAGGACATTGGGAGGAGGGGAAGCATGCATGGGACATTGTGAGGAGGGGGAAGCATGCATGGGACATTGTGAGGAGGGGGCAGCATGCATGGGACATTGTGAGGAGGGGGCAGTATGCATGGGACATTGTGAGGAGGGGGCAGCATGCATGGGACATTGTGAGGAGGGGGCAGCATGCATAGGACATTGTGAGGAGGGGGCAGCATGCATGGGACATTGTGAGGAGGGGGCAACATGATGTGAGGTCAATGTGCAGATCATATTTCATAATTGAGGAAGGTGTGGTGGGTATAATTTATAAGGGAGGGCAATGTGTAGTATATTAGGGGCAGTGTGACAGTCACAGTATATAAGTGGGGACGGTTTGGTCGGAATATTTTATACTCATGCTATGTTTTGATGTGCCTGTGGTGATCCCCATTGGGGAGGGGTTAGTGCCCTTCGTTTCTCATTGATACTTTTTCAAGTGTTTTACAGAGTAGATCTGCCTTAAACAGATGTCGTGTGCGAAAACTCATAGTGTTACGTTGTCACTAAGGGGCGCGACCACTTAAAGTGCCTAGGGCAGCATGACGGAAAAATACAGCCCTGCATATGTGTATGTATCGATAACTGCGGTCCATGACTGCATTGTGTTTCCTGTCTATCTGGGGAGAGTGCTGATCCTTGACAAAACTACAGCAGCCCAATTAGTTAAGGATTAAGTATTTTGAAGACTGATGTGAGTTTAGGCCAAGATCCTTTAGAAAGTAAGCCCGCAAGGGCAGGGTGCTCTTCCCTTCTGTACCAGTCTGTCATTGTTGCTTTGTTTATTGTAATTTATATTTGCATTTTGCAGGTAAACCCCTTTTTGAGTCAAATTTTGGCTTCTTGCTGGGGTACCAGCTTTGGCTAGGGTTCGGCTTAGGCTGCAGAGAGCATTGGGCTTCCAGTTTGAGCCCTTAAATTAGCAATCACATCTAGGCCCCGGTGACTAAGAGAACTCAATGTAATGTTGAAAAATGTATTTTCTGGTGGCCTTAATACACATTTGCATGGGAAGTCAGTACGTGTTTTAAATGGGCAAAGGGAAATAAACCACTGACGCTTCATAGTATCTCATTTGCCACAAAACTACAGCCATTTGTCAGGGGGTGCTACACTGGCCCTGCGACTGGGGACCCTGCACTCGCCCTGACCCTGGAGGTACGCTTGATGGTAGAGAGGTCCAGCTCACCACTCTAAGCTCTGTTTCCTGTCTGGCCCTGTCCTTATAACACCAACCCTGGGATGGCAAGACTCCAGGTAACAACCTCCCAAAGGCACAGACAAAAGGATAAAACTGAAACACACTCACACTGCCTATAACTACAAAGGAGAGACAAAATGACACTAGAGGGAATAAACCAAAAGGGGTAGGAGTAATTCACACCAAGGAACTCTCATACTAAGCAGACAACTATTAGCTGGTCACCAAATAGAGGTATGCCACGGACGCTGGAATTTTACCTCTACAAGCAGAGTCTATCTTCGGTGGTCTCCTAATACAAACCTTAGCCTTAGGCCCCTTTCACACGTCAGTGATTCTGGTACGTTTGTGCTTTTTTTTAAACGTACCAGAATCACTGACATACGCAGACCCATTATAATCAATGGGTCTGCTCACACATCAGTGATTTTTCACTGCACGTGTCTCCGTGCGGTGTACCCGCGTGTGCGTGTTTGCCGCACGGAGACATGTCCATTTTTTCTGGCATCACTGATGTCCCACGGACCACGCAGTGGTGTGGTCCGTGAAACACGTGCCAGAAAAAAACGTGCTTTTAAAATAAAAAACATTTTAACTCACCCGGCGTCCAGCGATGTCCTCTGCAGCCCGTTCTCCCTGCTGCTTCTGAGCCGGCTGATTACTGTCGCGCATATTCATTATGCGTGACACAGCCGACCCGGAAGCAGCTGCTGCAGGGGTCAGCGCCGGCCGGATGCTGCACCGCGGGAGCGATCAGCACCATGGAGAGCGAGAGCGGGCGCAGGTGAGATGATTACTGAGTGCAATCACGGGCCACGGAGAACGGAGCCCGGATTGCACTTAGGCAACCCACGTGTGCCGAGATTCACGGCACATGAAGGGGAAAAGAAAAAGTACTGCATAACCGGGAAGCACACCCAACTATCATATAAATAAATAGAATTTTATTGAATTGCATAAACAATTAAAACATACTTAAAAACATATACCCACACCAGGGTCTCTCCATAAATTACAGCAGTATTATAAATGGAATGTTCGCTGTGGTCAATAAGCATGCAAATCATCATAGTTTACAACATTCCATACAATCCACTATAAATAGAGTAAAGCCAGCTTTACACCTTACAATTAGGTATGCGATCTAGTATGCGATGTGACACGCCCAGGTCGCATATGCGATTGAATGAGATTGCACGTAGGTCGTTCATTTGCTGTCACACGTGCGTTAGTAGCCTATGTTAAATTGGTCAATTTTGTGTGCGATCCTTTAGATCATGTGTTCTGTGACGTATGCATTGGGCACCTTTTTTTTTTTATTTATTGTCTTGACAAGCGTGTGTAATGTGTAGGGATGCGTTTTTACTATGTCATCTGCCATTCAGCTCTGCTACATGGCCGCTGACAGCAGCCACAGACAGCCATGTAGCAGCGGTGAATGGTAGTTCACAGCAGACACAGACAAAGCCGCACTGTCAGAATGAACTCGGGTGAACCTCACCCGACTTCATTGTCATGCTGCGGCTCTGTCTGTGTCGTGTCCTGATTAGCGGTCACCAGTGAAGGACTCACCGGTGACCGCTAATCTCCTGAGTAAGTGAATTGAGCAGCCCTCTCTCATATACTCACCGATCCCCGGCGCCGCGCTGCACGGCATTCACACTGCTGCGGCGGCTTTTACTGTTTTGAAAAAGCCGGCCGCCCATTAAACAATCTCGTATTCCCTGCTTACCCCGCCCACCGGCGCCTATGATTGGTTACAGTGAGACACGCCCCCACGCTGAGTGACCGGTGTCACACTGCACCCAATCACAGCAGCCGGTGGGCGTGTCTATACTGTGTAGTGAAATAAATAATTAAATAATTAAAAAAAACGGCGTGCGGTTCCCCCCAATTTTAAAACCAGCCAGATAAAGCCATAGGGCTGAAGGCTGGTATTCTCAGGATGGGGAGCTCCACGTTATGGGGAGCCCCCCACCCTAACAATATCAGCCAACAGCCGCCCAGAATTGCCGCATACATTATATGCGACAGTTCTGGGACTGTACCCGGCTCTTCCCGATTTGCCCTGGTGCGTTGGCAAATCGGGGTAATAAGGAGTTATTGGCAGCCCATAGCTGCCAATAAGTCCTAGATTAATCATGTCAGGCGTCTATGAGATACCTTCCATGATTAATCTGTAAATTACAGTAAATAAACACACGCCCGAAAAAATCCTTTATTAGAAATAAAAAACACAAACACATTCCCTGGTTCACCACTTTAATCTGCCCCAAAAAGCCCTCCATGTCCGGCGTACTCCAGGATGGTCCAGCGTCGCATCCAGCGCTGTTGCATGGAGGTGACCGGAGCTGCAGCAGACACAGCCGCTCCGGTCACCTCCACGCAGGTAATGAAGACAGCCGTGCGATCAGCTGAGCTGTCAGTGAGGTTACCCGCTGTCACTGGATCCAGCGGTGGATGCAGCGGTGGCCGCGGGTAACCTCAGTGACAGCTCAGCTGATCGCGCTACTCACCTCCGCTCCGGTCAGCTCCGGTCAGCAACTGAGGTGAGTAGTGCGATCAGCTGAGCTGTCACTGAGGTTACCTGCGGCCACCGCTGCATCCACCGCTGGATCCAGTGACAGCGGGTAACCTCAGTGACAGCTCAGCTGATCGCGCGGCTGTCTTCATTAGCTGCGTGGAGGTGACCGGAGCGGCGGTGTCTGCTGCAGCTCCGGTCACCTCCATGCAGCAGCGCTGGATGCGACGCTGGACCATCCTGGAGTACGCCGGACAAGGAGGGCTTTTTGGGGCAGATTAAAGTGGTGAACCAGGGAATGTGTTTGTGTGTTTTATTTCTAATAAAGGATTTTTTCGGGCGTGTGTGTTTATTTACTGTAATTTACAGATTAATCATGGAGGGTGTCTCATAGACTCCTGACATGATTAATCTAGGACTTATTGGCAGCTATGGGCTGCCAATAACTCCTTATTACCCCGATTTGCCAACGCACCAGGGCAAATCGGGAAGAGCCGGGTACAGTCCCAGAACTGTCGCATATAATGTATGCGGCAATTCTGGGCGGCTGTTGGCTGATATTGTTAGGGTGGGGGGCTCCCCATAACGTGGAGCTCCCCATCCTGAGAATACCAGCCTTCAGCCGTATGGCTTTATCTGGCTGGTTTTAAAATTGGGGGGGACCGCACGCCGTTTTTTTTAATTATTTAATTATTTATTTCACTACACAGTATAGACACGCCCACCGGCTGCTGTGATTGGGTGCAGTGTGACACCTGTCACTCAGCGTGGGGGCGTGTCTCACTGTAACCAATCATAGGCGCCGGTGGGCGGGGAGAGCAGGGAATACGAGATTGTTTAATGGGCGGCCGGCTTTTTCAAAACAGTAAAAGCCGCCGGAGCAGTGTGAATGCCGTGCAGCGCCGGGGATCGGGGATTGGTGAGTATATGAGAGAGGGGGATAGACTGACATGGACAGAGAGTGAGGGACAGAGATAGTGACCGACTGACAGAGATTAGTGAATGACAGACATTGTGAGGCGCTTCAGAACGCAGCTTTTCAGCTGCGCTCTGAAGCAGACCTTTGTTAAGCTGCGGTGCAGAGCGCACACCTGCGCACATAGCATCAGACACCGAAATCGTATGAGGGATGTCACACGTTACAATTCACTAGTTTCATACTACCAAACGTCCAATGTATGAGGAATAAACGACGTGTATGCGATCACCGTATTTTCGTTCAATATCGATCGCATGTAGGTTTCACACGCAAATACATCACGAACGATGCCGGATGTGCGTCACTTACAACTTGACCCCGACGACGGATTGAAAGATCTATTGAAGTGTGTAAAGCAGGCTTTAGAGCAATCAGCATATCTGTTGGAGCCAGCCACAACCCATAACCTCCTAAGGTAAAAGGATCTCAAGCATAGAAGGAGGTTGAAAATACAAAGTGGCCCCAACCAAACATACAGACCAGTAGTAACCGGTCTACATGTATCAGCTGCAAGCTGTAGAAACCCTGGGATACTCCCCACGCGTATCGCCAGTAGGCTTCATCAGGGACAAAAAGTGGTGCACAATTCAACATCAAATCATCTTATATAGTGTCTAAGCATAATTATGTATGACCTTTAGTCACCTGTAAGTTCTGGTCCGGACCAGCTGGAGCTAACGTGCTCCACATGCAAACAGAGCCGTCCATGGTAACACAGCCCATGGTAGGAGCTGAGCAGGTATCTCTGGAACAATATCAAGTTCCGGTAAGAGAAAAAAGAAAAAAAAAAGTCCCGCAGTCATGCGCAAGTGCTAACCCAAACGTCATAATCCCAGCGTCAGTATGTTGTTATGGAGATCGGGTAAGTGAAAGAGGGAAGGAGAACGTGGGGTGCACGTGCGCAGTTTAGACTCATAATATCGCTGACTGTCAGCACTGCAAGCGCAGGGAAAAAGAGAGCAAAGATGCTGTCAGGACCACTGGAATATCAGCCTATGGAATGTTATCGGTCGAACTATGACTTCGGACCCTCCAACCATTATGGACACTGTGACCCCAGCGCCAACGCTATGCGGATATGTATATATTATTATTTTATTTTTTTTTCCTTGCAGCAAGCTGAATGAAGGTGGGACACAGTACCTATGACATAGAGGCGAAGCATGCATGATTGCAATATATATCTATAACACATTAAACGTTGAACTATCATCATGGACTTTCTAAATCCTATTGGACACCGGGATTCTACCACCGGTGGTGTTTGTATATGCTTTAATCTCTATGGCAGGCCTAACTGAGTTGCAATAGGTAGTTGCCTCAGATGGTTCTAAATATAACAAACCATATGTTATGCACTATAACTTCAATATGGGTTATATATAATTCACTTGGCATATTTTCTTCTTCCATCTAAATTGATAGTTAATAGATAATTAATTAAAAAATATAAATACAATTTATATAAAAAAAACAAAAAACAAAACAAAACAAGCTTAAGAAATAAAAAAGCAATACTAATATACTATCTATTGCATCTCAGTTTTCCTTGCCTTGACTGTGGAGAACACTGTAACAGCAATATATGTGTTTTACCATACCTATGTATAGTTATCCTCAAAACAAAGGAGAGGAACAAGTGGAGTATGGAATTGCATGGATATTCTGTGCCTATACCTGCCTCCATGTTTGTTTCCCCCTCTGACAGCTATGAATGCTATGATCTCACATTGCCTGACAGCATGTTTGCTCTCTTTTTCCCTGTGGTTGCAGCGCTGACAGTCAGCGATATTATGACTCTAAACTGCGCACGCGCACCCCACGTTCTCCTTCCCTCTTTCACTTACCCGATCTCCATAACAACATACTGACGCTGGGATTATGACGTTTGGGTTAGCACTTGCGCATGACTGCGGGACTTTTTTTTTTTTTTTCTCTTACCGGAACTTGATATTGTTCCAGAGATACCTGCTCAGCTCCTACCATGGGCTGTGTTACCATGGACGGCGCTGTTTGCATGTGGAGCACGTTAGCTCCAGCTGGTCCGGACCAGAACTTACAGGTGACTATAGGTCATACATAATTATGCTTAGACACTATATAAGATGATTTGATGTTGAATTGTGCACCACTTTTTGTCCCTGATGAAGCCTACTGGCGATACGCGTGGGGCGTATCCCAGGGTCTCTACAGCTTGCAGCTGATACATGTAGACCGGTTACTACTGGTTTGTATGTTTGGTTGGGGCCACTTTGTATTTTCAACCTCCTTCTATGCTTGAGATCCTTTTACCTTAGGAGGTTATGGGTTGTGGCTGGCTCCAACAGATATGCTGATTGCTCTTACTCTATTTATAGTGGATTGTATGGAGTGTTGTAAACTATGATGATTTGCATGCTTATTGACCACAGCGAACATTCCATTTATAATACTGCTGTAATTTATGGAGAGACCCTGGTGTGGGTATATGTTTTTAAGTATGTTTTAATTGTTTATGCAATTCAATAAAATTCTATTTATTTATATGATAGTTGGGTGTGCTTCCCGGTTATGCAGTACTTTTTCTCTTCCCCTTCAGATGTTGTTAATACTGCTTGTGACAGCACCCCATTAATACTATAAGTTTATATAATATTGCTGTGCACCCAAACTCCTTAGTACGAGCTTCACGGCACACGCAGGGACATGTGCGTGTTTTACACGCCAGTGAAAAACGTCTGTGTTTTTCACTGACATATGAAACGGGCCTTAAATAGGAGGAGACCAGCTGTGGAAGAAAATTAGCAACCTGGGTCTCAGCACGCTGCTCCACAAGGATTAACTCCTGCATGACTGGGAGCAGTGAAACAACTGAGCCGACGCCCAGCTGAGCTGAGCATTTAAGACAGACCAGGTTGTTAATCGAACTCTGCAATTTGAACAGACTCCAGCACAATAGAAGTAATCCGCATGCACAGAATCACGGACATGTTAAACTACATAAGTGTTGTACCGGGAGTGATGGGTCCCACTGAGCGATGCAACACAAAAGGGAAAACCAGGGAAGCAATACAATGGAAGGCCATGGTGCTAGGAAGGGGTGAATAGGGTCAATTCCTAACACTCACTTGATGCTACTCCCTGCACTCCCTAACGTACCTAGACGGGTCTTTCCCCCTGCGCTACCACATGCCTAGGCCCTTGCTGGCCCTGAACTCACACTGACTAGTGAAGGCCAACAAGATGCCAGTCTCACCATTGTAATAAGACAACATGAGGAAGGTAAGACAAACAGGTGGGGAAAAATATAACAAATAACACTCCATGGCTTCTCCAGCAGGAACTTCTCAGCTGCAACATAAGCAGCATGACAGCTTCTCCAGGGACAGACTCCTTCAAAGTGGACAGTATAGCATAAACTATAGCAGACATAGGGAAGAGTAAGGAGTAGATACTTATAGCAGAAGAGAGTGGCTGCAGCTGAGGTTATAACTACCTGTTAAATCACTGCAGGATACAAAGTAACTTTAGCCACCTTTAGCACCAGATGGAATTAAACACGCTCCAACTCAGGATAAACAACGAGCAGGTACTACAGTGGATCTGCGATCAACTATAGGCTGTGACCTTCTGATCCCAGATCCCCCCAAGAATACATCAGGCCGTCACACATTTGTGACAATAAACTGGTTAACATGGAGACCAATGAGGCATAGTTAAAGTTTGCGCAGAAAAGATCAGTCACATATAATCTCTGGCGCTAGAGACCTAAATGCCAATAATGTAAATGGTGCCTCATACAGGCCGTCCCTCGATGAAAAACATTTTGATATTCATATTAAGTATTTTTCCCAACAAGGTTTTAGAAACTCTGCCATTAAAGAAAAGTCAATGAAATTTCTGTTATGTGGATTCTTTGATGACAATAATGTATTAAAAAAAATATTCAAAGGCTAATGTCACGCCCTGGGCAAGCCAGGGGTCACAGGTCATTGCATCACCACACCCTACACCCCAGTTGGGAGCACCAAGGCTACTAAAGTCCTTGTTGCCTTCCTCCAAGGGCTGATGTTCACACCAGGGGGTGGGCCAGGCGGTTGGCTCTGCTCACCGAGGAGTACACAGCTCTGGAGGCAGGAAGAACCAGGCAGATTAGCTCAGGGGGGGCTTGAGTGAGGAGCTAAGTGAAAATGAAGTGGTAGTGGAGCAAAGAAGAAAAGGAGTAAAAGTGAGCGTAGAAAGACCTGAAGTGAGTCCAGCTAAGTGCAGGACAGGTCAGCAAGGTCAGCAACAGCGGTGATCGTCTGGAGGGGGACTGCTCGGAGGTTGCTGGAAGGACCGCGGACGGGTAGTGGCCCGGCGGTCTGGAGCAGTATACGAAGGACAGTCAGCACCAGGGCAGGGGCCTCTCGGACCCCGGCAAGGCTAGGAGTCGCCATAATTTGCCGAATCCGTCAGTGAAGGGGACGTCGATCCCCCAACAACCAAGTCCCGACTGAAGGCAAAAGTCCAACCATTAAGGAGGAACACCGCCACCGCCAGGGCACCAGTTCCTCAGGGCCAGCGTCTGCGGGCAAAGTACGGCTCCTCCGGCCCATACCCAAGCCGGGGAGCGGGTTACCGGTGGGAACCCATCGCTACCAACATAGAAACATTAGGTGCAGGTCAAAGGGACATCACCGTTACCTACTGGGAGAGCAAGTGCAGCCGTCCGTGGGAACCATCTTTCCAGCCGTGTGGTTTACCGTAAAACTGTGTCAACGTCTCAGGCTGAGTGAGTACCACAGTGCCGCAAGGCACAGCGCTGCCCCCGCGTCCCTGCGCCTACCAGGCCCTGCACCTTCCACACTATCACTGGGCCCCGGGATCACCAACCCCTACCCACGGAGGGGCAACACAACACCTGGCTGCTCCGCATCACCACTCCCGGGATCCCCATATTGAGCAGCGGTGGTGCTACAAATCACCACAACCGTGGGTGGCGTCACGGACAATAAACAATCCCCACACTCAACAACCCCCTTTCACTCACGGGCGAGGAGCGCCGCTAGAGTCCCCGGGATCCGGCCCACCGCTCGAGCCACCGAGCAGCGGCAGGCCGCAGCAGCCGCGGCGGCCGGACCCGAGCAGCAGTGGGAGAGTGCGGCGTCCCCTCCTCTGCCCGCGACAACTATGTCAAACCTGAAAGCCTTGTTGAAATAAAAAAAAACATGGATTTCTAATGGAAGTTATAAAACAGCAAGTGTAAGCAAAATCTTTCCCAAAAATATGTTTTTTAAAAATGTTTTTATTTAAAAAGAGTTTCTGCATAACTTAGCAAAGTTCAATAATGGGACAATTCTATTACGCGTATCTTCAGAGTATTTTTGTCATGGATTTTGAAGCAAGTTTCATTCAAAATCTAGATTAAAAAAAGTATTTAAAGTGTTTTGGATGTAGATTTTGATGCAGATCCACTTCAAAGTGTATGTAAAAAACTTTGTGTGAACACAACTCAATATTTCATGCACAGTATGTGTAACTTTAGATACATTCTCCTGTAAAATATATGTAAAAAGTTTTTAATAAGTAACGTAATTGTCTTAAGGCCCCGTCACAGGCAGCGATATCGCTAGCAATGGCACCCGCCCTCATCGTTTGTGCGTCACAGGCGATTTTCTGCCCGTGACGCACAATATTGTTTGGAGCCGTCACACGTACCTACCTTCCCAGTGACGTCGCTGTTGCCGGCGAACCGCCTCCTTTCTAAGGGGGCGGTTCATGCGACGTCACAGCGGCGTCACTAAGCAACCGCCCAATAGAAGCAGAGGGGCGGAGATGAGCGGCCGTAACATGCCGCCCACCTCCTTCCTTCCTCATTGCCAGCGGCCGCAAGTAAGCTGCAGTTCGTTGTTCCCGAGGTGTCACACGTAGCGATGTGTGCTGTCTCGGGAACGACGAACAACCTGCATCCTCAACAATCAATGATTTTATGAAAATGAACGACGTGTCAACGATCAACGATAAGGTAAATATTTTTGATTGTTAACGGCCGTTCGTTGGAGTCACACGCAATGACGTCGCTAACGATGCCAGATGTGTGTCATGGAATCCGTGACCTGGCGATATATCGTTAGATACATCGTTGCATGTAACGGGGCCTTTAATGTAGCATCTGGTCACGATGACAATCATTTTAAATTCTAATATAAAAAAAATATACTCCTCTTGTATGAAATCGATCTTACGTATAGTAGAACCTGTGGAGACATGAGGGTTAATGAGTGCTGTTGTCTGCTGGTCTGGTTGTCTGCAAAAAGACTTCATGGACCAAGCTCATCCCACTGAACGTGGAGTGAAAAGAAAAGGATGATCCGGCACAAAATCTCCTTTGGTAAAAACATCCAAAATTTATTGAAACATCATTAAAAATAGCGTGAAGACCAAGTATCCACTCAGATGGAAAGCATGGAGGTCATGATAACTTTACGCGTTTCGGACAGTTATAAAAGCCCTTTTTTTTGCTTTTATAACTGTCCGAAACGCGTAAAGTTATCATGACCTCCATGCTTTCCATCTGAGTGGATACTTGGTCTTCACGCTATTTTTAATGATGTTTCAATAAATTTTGGATGTTTTTACCAAAGGAGATTTTGTGCCGGATCATCCTTTTCTTTTCACTCCACGTTGCCTGTTACCGGTTGGGATAAACCGAAGGATCCTAGGCACCCGCTAGGCTGAACAGTCTGGGCAGCAGGTGAGCTGAAGTTTTCTTCCTATTTTCATCCCACTGAACGCCAGCAATCCTTCCCAATGAGTAAAACACTACTCAGACAACACAGGGTGAGGGAACAACACATTGGTAAGACTTTATTGATTCACCAACAGGCAAAAATATATTGTATATTCCCATCAAGAACAAAAGATGGTACAATCAAAAGTCTGACCGTTCCACTGGATCTCCAGGAATTAGAATCTTCTTGACTTCCAGGGCCAACTATCGCAGCAGGCAGCACCATGCTTTTAATGGACACTCACTGAGAGGAGATAGCAGCAAGCTTAGAAAGCTGACTGAGCATAGAAGGATATATAGCAAGGCAACTAAATTGTTCAAACCTAGGTTTTCCAAGTGAATTTGTGGCTTAGCGTTGAGCAGTGAAGGCGTTCTGTGATCCTTCAGCTGGAACCGTGGATCCTAGGCTGAACTTCTGTAGAATGAGGTAATCTTGAAGCAGTTTTGTGATCCTCTAGCTGTAACTGTGAATCCTAGGCTAAAGTCCTGTAGAATGCGTGAATTTTGCAGCAATTCTATGATCCTCCATCTGGAACCGTGGAGCCTAAGCTGAAGTCCTATAAAATGAATTAATCTGGTAATAGGAGCAAGGCCCATTTTATACCCTTCAGTTCTCATTTCAGGATATTACCTTACAGGATTGGTGGGAAATGGCTGATGTCTCATTGGTCGCTAGTTCAATCCAACTGCATAATTTTCCTCTGAATTATGTAGTCAAAAGGGCTGAGGCAATCCACATTTAACAGACAATAGGGCTCCAGTCAGCCTGACATGAAACAATGGCTAACTTCTCTTGATTTACCAAACACAGTTACAATACATCTGAACTAATTCAGAATAGCTCATCTCCCCCCAACAAGTAGCTAGATGCTGGGTTGTCACAGAGCCCTATTGACTAATAATGGTGCCATAATAGAGCTCTATGCAACTGTAATATTGCCCTATGCATGATCCCTATTTATACGTTCCAAGCCTTATCACCACTTGTATCCTGTCAATTTCCTTTTTAAAGTATTAATAATTCTAAAACTAAAATATTTAGTATATGATTGGCTTTTTACCTTAACATCTCCTATAAAATACAAAATTATATTTATGTAATAGTATTGATCTATTAATAGAGGCACCGAGGTAACGTAAGGTGAATTTCCAAAAGAATCCACCATCTGTACATCACACAACGCAGCTTGTTTTAATTGATATAGTCTTGAAGTGTTGTGTAAGCTGTTTTTCCTTAGTTTTCTATTCCCAAAATGTCCTAGTTGACAGCGTCTCAAGATTTATGGTGGAATTTTACAGCAACAAATATACACATCTGCAGTATGATGAAAAATTCTGAATTCATTCCAATAAGAGCTAATTAATAAATATGTATAATGCGGAAGATTATCTTGCAGATGCTTATGTTCCTAGACCTGGGAGGATTTGACAAATACTATATCACAATATATAACAAATGAAAATATTTATCTAATGCGCCAGATTTCTATCATTATCTGTATTCAGGAAGGAGAGTGATATATTTATTTTTCCTTCATTATTTATATGTATAATGTTTTGATCATGTCCCATTTTTTGCATCTGTTTGACGTATATGTCTTTAAATACTTTTACTATGCGCTCAAACTGTGTGTCATATGAATGAGCCAGGGTGTCACGGGGTCCTTCACCTATATCACACAATCAACAGAGCAAGAGGTGATTGAACAATCCAAAGATCATTTATTCCAAGCAAGTCAGAATGTCCATCAAATAATCCACAACACAGAGGGCAAAGTAGTCCAGTAATGGGATAAATGTCTCGGGGATCAGTCACAATCCTCCAGCGGTCCTTTTCCAGGGAAATCGGGGTTTCTCAATGGCTCTCTGGAGTGCTGCCTGTAGCCGCTGCTTCTCCTCCAGAGGATGAATCTTCCTGCTTGTCTCTTGTCCTTCCCAGCCAGACTGAATAATCTCCCTGGTAAGCAAAGAGTTTGGGTGGATCCCAGATCCCCCTCCTACAGACATAGGCTTTGTGCGAACATAAATGCTGAAATTTCTGTAACAATTTCACAGCACATGTGCGCTTCAAATCACTGCAGAAACACTGCGCAATGTCTGTCTAATAAGTGTGGTATCACACACGCGTAACCAGCACATACACGTTTAGACACTAGGGCGCAGTACAAGCGTCCAGACACTCACACACAATGAGATTATAAGACAACTGCGTGCCGCCTGGCATGGGCATCGAACTTATATAACCTAAGGATAGCCACTAATACAGTCTCACACCCAGTCAGCGTGGGTGTAGTCTACAGGCCAATCTCGGCTTGCCACATCATCAGGACAGCTGACGTCAATCGACCATTCCTGGGATGCCATGTCATCAGGACAGCTGACCTCCAACCACCAATCAAAAGGTGCCATATCACGCACATGCTCAGTAGCTCAATTCCTGGACTTAAACGCAGACTGAGCACAATCAGCCTGAGCATGCTCAGTAGCCCGATTACTGGACTTAGGCTCTGGCTGAGCACAAATAACCTGAGCATGCTCAATAGCCCGATTCCTGGACTTAGACGCAGACTGAGCACAATCAGCCTGAGAATACTCAGTAATAATTATACTTTTTAACACCCACTTCACCATCACAATATAACCTATTTGTATATTATCTCAATATATTTGGTGCGTGGTACATAAGGACCGTGGATAAATCGCACAACGTGCAACACAAGGAAAAGAAGCGATCAAACATCCAATGCAATTAAAAGTATGTATTTATTAATTAGCAAGTGCAAAGTATGGAGATAAGCATACACAGAGGGGCATACAAACTGTGGTGTCCACCAGTACACAGTAAGTCACGCAGACTGAGCACAATCAGCCTGACCATGCTCAGTAGCCCGATTACTGGACTTAGACGCAGACTGAGCACAATCAGCCTGAGAATACTCAGTAACCCGATTACTGGACATACAGTTAGGTCCAGAAATATTTGGACAGTGACACAAGTTTTGTTATTTTAGCTGTTTACAAAAACATGTTCAGAAATACAATTATATATATAATATGGGCTGAAAGTGCACACTCCCAGCTGCAATATGAGAGTTTTCACATCCAAATCGGAGAAAGGGTTTAGGAATCATAGCTCTGTAATGCATAGCCTCCTCTTTTTCAAGGGACCAAAAGTAATTGGACAAGGGACTCTAAGGGCTGCAATTAACTCTGAAGGCGTCTCCCTCATTAACCTGTAATCAATAAAGTAGTTAAAAGGTCTGGGGTTGATTACAGGTGTGTGGTTTTGCATTTAAAAGCTGTTGCTGTGACCAGACAACATGCGGTCTAAGGAACTCTCAATTGAGGTGAAGCAGAACATCCTGAGTAGAGTTGAGCGCGGTTCGTGGTTCGAGGTTCTCCAGTTCTAGGCTCGAGTGATTTTGGGGCCTGTTCTAGATCGAACTAGAACTCGAGCTTTTTGCAAAAGCTCGATAGTTCTAGAAACGTTCGAGAACGGTTCTAGCAGCAAAAAAACAGCTAAATCCTAGCTTGGTTTCTGCTGTAATAGTGTAAGTCACTCTGTGAATCACACTATTATGACATTTCAGTGTATAGTGTGCGTGAACAGCGCCTTCAGATCACTGCTGTTTCTATAATGGCGATCGCCATTTTTTTTTTTTTTCCTTGTCTTCCTTCCCTAAGCGCACGCGTGTAGTGGGGCGGGCCAGCATGTCAGCCAATCCCAGACACACACACAGCTAAGTGGACTTTTAGCCAGAGAAGCAACGGCATGTGTGATAGGATGTCCATGTCACATGTCCCTGCATTATAAAACCGGACATTTTCCTCCAGGACGCCATTATCTCTTCTGCGTCTTTGGTGTCAGACATCACTGTCGCAGCTCCGTCCTTTGTCCTATCGCTGATACAGCTGTATGCACTCCATACACAGCGCTGGACAGCTTAGGGAGAGCACTTTCTAGCAGTCCTTTTAAGGGCTCAAACCGGCAGGGTCAGAGTTAAGGTGACAGGTCCTGAAAACAGAGACAGCGTCTGTGTAGCCAAGGTCAGGGATTTCCTCCCTGCATTTCCCCATTAGGAGGGAATAGAAAGGCAGGCTTCCATTCCTCTACCCAGAGCCCCACAATCCTGGCACTGTACCCTCGTGTCCTCTGCATACTCCAACTCATTATAACTAAGCCATTATACTAGCAAACACTCAGTGTACCTAGTGGCATCCTATACGTGGCTATTGGACTTTGCTATAGTCCCACTAGTGCAAAGATATTTGCAGAGCGCGTCTGCCTGCATTGCACACTCCAACTCATTATAACTAAGCCATTATACTAGCTAACACTCAGTGTACCTAGTGGCATCCTATACGTGGCTATTGGACTTTGCTATAGTCCCACTAGTGCAAAGACATTTGCAGAGCGCGTCTGCCTGCATTGCAAACTCCAACTCATTATAACTAAGCCATTATACTAGATAACACTCAGTGTACCTAGTGGCATCCTATACGTGGCTATTGTACTGTTGTCAAGTCACACTAGTGCAAAGACATTTGCAGAGCACCTCTGCCTGCATTGCACACTCCAACTCATTATAACTAAGCCATTATACTAGCTAACACTCAGTGTACCTAGTGGCATCCTATACGTGGCTATTGGACTTTGCTATAGTCCCACTAGTGCAAAGACATTTGCAGAGCGCGTCTGCCTGCATTGCACACTCCAACTCATTATAACTAAGCCATTATACTAGCTAACACTCAGTGTACCTAGTGGCATCCTATACGTGGCTATTGGACTTTGCTATAGTCCCACTAGTGCAAAGACATTTGCAGAGCGCGTCTGCCTGCATTGCACACTCCAACTCATTATAACTAAGCCATTATACTAGCTAACACTCAGTGTACCTAGTGGCATCCTATACGTGGCTATTGGACTTTGCTATAGTCCCACTAGTGCAAAGACATTTGCAGAGCGCGTCTGCCTGCATTGCACACTCCAACTTATTATAACTAAGCCATTATACTAGCTAACACTCAGTGTACCTAGTGGCATCCTATACGTGGCTATTGGACTTTGCTATAGTCCCACTAGTGCAAAGACATTTGCAGAGCGCGTCTGCCTGCATTGCACACTCCAACTCATTATAACTAAGCCATTATACTAGCTAACACTCAGTGTACCTAGTGGCATCCTATACGTGGCTATTGGACTTTGCTATAGTCACACTAGTGCAAAGACATTTGCAGCACCTCTGCCTGCATTGCACACTCCAACTCATTATAACTAAGCCATTATACTAGCAAATTTTGCTGCCAGTTTAAGGGCCGTAGTTGCATTGTCAGGGATATTTATTCTTTATTATTCTGCTGTTAATAAAGCTAGACCACCGCTGCAATCTACACCACCTCTCAATTTTTACTACCACATTTTCAGTCCACAATCTTGTCGCAATCAACATGAGTGGCAAAATGACAGATGCTGGTGGAAAGGGGAAGAGGCGTGGTGGAAAAGGCAAAAAAGGTTTTGTCCGTGGGGAAGGTGGCAAAGCTCCATTATCATCTGCTGAAGATAGACCATCTACCAGCAAAAGTAAGATGTCTACTACTTACCGTGGACAATCCGATGTGCTCCCTTTTTTACGGACACGAACAACAGGAACAAAGGTAGATGATGGGCAAAAAAGGAAAATGCTTGAATGGATCTCAAGTGGTCCAACAAGTGCCCTCTCAGCCACTTCAAGTACCGCATCCAAAAAACACCAGTCCTCTGAGTTGTCATCCCAATCAAACTTGCTTTCTCCCAGCTCTGAAGTCTCCATCAGCCCTGCACAGTATGGTGGAACTGAGATGGCTGAGTCTGCAGAGCTGTTCAGTCACACTATAGCCTGGGAATCAGAGGTCTGCTCCCAAGCTACAGTGAGTACAGAACAGGAAATGGTCTGCAGTGATGCCCAGAACCTTTGTGACTCTGATTCAGGCCGTGAGGACCATGTTTCTGAGCATAATGTTGACCCTTTGTCACAAACTGTAACACCTGTGGTTATAGACAATGAGGAACATTCTGATGAAGATGAGACGCAGATACCCGATTGGGATGACAACTTAAATATTCGGTCAGGGCAAGAAGAGGCTCGGTCTGAGGGGGAGGGGAGTGCAAACACAACAATTGATGATGAAGTTCTAGATCCCACCTACTGTCAACCCCCAGTCAGGCACTCTAGGAGGTCAACAGAGGCGGTGGAGGAGGATACAACCAACGACGAAGTTACCTTGCGCCTTCCTGGACAGAGTCGAAGCACTGGTAGCACGTCTACAACTGCATCCTCAGCCACCACTCTGCCTCTGAGCATTATTCGGGGTGGATCAACAGGTCACATGGCCTCTAAGCCTTGCCTAGCCTGGTCCTTTTTTGACATAGCAAAAGATCGCCCAAATTATGTGATCTGTAAAATTTGTCATGGTTCTCTTAGTAGAGGTCAAAACCTCAGCAGTTTGACAACTTCTTCCATGAATCGTCACATGAATAAATATCATATGGCCCGGTGGGAAGCTCACCGTGCTGCAATGCGGCCTAGCGGAGCGAACCATCCACCGCCTGCCCCTTCCAGTGCATCCGCGCGCTCGTCATCTTCTAGGACTGTGGGGACAGCTGTCACACCTGTTTTTCCACCCACAACTTCCACCACTGTAACCGCAACAGGCAGTTTGCTTGGTAGGTCGTCAGTTGGTTTGGAAGGGGAAACAAGTGAGTGTGTACAGCTCTCTCAGACATCCATAGCACCAACTTTGGATGAAGGCAACATCATGTCTCCGCCTGCACTTTCCTCACAAACCTGCATTTTTCCAGGGACACCCTACTCAACACCGTCTACCCACAGCAGCCAAATCTCTGTCCCTCAGATGTGGTCAAATAAAAGGCCACTTCCTCCGACCCATGACAAAGCTAAGAGGTTGACTCTATCCCTCTGTAAGCTCTTGGCTACCGAAATGCTGCCTTTCCGCCTAGTGGACACACAGGATTTTAGAGACCTTATGTCTGTCGCTGTGCCCCAGTACCAGATGCCTAGTCGCCACTACTTCTCTAAGAAAGGTGTGCCCGCGCTACACCAGCATGTCGCACACAACATCACCGCTTCATTGAGAAACTCTGTGTGTGAACGGGTGCATTTCACCACCGATACTTGGACCAGTAAGCATGGACAGGGACGTTACATGTCGCTGACTGGGCACTGGGTAACTATGGTGATAGATGGTGAAGGGTCTGCTGCACAAGTTTTGCCGTCCCCACGACTTGTGTGTCAATCCTCTGTCTGTCCAAGTTCCGCCACTGCTTCTGCATCCTCCACCTCATCTGGGTCCTCCACCTCCGCCCCAAGCCTGCCAGGTCAGGCCACCAGCGTTCTCACTGCGCAGAAGGAATCACGCACCCCTCATTACTATGCTGGCAGCAGAGCGCAACGGCATCAGGCGGTCTTTAGCTTGACATGTCTTGGGAATAAGAGTCACACAGCTGAGGAGTTGTGGTCAGCTCTGCGGTCCGAGTTTAATAAATGGTTGTCTCCACTGAACCTGCAGCCTGGTAAGGCCGTGTGCGACAATGCTGCAAACCTGGGTGCGGCCCTTCGCCTGGGCAAGGTGACACACGTACCTTGTATGGCTCACGTGTTGAACCTTGTCGTGCAGCAATTTTTAACACAGTATCTCGGCCTAGATGGCCTTCTGAACAGGGCACGAAAACTGTCTGCTCACTTCCGCCATTCAAGCGCCGCAGCTGAGCGACTTGCATCGCTCAAGAAGTCTTTCGGCCTGCCGGTTCATCGCCTGAAATGCGATGTGGCGACACGCTGGAATTCAACTCTCCACATGTTACAGCGAGTGTGGCAGCACCGCCGTGCCCTGGTGCAATACGTCATGATGTATAGCCTGGGCCAACGAGATGCAGAGGTGGGGCAGATCACCCTGATGGAGTGGTCTCAGATCAAGGACCTATGCACCCTTCTGCACAGTTTCGACATGGCGACGAATATGTTTAGCGCTGACAATGCCATTATCAGCATGACGATTCCATTCATTTACATGCTGGAACACACGCTAAACACTATTCGGAGTCAGGGGGTGGGACAACAGGAAGGGGATGAACTACAGGAGGATTCATATGCGCAAGACACAACAACATCACCAAGGTCCAGACGTTCATCATCACCAAGGCGCCAGGCATGGGAGCATGGGGTACAGGGATCAACAAGGGCGCATGGTAGCAGGCGAGATGTTGAGGAAGGTGCAGGAGGACATGAAGAAATGGAGGACGAACTGTCCATGGACATGGAAGACTCAGCAGATGAGGGAGACCTTGGTCAAATTTCAGTTGAAAGAGGTTGGGGGGAGATGTCAGAGGAAGAAAGAACGGTTAGCACCTCTATGCCACAAACACAGCGTGGACTTGGTCCGCATGGCTGCGCAAGACACATGAGTGCCTTCTTGTTGCACTACCTCCAACATGACCCTCGTATTGTCAAAATTAGAAGTGATGATGACTACTGGCTTGCCACACTATTAGATCCCCGGTACAAGTCCAAATTTTGTGACATAATTCCAGCCATAGAAAGGGACGCACGTATGCAGGAGTATCAGCAGAAGCTGTTACTCGATCTTAGATCCGCTTTTCCACCAAACAACCATGCAGGTGCAGGGAGTGAATCTCCCAGTTGTAACTTGACAAACATGGGACGGTCTCGTCATCTTCAACAGTCTACACGTACCAGTAGGACCGTATCTGGTGCTGGTAACAGCAATTTTATGGAATCTTTTCATAATTTATTTAGACCCTCCTTTGCAAGGCCACCAGAGACAACAAGTCTGACACATAGTCAACGGCTGGAGAGGATGATACAGGAGTATCTCCAAATGAACATCGATGCCATGACTTTGCAACTGGAGCCTTGCTCCTTTTGGGCTTCAAACCTAGAAAAATGGCCAGAGCTCGCAACTTACGCCTTGGAGAAAGAAGCCAAGATGAACAGAGCTGGGATCAGGAAAGACTTTGCTACCTACCCCGGTGTCATGCTGGGGACGGTTAATTATGGCGTATTTTTGAATGTGCTTGATGCAAATCTAGCTGTGAAGTGTACAACTAGGGCACAAGTGCTGCCACTGAATGGGTGGGTGTGTGTGGGGTACAATTTTTGGAAAAAAAGGGAGACTCCGCTTGGAGTAACCCTTGCTTACATTGTTTTTAAAAGAAGCCAAGATGAACAAGTCATGGTTCAGCAAAGACTTTATCTACCTACCCCGGTGTCATGCTGGGGACGGTTAATTATGGCGTATTTTTGAATGTGCTTGATGCAAATCACAACATCCTGTTTGCAACTAGGGCCCAAGTGCTGCCACTGAAGGGGTGAGTGTCTGTGTGGCCCAATTTTTGGAAAAAAGGGAGAGTCCGCTTGGAGTAACCCTTGCTTGCTGTGTTTTTAAAAGAAGCCAAGATGAACAGAGCTGGGATCAGGAAAGACTTTGCTACCTACCCTGGTGTCATCCTGGGGACGGTTAATTATGGCGTATTTTTGAATGTGCTTGATGCAAATCTAGCTGTGAAGTGTACAACTAGGGCACAAGTGCTGCCACTGAATGGGTGGGTGTGTGTGGGGCACAATTTTTGGAAAAAAGGGAGAGTCCGCTTGGAGTAACCCTTGCTTGCTGTGTTTTTAAAAGAAGCCAAGATGAACAGAGCTGGGATCAGGAAAGACTTTGCTACCTACCCCGGTGTCATCCTGGGGACGGTTAAGAATAGCGTATTTTTGAATGTGCTTGATGCAAATCTAGCTGTGAAGTGTACAACTGGGGCACAACTGCTGCCACTGAAGGGGTGGGTGTGTGTGGGGCCCAATTTTTGGAAAAAAGGGAGACTCCGCTTGGAGTCACCTTGCGGTGTTTTACATGACTTTAGAAGGGCGTGCCATGCCTATATCTGTGTCTCCTCTTTTTCTTTGTCCAGCTCTTTTGTTTTCGCATGAGTATATGTCCTTGTCACTTTCCCATGTGTTTGAGTTGTTTGTCACCTTTTGGACACCTTTGAGGGTGTTTTCTAGGTGTTTTTCTGTGTTTGTGATTGCCTGCCATTGTTTCCTATGCAGTTCGAGTTCGGTTCGTCGAACGTTCGACGAGCCGAACTCGAACGGGACCTCCGTTCGGCGAACCGGCCTCGAGCCGAACCGGGACCGGTTCGCTCATCTCTAATCCTGAGGCTGAAAAAAAAGAAAAAAATCCATCAGAGAGATAGCAGACATGCGTGGAGTAGCAAAATCAACAGTCGGGTACATTCTGAGAAAAAAGGAATTGACTGGTGAGCTTGGGAACTGAAAAAGGCCTGGGCATCCACGGATGACAACAGTGGTGGATGATCGCCGCATACTTTCTTTGGTGAAGAAGAACCCATTCACAACATCAACTGAAGTCCAGAACACTCTCAGTGAAGTAGGTGTATCTGTCTCTAAGTCAACAGTAAAGAGAAGACTCCATGAATGTAAATACAAAGGGTTCACATCTAGATGCAAACCATTCATCAATTCCAAAAATAGACAGGCCAGAGTTAAATTTGCTGAAAAACACCTCATGAAGCCAGCTCAGTTCTGGAAAAGTATTCTATGGACAGATGAGACCAAGATCAACTTGTACCAGAATGATGGGAAGAAAAAAGTTTGGAGAAGAAAGGGAACGGCACATGATCCAAGGCACACCACATCCTCTATAAAACATGGTGGAGGCAATGTGATGACATGGGCATGCATGGCTTTCAATGGCACTGGGTCACTTGTGTTTATTGATGACATAACAGCAGACAAGAGTAGCCGGATGAATTCTGAAGTGTACCGGGATATACTTTCAGCCCAGATTCAGCCAAATGACGCAAAGTTGATCGGACGGCGCTTCATAGTACAGATGGACAATGACCCCAAGCATACAGCCAAAGCTACCCAGGAGTTCATGAGTGCAAAAAAGTGGAACATTCTGCAATGGCCAAGTCAATCACCAGATCTTAACCCAATTGAGCATGCATTTCACTTGCTCAAATCCAGACTTAAGACGGAAAGACCCACAAACAAGCAAGACCTGAAGGCTGCGGCTGTAAAGGTCTGACAAAGCATTAAGAAGGAGGAAACCCAGCGTTTAGTGATGTCCATGGGTTCCAGACTTAAGGCAGTGATTGCCTCCAAAGGATTCGCAACAAAATATTGAAAATAAAAATTTTTTTTTTGGGTTTGGTTTATTTGTCCAATTACTTTTGACCTCCTAAAATGTGGAGTGTTTGTAAAGAAATGTGTACAATTCCTACAATTTCTATCAGATATTTTTGTTCAAACCTTCAAATTAAACGTTACAATCTGCACTTGAATTCTGTTGTAGAGGTTTCATTTCAAATCAAATGTGGTGGCATGCAGAGCCCAACTCGCGAAAATTGTGTCACTGTCCAAATATTTCTGGACCTAACTGTAGGTTCTGGCTGAGCACAAATAACCCAAACATGCTCAGGTTTGCTAAGCCCGATTTTCTGGCAGTAGGTTCCGGCAGCCGAGCAGCCAGCAGAACGTCACAACGATTAGCCAGACGTTGAGACTGACGCCTAGGTGATGCAGTAACTGCAGGGGGCATCTCGTGCGAGGAAGCAGAAGTACCCAAGGGTACCCAGAGTCTGGCCCATGATGGCAGTTGACTCCGGCGCACAAGATATACTACTATAATTTATTCTAGCAACTTAAAATTTAAGGCCATTTAAGTAAGCTCATTTGGCCAATTAATAAGTACTGTGAGGTAGTAGCCACCTATATTGTAAATGGTCGCTATGTTTCACAGTGGCAAAGGTCCTCTGCGATGTAAACCTGGAATCTTTACTCTGGGACTTGCACTTCCAGAAGTCTTGTTAATTTAAGGGTCAGGTGTAAGAATTGTCAGCGTGTTGGGCGACTCTGGCTATTCACATGCCTCTGACCACATGGTCTCTGTGTGCTTGGAAGCAGTTTACTTCTTGTAGGAACCCTGCAAGGAGATCATGTGTGTTTAGAGCCGGCTGCAGACTTCCCTGAGAAAACACTGGCCAGGTATGTATGGGGTCAGTCTGTGTTTAGGAAGCTGGAGTCCTTCTGAGGGTCTGGACTGTCAGGAGTCAGTGAGTGGAGCAAGAGACAGATCCTGGTCAGTGATGAGTGAAGCAAGAGACAGATCCTGGTCAGTGATTCCAGTGAGGCAATTTCCTAAATGTCAGTGCTAAGAGGAGTCAGTCTAAAAGGGGTGTTACATGCTATGATATATCGCGCTCTGTCGTCGGGGTCATGAATTCCGTGACGCACATCCGGCATCGTTTGACATATCTTATCGTGTGACAGCTACGAGCGACTGTTAACGAGCAAAAATACTCACCTTATCGTTGCTTGTTGACACGTCGTTCATTTTCAAAATATCGGTCACTTTCCTTGATTCAGGTTGTTCGTCGTTCTTGAGGCAGCACACATCGCACCGTGTGACACCTCGGGATCGACGAACACAGCTTACCTGCGTCCCGCCTGCAATGAGGAAGGAAGGAGGTGGGCGGGATGTTACGGCCGCTCATCTCTGCCCCTCCGATTCTATTGGGCGGCCGCTGTGTGACGTCGTTGTGACGCCGAACGTCCCTCTCCCTTCAGGAAGAGGATGTTCGCCACCCACAGCGAGGTCGTTTGGGAAGTAAGTACGTGTGACGGGGGTTAACGACTTTGTGCGCCACGGGCAATGAATTGCCTGTGATGCACAAACGATGGGGGCGGGTGCGATCGCACGATAAATTGACGCTTGTAACGGGGCCTTATGGAGGGCTTGATGCTAAAGATGCCTAAAAAGTTTGGTATAAAGTGTAATGGCCTCAAATTAGGCTTTATATCTGAATTGTGTATAGCTTATGACAGCTGAGAAGTGGGGTGGAACTCTAGTATAATAATCCAACAAATAAGTAAACAGTTGTTCGTTAGGAGACCACATTATTTATGAGGTCTAAAAAAAAATAATTGTCAGTAGTGCATCTGTTTGGGTAAACCGGGAAGTGCTGCCGACAATGCACTGATAGACTTGTTGATTGGTGCTGATGAGCAGAAATTAAGTTATGATGCTTGTTACCATTAGTGTTAGGGCATCCTCTGTATACTATTGCCTAGGATACATTTTACTAGCCCTGCTTGGCTAATGGGCATCATTACCGATCATTAAAATGCACCTAAGACCCTGACAGTCCAACTCAACTTATTTAATCTGGAACCATCAGCTGCTGATATAAAATTTATATGAACTGGTGGAGTGGCGGATTATATTTTATTCTTTTATAAAATTGAGTCTAGGTGGCTTAGTTACCTGTTTTGCTGGAAATACATGCATGCTGAAAAACAATGACCCTATTGGGTTTCCATAGCAACTTGATGGAAAGCATCTCTATAGAAAACTTGCACCCGAGTTCATATTAGGTCTTCTCTGCAATTAAAATTACATTAAAAAACACATAAAACTGTAGTTCTCCAAACGTCTGTGTATCGAGTGACAAGCATTTAAGTTATGTATTGTGCACATTAGTTTTCAATACATGTAAAGAGATTATTAATTCCTGAATGTAAAAAATTAGTATAAATAATCTAATGTATTTTGATTTTATGGTTAATTGTAAAGTTTATTGTGATTTCTTTTATATGATAGATTATTCATTCCTAAATGTAAACTAAATAAATAAATTGTGACCTATTTTTATTTTATTGATAATACTAAAGTTTATTGTAATACTTTTATATGAAAGTTATGGACAAATAGACAACTAGGTAGGAAGAGTTACAGTAGGCTCTGCAGCGAAGACTGTCAGGAGGCAGGAAGAGCTGCAGTGAGGTGTGTCAGGAGGCAGGAAGAGTTGCAGTTGGCTCTGAAGCGAGGAGTGTCAGGAGGCAGGAAGAGTTACAGTACGCTATGCAGCGAGGAATGTCAGAAGGTAGGAACAGTTACAGCAGTCTCTGCAGCAAGGATTTTAGGAGGCAGAGTTATAGTAGGCTCTGCAGGGAGGAGTATCAGGAGGCAGGAAGAGTTACAGTAGGCTCTGCAATGAGGAGTGTCAGGAGGCAGGAAAAGTTAAAGTAAGCTCTTCAGTGAGAAGGGTCAGGAAGTAGGAAGAGTTACAGTAGTCTCTGCAGCGAGGAGTGTCAGAAGGCAGGAAGAGATACAGTAGTCTCTGCAGCGAGGAGTGTCAGGAGGCAGCAAGAGTTACAGGAGGCTCTGCAGTGAGGAGGGTCAGGAGGTAGGAAGAGTTGCAGTAGTCTTAGCAGCAAGGAGTGTTTGAAGGCAGAAAGAGATACAGTAGTCTCTGCAGGGAGAAGTGTCAGGAGGCAGGAAAAGTTAAAGTAAGCTCTTCAGTGAGAAGGGTCAGGAGGTAGGAAGAGTTACACTTGGCTCTGCAAAGAGGAGTGTCAGCAGGCAGGAATCGTTACAGTAGTCTCTGCAGCAAGGAGTGTCAGAGGGTAGGAAGAATTACAGTAGTCTCTGCAATGAGGAGTGTCAGGAGACAGGAAGAGTTACAGTAGGCTCTGCAACGAGGAGTGTCTGGAGGCAGGAAGAGTTACAGTAGGCGCTGCAACGAGGAGTGTCAGGAGGCAGGAATCGTTACAGTACGCTCTGCAATGAAGAATTTCAGGAGGCAGAAAGCGTTACAGTAAGCTCTGCAGTGAGGAGTGTCAGAAGGCAGGGAGAGTTACAATAGTCTCTGCAGCGAGGAGTGTCAAGAGTCAGAAAGAGTTACAGTAGTTTCTTCAGCAAGGAGTGTCAGAAAGCAAGAAGAGTTACAGTAGGGTCTGAAGCGAGAAGTGTCAGCAGGCAGGAACAGTTACAGTAGTCTGCAGCAAGGCATGTCAGGAGGCAGGAACAGTTACAGTAGTCTCTGCAATGAGGAGTGTCAGGAGGCAGGAAGAGTTACAGTAGGCTCTGCATCGAGGAGTGTTAGGAGGCAGGAAGAGTTCCAGTAGTCTTTGCAGTGAGCAGTGTCAAGAGAAGGAAGCGTTACAGTAGGCTTTGCAGCGAGGAGTGTCAGGAGGCAGGAAAAGTTAAAGTAGGCTCTGCAGTGAAGAGTGTCAGGAGGTAGGAAGAGTTACAGTATTCTCTGCAGCGAGGAGTGTCAGAATGCAGGAAAAGTTATGTGGGTGTCGCGGGCGGAGGAGGGGACGCCGCGCTCTCCCACTGCTCGGGTCCGGCTGCCGCGGCTGCCGCGGCCTGCCGCTGCTCGGTGGCTCAAGCGATGGGCCGGATCCCGGGGACTCTAGCGGCGCTCCTCGCCCGTGAGTGAAAGGGGGGATTGGGTGTGGGGATTGTTGATTGTCCGTGACGCCACCCACGGTTGTGGTGATTGAGTGTGCACCACCGCTGCTCTGGCTGGGGATCCCGGGAGTGATGGTATGGAGCAGCCAGTTGTTGTGTTGCCCCTCCGTGGGTAGAGGTTGGTGATCCCGGGGCCCAGTGATGGAGTTGGGGATGGTGGAAAGGCGGGCTATGGGGCCTGTGGAGGTGCAGGGGCGCAGGGGCAGCGCTGTGCCGCACGGCACGGAGGTACTCACTCAGCCAGTAAACACGACACAGTTCTCGGTAAACAAACGGCTGGTTGGACGGGTCCCTCAGACGGTTACGTTGCCGATGTCCCCAGCAGTTGACGGTGACGATCTCTTCCCTGCACCTATGTGTTGTTGTTTGGTTGCGATGGGTTCCCACCGGTAACCCGCTCCCCGACTTGGATATGAGCCGGAGGAGCTCCACTCTTGCCCGCAGGCGCTGGCCCTGGGAAACTGGTGCCTTGGCGGTGGCGGTGTCTCCCCTCTACGGTTGGACTGTTGCCTTCAAACGGGACTTGGTTGTTGGGAGACAGTCGTCCCCTTCACTGACGGATTTGGCAAATTATGACGACTCCTAGCCTTGCCGGGATCCGAAAGGCCCCTGCCCTGGTGCTCACTAATTTTCGTATACCGCTCCGGTACCGCCGGGTCACCACCCGTCCACGGTCCTTTCGGCAACCTCCAATCAGTCTCGCCTGCAGACGGTCACCGCCGGCTGCCAACCTTGCTGTCTCAGTCCGGGGCACACACCCGGACCAACTTCAGGCTTCTTGCTGTCACTTTCTCTGTTGCTCTTACTTTGGCTCCTCTACCACTTCACTTCACTTCCTTTCACTTTCAACTCTAACACTCATCTCCAGCTCTCCCCTGAGCTGACTGCCTGGTTTTCCCGCCTCCAGAGCTGTGAACTCCTCGGTGGGTGGAGCCAACCTCCTGGCCCACCCCCTGGTGTGGACACCAGCTCCTGGAGGAAGGCAACAAGGATTTCTGTTTTGACCTAGTGTGTACCTGCAGGGAATGTGGGATGCGTGTGGTGTTGTGACCTGTGACCCCTGGCTTGCCCAGGGCGTCACATTCCCCCTTAGCAAAACGCAGACCGTTCTCGGGCTGCCCGTCCAACACCAGTTTTATTTTCCTTTTTGTTTTCTGGAAAAAAATCTGAAAAACGGTAACATATTTACAATTTATGGCATCATCCCACATCGGGAGGTTCAATACTTAAACGTTGCAAACGGTTTACGGTTACGGTCTCCGCTCTCTCCCACCCAAGCAACCTGGCCCTGATGCTGCCCCTAAAACCCAGGCAGCACCCCTTGACCCCAGTCCAGCACAAGTTACCCGAGCGGGATCTGTCCTTCCCCTCCAGAGGGTAGCCACCGGTTCCTGTGGTGGCTGGGCCCCAGCCGGCTCTACTGCGGGCCCTCCCTCCAACCTGCCTCTCCGGAGGCGGCAACTGCGGAAACGGTAATGGTAAAACAACTTATTTACATTCTACTAATGTTTGTGGTTGCCCTGAAAGTTCACGGGCTTGTCCATGGAAAGTTCTCCATGCAACTTTTAAACGGTCCCCACGGGGACAACGGTGCCGGCAACGGCCGGTTCTCTCAATCACGGTTAGGACAATCAGGTGACTGTTATCATCATTTTTCTTATCATCTTTCAAACTTTTCAAACAAAAACTCAGTGGTGGTCCCAACGGGGACAACTTTTAGGCGGAGGACCGCCGGCTTAGCAGTCCATCCTCGATCGCGGGGCTCTAGTGCCACCTTCACATAGTGCACCGCCGTGGACCCCGATGGTAGCTAGCTGCGGGTCATCTTCCTCCATATTCATGCGGGCATGCACATCCGCTCTACACCCCTCTCGGGCATCGATCTCCCTGCGCAGCTGCTGTTGCCGTCGCTCCCAGCCGGGAGCACTTTCTGTTTGCTCCGGTTCAGCGTGTGCGGGGGACGGGCCCAGCCAGAGTCCCTCCGTGTCGGCTACGACCGGCACCTTCAGTAATGAGGGACCCCGCTGTGACATGGCCTGCTCTGCCTCCTGGCAGCTGCACCCCTGCCGTGCCTCCGGTGCATCTTTGCTGACGGCTGATCAGGGCTGTCACGAGCTTCTGCTGCAGGTCGGTCCGCCGGGGCGGATTGGCAGGGTACCGCTACCGGTGGTGGTGGTAGCGGGCCTAGTGGCGGGGCAGCAGCAGCCAACACGGGTAGCGGGGGAGGTAGCAGGGAGAGTGGGTATGGACCGGGTCCCTCAGCCGCGATGACCGACCCACTAGGGGCACAGGGGCATGGGTCACTTACCCTCCCTTCCAAGACTCCCTCCACCTCGCGTCTCCGTATGGCCGCCACCACTTCCGCCATGTCGGCCTCCCACTCCTCCATGAGGAGCTGCATCTTGACCTGCAGACGGCTGCTTAGCTGGACGGTCCGGACTTCCACCCACGCTGCGGGGCCAGGCGCGGGGACCACGGTGTTGTCGGTCGGACTCAGCATCTTTAGCAGCGGCCCCTTCCAGGAATCAGTCAATGGCCGCAGGGTCCTGGCGTCCCTGCTTCTATAGCTGCGCTCACATGCAGCCAGCCGCCATCGCGTCCCCCTTAGCTTCTTTCCGGCCCCTCCTCTATCGGGGCGGGGTTTTGGCCTTCGCGCCTCCACTACTCGAGAAGACGCTCGAGCGGGGACTTTTCGCGCCAAAGATGGCGGCTTCTGAAATTTTCTGGCCGGACACCTCCGGCGGTAACAAGGCGCACCTCTACCAGACGGCAGACCGGTAAGATCCTGTTCGTGACGCCAAGTTGTCGCGGGCGGAGGAGGGGACGCCGCGCTCTCCCACTGCTCGGGTTCGGCTGCCGCGGCTGCCGCGGCCTGCCGCTGCTCGGTGGCTCGAGCGATGGGCCGGATCCCGGGGACTCTAGCGGCGCTCCTCGCCCGTGAGTGAAAAGGGGGATTGGGTGTGGGGATTGTTGATTGTCCGTGACGCCACCCACGGTTGTGGTGATTGAGTGTGCACCACCGCTGCTCTGGCTGGGGATCCCGGGAGTGATGGTATGGAGCAGCTAGTTGTTGTGTTGCCCCTCCGTGGGTAGGGGTTGGTGATCCCGGGGCCCAATGATGGAGTTGGGGATGGTGGACAGGCGGGCTATGGGGCCTGTGGAGGTGCAGGGGCGCAGGGGCAGCGCTGTGCCGCACGGCACGGAGGTACTCACTCAGCCAGTAAACACGACACAGTTCTCGGTAAACAAACGGCTGGTTGGACGGGTCCCTCAGACGGTTACGTTGCCGATGTCCCCTACAGTTGACGGTGACGATCTCTTCCCTGCACCTATGTGTTGTTGTTTGGTTGCGATGGGTTCCCACCGGTAACCCGCTCCCCGACTTGGATATGAGCCGGAGGAGCTCCACTCTTGCCCGCAGGCGCTGGCCCTGGGAAACTGGTGCCTTGGCGGTGGCGGTGTCTCCCCTCTACGGTTGGACTGTTGTCTTCAAACGGGACTTGGTTGTTGGGAGACAGTCGTCCCCTTCACTGACGGATTTCGCAAATTATGGCGACTCCTAGCCTTGCCGGGATCCGAAAGGCCCCTGCCCTGGTGCTGACTAATTTTTGTATACCGCTCCGGTACCGCCGGGTCACCACCCGTCCACGGTCCTTTCGGCAACCTCCAATCAGTCTCGCCTGCAGACGGTCACCGCCGTCTGCCAACCTTGCTGTCTCAGTCCGGGGCACACATCCGGACCAACTTCAGGCTTCTTGCTGTCACTTTCTCTGTTGCTCTTACTTTGGCTCCTCTACCACTTCACTTCACTTCCTTTCACTTTCAACTCTAACACTCATCTCCAGCTCTCCCCTGAGCTGACTGCCTGGTTTTCCCGCCTCCAGAGCTGTGAACTCCTCGGTGGGTGGAGCCAACCTCCTGGCCCACCCCCTGGTGTGGACACCAGCTCCTGGAGGAAGGCAACAAGGATTTCTGTTTTGACCTAGTGTGTACCTGCAGGGAATGTGGGGTGCGTGTGGTGTTGTGACCTGTGACCCCTGGCTTGCTCAGGGCGTCACACGGGCATCACACGATACAATCTATCATGCGATTGCACGAACGATCGTACCCGCCCCCGTCGTTTGTGCGTCATGAGCAATTAGTTGCCCGTGGTTCGCAAAGTCGTTAAACCTCCGTCACACGCACTTACCTGCTGAGCGACGTCGCTGTGGGCGGCGAACATCCACTTCCTGAAGGGGTGGAACATTTGGCGTCACAGCGACGTCACACAGCGGCCGGCCAATAGAAGCGGAGGGGCGGAGATGAGTGGGACATAAACATCCCGCCCACCTCCTTCCTCCCGCATAGCCGGCGGAATGCAGGTAAGGTTTGTTCATCGTTCCCGGGGTGTCACACGGAGCGATGTGTGCTTCCCACGGGTATGATGAACAATCAGCGCAGAGAAGAAGAAACGACTTTTTGAAAATGAGCGACGTGTCAACGAGCAATGATAAGGTGAGTATTTTTGCTCATTCACCATCGCTCGTAGCTGTCACACGCTACGATATATCAAATGATGCCGGATGTGCGTCACTTACGATGTGTCCCCGCCGACATATTGCACGATATATCGTCTCATGTGACGCCCGCATTACAGTAGTCTCTGCAGTGAGGAGTGTTAAAAGGCAGGAAGAGTTACAGTAGGCTCTGCAGTGAGGAGTGTCAGGAGGAAATTTTACTTGATGTTCAGGTTAGTGTATAATTTTTTATGCTGGTACATTTATAACATTATGCTGAGTGTAATATATCAGTAAAATTGTGGTAAATGTTTCCTATGCTGGGCACTATAGAGGGAGATTTTGGAACCATTAACTGTTCTATATACTGTAGGTAATGGTGACATGACTGGGCATTAATTGTGTAACCAGAAAAATCTGCAAAAAAGGGAAATTAATTAGTCAGTTAATAGACCCCTTGGTGTTGTCAGAGTTCAGTTAGTAATTGAGACTTGAAGAGAGAAATGAGGAGCTGAGTGTATCGGCCGCCTAGTGTATGTGTGGGAAGGAGGATCAGGGCTAGCATGAAAGTATCTGATTGAGACGTGGTTCTTTGGCTTCCAGACATGGGTGAAACACCCTTGATGCCTTGGAGAGTGGAGTGGAGAAAGAAAGGAGAACCTTGCTGCAGCCGGTATGGAAACAATAGCCTAGGAAGGTAACAATGTGGATACTGTTAGGGCCAGGTGGACGGGCAAACCCAGGAGGTGGATCCACTGGGCCGAACTCCTCACTGAAGGCAAGGGGTCCGGTAGCCGGAGCACTACAGGTAGCAGGATAGTCCGTGCAAAATAGTAGAATGTAGAAGTCCCTGGGACCACGGAGTCACAGATGGTAGTCCGGGTGACGGAGCTCAGGTTCGGAGGCCAAGATGTTGTCAGGCGGAGTCCGGAACCAATGGAGCGAGAGGACGGGTCACCACAGGGATCACAGATGGTACGGACTGATGGGATGGCAGATGGTCAGCGTGCGGGGTTCGGGAATCGGCCGGACCGGATGGCGAGGCAGGAGCGGCTCTAGAAGAGAGAGAGGTGAGTATATCACAGGGACAAGGAGACCTGACTCCTAGCTTAGGAAACACGAAGAATAGGCCCCGCCCACTTGGACATTAAACCCCTTTATACCCTGTACCTATGTGTTCAATATCCTGTCTGTGGACGCTGGTCCTTTAAGAAAGGGTCAATGACCGCGCGCTCGCCCTAATGCGCATGCGCGAGGCCCGGGTGCCAGAAGCCAGGGCAGGGAGCGGCGAACAGGAGGCAGGGGAGCCGGGCCGGAGTGAAGCTGACAGCGGACGCTGGGAGCGGGGACCGGGACGCCTGGGGACCCTAGGTGAGGAGGCCTGGAGGCTGTGGAGCGGTGGACGCTGGACAGAGGAGCCAGGGAGCGCGCCAGGGAAGCCGGAGAGCGTGGCAGGGGAGCCGGGGAGCTGGACAGGGGACCCGGGGAGCGCGCCAGGGAAGCCGGGGAGCGTGGCAGGGGAGCCGGGGAGCTGGACAGGGGACCCGGGGATCGTGACAGTACCCCCCCCCACGCCCCCCTCCCCGCAACCGGGATAGGAAGGCATGTATCAGAGGAGTACCCACATTCTCCCGGGGTTCCCAGGACCTATCCTCAGGACCATACCCTGCCCAGTCCACCAAGAAGAACTGCCGGCCCCGTACGGTTTTCATGGCCACGATATCCCTTACCGCATAGATGTCGTCATCGGCAATAGGAGGAGGGGCCGAACTGGCAGCAGCGGAGAAGGGACCAAGGACAACCGGCTTGAGCAGGGAGACGTGGAAGGAGTTGGGTATCCTCATCGTGGCCGGGAGCTGCAGCTTGTAGGAGACCTCATTTATTTTGCTGAGGACTTTAAACGGCCCGATGTAACGAGGACCCAGCTTGTAAGATGGTATCTTCAATCGGACATACTTGGAGGCAAGCCAGACCAGATCTCCTGGAGAGAAACACGGGGAATCCAGACGCCTCTTGTCTGCGTGTCTCTTCATCCGAAGGGAAGCACGCCCAAGGGACGTCTTGACAGAGTTCCAAATTGTTGCAAAGTACATCAGCATCAGCAGCAGGGACATCCGAGGAAGAGGATACAGGTAATGGGACGGAAGGCTGAAGTCCGTAAACGACATGGAAGGGGGAGCTGGAGGAGGACTCACTGACGTGGTGGTTATGGGAGAATTCAGCCCAAGGAAGAAGCGTGGACCAGTCGTCGTGATGGGCGTTGACGTAGTGACGTAAGAAGGAGGTCAAGATCTGATTGACTCGTTCCACTTGGCCATTCGACTGAGGATGGTAGGCTGAAGAAAAGTCCAGAGTCACTCCCAGATGTTTGCAGAGAGCCCTCCACAAGCGGGAGGTAAACTGAGTTCCTCTGTCGGACACAATGTGTGATGGAAAGCCATGCAACCGGAAGATGTGCTGTATGTAAGCGTCAGCGAGTTCCTGGGCTGAGGGCAGTCCAGCCATAGGGACGAAATGAGCCATTTTGGAGAACCGATCCACCACGACCCATATGACTGTGTGTCCGGAGGACAAGGGCAAGTCCGTAATAAAGTCCATTGCAATGTGTTGCCACGGAACAGAGGGTATAGGCAGAGGCAGAAGACGGCCATATGGCAGATGTTTGGGCGTCTTATTCCTGGCGCAAGAGGAGCAGGCTGAGACAAAAGAAGCGACGTCCGTGCGAAGGGATGGCCACCAGTAGTGACGTACAATTGTACTCCACGTTCTCTTCTGACCATAATGGCCGGCTGTTTTCGAGGCATGGCCCCAGTGCAACACTTTTTGCCTGTCAGTCTCAGAGACATGGGTCTTCCCGGGCGGTATCTGGGCCAGGGAGACAGGGGCCACCGGAATGATTTTACTAGGGCAGATGATGGGCTGGGATGTCTCCTCCTCCTGCTCCATAGGCATGAATGACCTGGACAAGGCATCTGGGCGTACATTCTTGTCCGCGGGTCGGAAATGAAGCTGGAAATCGAACCTGGCAAAGAACAAGGACCACCTGGCTTGCCGTGGGTTCAGTCGCTGAGCAGACCGCAGGTATTCCAGGTTCTTGTGGTCCGTGTAAATGATCACGGGGTACACTGCTCCTTCCAGAAGGTAGCGCCATTCCTCCAGAGCCAGTTTGACTGCCAATAGCTCCCGGTCACCGATGGTGTAGTTGCGTTCAGGCGCAGAGAAGCACTTGGAGAAGAAACCGCAAGTAACCATCTTCCCGGAGGAGGACTTCTGCATGAGCACTGCTCCGGCTCCCGAGGAGGAGGCATCCACCTCCAAGGTGAACTGTCGGTTTAACTCCGGACGGTGGAGCACAGGGGAGGAAGCAAATGCCCGCTTCAGGGAGCCAAACGCGGCGTCGGCCGCAGGTGACCAGTCCTTTGGATTAGCCCCCTTCTTGGTCAAGGCGAAGAGAGGTGCAGTCAGAGCAGAGAAGTGAGGGATGAACTGACGGTAATAGTTTGCGAATCCCAGAAAGCGTTGGATTGCCTTCAGTCCAGAAGGAGGGGGCCAGTTGAGAATGGCAGAGACCTTCTCCGGATCCATCTGCAGGCCGGTATCGGAGATTACGTAACCCAGGAAGGGAAGAGAAGACTGCTCGAAGACACACTTCTCGTACTTGGCGTACAGACGATTCTCCCTCAGTCTTTGTAGTACCAGCTGCACGTTCTCTCTGTGGGTCTGGAGGTCCGGAGAAAAGACCAGGATGTCATCAAGATACACCACCACACAGACGTAGAGAAGGTCTTGGAACACGTCGTTCACCAATTCCTGAAAGACTGCTGGTGCGTTACACAGGCCGAAGGGCATCACACTGTATTCATAGTGCCCATCGCGAGTATTGAACGCGGTCTTCCATTCGTCCCCTGAACGGATGCGGACCAGGTTGTAGGCACCCCGAAGATCCAACTTGGTGAACACACGAGCTCCTCTAAGCCGATCAAACAATTCGGGGATGAGCGGCAGGGGGTACTTATTTTTCACGGTGATTTGGTTCAATCCCCGGTAGTCTATGCATGGGCGTAGGTCGCCCTCTTTCTTCTTAACAAGGAAGAAGCCTGCTCCAGCAGGAGAGGAGGATCTCCGAATGAATCCCCTTGCCAGGTTCTCTGTGATGTAGGTAGACATGGCCCTTGTTTCGACAGGAGACAGCGGATATATCCGTCCTCGAGGTGGTGTAGTTCCCGGGAGCAGGTCAATGGCACAATCATAAGGACGATGTGGCGGAAGTACCTCAGATTCCTTTTTGTCAAAGACGTCCGCGAAGGACCAATAGGCCGAGGGCAGTCCTGGTAGGGACTCTGGAACTGGAGGTCGTCGGATGGGTTGTATGGTCTTCAGACAGTTCTCGTGGCAAGAGGAGCCCCATCGGGTGATTTCACCAGTGCCCCAGCTGACTGACGGTTCGTGTGTCCGTAACCAGGGGAGTCCCAGCAGGATTTGATGTGACATGTGTGGGAGGACGTAGAGAGCGATGTTCTCAGTGTGCAGGGCACCGATACGCAGTTCCACCGGCTTGGTGATCCACGAGATGGTGTCAGAGAGGGGTCTCCCATCCACAGAGGCAATCACGAGGGGTTTGTCGAGTGGAGTAACAGGCACCTGGTACTTGTCCACCGTGGCCTGCTGGATGAAATTGCCTGCTGCCCCGGAATCGAGGTACGCCTCGGCCGTGAACCGCGTCTCTCCCGTTGTCACTTGAACAGTCCACGTAACCGGGTCTGAGAGAGTCCCAGCACCTAGGGTGGCCTCTCCTACCAACCCTAGGCTTTGGAGTGTCCCGGCCTCTCTGGACAGGAGCGTAGAAGGTGTGTGCCCTCTCCGCAGTAGAAGCAGAGGCCCTTGGCGAGCCGTTCTGCTCGGCGTTGTTCAGACTGCCGCACACGGTCGATCTGCATGGGCTCGTGGACGGAGACACCAGATGCCGTTGACTGAAGTACGGCGGGCTTCTGCAGAGGAGAGGAATGCCGTATCGGACGTCTCTCACGGGACACCTCTTTGGATCGTTCCTGAAAGCGGATGTCCACTCGAGTTGCTAGCGCAATCAGGGCATCCAGGGTAGACGGCACGTCACGACCAGCCAGCTCGTCTTTAATTCGACCCGAGAGACCTTCCCAGAAGGCGGCGGTTAGAGCCTCATTGTTCCACCCGAGTTCCGAAGCCAAGGTGCGAAAACGGATGGCATATTGACCCACCGTCAGAGTCCCCTGACGTAACCGGAGGAGAGATGAGGCAGACGCGGAGGCGCGTCCGGGCTCATCAAAGGTGCCACGAAATGCCTGCAGGAACTCCTGGATGTTAGTGGTCACAGGGTCCTCCTTCTCCCACAAGGGGTTCATCCACGCCAGTGCCTCACCCTCTAGATGGGACATCATGAACGCGACCTTGGCTTGGTCGGAGGCAAACAAATGCGGCAGTTGCGTGAAATGGAGGGAGCATTGGTTTATGAATCCCCTGCAGGTCTTGGGGTCTCCGGCGTACCGGGGTGGTGAGGCCAGACGAAGCCTGGAAGCATCCGAGGAGGCTGCCACGGGAGCTGGGGCCGTGGATCGTCCAGTGGAAGCTCGAGATGCCGAAGATGTAACCGACGCTTGTAGCGTGTTCAGGCGGGCGTCCACAGAAGACATAAAGTTCAGCATACGGGTCTGGGTCTCACGCTGGCGTGTGAGTTCCTCCTGCAAGGCCGCTAGTGCTTCAGCGGGATCCATGGCCTGTTCTTACTGTTAGGGCCAGGTGGACGGGCAAACCCAGGAGGTGGATCCACTGGGCCGAACTCCTCACTGAAGGCAAGGGGTCCGGTAGCCGGAGCACTACAGGTAGCAGGATAGTCCGTGCAAAATAGTAGAATGTAGAAGTCCCTGGGACCACGGAGTCACAGATGGTAGTCCGGGTGACGGAGCTCAGGTTCGGAGGCCAAGATGTTTCAGGCGGAGTCCGGAACCGATGGAGCGAGAGGACGGGTCACCACAGGGATCACAGATGGTACGGACTGACGGGATGGCAGATGGTCAGCGTGCGGGGTTCGGGAATCGGCCGGACCGGATGGCGAGGCAGGAGCGGCTCTAGAAGAGAGAGAGGTGAGTATATCACAGGGACAAGGAGACCTGACTCCTAGCTTAGGAAACACGAAGAACAGGCCCCGCCCACTTGGACATTAAACCCCTTTATACCCTGTACCTTTGTGTTCAATATTCTGTCTGTGGACGCTGGCCCTTTAAGAAAGGGTCAATGACCGCGCGCGCGCCCTAATGCGCATGCGCGGGGCCCGGGTGCCAGAAGCCAGGGCAGGGAGCGGCGAACAGGAGGCAGGGGAGCCGGGCCGGAGCGAAGCTGACAGCGGACGCTGGGAGCGGGGACCGGGACGCCTGGGGACCCTAGGTGAGGAGGCCTGGAGGCTGTGGAGCGGTGGACGCCGGACAGAGGAGCCGGGGAGCGCGCCAGGGAAGCCGGAGAGCGTGGCAGGGGAGCCGGGGAGCTGGAAAGGGGACCCGGGGAGTGCGCCAGGGAAGCCGGGGAGCGTGGCAGGGGAGCCAGGGAGCTGGACAGGGGACCCGGGGAGCGTGACAGATACCCTGAGACTGTAAAGGAGAAGTTTTGGTGGAGGCAATGTGTAGGCTGGGCCTGGAAGTGTTTTAGAAGATTATAGGTCTTGCCAGGCCAGGGCATGGAGACTGCATAGATGGGAGGAAGGACGTCTGAAAGTATGGAGGACTCAGATCACCTGTGCCATGAAATTAAATTGTAAGAAAGAGGGAAAGGAGTCACTCGTAGTGTGGGGGAGTGCAGCCCCTACTTAGGATGTTGCTTTACTGTGGCTTTAAGACTTGGTTGTACTGTGGCCTTAAAGGCCCATTTACACACAACGATATCGCTAACGAGATATCATCAGGGTCACAATGTTGGTGACGCACATCCGGCCTCGTTAGCGATGTCGTTGTGTGTGACACCTTTTTCCGATCAGTAACGATCGCAAAAAGGTGTCAAATCATTCATCGTGTACACGTCGTTCATTTTTAAAAAATCGTTCCTCGTTTGGAACGCAGGTTGTTTGTCGTTCCTGCGGCAGCACACATCGCTATGTGTGACACCGCAGGAACGAGGAACAACATCGTACTTGCGGCTGCCCGCAATGAGTAAGGAGGGAGGTGGGCGGGATGTTCCGGCCACTCATCTCCGCCCCTCCGCTTCTATTGGGCGGCCGCTTAGTGACGATGCTGTGACGCCGAATGAACCTCCACCTTAAAGGAGAGATTGTTCGGCGGCCACAGCGACGTCAGTGAACAGGTAATTGCGTGTGACGCTGCCGTAGCGATATTGTTCGCTACGGCAGCAATCACCCCATGACGCGCCACTGACGTGGGCGGGTGCTATCGCCCGCGACATCGCTAGTGATGTCACAGCATGTAAAGCCCGCTTAAGAGACTGCTTTCCTGCAGAGCACAATGGAATGATCCGCATTTCCCCTGCTGCTGTCTGTTCATTTGGTCTGCCCTGAGAAAAGTGCAGGCAGGACAGGATGTGGCAGACAGTGTGACAGAGTTCCAGGGCGTGAGAGGGACGCACACAGGAGTGTCGGTATCCAGCCTGCTAGTAGACGGCCTCTGATGAGCCCAACTGCCCAGAGAATCGTGGGAAGAGAGGTCCTGCAACGTCCTCCTGAAGTTAAGTGCGCACCACCGTACATCAAGCCGTAGAGCGGACCGGTCTTGCGGACGGAGCCAGGAATGTACGCCCGGGTGTGGCAGTTAGGGAACTATATTAGGCCTCCGTAGTCAGAGTGTGGTAGTCGCACGGTCCCTTGAGGGGTGGACTAGTTAGGATAGAGGACATAGTAGGATTTTTTAACGTTGAATATATGCATATCGCTGTTCTGCTGTTAAAACTATATTGCATGCTGCACTAGTTGTGGCGACGTGGTAAGTCGCTTCAGCTAAAGAGTATACTGAGGGGTGTTTTCCTGCCTTTATTCCTTTCCCCCCTCCCGCTGCTTGGCAGCTTGCACTTGTTATTCCTTCCAAATAAACATTCCACCTGGTTTATCCGTGACTTGCTCTAAAGAGCGGAGGGCCCTCAGTTCATCGCTTCAGTAGTGCAGATGAACCAGCTGATGAGGCAATGAAAGAGTTGTTACACTCACCTAATCCGTTGTGTATAGCAGGCACAATTCTGATAAGCGTATGGGTGGACACCTCCGTTCGCTGAAGCCATGCTCGATAATTCTAGAAGTGAAGAAGGTAAAGCTTTTTTTCTAATTGACTCGTTCACTTTTGTCACAGAACCAATTGAAGATAGTAAAGGAAGTTTTGTATGAGTTCTTTATTCCTCCACACAATAACAACAGCAACGTTTTGACCTGTTTAGTCTACTCTTTTTCAGTCTCAGAAGAAGTTTGTGCCATCACATGTAATCATTAAAGGGTTAATCTCATGGTATGAAACAGAAGAGAGAGGAGCAAAGAGAGTGGAGAGCAAAGAGTGAGTGGAGAGCAGTACTTTCATGAGGATGTGTGTTCAGAGTAGAGATGAGCGAACCGGTCGTGGTTCGGCTCGAGTTCGGTTCGTCGAACGGAGGTCCCGTTCGAGTTCGGTTCGTCGAACGTTCGACGAACCGAACTCGAACTGCATAGGAAACAATGGCAGGCATTCACAAACACATAAAAAACACCTAGAAAACACCCTCAAAGGTGTCCAAAAGGTGACAAACAACTCACAACACAACACAAACACATGGGAAAGTGACAAGGACATATACTCATGCGAAAACAAAAGAGCTGGACAAGGAAAAAGAGGAGGAGACACAGATATAGGCATGGCACGCCCTTCTAAAATCATGTAAAACACCGCAAGCTGACTCCAATCAGAGTCTCCCTTTTTTCCAAAAATTGGGCCACACAGACACCCACCCCCTTCAGTGGCAGCAGTTGTGCCCCAGTTGTACACTTCACAGCTAGATTTGCATCAAGCACATTCAAAAATACGCCATTCTTAACCGTCCCCAGGATGACACCGAGGTAGGTAGATAAAGTCTTTGCTGAACCATGACTTGTTCATCTTGGCTCCTTTTTAAAAAACACTGTAAGCAAGGGTTACTCCAAGCGGAGTCTCCCTTTTTTCCAAAAATTGGGCCCCACACACACCCACCCCTTCAGTGGCAGCAGTTGTGCCCCAGTTGTACACTTCACCGCTAGATTTGCATCAAGCACATTCAAAAATACGCCATTCTTAACCGTCCCCAGGATGACACCGAGGTAGGTAGATAAAGTCTTTGCTGAACCATGACTTGTTCATCTTGGCTCCTTTTTAAAAACACTGTAAGCAAGGGTTACTCCAAGCGGAGTCTCCCTTTTTTCCAAAAATTGGGCCCCACACACACCCACCCCTTCAGTGGCAGCAGTTGTGCCCCAGTTGTACACTTCACAGCTAGATTTGCATCAAGCACATTCAAAAATATGCCATTCTTAACCGTCCCCAGGATGACACCGAGGTAGGTAGCTAAGTCTTTCCTGATCCCAGCTCTGTTCATCTTGGATCATTTTTAAAAACAATGTAAGCAAGAGTTACTCCAAGCGGAGTCTCCCTTTTTTCCAAAAATTGGGCCACACAGACACCACATCAGTGGCAGCACTTGTGCCCCAGTTGTACACTTCACAGCTAGATTTGCATCAAGCACATTCAAAAATACGCCATTCTTAACCGTCCCCAGGATGACACCGGGGTAGGTAGATAAAGTCTTTGCTGAACTATGACTTGTTCATCTTGGCTCCTTTTAAAAAACACAGCAAGCAAGGGTTGCTCCAAGCGGACTCTCCCTTTTTTTAAAAAATTGGGCCACACAGACACCCCATCAGTGGCAGCACTTGTGCCCTAGTTGCAAACAGGATGTTTTGATTTGCATCAAGCACATTCCAAATCCACAAGCATTTACTCTCCCCAGGATGACACCGGGGTAGTAAATTCCTTGTGGATCCATGACTTGTTCATTTTGATGAACGTTAGTCTGTCCACATTGTCACTGGACAGACGCGTGCGCTTATCTGTCAGCACACACCCAGCAGCACTGAAGACACGTTCAGAGACAACGCTGGCAGCTGGACACGACAAAATCTCCAAGGCGTAACTGGAGAGCTCTGGCCATTTTTCAAGATTTGAAGCCCAAAATGAGCAAGGCTCCATTTGCAAAGTCATGGCATCAATGTTCATTTGGAGATACTCCTGTATCATCCTCTCCAGCCGTTGACTATGTGTCAGACTTGTTGTCTCTGGTGGCCTTGCAAAGGACGGTCTAAAAAAAATATGAAAAAATTACATAAAATTGCTGTTACCAGCACCAGATACGGTGCTGCTGGTGCGGCTAGACTGTTGAAGATGACGAGACCGTCCCATGTTTGTCAAGTTACAACTGGGAGATTCACTTCCTGCACCTGCACGGTTGTTTGGTGGAAAAGCCGAGCTAAGATCGAGTAACAGCTTCTGCTGATACTCCTGCATACGTGCGTCCCTTTCTATGGCTGGAATTATGTCACAAAATTTGGACTTGTACCGGGGATCTAATAGTGTGGCAAGCCAGTAGTCATCATCACTTCTAATTTTGACAATTCGAGGGTCATGTTGGAGGTAGTGCAGCAAGAAGGCGCTCATGTGTCTTTGGCAGCCATGCGGACCAAGTCCACGCTGTGTTTGTGGCATAGAGGTGCTAACCGTTCTTTCTTCCTCTGACATCTCCCCCCAACCTCTTTAAACTGAAATTTGACCAAGGTCTCCCTCATCCGCTGAGTCTTCCATGTCCATGGACAGTTCGTCCTCCATTTCTTCATGTTCTCCTGCACCTTCCTCAACATTTCGCCTGCTACCATGCGCCCTTGTTGATCCCTGTCCCCCATGGTCCCATGCCTGCCGCGTTGGTGATGATGAACGTCTGGACCTTGGTGATGTTGTTGTCCCTTGCGCATATGAATCCTCCTGTAGTTCCTCCCCTTCCTGTTGTCCCACCCCCTGACTCCGAATAGTGTTTAGCATGTGCTCCAGCATGTAAATGACTGGAATTGTCATGCTGATAATGGCATTGCCAGCGCTAAACATATTCGTCGCCATGTCAAAACTGTGCAGAAGGGTGCATAGGTCCTTGATCTGAGACCACTCCATCAGGGTGATTTTCCCCACCTCTGCATCTCGTTGGCCCAGGCTATACGTCATGACGTATTGCACCAGGGCTCGGCGGTGCTGCCACAGTCGCTGTAACGTGGAGAGTCGAATTCCAGCGTGTCGCCACTTCGCATTTCAGGCGATGAACCGGCAGGCCGAAAGACTTCTGGAGCGATGCAAGTCGCTCAGCTGCAGCGGATGAACGGCGGAAGTGAGCAGACAGTTTTCGTGCCCTGGTCAGAAGGCCATCTAGGCCGGGATAGTGTGTTAAAAATTGCTGGACAACAAGGTTCAACACGTGAGCCATACAAGGCACGTGTGTCACCTTGCCCAGGCGAAGGGCCGCACCCAGGTTTGCAGCATTGTCGCACACGGCCTTACCAGGCTGCAGGTTGAGTGGAGACAAACATTTATTAAACTCCAGAGCTGCCCACAACTCGGCCGCTGTGTGACTCCTATTTCCAAGACATGTCAAGCTAAAGACCGCCTGATGCCGTTGCGCTCTGCTACCAGCATAGTAATGAGGGGTGCGTGATTCCTTCTGCGCAGTGAGAACGCTGGTGGCCTGACCAGGCAGGCTTGGGGCGGAGGTGGAGGACCCAGATGAGGTGGAGGAGGCAGAAGCAGTGGCAGAACTTGGACAGACAGAGGATTGACACATCAGTCGTGGGGATGGCAAGACTTGTGCAGCAGACCCTTCACCATTTATCACCATAGTTACTCAGTACACAGTCAGCGACATGTAATGTCCCTGTCCATGCTTACTGGTCCAAGTATCGGTGGTGAAATGCACCCGTTGACACACAGAGTTTCTCAAGGAAGCGGTGATGTTGTGTGCGACATGCTGGTGTAGCACGGGCACACCTTTCTTAGAGAAGTAGTGGTGACTGGGCATCTGGTACTGGGGCACAGCGACAGACATAAGGTCCCTAAAATTCTGTGTGTCCACCAGGCGGAAAGGCAGCATTTCGGTAGCCAAGAGCTTACAGAGGGATAAAGTCAACCTCTTAGCTTTGTCATGGGTCGCAGGAAATGGCCTTTTATTTGTCAACATCTGAGGGACAGAGATCTGGCTGCTGTGTGTAGACGGTGTTGAGTAGGGTGTCCCTGGAAAAATGCAGCTTTGTGAGGAAAGTGCAGGCGTAGACATGATGTTGCCTTCATCCAACGTTGGTGCTATCGATGTCTGAGAGAGCTGTACACACGCACTTGTTTCCCCTTCCAAACCAACTGACAACCTACCAAGCAAACTGCCTGTTGCGGTTACAGTGGTGGAAGTTGTGCGTGGAAAAACAGGTGTGACAGCTGTCCCCACAGTCCTAGAAGATGAAGAGCGCGCGGATGCACTAGAAGGGGCAGGCCGTGGATGGTTCGCTCCGCTAGGCCGCATTGCAGCACGGTGAGCTTCCCACCGGGACATATTATATTTATTCATGTGACGATTCATGGAAGAAGTTGTCAAACTGCTGAGGTTTTGACCTCTACTAACAGAATCACGACAAATTTTACAGATCACTTAAGTTGGGCGATCTTTTGCTATGTCAAAAAAGGACCAGGCTAGGCAAGGCTTAGAGGGCATGCGACCTGTTGATCCACCCCGACTAGTGCTCAGAGGCAGAGTGGTGGCTGAGGATTCAGTTGTAGACGTGCTACCGGTACTCCGACTCTGTCCAGGAAGGTGCAAGGTAACTTTGTCATCAGATGCATCCTCCTCCACCACCTCTGTTGACCTCCTCGAGTGCCTGACTGTGGGTTGACAGTAGGTGGGATCTAGAACTTCCTCATCAATTGTTGTGTTTGCACTCCCCTCACCCTCAGACCGAGCCTCTTCTTGCCCTGACCGAATATTTAAGTTGTCATCCCAATCTGGTATCTGCGTCTCATCGTCATCAGTATGTTCCTCATTGTCTATAACAACAGGTGTTACAGTTGATGAAAAGGGGTCAACATTATGCTCAGAAACTTGGTCCTCACGGCCTGAATCAGAGTCACAAAGGCTCTGGGCATCACTGCAGACCATTTCTGGTCTGTACTCACTGTAGCTTGGGAGCAGACCTCTGATTCCCAGGCTATTGTGTGACTGAACAGCTCTGCAGACTCAGCCATCTCAGTTCCACCATACTGTGCAGGGCGGATGGAGACTTCAGAGCTGGGAGAAAGCAAGTTTGATTGGGATGACAACTCAGAGGACTGGTGTTTTTTGGATGCGGTAGTTGAGGTGGCGGAGAGGGCACTTGTTGGACCACTTGAGATCCATTCAAGCATTTTCCTTTTTTGGCCATCATCTACCTTTGTTCCAGTTGTCCGTGTCCGTAAAAAAGGGAGCACATCGGATTGTCCACGGTAAGTAGTAGACATCTTACTTTTGCTGGAAGATGGTCTATCTTCAGCAGATGTTAATGGAGCTTTGCCACCTTCCCCATGGACAAACCCTTTTTTTCCTTTTCCAACACGCCTCTTCCCCTTTCCACCAGCATCTGTCAATTTGCCACTCATTTTGATTGCGACAAGATTGTGCACTTAAAATGTGGTAGTAAAAATTGAGAGGTGGTGTAGATTGCAGCGGTGGTCTATCTTTATTAACAGCAGAATAAACAACAATAATTATCACTGACAATGCAACTACGGCCCTTAAACTGGCAGCAGTGTTTGCTAGTATAATGGCTTAGTAACAATGAGTTTGAGTGTGCAATGCAGGCAGAGGTGCTGCAAATATCTTTGCACTTGTGGGACGATACAGAAGTCCAACAGCCACGTTTAGGATGCCACTAAGTTCACTCAGTGTTTGCTAGTATAATGGCTTAGTAGCAATGAGTTTGAGTGTGCAATGCAGGCAGAGGTGCTGCAAATATCTTTGCACTAGTGGGACGATACAGAAGTCCAACAGCCACGTTTAGGATGCCACTAGGTTCACTCAGTGTTTGCTAGTATAATGGCTTAGTAACAATGAGTTGGAGTGTACAATGCAGGCAGAGGTGCTGCAAATATCTTTGCACTAGTGGGACGATACAGAAGTCCAACAGCCACGTTTAGGATGCCACTAAGTTCACTCAGTGTTTGCTAGTATAATGGCTTAGTAACAATGAGTTTGAGTGTGCAATGCAGGCAGACGTGCTGCAAATATCTTTGCACTAGTGGGACAATACAGAAGTCCAACAGCCACTTTTATGATGCCACTAAGTTCACTCAGTGTTTGCTAGTATAATGGCTTAGTAACAATGAGTTTGAGTGTGCAATGCAGGCAGACGTGCTGCAAATATCTTTGCACTTGTGGGACAATACAGAAGTCCAACAGCCACGTTTAGGATGCCACTAAGTTCACTCAGTGTTTGCTAGTATAATGGCTTAGTAACAATGAGTTTGAGTGTGCAAAGGGCAGGAGGGTACAGTGGCAGGGTTGTGGGTCAGTGTAGAGGAAAGGAAGCCTGCCTTTCTATCCCTCCTAATGGGGAAATGCAGCGAGGAAATCCCTGACCTTAGGTACACAGACGCTGTCATCTTGTGTAGCTGTTAAACTCTGTTTTCACGGACCTGTCACCTATGGCTCTGACCCTGCCGGTATGAGCCCTTAAAAGGACTGATAGAAAGTGCTATCCCTATGCTGTACAGCACTGTGTATGGAGCGTACCCAGCAGTATTGGAGATAGGCGCTGTGCCAGCGGTGACTGACACCAAGGACGCAGAAGAGATAATGGCGTCCGGACGGGCAGATACTCGTTTTTATAATGCAGGGACATGTGACATGGACATCCTATCACACATGCCGTTGCTTCTCTGGCTAAAAGTCCACTTAGCTGTGTGTGTGTCTGGGATTGGCTGACATGCTGGCCCGCCCCACTACACGCGCGCGATTAGGGAAGGAAGACAAGGAAAAAAAAAAAAGTGCGATCGCCATTATACAAACAGCAGTGATCTGAATGCGCTGTTCCCGCACACTATACACTGAAATTTCATAATAGTGTGAGTCACAGAGTGACTTACACTATAACAGCGGAAAGCCAGCTAGTAATTAGCTGGTCTTTTTGCTGCTAGAACCGTTCTCGAACGTATCTAGAACTATCGAGCTTTAGCAAAAAGCTCGAGTTCTAGTTCTATCTAGAACAGCCCCCAAAATCACTCGAGCCGCGAACTGGAGAACCTCGAACCACGAACCGCGCTCAACTCTAGTTGAGAGTGACCCTTTAAAATTGTGCTTCTCTTCGAGACAGGAGTTGCAACCACTAAGCTTTGTGCCTGAGACCATCTTGCATCAAATTACACAGTATTCTCAAGTTTAGTTTTGTGAAGTGGACTTACTCCTTCCCTATCTACACTAAGAGGTTGGACGTCCACCACACTTTGCTAATGCTGGCCTTCCGTATGCCAGCATTAACGTAACTCCTCTACCCCAACAGATATGAATCAAATTTGTTGTGTAATTACTGCACAAAAATGTAATTAATGTTTTTGGGTTTTTTACTTAAATGTGTGTATCTTGGGCTAAAAATAGTTTTTACCCTTGTGTTTCATTAGAAATGTTGCACCATTTGGCTTTTAAGGCTGTTTCACTCTTTCAGATAAGGAGTCTGTAACTCTTTTTGTCTATGTATATATATACACTACAGTTCAGAAGATAAGGGTCACTTAGATATTTCCTTATTTTTGAAAGAAAAGCACAATTTTTTAATGAAGCTAACATTAAATTAAACTGAAATACACTCTATACATTGTTAATGTGGTAAATGGCTATTCTAGCTGCAAACGTCTGGTTATTAATGCAATATCTACATAGGTGTATAGAGGCCCATTTCCAACAACCACCACTCCAGTGTTCTAATGGTACATTGTGTCTGCTAAATGTGTTAGAAGGCTAATGGATGTTTAGAAACCCCTTGAAAACCCTTGTGCAAGTATATTAGCACAGCTGAAAACAATTTTGCTGATTAGAGAAGCTATAAAACTGACCTTCCTTTGAGCTAGTTGAGAATCTGGAGCATTCCATTTGTTGGTTCCATTAAACTCTCAAAATATCTAGAAAAAGAGAACTTTCATTTGAAACTCTAGAAATAGCCAAGAAACTGAAGTTTTCCTACAATTGGGTGTACTACTCCCTTCAGAGGAGAGCATAAATAGTCTATAACCAGAGTAGAAAGAGAAGTGGGAGGCCGCGCTGCACAACTGAGCAACAAGACAAGTACATTAGAGTCTCTAGTTTGAGAAATTGACGCCTCACAGGTAATCAACTGCCAGCTTCATTAAATAGTTCCCGTAAAAACCGCCAGTGTCAGTGTCTACATTGAAGAGGCAACTGCAGAATGCTGGCCTCCAGGCCAGAGTGGCAAAGAAAAAGTCATATCTGAGACTGGCTAATAAAAGGAAAATATTAATATGGGCAAAATAACACAGACATCGGACAGAGGAAGATTGGAAAAAAAGTGTTATGGACAGGCGAATCGATGTTTGGGGTGTTTGGATCACAAAGAGGAACATTTGTGAGGCGCAGAAATCCTGAAAAGATGCTGGAAGAGTACCTGGCGCCATCTGTCAAGCATGATGGAGGTAATGTGATGGTCTGGGGTTGCCTTGGTGCTGGTAAAGTGGGAGATTTGTACAAGGTAAAAGGTATTTTGAATAAGGAAGGCTACCACTCCATTTTGCAATGCCATACCCTGTGGACAGTGCTTGACTGGAGCCAATGTCATCCTACAACAGGACAATGACCCAAAGCACACCTCCAAATTATGCCTGAAGTATTTAGGGAAGAAGCAGGCAGCTGGTATTCTATCTGTAATGGAGTGGCCAGCCCAGTCACCAGATCTCAACCCTATAGAGCTGTTGTGGGAGCAGCTTGACCATATGGTACTCTAAAAGTACCCATCAAGCCAATCCAACTTGTGGGAGGGGAGAAGCATGGGGTGAAATATCTCCAGATATATAAATAGTGTATATATTTTTTTTATTTTTATTTATTTTTTTAGAGAGCTCTCATTTTTAACACTGACATTTTTTTCTTTTTTACAGGCTAATAATTGAAATCAACAATGAAAATTCTACAAAAAAAATACAACAAAAAAACGTGGCCCCGATTCATCTACAGCGGTGATTTTCTAAATAAATCAGAAGCGCCTAATGAGTGGTGTGTGCCTCGTCACAAATCTTACCAGTCACAGAGGGGATTAAGATTTCTGGCACACTTGGTCTTGAATTAGACGAGCTATGGTGTTTCTCACCCACCGACCCCCTGTTCCACCCATTTTGGTGGAGCAGAGAGAAACTGGCATGAAAATGAGAAAAGTAGTAATATTTTTGCGTGACTTTAAGTTACAGAAAAATATTTGCAACTTTTCAACACAATCTATTCCAGAATTCTGGAATAGATTCCAGGACCTGTGTTTTAGGTTTAAACTGGTATAATAGGTCATTACCATATAATGTACCTCTTAAATGTAGGCCATCATTCTGGTGCTACAGCCATAAGGGGCTCTATATCTTTTGTCCCCTAACCACACATCATGCTGCTATTGGCTTCAAATCACTGGTTTATATAGTGGCAATGTGGACATTAATGTGGATATCTTATATCTGAAGGTGTAGAAAGGTCATATTTCTTGAAATTTTTGCCAAATAATCTGACATACTATATTTTTCGGATTATAAAACGCACTTTCTCCCAAAAATGTGGGAGAAAAATGAGGGGTGTGTCTTATAAGCCGAATGTAGCTCACCGTGGGGTGGTGGAGAATGGTCACAGGAGGCAGGGGTAATTCTGCGGGCTGTGAACTGTGTGCTGTGCCGTGGGCAGTGCTGGTGCTCGCTGCAGGCGGTAATGGTGCTTGGTGGGGAGGCAGGGGCCATCGTGAAAATGTCAGTGGTAAAGGCTTCAAATAATTGCACCTCGAGTCGCCGCGTGCAGATTGAGCTCTTAGTTCAAGATCTCATCTGCACATGCGCCATCTCCCAGCTGCGGAAAATGGTGCCCGAAGGTGAGGCATGCACAGATGAGATCTCGGATCGTCATTGAGCTGATAGCTCAATCTGTGCACGTGCCAACTTCGGGTGCCATTTCTTTAAAAACCCGCACTGCCGACAGTTTCTGGATGTTCCAGCACCCGCAGCAAGCATTCGGGACACCTGCAACACCACCCACAGTATTGCCCTACTCCACCACTGCCCTTGCCTCCTGTGACCTCACTCCACCACCGCTGTTGCCCCCACTCCCTGGTAAAACACCACCGGATTATAAGACGGACCCCATATTTTATTTTTACTTTTTGTTTCTCTAAATTTGGGGTGCGTCTTATAAAACAAAAAGTTGCGGTAAGGCCACTCTCACATATCCGGCTTTTTGCCGGATTGCCGGTTCCAGCACACACCAGTACATTGTATACAGTACAGTGGCAGCACTGTAACTTCCGAGTCACATGCTCCGGTCACATGACAGCATGGGACCGGAGCTTGTCGCGCTGCCACTGTACTGTATACACTGTACTGGCGTGCGCCGGAAGCGGCAAACCGTCGAAAAGCCGGATGTGTGAAACCGACCTAAGTGATGTGTCATTTCTTGGGCTGCTTGCTGTAGTTTTGATAAAGTATGGTTCATTAGCAGGGAATTATCACGAGAGGACAAGTAAATCTTCTATCATGTAGTCCAACTCCGCCTCCACCATTGAATGACAGGTTTCTGTGTACACTGTGCAAAGACTGAAAGAAGTCAGTGGTGAGGCGGGGTTATACAGAGCTCAGCATTCAGAGATCTGCATGCAGCTCAATAATTGATACATCATTAGAATCAGGGTCTCGGCCCCTACATCATACTGCTTTCAGATCAGGCAGCAAAAATCTGGTGGCATTCTCCCTTTAAGCTTCTCAGAGAAGACTTTTGAGAGTTTTTGCTTGAAATTCAGGTGGGTTCTCGGTACACACAGGCATACTTTATAGAGCAGTAAAAAAATGTGTAGTTGAAACATAAGAACTAAAGTAACAGATCGTACAGCAAAAGATATAAAAAATGTATCAATAAACAGCAGGAGGAATCACAGTTTTTGGGAACATAGATCAATGGCTTCGTGGAAAGGACCATATGTGTTTCCCAGGTGGAATTCTTTTTAATATAGTTGAATAGCTTTACACAGGCATTAATGCGGATGTTCCCAGTGCCCCCATTATAAATCATATGCGTAATTAGTATTTAATTGCTATTTCTTTAGACTCACACTGCTTCAGTTTTCATTGTGATTACAGAAAGTTAGACATCATGGTGTCACAGATAACAGCTTTATAATTCAAAATACAGAAATACGGGGGTATATTTAGGAAGTAATTTGTTTATTACTGGGAGTACTGAGCTTCGTCAGACAAAACAGGAATTAGAAGGAACAATTATTGGTTTTCTCTTGCAACTTAACAATTGTATAATTGAAATAATATAGACTGCAAAGCAATCTCAAGGCATTCATGGCTCAGATAGGAGGAGACAGGTGGGTCCATCTTCAAAAAAATAACCATGGTTATTACTTGTTATTGTCAGGGGAGGATCTAGTTGACTATTCATGTTCCCTACTGCCACTGCATTTTACCAATGAACTAGATAAGTGACAAATAAATTCATGCAAATCTCAATACTGGAAAGCTTATAATTGCTTAGAAAAGGAAAAGAGAAAAGACCCTGCTGGCCATCAGAGCTTACACTCTGGAGGAGAGAGAAGAGCTCGCTGGCCATAAGAGCTTATGTAGTACTCCACGGGACCTGCAGGGCTACTCGTCACCGGGCCAGTGGTATTTAGGGTTGCTGTGAATGGCCTGACCTGGCTCTGTGGTCCCGTTGGCTACAGGCAAAGAGAGTCCAAGGGGGATGGGGGGTTCGCTTTGCAATGCCACCCATGATGTGCGGCCAGGGATTAGCAGCCGCTGCGAGATTTCGCTCTCCTCTGAGACTGATGTTACCGCAGCCCAGATAGTCCAGCTCCCCACAGGTGGAGGGAGCCCCAGGGAGGACGGTGGTGACGGGGGAAGGGCCGTTGGCGCCGAAGCGCGGGGTGGTGGCTCCGGCAAATCAGTCTCACACAGGGGCTGCGGCTCCAGGTATTTTACTCACAGTTCGTGTGCTGTGCCCTCAGAGTACCGGTCATCACTGTGATGGGCCCCAACCCATCCCGGATGAAGCAGAGGTCACCACCGGTGTTGTGAATCGTGTGAAACCTTCCTCCTTGCACCTTGTAGTGTGGATCCCCGTGGCGTGAAGCTACTTTTGGGACCCCAGTGTCCTCGGCTTTAGTTGCCGTCCCATACACAGGCAGCGCAAAACTTGTTATGGACCCGACCGTGGCCATGGCTCTTGTCTCTATCTGCTGCTGTGCCCCGGGACTTTTCGTGGTGGGCAATGGGACGTGAAATCCCCTTTCCCTGCAGATTTGTTAGAGTCCATGAAGGTTCCCCTAACTGAGGGCTCTGCACCCTGACTGGTACAGGTCCCGAAGAGGCTGTTGGGGGCTCACCCTCCGGCTACCAAGTTGCTCCTCTGTCTCACAGCTCCACTTGGTCGTCTCCTGCTTCTCCCAGTCCGCCCTATGCAAACTCAGTGCAGTGTCATGGCCCCTGGTCCTGAGACTAATTCCTCCAGCCTCCCATTCCCAGGACCAGTCTGCTAAATACTACTCTCCTAAGGCTGTCTGCTCTCTTCTGCTCCACAACTGTCCTGAGGTCAACTAAGTCTGTTCACTCCCTTCCCAGGCAGCCCTCACCTTTTTGATGACTCATCCTGCCCGGGAATTTCCCAGCCTTTCTTCCTGACTAATGTAAGTGCTGGCTCACTAACTATTTTATATAATAGTTTAAGTACGTGTATCGTGTAAGCCCCAATCACCAGCAGTTAACCTCCTCTTACCCGGAATAAGAATTACACCTTAAGACAGATGCAATACTTTGTGGCGACTGAAGCCTCTGGGGCGCCACATTCCCCCACAGCAAATCGCAGCACTCCCGGGCTGCAACAAAACAAAATTAGTACAGAGCAAATTTTTGTTATGCATATAAACAATTGAACATTCTTCCCTTTATGGGAGGCAGGATCACTTGAACGTTTCAGACATCATTACTCTTATCAGTGCTATAAATCCTGAGACATTTTACACAAAAAGCAGAAAAAAGAAAATAGCAAAAGAGCAGAGCAAAATAGCATATTATAACTCTATAGCTGTACATATTAGCACCAATCAAACTTTTCATCAGCAGGGTCCATGGTGTCAAAAACCGGTGCTAGTTGTTTACAAAGGCAGTCCTGGCCACGCATATCATGGTGGCCCAGATATCCACTTTGTCAAGCAAAAGAAAAAAAAAAATTCTGTACTTTCTATAAAGGCTACCAAATGTGTAACGATGTACACCTTTTTCAAATACATATTTACATGCCTCCCTGTTACACTACAAGTGCACAATGCCGCAGCTGAGGGCACTCTAGACATCCAGGGTTGGGGGCAACAACAGAGCCGGTCTCAGTGTGGGCCGCACCGCCAGAGTTACTGTTGGACAGCCAGAGGAGCACAACGCTTCTACCCCGTGCCCCAGGTCCCTCCAGTCACCGCTCGCCACTGCCGGCACCTGCTCTGTCCATGCCACTATCCCATCTTCTCCTCCGTCCTGGGGAGCCGGAGGCTCCCGGCTCTCGTGGTAAGTTTTGGTTTTCCATAGTCATGTCCGGTAAGTCTTTGGTAGTGGGGCTCTCTTTCGCTCTCTTTCTTTGCTCCACCCATGATGGCATACCCCTTCCTTTCCCGCGCTGGATGGTTAAGGGCGGGCAAACAGTTTTTGTAAAATCCATGAAGGCGCACAGTACCCATTGTTATGGGCTCGCGACCCTGCTCGAAGCACCAAATTTAGCCCCCCACGGGACCTGCAGGGCTTACTCGTCACCGGGCCAGTGGTATTTGGGGTTGCTGTGAAGGGCCTGACCCGGCTCCGTGGCCCCATCGGCTACATGCAAAAAGAGTCCAAGGGGGTTGGGGGGGTTTGCTTTGCAGTGCCACCCATGGTGCGCGGCTAGGGATTAGCCACTGCTGTGAGATGTTGCTCTCCTCCGGGGCTGATGTTACCACAGCCCAAAAAGTCCAGCTCCCCACAGGTGGAGCAAGCTCCAGGGAGGACGGTGGTGATGGGGGAAGTGCCGTTGACGCTGAAGCATAGGGGGTGGTGCCGGCAAATCAGAGTCTCACACAGGAGCTGTGTTCCAGGGTTCCAGGTGTTCACTTTAGAAGGAGGTCAAACTCCTTCTTATGTAACAATTTAGGTTTTCTTCTACATTGCAAATAATAGTATGTGAAAAAGGACACCTTTTTAGGTTATTTATATTCACTTGAGCATGTTCTACTCTCCGGACAATTTTCGCAAAGGCATCTTTTAGCCTATTACAGGATCCTTTTGGCCTATGTTTAGGCTTCATTAGTCAATATACTTTTGTATGATTTGTATGAAGAGGTGGATCTCACTTTGTTCGTCAATATATACTGTATGTGTATATATATATATATATATATATATATATATATACAGTAGTATATGTATTTGCATGTGTGTGTATGTCTATATATTCAGTATGTGTGTGTGTGTGTGTGTATATATATATATGCATAAATATATATCTGCCAAGACATACGAGTATTATAGAGCTGATATATTCCTGTCATGCACGTGTCTGAAAGGGGTTAACAAAATACCCTCAAACCCCCAGTAGGTGTAACTACACACAGGGTTCACAGGAGTCACGATACAATTGAGGTCTGCAGCTGAACCCTTCACTCCCTGACGTTCCTTTATGGGTTCTTTCAACCCATCGCCGACCACGTTTCTAATAGTTCAGTTGCCCTAAACTCACCCTGGCTAGTGAGCAGACCTGCAAGATTGCTAGTCTTGCCACTGCAATAAAGAAACACAAAGGTAGGAAAACAGAGGAAATAAACGTTAAAAAGGAAAACGCTCCAAGCAACTGCTGCACACAAGACAAACCTCTTCCAGATCAGGCTCCTCCCAAAGTGGACTACATAGACAATGAATCCTCATTTCTATCACATGTATCAGCTGCTCAGGTACATGATCTTATATAGTGAAGGGGAGTGAGCTCAAAAAGCTGCACCTGAGATTGAAAGCTACAACCAGAAGCCAGGCAGGAAAGGGTGCTTAACCCTTACAGCACTACTAGCAAGATGTTATTCATGTAACAGCAGTGGATCTATCAGCATTGAGGAGCTGTGACCTTGTGATACTGACTTGTTTCGCCAAGAGATAGGGGGTACTCAAAACCTGGCCAATAGGGTCGCTTCTAGAGGTATCACGGTGGCGTGGCCCAGTCTGTGATCCCAGGCTCCACAACAAAAAAAAAGGGGAATATGTACAGTGGAGATTGTCTGTGACGCCACCCGTGGGTTGCGGTGATGAGATGGTGGCATCGCCGCTGCCTCTGAGGACTGTGCCCGGGACTGATGGTGTGGGGCAGCAAGGTGGGATCCCCTCCACGGGTAGGGGAGTTGTAGTCCCGGGGTCCTGTTAGGAGTTGTGGTGGTGGCAGGGCTTGCAGGGATCAGCACACTTACAGTTCAGTTGTCCTGGTGCTGTGCTGGATGAGGCTGTATTGATGTGGAGGGTCAGTAAACACAGACCTCTTTTGTAAACAACTTGCCAAATGGCCGGTCACCTTTAGCGGGTGTCTTCGGTCCCACACCCAGATGTACAGCCAGGGGCCCTTCCTTCCACACTCTCTGTCTGTCTCTTTCTTGTCTGGACTAGTCCGTTTGAACGGCCTCCAGATCTGGTCCCTCTCCCAGCACTGGCGGGCTACAACCCTGTTCCGGTCGCCTCAGGATCCCCACGATCGGATCTTCATTGCCTGTGGCCCTCACGGCCACCTAGTCTGGTAGTCCAGGCTCCAAACCCGGCTACCACCTTCTCTCCAGGGAGCTCCAAGCCTCCCCTGTCAGCTCTCCACTGCCTAAACACAAACTGAAACCTGACTCCTCTCTCTCTCTCCCTTAGCTCCTCCCGCCCCCACTCCCTTTTTCCTGGGGAGGGGGTGAGTAGAGCCTGATTGGCTGGTGTACATCTGTGTGGGGGATTGTGTAGCTGCCAAGGAGAATTAACTCTCTCTGTGACTATCTGGTTTTGCCAGGGCGTCACAAACTCACCAGAGGTCTCCCCTGGTCGGACACACGCATAACAATTCCAAAGTATTGCCAAAAAGCTGTTTACATCAGATATATATTTAGTGTTTTATCCTTTAAGATAACATGGATAAAATCATCCTTTAATTAATATATCTGTGAAAGCTTAACAAGCTTGTTTGAAAAATGTAAGTGTGCAACCATGTTGATTTGAGTTACATTTCAGCAATTGTGACAAGATGGTGGACCCTTTCTTCTCAAGAAAGCTGAGACGCTGCCATAGGTGTCGGGTGGCAACTTGGTTCCCTCTCCCAATTCTGAACAAATGCATGCTAGGGGAAATCAAGGGAGGTCATAAAGAATTGCTGTCAGCTGAACAAGTTATGGAAGGTGAGAGTATTAGTTTTACTTAAATAGGTTGGCCACTATTACTTAATTGATGACCTAACCTTATATTAGGCCATCAATATCTGAACAGAGGGGTACCCATGCTGGCATCGGTCGGAAGTTCACGGATGCTGCCGAAAACCAGCAACTCTCTCATTTCTATGGTGGCTGTGGTCAGGTGCATGAGATCCACCTCCATTCAATCAAATAGTGAGTGGAACTGTAGTACACAGCTACAATCATTTTGATGGAGTTGCTGTGTTCTGGTAGCATCTGAAAACTTCCAGCCAGTGTCGGTAACAGCTAATCAAGTATCAAAAAAACTGGCCAGCACCTCCAAGAATAAGACAAGTATAAGGTGTTACAAGCCAAGACAATTAGTCAATATAACCAAAAAAATACAGCTGTAATTTGAAATGCTATAATATGTAAACATTGAATATATGAAATTGGAATTGTGTTACTGTTATAAAAACTTGCTAAAAATTAGGTACTTAGAGCACAAATTCATGGCGAACAACAGCCAGCGATAAGTTGTACCCCTTTGTTAGAATGCTAACCTTATATGCCTCTACCCAAAGTGAAAGCCTACAATAAAAAGGGCAGACAGGATCAAGGTCTAATTAAAAATGCCCTTGGCTGATGAGAGGAGTGCTGCTCAGTCAGGAGGAAGTGTACTACAAATGTCGAAAAACTGTCCAGCACCTCCAAAGATAAGACACGTGTGAACAGGTGCAATGCCATGCTCGGAGTAGGAGGTGTCCAAACATACTGAGTGACAGCTGCGCTCAGACTCACAGATGTCTACTGCTCTATACAATACAAAACAAACAAGGGGGAGTTTTATAACAGTGGGCCCTGCAGCTAGGGAGAGGGGTGAGGGGACACTTCATGGACTCACCTCAAGCTGTTTTCTGAGCTCCCTAGCATTCCTAAATGGGATGTTTCGCCGAGCAGGATACCTAATCCTTCACTAGCCCTGCAAACACCCTGGCTAGTGAGATGGCCGTCGAGAGACACTAGCTTCACTGCTGTACTAATCAACAGGAAGGGAATGTAGACAGACAGGGGGATATGACACAACACAAACTTGATAGCTGCTACAACACAACTCCAACAACTGGAAAAGCAGCCGAAATCCAGCATCTCCTAAAGACATGCAGTCACCTAGGTGGTCAGGAATAGATGGTTCTATTTCCGGTGAAAGCTGAAAGATGGAGATGTTGAGGAGAGCCATTAGATCAAATACTTAATTAACCTCTTCACAGGAGATTGTGGGAAATGTGTCAATTTGCCTTACTTGAACCAGGTTTTTCAGAAATAACTAAGATGGCCACCAGATGACGACATAGACCCTCCCATTATCATGGATCCACCAGATGACGACATAGACCTTCCAATCATCATGGATCCGTCCAATGACGTCATAGACCTGCCTACGATGACGCCCACCAGTCAGCTCATGGACTAACACATTGTTCAACCCACTGACCAATGGACACATCCAAGTATGCCCACTGTAGGGCTGACCATGCCCCTTTTCCGAGATTTTATAAAGGCATGATCTTGAATAAAACTCTCTGGTCTGGGCCGACTTTGGTCGAGGAAAGACGAATATCTGACTGTGTGTCTGATGTGTGTCTGATCTCATTTTTCAAGCATACACTCGATCCACACCAATTAGAATAAGGCAGTAGGCAACTTGTGGAATTTTGTAAGAGTTCACCCTAACAGAGAGGCTACTTAATGGAGATGGGAGGGGTAACACACCGACTGCACATACGGTGATTAGCTAGGAACTGCTAGCAGGAAAAACTGACATTAACTCCTGAAGTGCCAATCTCTAAATATATTCCCCCCAAGTTTTTTGGTTTTACTAACAGATGATTGTCGGTCACATCCTCACCTATAAGCCATCAATTAAAGAAAGTATATGCCAATCTCATTAAATGTGTATATTTTTGGTTAAAAAGCAGTTTTGCAATAGGGTTTAACTGAACCGTTTGGCTTCTGCGGCCTCTATTACACTCGGCTGCATCTGATATGTGTCACATTATCTCCTCACCACCAGGAACAATGGTGCCGACATCGCTGAAGTTTTTTGGTTTTTTTTCAAATTAAGTTGTGAATTAATAGAGGTGGGTTTTCCATTACTGGATAACCCATTTAAAAATACATTATTTTGGTTGAGTTTGCTGTTTGTGTGGGATTGAATGTAAAATTGTCACACTGTACTAATGGAGACGCTGAAGCTACAAGCAGTATAGCTTCAGAGTGCAGTTAGCAGGCAAACCACCAGAGGGCATTAGGGTAGTCAGTAAACCAGGTCAGCAGCAGGAGGTCTCATCAATACCACAGGGATAATCAAATCGTGGTCAGGTGATAGCCAAGGGTCAGAAGCCGGGAAGTCACATATGCAACAGAGGGGAGTGACAGGGCCGAAGTTAGGAATGAAGATACATGTCAGATGCTGAGAAGTCCAAGTACAAACAAGGGAGGAGGATAAACAGGTTGGGACCGGGATAAGACAGATAGGGAAGGGTACACAATAGACAGGAGCGGGTAGTCAGGGATCGGGACAGAATGATGAACGAGGAGAGTACAGGTCAGAACAAGGTAGCTGGGATTCAGGACAGATCGGGAAACTCACCAGAGCCAGTAACCCATGCTGCAGAGCATAAACTATCACTGGCGCTGAACCGGAGGTGCAGCACCAGGAATTGGCGTTCAGGAAACCGTAGTGAGGCAGGGAGGCGTTAACCTTTGACATGACCAGGCCAGAGCTGGATGAAATAATCAAGCCACAGTGGCTGATACAGAACTGGATCATGACAAAAATTAAACAAAACTTTACTTGGTTAAGCAACTTAAGACACCACAAGTAAACATAGAAAAAGTCCTGTTTCGTAATATTATTCTTTTTTGAAAATCTTTATTTGGGGAAATCGGAGTTTTATGTTTGTTTTATATTACACTTTAGAGGATGATCTCCTTATTACAGAATTTAATTTGTGAAGCAATTACAGTTAAATTGTTCTACTGCATTCCCAACCTTTAGACAGTAAACAGCTATCTTTTGTCACAGACACAAGGATTTAATTGTCACACTTAAATTAAAAGTAAGTGGAGAGATAGACTTAATTCAGGGAATGAAAAAGTCAAAAAGGATCGTCTGTGTTTATTGATCAGCTCTTTATGCATTCTGCTTCGACTTAAGTGTTGAACTAAACTCATTACCACAAATCATTTAGCTTGGATTTAGAAAGATATATGTTCTGCGGTGGCTTAATTATGTAGCGTGGTGGTTGGCAATAAAGTTTGCAAGAAAACCCTTTTATTGAAACTTTATTGCTATAAAAGGCATAAAAATAATGCACACCTAAAAAGTAAAATAGACTGCATTTTATATGTATTGTACAAATGTGTTCACCCTTATCTTTCTGCAATTTTCAGAAAGAACTTCAATTTCTCGCAGTGCAAATTTAATCCACTATTGAAACATGCTAGCAAAACCCAAGAGAGGCAGTACCTCATTAACACCACTGGTTAGTCACATATAAACACACACAGCATAAACCACTAGTCATCGGCGTACATATTATTGGTGGAATTGGGTATTGGACAGAAAAAGGCCCATATTGTTTTGCCATAGGGGCCTTTTTCTCTCGTAGTCCACCAGTGCCACTAGTAAAGTATCATGAAAACACCTTTTTATTTCAAAGTTGGTTATCTCATACCAGTCATATAAAGATATGAGAAGGAACAAGGGCGGAAATATCATTGTTGCAAGTTGTGTGGCTTCAGAAGGGCCCAGAAGGTAAGGTGGCCCATTTCTACCCCCAAAGCAGGTGGGATTGTCCATTTTGATGAGCTTTTGGGCTGCAGAGTGTCACAGGTGACAGTCATGTGGTTTCTGGCCATAGAAGGTCACAGTGTTTGGCTGCACAGAATGCTCGCTAACTTTCCATTGTTCCTGCTGTCAGAAGTCATTGGTATAGGTAGCTTTCCTGCTGGATTCATCTCTCTCTCTCTTTTGGACCCACCAGGAGCTCGCTTTCCACCCAGCTGCTGATCATAAGCATTCTCTTGGTGCTTAAAGAGGTGGTTCACTACTCTGCAGTAGGGACTACATCTCTGTAAAACTGATAGTGGAGGCTTTTTCTAAATACCTTGTGTTGCCAGTTCTGCCTCTGAGCGGCGCTATCGCCGTCTGCTCTTCCCCATCACGTGACCCCCCGCGGGTTCTGTGACCTCTGGGATTCAGTGATGTCAAGGTCAACTTCCAATTGACCCGACATGATCACAGCCTGCCCAGTCTTCCTGAGTGACTGGGCTGTGGGTTGAGTTTCACCGCTTGTCACAGCTCAGAGTCACAGCCCAGCATCTCCCTGCTTGCGGCGCTCTGCAGTGAAGAAGAGTGCACATGAGATACTGGGCTGTGACACTGGGCTGTGATGAGCGGTGAAACTCTACCCACAGCCCAGTCACTCAGGAAGACTGGGCAGGCTGTGATCATGTCAGGTCAATTGGAAGTTGATGTGACATTACCAGATTCCAGAGGTCACACAGGAGTCATGCGATGCGGAAGAGTGGATCGTGATAGGGCCGTTCTGAGGCTGAATTGGCAACACAAGGTATTTAGAAAAAGCCTACTATATCAGTTTTAAAGAGATGTGGTCACTACTGCAGAGCAGTGAACCACCCCTTTAAATATCCCTTCCTTCCTTGGACTGGTGCTGGTGATATTTTCCAGTATATTCAAGTCTTGGTTGCAAGCAGGTGGCTTGTACTCCTCTGTTGTATCATTGCTGAAAACTTTGTTGAACGTCTACTGGTGTCATCTGTGGATAAGTAGTTCCCTCTGTGTCGTCCTTGTGTCTTCTATAGTGTTAAGTGGAGTTGACGAAGAGCTCATCCCATCCATTCTCTATTTAGGGTCCAGCACTAGGTATACATAGGCACAGGTATCCGACTCGGTGCATAGGTGCGGAACCTATCTAGGGTGGTGAGGGACCCCAGGGACCAGCAGTAGGTTTGATCAGGAGTCACAGTCTTCCCTTTCCCTAAAGACAGGGTTTCCCTTCCCTTTTACCATTCGCTTGATACTTCCCCCTACCTAGCGTTACACAAAGGTCCCATATTTTGTTCTTGCATCGGGACCCTTTTCTGTCTGTATCCCCAGTGAAGAGGAAAAAATGTCTGTATCCAAAGATGCACTATGTAGCAAAAAAATGTTAAAAAGTTTCTGCCCAATGTAGTTCAAAGTCCAGAGGGCTCAACCATACCAGATACCCCCAGCCTTTAGGGAAATGAAATTGAAAACTATGGAAACAGGGCATGTTACTTTGCTGGTGTCAACTGAGATGTATAAACCATCAGGATGAAAGAAGGGTAGAGTAGTTTTTCATCTTATATAGTTGCAAAAAGAGATTGATACTTTTGAAACATTTAAAAAAAATATTCGGCAATGCAAATTTGCCCAAAAATGTAGACTTTTAGGATTTTTAAACCTGTTTCGGGCAGTTCTACCATAATGACGCCCAGCAATTTTTTTCAAAAGGGGTGCCATTTCTTATGCCAGAAATGTTACTCCTTTTTACTGCTGGGGGCCATTTGGAATTCTTTACCAACCTTCAGCGACCACACAAAATTATGAACTTGAAAATGATCCTGCTGTATTTGGTCAAACAATTAATTAATTCACCTCTATTGTGGTGGCTGGAGCTGCTTCTCTTTGAAGCAGCTGTGATGTTCAGTGATATTGATCTTGTTGTTTCTCACAACTACTTTTCCAGGTTTGTCTTGGTATGGAGAGGCTGAGGGGATAGACATTACAAGGGATGCTGGGACGCCTAAATTACAGGAGACACAAGGGCACATACATCACAGGAGAGGCCAGGGTACGTACATCATAGGAAAGGCTGGGGCATGTACATCACAGGAGAGGCCGGGGCATATACATCACAGAAGAGGCTGGGGCATGTACATCACAGGAGAGGCTTGGGCATGTACATCTGAGGAGAAGCTGGGGCATGTACATCTTAGGAGAGGCTGGGGCACGTACGTCTCAGGAGAGGCTGGGGCATGTACTTCTCTGGAAAGGCTGGGGCATGTACATGACAGGAGAGGCTGGGGCATGTTAATCACAGGAGAGGCTGGGGCATGTACATTACAGGAGGTGCTGGGGCATGTACATTACAGGAGGGGCTGGGGCATGTACATCACAGGAGGGGCTGGGATATATAAATCACAGGAGGGGCAAGGGCACAGACATCACTAGGGGAGCATGTATAGCACTGAGAGAACACAGACAGCACTATCGGTGGCACAGACAGCACTTGGGGGACACAGAAAGGACTGGGGGACAAGGACAGTATTGGCAGTGGTGCGGACAGTACTGGCGGCAGCATGGACAGCACTAGGTGGCAGCACTAGAGAGGCACAGACAAGACTGGGGAAGCATAGACATCACCAGGGGCATGAATAATAGTGGCGAGTACAGAGTACTGGGGAGTACACAGTACTGGGGGGCACACAGCACGGGAGTACAAAACACTGGGGAGCACGGACAACATAAGGGGGCATGGACATGACTAGGGGAGCATAGATATCACCAGGGGGGCACAGACAGCACTAAGGGGCACGGACAGCAGTGGGGGCTACACAGCACTGAGGGGATACACAGCACTAGGGGGTACACACAGTACTAGGGGTACACACAGTACTAGGGGTACACACAGTAGTAATGGGTACATAGCACCGGGGGGACATCCACCCACTTCATCCACATCTGTGCCTGTGCAAAGAACTTTCCGGTTCATGCAGGCGCACTTATTTATTCAGCTCTGCCCACAATAGGGCAGAGGGAATTGCGCCTGCGCAAGCCGGAAATTTGTCTGCGCAGACGCAACATATTTCCCGCCTATATTAAGAAAGAAAGAATGAAACAGAGCAAAAACAATTTGGGGGGGGAATTGTGGTCCGGTGGCATTGGATATTGGAGTGACATTGGATATATATATATATTTTTTTCATTTTCAGGAATGACAGTGTGAAATTATGTAATTGCAATAAACTATCCACACTGATAAGATACCATATAAGCATATCTTATTAGAAGCGTCTATGATTTCCTTCCGCTAATTTCGGAACTGCGGGTAACCAGTATGAATTAGACCCTGCACAGAGTTAATATATAACCAATATTTCTTACGGAAAAAAAAAACAGACTGAGGCAGAAGTCGAAAGAAAATGCCAGCCGAAGAAAACTCATTTCTACCAATAATACTGTTGTCACAGAAATAAAAAAGGACAAGTATTGAATGTTTAGTCGAACTCCAGGATACAGATTTTATTGCCTGAGCAAATGACTACAACACTTTAGAAGAAATGACCAAGTTATTAAAATTGATTTCCAGTCACTCAAGTAGTAAATATAACAGCTGAGAAACCTTTAATTAATATTCGCTGCCCTTTGCTTATATTGATGAATCAAGTAGGGTCACCTGGGGAAAAATCGGCTATTACGTTTACGAAATCGAAGTTTTTTGGCTTGCCGGGAGTTCTTGCATGTTTTACTTGACTTTCGAAAAGATTGCAAAAAAAAAAAATTCCGGGCCGGATGCCAGGAGTGCAGAGTAACAACTAATACTTAGTGTATAGAGAGGACACTGCTGGCTAGCACACCCATTAGATTAAGAATGCATGGTCACACACTGACAGCGCCGGCAAACCTTTTTAATTGTGCATCCTATTTGCCCCTGATCTGTATATCTAACCCGCAGAGAAGAAAGACATTTAAGTATTATCAAGGAAGCTTTATAATGAAGCTGATACCTCTTTTGTCTTTCCTTGCACCGGTTACGGCAGAAGGGATACTAATTAGGGAGTGAATTATTAGTATCCCATGGTGCTCAGTGGGAGAATTAAAAATGAGTGCAGTTTGTTGCTCGTATTTTGGAGGACCGGCGCTCGTGATAATATATTCTTGTTTCTAGGTAAGCAGCAGGGGAGACCTTTTATTATTATAATTGTTGTATAATTATTGGCCTTTAGGTTAGCTATTGTCAAATAACGAGCCCGGAACAACATTTTTTTAGTCTCGCAAACGGCACAAGAAGGAACATGTAATGTATATTCCTCGATTCCTTGTAACCGTCTGTTATATACTTTTATTTGGAATCTTTATTTTGCAATACAAGCTTTCATAATGGTGCAGAAAGGCATATTACAGGGTGCCATAGCAAACTTAATATAATAATAACAACACAAAAAACTGGAGTAACACATCCACTAAAAAATGAATACTTTATTTAAAATTACAGGAATATAGCAAATATAGAACACGTTAACATGGATCAGGTTTCTTCACATCCCACTAGTGGGGAATCTTAGGAAGAAAAAACTTATCTAAAACATGGGACATATATTTAACTAAGTAAGTCAATCACTGAGTGAGGCATGACATCATTTGAATTCATCTATACACTTAAATACTGCAGTAAAAAGACATAAAAAAATCCCACTCAGTAAAAGTACATACATAAATCATAGCATCAGCTTACCCATGGTAGATGGGAGAAATCCCCCTAGAGACCACTAGTAACCCAACGCGCGTTTCGCCTGGTGGCTTTCTCAAGGGAATGTAAGCTGATGATCTTTTTACTGAAGTATTTAAGTGTATTGATACATTCAATTGATGTCATACCTCACTCAGTGATTGACTTAGTTAAATATATGTCCCATGTTTTAGATGGGTTTTTTCTTCCTAAGATTCCCCTCCCCCACTAGAGGGATTTATGTTTGACACTTCCTCTGTGAAGAAACCTGATCCATGTTAATGTGTTCTATATTTGCTATATTTCTGTAATTTTGAATAAAGTATTCATTTTTTAGTGGATGTGTTACTCCATGTTTTTGTGTTGTTATCATGATCTGTGGGAGTAGATTCCACGAAATATTGTTTAGGAGAAATATGTAATGCTATACCCTATTGTTGCATATTTTTGGCCCCGAGATATTGGTGCTTAAATTGTATATTGCTAATAAATGTAATATAATTCAATTCAACCCACCATTAGGGAGTTATATGACCCAAAAGATTACAACACCACCACAATCAATATAGTTACTCCAAAACCGTTAATTAATTTGTTATAATTTTATTTAGAAAAATACAAAAACAGTTTATTATGGTAAAAATTATTACAATGAGGGGTTAGGAGTTAAACACATAAGTCACAAAATTCAATTTAGTCCATAGAACGATAAGACAGAGTGAGGACACCAATTACAGCCCTATAAAAAGGACTACACCTCAATATCTGAGGCTGCACACGCACAACAGTATATACATATGGATAAAGGGTAAACGTAATATATGAAGGTGCACCATTACCACCATTTATTTACTAGCTATCCTGTTAAGAATTACCTGCCAATTTATGATTCCCTTGTATCCTTTCCATGTGTTGGAACATTTCTTAGTGTTTGTTTTAACTTTGAAAAATGTTTCTTTTAGGAAACATCTATCACTAGGTCAAGAGTGGGACGTTTTTGATATTTTGTTTTTGTTTGTTTTTTTGTTTATTTGTTTTTGTTTTGTTTTTGTTTTTTTCATTACATAGGGGGCGTGGCTCACAGGATAATAATGCAGAGCGTCCTTAAGACACGCCCCCGAGGATCCTGTGAGCAACACCCCCTGCTAAAAACTATACAAATTAGCAGTAAATAAAAGTACTATATCTCTAAAATAATATGGCGTATTGGGAAAAGAAAAAAAAAAAGATTAACAGGAATAAAATAAAAGTATCTAATTTTTATGGTCTGTACCGAGAGGGTGGGGCTCACAGGAGCAGCCTAAAGACACGCCCCCAAGGATCCTGTGAGCATCTTCCCCTTGCTAAAAACTATACAAATTATCAGTAAATAAAAATACTATATCTCTAAAATGATATGGCGTATTTGGAAAAGAAAAAAAAAAGATTACCCAGGAGAATATAGGGAATACATTAAGAGCGAAAACTGTATACTTTTGACCTGGTGACAAGAACTCTTTAAACTTAAAAGCAAAATGTACTATCTTAGGACATGTGCGCACATGTGCGTTTTGCATGCAATTACGCAGCGCTTTGCACTGCAGCGTAAACACATGCGTTCTGCGTCCCCAGCAAAGTCAATGTAATTTGTGCAAATTCCATGCGCACATTGCGTTTTAGAACGAAGCGATTTGCATGCTGAAATTTGTGGCTGAATCGCTGCGTTCAAAAAAAGCAACATGTCACTTCTTTTGTGCGTTTTGGATGCTTTTCCATCTCTGTCTGTAGTAGAGCAAGCATCCAGAGCGCATGAAATCTGCATCCATTCTGCATTCAAATTACATCCAAAACACAGCATTTTGGCTGCGTTTTGAAACGCACATGCAGTGACAAAGCGCTGCAGAATATTTGTCACGGCAGAACGCAGACGTGCGCACATAGCCTAAAAGTGTTTCAGATAGACTGTTGGGTAAGTTCTTGAGAAAAAAAACACAATTTCTGGCCATTATGTGACTTTTGTCCTGCATATTGACCAGTTATCCCCTCTGCAAATTTTACTAAAATGACGGCTAATCAGTAAACATTTACTGATCAGTGGTTAATCCTGAGCTGCTGAAAATGAAAAAGAGAGTCAACTCTAACTTTTACTATATACTGCAATGTGATAGAATTTTAGAATAAAGTGAACACTGCAGTCTCCTTTTGAAGCTTACATATACCTAAGCTTTAAAGGAATAAAAAGATGGGAACTACTGATGGGCAAACCCAAACTGTAGTTTTTTTTGTTTGTTTTTTTAAACTGCATACAGTGCACCCCAATTTTGATACACAGTCATATCAAAGCAGATACCTGGGGTTAGTATTCCCAGGCTGAGGAGGTCTATGGTTATTGGACCCACCCAGCCTAAAAATAGCTGCCTGCAGCCACCACAGAACTGTCACATCCATCAAATGCAACAATTCTGGCACTTTACTTGGCTCATGTGGATTGCCCTGGTGGCAATCGGGTTATATAAGGGGTTAATGACAGCTATGAGTTGTCAAAAAATCATAGCTGTAAGCAAGTCTGAGGTTAGCAATGGGGATGGGTTATAAAAACCCCTCATTACTAAACCTGTAAGTAAAAAAAAGTAAACACAAAACACACACAAAAATCCTTTATTTAAAAAAATCCTCTTTCTCCAATTTATTAACCCCAAAACACCCTGCAGGTCTGGTGTAATCCACACTATGTCCTATGACGATCCCACCTCTGCTACATCTGAAGTCACAGTGCGCGGTCACATTAGGAAATGTAACCACTCACTGCGGCCTCTAAGACACACTGACCAAGCCACAGCTATGAGCGGTGATGTCACTGAGTTCACCTGATGTCACAGTTGGGATTTCCATGGTACCCCAGGTGTGACCTCAGGTGAGGTGACCTCTGGTGAACTCATTGAACTCAGTGACCTTACCTCAGGTGAAGTCATTGAACTCAATGCCAAATTACCAGATTAGGAAAATTTAGTATTGGGTGCAGACATTTGTGCACCAAATCTGCATCTCATGGCGAAACAACACAATGAAACTACATCAGAATGCATGTGGTTTTCATGCATTTTTTTGCCAGGAGATTCAGATTTGGTGTATAAATGTCTGCACCCAAATACTGAATGTGCACACATTGGCTAATCCGGTAATCCGGCATTGAGTTCAATTACGTCACCTGAGGTCACAGGTTCCCACAGTACTCCAGCTGTCACCTCAGCTGAACTGACCTGAGGTGAACTCAGGGACCTCACCTCAGGTGAAGTCATTGAACTCAATGATCGATTACCAGATTAGGCAATCTGTGCACATTGAGTATTTTGGTGCAGACATTTCTACACCAAATCTGAATCTCCTGGCAAAAAACCGCATGACAACTACATGCATACTGATGCGGTTTCGCTGTGTTGTGGATGGAGAAATAAAGTTATGACTCTTAGAAAAGGAGAGGAAAAATAAAAAACGGAAAATCGCCGTTATGAAGCTGTTGAGGGCTATGACAAAATATTGAAGTTTAGTCTTTGTCACACTTTACTGGCTTCAAAATGATGACTATGCTCTTTAATCAATGTTCAATGTTTAATTTTTTTTTTATAAATTATTCAAATGTATCACTTGTTATTGTCAATATAAAGCGTTTTTTTGTAGGTTGATTTGGAGTCGAGAATATTGTTCCTACATTTTGTTTTCTCGGATTTGTACAGCAGTGTGATAACAATACATCTCTAGTCCTTGTAAAGATTACACTTTGATCATATCTGTGGACTGAAATCTTCAGAAGGTGGATCAAGGGGATAGCTGTTCCGCATGGCGAGCTGGCTTCAGATGGATTAAGGACAAGGTGCTAGAATTAGGAAATCCAAATCTCCGCGTGCTCACCGTATATACACCGCTCAAGTAATGCCGTGAGTTTTAGGTCTTCAGACATATAGTTTTCTACAGATGGTTCATGTAGGGACATCAACGTTTACCAATCAATATAATCTCCGATGGCAAAAACATTGAGTCAAAGCTAAAATTGCAAACCTTTTTAGTCCGATTAATCATTTATTGCATAACCTTACAACGACAATGAACACATCTGGGATGAATTCTCATTTAATTTATAAAATCGGCTTAGATCCCAGGTGTCTCGGGGTTTATTTACCGGAATCTCGGCACCTTTGTATATTTACAGGTATGTGACATTTAGCTGCAACAACACTTTTCCCTAAAGTGTTGAATATTAATGGAATTTTCCCTAAAACCGTTCCGAAAACTCTCTTCGGCATTTCTTTTTGAAGCTATACGGTAAATACTTCATTTCCAAGAGGCTAATTATGACTGAATAGCTAATTAAGCAATATAAGACTACAAGTATCTCTTCCGTAACCTAAATTATTGCTAATTTTCTGAATACTAAGAACAAAACAAAATCAGACATACATGCGAGTCAGTATCGGATGATTCAAGTTGTCTATATATCAATCATCCATAGAAAATGACACCGTAATCGCATAAATGGGAAGAAACTAATCGTAATGCTTCTGTTATTCAACACTGTAAGACATTCTTTAGACACATATTAAGAGTAAGAATTTCCATCTCTACTCTGTGACGTCTTATCTCTACATAATGACCTGCCTTCTTGTGTCTGTCTTACGGATCACTAATTGTGGCATTTTCTTTCAGAAATTATGTTCTAAATTAGTCCTGTGCCTCTCGGCAAATTTAAGATTTACATCCATTTAAAGGGGCAATCTTAAACTGTAATGCGAGAGAAAATAATCATTTCAAATAGTGAATTAATAAAATGCTATAGGAATGTATCAAATAGTAAAATGAAATAAGCTAAATAAAAAGCTAGATAAAAAAGTGGGTAAAAAAGTATTAAACACTTCACTAATTTTCAAAATATATTTGTAAAGGTGCTATTGACATGAATTTCAGACCAGATGTCAGTAACAACCCATCCAATCTACACAGGAATAGAAATCAAATAATAATAATGTGTAATAATTATTGATGGACAAATAGTAACTATTCATATTCAGATTATTTGTAACAAATCTCAAAGTACATGTCACGATCCCTCTGTGCAGGGTATCTTGCACACAGGTGATGTTTTGCTGTGTCTTCCTGAACTACAGAGCCGGCAGTGACATGTTTCTTTTGTGCAGAGCATCTTGCATTTGAAGATTCTCTGCTGTCTTTCTTTGAGCACTAGCTGACAGGTTGTTTGACAGCACAGGATTCCATGCAGGTTCTGGAAGGTGCTTTTACTCAGGTGTTCCACCTTCCTGGCAATTGCTCTTTTTCATTAGTGGGCATGCTCTCCCAGAACTTCGCCAGTCATACTCTCTGGTTCTGCAGTTGTGCTCTTGGCTTGTGCTGGTGCTTGTGTTCTTATCTAAGTTTTTTGACCCCGGACCATTGATTGACTGCTCTCTGCCCACTCACTGCTCTTGTTGTTACCGCCTGACTTCTGACCTCGGACCGTTACTTGACCATGTATCTGACTGCTCTCTGAATCTAATACATACTCTCCTGGAATTCTAACACCTGGCCTGTGACTTGGCTGTGCGTCTTCTTACTCCCTGTGTCCCATTGTGTCCTCCAGTTTTCTGACCCTGGCTTTTCTGACTACCCTTCTATCTACACTATCTGTAAGCAGTGACTAGCATTACAGTACTATAACGGTATTTGAGATGAATAACAAAACCTAATGCAAGTCCATGGGGAACTTGAGCATTTGTGGAATAGTATTCTGTATTTGGTAAACATAATCCGAATATGAATAGTTACTAGTTGCCCATCTCTAGTAATAATGAAAAATGACACAGGAGAAAAAGTATTGAACACATGAAGAAAGAAAATTGCAAAAAAAAAATTAAAAACCATGACACCAGCTGAAATCTATCAGTAATTAGAAAGCAATCCTGCCACTTAATGAAAAATAATATCAGCTGGTTCAGCTGATGTTCTGTAGAAAGGTGTCTTATTACCAAAGTGCCACACAAGAAACATCTTATGATGGGTAAAATTAGTGAGCTGTGTCAAGACCTTCACAACCTTATTGTTGCAAATATACTGATGACATTGGTTACAGAAGAATTTCTAAACTACTGAAGATTCCAGTGAGCACTGTTGGTGCTATAATCTGGAAGTGGAAAGAATATAATTTCATCATAAACAACCAGGTGCTCCCTACAAGATTTCAGATAGAGGGATAAAAAGAATTTTGAGTACAGTTGTTCCCAAGCCAAGGACCACCTGTGAAGAGCTTCAGAAAGAATTAGCAGGTTTAATTGTTTTAAACAAAACAATAAGTAATGCAATCACCCTCCATGGCCTGTATGCACGCTCACCACACAAGACTTCATTGCTGAATAAAAAGCAGATTCAAGCGCATTTAAAGTTTGCCCAACAACATTTATACAAGCCTGTGAAATACTGGGAGAATATAGTCTAGTCAGATGAGATCAAAATTGAACTTTTTGGATGCCATAATAGACACCATGTTTTGAGACCAAAAAGCAAATCACCGCAAAAACACCAACAACAGTGAAGTGTGGAGGTGGGAACATCAGGATGTGGGAGTGTTTTTCAGGATACATCACTTGCAAACCTTAAGGCCGCTTTACACGCTGTGACATTGCTGGTATTTGCTGGCGATGTCGAGCGCAATAGCACCCGTCGTACGGCCGATATGTGGTGATCGCTGCCGTAGCAAACATTATCGCTATGGCAGCATCACACGCACATACCTGCTCTGCGACGTCGCTGTGACCGGCAAACCGCCTCCTTTCTAAGGGGGTGGTTCATTCAGCGTAACAACGACGTCACAGCAGCGTCATTGAACCGCCGCCCAATAGAAAAGGAGAGGCGGAGATGAGCGGGACCTAACATCCCGCCCACCTCCTTCCTTCCTCATTGTCGGCGGCCGCAGGTAAGATGAGGTTCCTCGTTCCTGCGGTGTCACACATAGCGATGTGTGCTGCCGCAGGAACGACGAATAACATTGTACATGCAGCAGCAACGATAATTGAGAATAGGGGGCATGTCACTGATTAGCGATTTTGAACGTTTTTGCAATGATTCAAAATCGCTCATAGGTGTCATATGCAACAACATCGCAATATCGCTAACGCGGCCGGAAGTGCATCACAAATTCCGTGACCCCCAACGACATCGCTTTAGCGATGTCGTAGCGTGTAAAGCGGCCTTTAGATGATTGAAAGAAGGATGAATTGACAAATGTACCTAAGCATTCTTGGTAAAAACCTGCTGCCATCTACTAGAATGATGAAGATGCAGCAAAGGTGGACATTTCAGCAAGACAATGATCCCAATACACAGCCAAGAAAACTCATTTGGGTTCAGAGAAAGAAAATAAAGCTGCTAGAATGGCCGAGCCCATCACCGGAGCTGAATCCAATAGAACATTTATGGAAGGAGCTAAAGCTCAGAGATCATAGCAGGCCACAGGACCTTCAGGATTTTAAGTGTTTGTGTGTAAAAATGGGCCAAAATCGCACCTGAGCAATGCAGGCAACTAGTTTCTCCATACAGGAAGCGTCTTGAAGCTTTATCACCAACAAAGGCTTTTGTACAAAATATTAGATATATTTCAATAGCGTGTTCAATACTTATCCACTGTGACATTTCTCATTATTACACATAACTGAATTTAATGACATCTATGCTTTGATTTGTTTGCCTGTGTGGATTGGATGGGTTGTTACTGACATCTGGTGAGAAATTCATGCCAATAGCACCTTTAGAAATATATTTACTTAGAAAATTGGTGACGTTTTCAATACTTATTTCACCCACTGTATACTGATTTCTGCAAACTGCTGTAACCATATTTACAGGCTTAGTTTAACAGGCCACCGTGGCTTCATTCTAATGTATGAAGAGTAGGTGATTTTAGTAAGGAACCGAATGCAAGAATGGCTTTTTTTAACTTTCATTATTTTTAGGTTGTCTGCATTATTTTTGGACTAAGACATCACTGTGCATAATTCAGTTTTCATGCTTCCTATGGTGTAAGTGAACTATCCTTGCATTTTGCATTATGTGCATATTGTCTAGGGAGTATTATCTTTGTTTTTCGCTATACATAATGAACACAGTGATGTCAATGATACAATAATTTGGCACATAGTGATGTCAATGATTTGGCACACAGTCATGTTAATAATAATACGATGATTTAGCACATAGTGATGTCAATGATTTGGCACACAGTGATGTCAATAATACGATGATTTAGCACATAGTGATTAGAGATGAGCGAACTGGTCCCGGTTCGGCTCGAGGCCGGTTCGCCGAACGGGGGTCCCGTTCGAGTTCGGTTCGTCGAACGTTCGACGAACCGAACTCGAACGTATAGGCTAGAATGGGAGGCAATCACAAACACATAAAAATGCATTATAAATGTACACAAACAGTTAATAAACATTGCCATAACACTTACCGGTCCCCGCGATCCTTCTGCACTCTGTCTCCTGCCGCTATTCCATCCGATGATCGCTGAATCCTCCCGGTGACCTGCACTGCCAGCAGAGATGCAGGACCTATCGTGACGTCAAAATAGCCATGTGACCAGTCACGTGGCTATTATCTCATTGGCTACAGACTGGTCACATGACTATGACACGTCATGTAGGACCTGCGAGTGCATCTCTCCGGTACACGGTGCACATATGTGTATCGCCGTGTACCGGCGACATGCTCTAGCACACGGTCGACTCCCCGTTCCGTTAGGGACCGGCTGACACAGCCGGTCATTAACGGAGATCACCGTTGCCATAGCAACGCAGTTAGCGGTGACGTCACCGCTAACCGCGGCTCCGAGAGCACTGTTGCTATGGTAACGCGTCTGTCAGCGTTACCGCTAGCAGCCAGCACTGATCACTCACGGAGTGAAGGCTGCACGCTGCTTCCCGATTGTAGTGATGATTGTAGTGAGGATGGAGGTTCCCCAGCCCCAAGTGATGAGCTGGTGAATCTCATCCTTCCTCACTACAATCGTCACTACTACTACACTAGAAAGAAAGAAGACAGAAGAGCAGGATCGTGGAGGGCTGACAGGGGGCAATAAAGATGGAGTCTCTAATGTGTCTGTGTATTTATTTCTATTAAAGTATTTTTTCTCTGTGTGGTGTCTTTTTTTTAACCCTTTATTGGAGATTCTTAATGGCCGGGTCAAACGTGCCTGACATTAAGAATCTCTGGCTTAATACTGGCTGGTAAAACAAAGCCAGTATTAACTCATGATTACCCAACAAGCCACCCGGCTCCAGGGCTGTTGGAAGAGTTGGATACAGCGCCAGATGATGGCGCTTCTATGAGAGCGCCATTTTCTGGGACGGCTGCGGACTGAAATCCGCAGCAGAGGCGCCCACAAACCTCGGGCTAACCTGTGCTGCGGATTCCAATCCCCAGCTGCCTAGTTGTAGCCGGCTGGACACAAAAATAGGGCGAAGCCCACGTCATTTGTTTTTTAATTATTTCATGAAATAAGTGAAATAATTAAAAAAAACGGGCTTCCCTATATTTTTGGTTCCCAGCCGGGTACAAATAGGCAACTGGGGGTTGGAGGCAGCCCGTGGCTGCCAGCTGTACCTGGCTAGCATACAAAAATATGGCGAAGCCCACGTCATTTTTTTGGTGGGCAAAAAACTTCTGCATACAGTCCTGGATGGAGTATGCTGAGCCTTGTAGTTCTGCAGCTGCTGTCTGCTCTTCTCCATACAGACAGACAGCAGCTGCAGAACTACAAGGCTCAGCATACTCCATCCAGGACTGTATGCAGAAGTTTTTTGCCCCCTGAAAAAATTATGTGGGCTTCGCCATATTTTTGTATGCTAGCCGGGTACAGCAGGCAGGTATGGCTGCCCCCAACCCCCAGTTGCCTATTTGTACCCGGCTGGGAACCAAAAATAAAGGGAAGCCCTTTTTTTATTATTTCATGAATTTCATGAAATAATTAGAAAACAAATGACGTAGGCTTTGCCCCATTTTTGTGTCCAGCCAGGTACAACTAGGCAGCTGGGGATTGGAATCCGCACCACAGGTTGGCCTGAGCTTTCTGGGCCCCACTGCTGCGAATTGCAGTCTGCAGCCGCCTCAGAAAATGGCATTTTCATAGAAGCGCCATCTTCTGGCGCTGTATCCAACTCTTCCAGCACCTGCCTGCTATACCTGGCTAGCATACAAAAATATGGCGAAGCTCACGTCCTTTTTTTGTAGTTTTTTGGCAAAAAAAATAAAAAATGCTTCCCTGGATTTTCCATTGCCAGTGAAGGTAACACCAAGCAGTGGGGGTTAGCAGCCAGTAGCTGCTTGGATTACCCTTAGCTAGCAATACAAAAAATGCAGCGGGAGCCCATATATATATTTTTTAATTATTTATTTAAATAACTAAAAATAAAATGGGCTTCCCTGTATTTTGATTGCTGGACATCACAGTGCTGTAAAAATAAATCTTTAAAAAAATGACGTAGCGCTCCGCGGTATTTTTGATTCTCAGCGCAGATAAAGCAGACAGCTATGGGTTGCCACCCCCATCTGCCTGCCTTTACCTTGGTTGGCAATCAAAATACAGGGAAGCCCATTAATTTTTTCTATTTAAAAAATAGTTAAAAAAAAAAAATGACGTTGGGTCCCCCCATTTTTGATAGCCAGCTAGGGTAAAGCAGACGGCTGTAGCCTGAAAACCACAGCTGGCAGCTTTACCGTGGTTGGGGATCCAATGTGGAGGTCCCCTCAGGCTCTTTTTTATAATTATTTTATAAATATTAATAATTACACAATAAAAGTAGGGTCCCCCCCAAATTGGATCACCAGCCAAGGTAAAGCGGACAGCTGTGGTCTGGTATTCTCAGGGTGGGAAGGTCCATAGTTATTGGGCCTTCACAGCCTAAAAATAGCAGGCCGCAGGCACCCCAGACGTGGCGCATCCACTAGATGCGCCAATCCTGGCGCTTCACCCCAGCTCATCCCGTGCCCTGGTGCAGTGGAAAACGGGGTAATAAATCGGGTTGATACTAGCTGTAAAGTCACCTGAGATCAAGCCCAGCAGTTTGTGATGTCATGGCGTCTATTAGATACCCAACATCATAAACTGTCAGTACTAACAAAAACAAAAAATCGACAAAAGAAATTTATTTGAAAAAACAGTCCTCAAAACATTTCCTCTTTCACCAATTTATTGTAAGAAAAAAAATAAAGGGGTCCCACGACGACTCTGGACCGTCTAGAATATGGGGGGGAGACACTCAGGGAACGTATCCCCCATTTTCTAGGAGTGCGGACCCTTCATGTGAGGAGTGTGGGTGCAATGAATCTGCACTCACTCTCCCCGGGTCCACAGCAGCAGAGTCCATGTCGTAATGGTTGCTACCAAAGCTGCAATGCCCTGCTCATGAGGTAAGGGCATGCCTAATCAGGAGAACTACTGTAGAGGAAGCTCTGCTCACTGGTATATAGGTGCTCAGAGGTAATAATAGATAAAATTAGTGAGTAACCTCGGCACTCTATATCTCCCAGACTAAGTCAGTAAGTCACAATGGATAGTAATGCAAAATCACTCTTTATTGGTCCGTATTAAGAAAATTTTTTTTTCATAAGCATATATGTTTTTGTCCAAAACAAGTTACAAATGACGTTTCGGCCTGAGCCTTCGTCAGATTGGACATATCTGCATGTAATCATGAAAAATGACAATAATCAGTATCACATAAGAGTGAGAGAACAATAACATAAACTGGAACAATGTAGAGGTACAATTGGGATGCAGCAAAAAAATTGCAACACAGCAAGAAATGAAACACATGATACAAATGTCATAATACAGTACAAGGACAATATAGTAATGACAAATATGGGGTCAGAGTAGGCTTAGGCAGCTCTGGTACGAAAGAGATGTCAATCATAAAGTAACATGTGCAGTAGGTGTAGAGCTACAGTATGCATGGCAGAGCTAATGGGTAGACCGACCATAGAAAAAGAACGGAGAAAAAGTGGAGAAAAAGGGGAGAAAAAAGTGGAGAATAAGTGGAGAAAAAGTGGAGAAAAAGTGGAGAAAAAAATGGAGAAAAAGTGGAGAAAAAGTGGAGAATAAGTGGAGAAAAAGTGGAGAAAAAGTGGAGAAAAAGTGGAGAAAAAGTGGAGAATAAGTGGAGAAAAAGTGGAGAAAAAGTGGAGAAAAAAATGGAGAAAAAGGGAGAAAAAGTGGAGAAAAAGTGGAGAAAAAGTGGAGAAAAAAATGGAGAAAAAGTGGAGAAAAAGTGGAGAATAAATGGAGAAAAAGTGGAGAAAAAGTGGAGAATAAATGGAGAAAAAGTGGAGAAAAAAATGGAGAAAAAGTGGAGAATAAGTGGAGAATAAGTGGTGAAAAAGTGGAGAAAAAGTGGAGAAAAAGTGGAGAAAAAGTGGAGAATAAATGGAGAAAAAGTGGAGAAAAAGTGGAGAAAAAGTGGAGAAAAAAATGGAGAAAAAGTGGAGAAAAAGTGGAGAATAAATGGAGAAAAAGTGGAGAAAAAGTGGAGAATAAATGGAGAAAAAGTGGAGAATAAGTGGAGAAAAAGTGGAGAAAAAGTGGAGAAAAAGTGGAGAAAAAAATGGAGAAAAAGTGGAGAATAAATGGAGAAAAAGTGGAGAAAAAGTGGAGAAAAAAATGGAGAAAAAGTGGAGAAAAAGTGGAGAATAAATGGAGAAAAAGTGGAGAAAAAATGGAGAAAAAGTGGAGAAAAAGTGGAGAAAAAGTGGAGAAAAAGTGGAGAAAAAAATGGAGAAAAAGTGGAGAAAAAGTGGAGAAAAAAATGGAGAAAAAGTGGAGAATAAGTGGAGAAAAAGTGGAGAAAAAGTGGAGAAAAAGGGGAGAATAAATGGAGAAAAAGTGGAGAAAAAGTGGAGAAAAAGTGGAGAAAAAAATGGAGAAAAAGTGGAGAAAAAGTGGAGAATAAATGGAGAAAAAGTGGAGAATAAATGGAGAAAAAGTGGAGAAAAAAATGGAGAAAAAGTGGAGAAAAAGTGGAGAATAAATGGAGAAAAAGTGGAGAAAAAAAATGGAGAAAAATTGGAGAAAAAGTGGAGAATAAATGGAGAAAAAGTGGAGAAAAAATGGAGAAAAAGTGGAGAAAAAATGGAGAAAAAGTGGAGAAAAAGTGGAGAATAAATGGAGAAAAAGTGGAGAAAAAGTGGAGAATAAATGGAGAAAAAGTGGAGAAAAAGTGGAGAAAAAGTGGAGAAAAAGTGGAGCACCCTTTGGTGCCTTTCATGTGGCACTAAGGGGTGCTTAGCTTTGTATTTTGCCAAAAAAATGAAAAAAAAAATGACGTAGGGTTCCCCCTAGTTTTGTAGCCTGCTAGGGTAAAGCAGACGGCTGCAGCCTGCAGACCACAGCTGGCAACCTCACCTTGGCTGGTAATCCAAAACTGAGGGCACCCCACGCTGTTATTTTAAATTAAATAAATAATTTTAAAAAAAAAACACGTAGGGGTCCCCCAAAATTGGATCACCAGCCAAGGTAAAGCAGACAGCTGGGGCCTGATATTCTCAGACTAGGGAGGTCCATGGTTATTGGACTCTCCCAAGCCTAAAAATAGCAGGCCGCAGCCGCCCCAGAAGTGGCGCATCCATTAGATGCGCCAATCCTGGTGCTTCGCCCCAGCTCATCCCGCGCCCTGGTGCGGTGGCAAACGGGGTAATATATGGGGTTAATACCAGATGTGTAATGTCACCTGGCATCAAGCCCTGGGGTTGGTGAGGTCAGGCGTCTATCAGATACCCGACATCACCAACCCAGTCAGTAATAAAAAAAAATAGACGACAAACACATTTTTATTTGAAAAAACACTCCCCAAAACATTCCCTCTTTAACCAATTTATTAGAATGAAAAACAAATCCAGGTCTGGTGTAATCCAAGGGGTTGCCATGACGATCCACACTGTCCCAGTCAATGAAGAGCAGGATGTTCCCCATTGGCTGGGAGAGCAGTGCAGTGACCTGAGCTAACATCAATGGGTCAGCCCAGGTCACTGCAGGGGATGACAAGTGCTGCTGTCAGCGAGGTACATTACCTGCGCTGATCTCCAGCACTGCCGACAGCCCCTGTCACTGAGTTCAGTGACCGGCGCCTTCACAGCCAAATATCGCGAGAGGTCCGTGACGTCACCGCTAGTCAGTCTCGGGTCGGAAGCGAGAGGTGATGTGACAAGCGGCGGCCATGGAGGACAGTGACAGCGCTGAGGTCGGGATGGCGGGACTTCATCACCGCAGGTAAGCCGAGCGGGGGGGGTGAGGGGGGGTGGTGTGTGTGTGTGTGTGTATGTATGTGTACGTGTGTGTGTGTGTGTATGTGTACATGCCGCGGGCAGGAGGGGGCGGAGTGAGCTGAGCGGGAAGTGTGGGCTTCCTGCACGTAACTAAGATAAACATCGGGTTACTAACCAAAGCGCTTTGCTTGGATACCCGATGTTTATCTTGGTTACCAGCTTCTGGCAGGCTGCCAGCGATGGCTCCTGCACACTGTAGCTGTAAAAAGCCATGCTTTTTGCTGCTAGAACCGTTCTCGAACGTATCTAGAACTATCGAGCTTTTGCAAAAAGCTCGAGTTCTAGTTCGATCTCGAACAGCCCCAAAAATCATTCGAGCTTAAAACTGGAGAACCTAGAACCACGAACCGCGCTCAACTCTAATAGTGATGTCAATGATTTGGCACACAGTGATGTCAATGATACAATGATTTGGCACACAGTGATGTCAATTATTTGGTACATAATGATGTCAATGATACAATGCTTTGCCACACAGTGATGTCAATGATTTGGCATGTGATGTCAATGACACAAGTGATTTGGCACACAGTGATTTCAATGATAGCATGATTTGGCACACAGTGATGTCAATTATTTGGCACATAGTGATGACAATGACTTGGTACACAGTGATGTCAATGATACAATGCTTTGCCACACAGGGATGTCAGGGATTTGACACGTGATGTCAATGATACAGTGATTTGGCACACAGTGATGTCAATGATTCAGTGATTTGGCACACAGTGATGTCAATGATTTGGCACATAGTGATGTCAATGGCACATTGATTTGGCACACAGTGATGTCAAAGTTTTGGCACACAGTGATGTCAATGATTTGGCACACAGTAATGTCAATGATTTGCCACACAGTGATGTCAATGATTTGGCACGTGAAGTCAATGATACAGTGATTTGGCACACAGTGATGTCAATAATACAGTGCTTTGCCACACAGTGATGTCAATGATTTGGCACGTGATGTCAATGATACAATGATTTGGCACGTGATGTCAATGATACAGTGATTTGGCACACAGTGATGTCAATGATACAGTGCTTTGCCACACAGTGATGTCAATGATTTGGCACGTGATGTCAATGATACAATGATTTGGCACGTGATGTCAATGATACAGTGATTTGGCGCACAGTGATGTCAATGATACAGTGCTTTGCCACACAGTGATTTCAATTATTTGGCACATAGTGATGTCAATGGCACATTGATTTGGCACACAGTAATGTTAATGTTTTGACACACAGTGATGTCAATGATTTGGCACACAGTAATTTCAATGATACAATGATTTGGCACACAGTAATATCAACGATACAACGATTTGGCACACAGTGATGCAAGAGTACAGAGATAATGTTCTCTGACGTCACTGTATAGACATAATTTGTGCTTAGTGACATTACTGTGTGCATTATCTCTTTACTGTGACACAATGTGCATTAGATAAAGACAAAGGGTCCAAATTAAGGTGGCAAAATAATCAAAATCATTTTACCTTTTGAGCTCAAAGTGCAGGTGGTCATGGTATGCTTCTACACGGTGTTGTGCCGAGAGCAAGCACATAGCACAAATACAGAAGAAATATTAAAGAAAGAGACTCTTTGTCTAGACATAATACAATGTAGCAGTATCGCCTGGAGTTTTTCTTTTTAATTTCAATGCTTTTCTCCGAAAATGTTTATTTTGTCAAGCTGAAAAAAAATTTACCAGAACGTTTTTATTTCTATCACCCATTAACCTGATAAGAAAACATATATTTTGTTATAAAATTAGTTTTTTAGAAGCTTGTTAACCAAATCACTTGTCTTCCAGTTGATCCGGTAGGGTAAGCTATTTTAGGATTACTTACAGAGCAAAAATGAAGCCATTGCTTTCTTTCCCATATTTCATCTTCTCCTACCTTTTGTCTTTTTGTATTCCTTCTCTGAAGAGTTTCTCAAGGATTCTTCCGAAATAAAGGAACCCAAATTATGAATCAAGTACATTTCTATCATATTCTTCCACGGTTAATAGAATAACAGATTTTTTTTGCTTGTCTACTAGTTTTAATATACTTTTTTTTTCCCCTTGTGCAGACAAAATGAAACCTGTAATGTCCTATTATATCTCCATTGTATTTTGTAAGGGCCGAGGAAATCTAATTCTTTCCTTGCATTTATTAACCCTACATTTAAAAGGTGCTCTGCGCTAGGTGAACTACATTGGAAATTCACCTACACTTGAATGCAATTCATTTGTTTGAGCGGAACATCCAGGGCTGGTTAACAGAAAAGGCAGAAAGATTTACCCTGGTACATCCAAAATCGAGAGTTTGGACTTAGCAAATTGTACCATTTTTTTATTGCAAGGATTACAGTTTAATTCTGCTGTCCATACTTAAGGCGTATTGTGTTTCCCCAAAAATAATATATTATTTTGGCTCCAAAAGATGTACTAGGCTTATTTTCGGGGGATGTCTTACATTTTGCTTTGGCAACAGTGATTGGGTTGCCCGTTTATGAAAAATGAATATTCACACCATCCCCTTTCCATAGTTTCTCTCATCCCTCTGCCGGCATCAATTATTGGAACTTGTGTTAATGAAAAAATTAATATTTCCATCCTTTCCTCTCCCCACCACTATGCTGGCATCAGAGACTGGAATTTGTGTTAATGACAAAATCAATATTCACCCCCTTTCCCTCGCCCACCCCTCTGCCGGCATCAGTGATTAGAACTTATGTTAGTGAAAGAATGAATATTCACTCCCTTTCCCCACCCAACCCTCTGCCAGTGTCAATGATTGGAACTTGTGTTAATGAAAAAATGAATATTTCCACCCTTCCATCACCCCATCACTCTGCCGGCGTCAATGACTGGAGCTTGTGTTAATGAAAAAATTAATATTTCCACCCTTCCCTCACCCCACCCGTTGGCGGTGTCAGTGATTGAAACTTGTGCTAATGAAAAAATGAATATTCACCCCTTCCCCCGCCCAATCCTCTGCTGGTGTCAGTGATTAGAACTTGTGTTAATGACAAAATGAATATTCATCCCCTTCCTCCACCCAACTCTCTGCCGGTGTCAGTAATTTGGAACTTGTGTTAATGAAAAAAATGAATATTCTCCCCCCTCAACCACCTACCCATCTTTGTTGGATGTCAGTGATTCACACAGACAGTCAAATTACTGACAGAGAATCGAAGCACAATGCTGGGATTGGCCGGCAGCTCTCCTGACCTGAGTTTGTCAGTGTGTATTTCTATACAGCTGTCATGCTCAGGTGAAAAGAGCACAAGACAATGCGAGCTTTGCGCTGTGATACATGGGCAGCAATACAACAGGCTGAGTGAATCTGCTCTTTCAAACTACTAATTTTGTAATCCAATACAAACATTTTTTTTTTGTATTCCCAT